>NC_090447.1:1329720961-1330345961 GCF_031143425.1 Pleurodeles waltl | reverse complement strand
TTCATCGACCCCGACGGATCGTTAGAAACCGACACCTCACCACCGACGCCGCATCACCTCTCCTGCATCCGTACGGTACAGAGGCCTCATCTTCCCTGCCCAGCAGTAAGGAATCGATGCTTCACCTCCCCAGTAGCAGTAAGGAACCAATGCTGTACCGGCTCCAGTGACGCCTCACTTCCCAGACTCCATGCAACGTCTTTTGTTTCCTCATCGTTTTCCAAGGTACTGTACCTGGGGTCCGTGCGACTCTGTGACCAGCCCGCACTCCCTCGCGAGTGGTGTCAGACTGTTTGGAATGACTCAGTCAAGATGCTGTGATAGCCCCAGATGGGGCTAATGTGTTTGTAAGCACTTTACTAAGATTTCATATTTGGAAATTTGTATCTTTGCTTGGGTATGTTGGATTTTTGTTGTTTTGGTTTTGTTTTACTTAGATAAATATTGGCCATTTTTCTAAACTGGTGTGGAGTACTTTGTGGTGTTTTCACTTTGTTACTGTGTGTGTGTGTGTGTGTATGTGTGTGTGTGTGTACAAATACTTTACACTTTGTCTCTGAGTTAAGCCTGACTGTTTTTGTCAAGCCACCAAGGGGGTGAGCAGGGGGTGTCTTAGTTGTTTGACTCCCTTACCCTGACTAGAGTGAGGATCCCACCTTGGACACAGTGCAAACCACTGCTAACTAGAGACCCCATTTCTAACGCTAGTCCTCAAAGAAAAGAACACTGAAGGGATAGACGTACACACACTGTTGGAAGCACTCAAGATAACGGCCAGGGGACCACTCATCCCAATAGTGGGATCAAACATCAAAAGCAGGGCAGCCAAAGGACAATTACTTAAGGAGCAAGTCAGGGAATCGGATAAAAAACATCTAAGAAGAGGGGAACATAAAAACTTGTGCACTTTGCAAGCAGCACAAGCTTAGCTTCAAGCACTGGCAAGAGGTAGAGCTGAATATGCACTGTATCTTGTAGAGCAGGGATACTTGAGAGAGGCAGTAAAGTAGGGAAACTACTAGCCTGTAAATGATGTGCTCAGGTGGCTAAGGGCCATATCAAATCCATATGCACAGATATTGGCATGTAACACCACACAGACAAACAAATTGTTCAGGTCTTCCATAATCTTTCAACTGCTTTGTACACAGAAAGCGTGGTCTCGGAGAGAGAAATGGAGGATTTGTTGTTGAAGCAGACTAATGGTTGCTAGAGGGGGACCAATAAAGCTACCAGCAGGTGAGAAACTGGGTTATGCACCCATGATTAGGTCTGCAGCTAGTTGTCCACTACACAGCTTTGAACAGTGGCTCATTACTACTTTGGGAGATAATTGTATACTCTCTGAGCTAATAGGCATATCATCCAGTGGCAGACATATGACACAACTGTTGGGACAGATGAGATGGGAGAAAGAATTGGGTAGAACGTTAGACACTAAGGAGTAGGATGCAGTTCTTCTAAGGGCAAGGATAACAGCTGCTAGCGCAGCGGTCAAAGATTCACTGGTAAAAATGGCTTCTTATTAATATTATAACCCAGAAAAGTTACATATATGGAACTCCTCCAAAACCAACGACTGCTGGCAGGATGTGGGACATTCTCTGCTACACCTATTCAGGGATTGCCAACTAGATATTGGGGGAAGGTATTGACTGATATTGCTAAAATGTGCAACTGCGGAGATTTCCAGCCTACATAATTTTCAGGGTTGATGACAGGCTTTCATACCCTTGAGATCACCTAGGGGGAAACTAATCTTAATGTTACGGTGTGCAGACAAAAAAAGTGATATTGGGGGAAATGGGCACGGGCAGAATACCCAATCATACCAAGTGGTTACACAAGATCAGGGAGATAACAAGTTTGGAAAAAATCTCCATACTCTTGGACCAAAAGGGAAAAAAATGTTAGGAATTATGGGCCTGATTTAGAGTTTGGCGGATGGGGTTACTCTGTTACAAACGTGAAGGCTATCCCGTCCACAGTATTATGATTCTACTATATCCTATGGAAATTGTAAAATGGCAGGTAGGATTTCTGTTACATTTATGATGGATTAACCCGTACGCCAAACTCTAAATCAGGCCCTATGTTTGAAGTTATTTTCCAATGAATTTAAATAACAAACCTGTCCCAAATGCCTTAAGATACTCCATTTAACATCAAAGGTCAAGTAGTTATGCTCCTGAACCTATGGATAGGAGTAGGTAATAGGAGTGGATGGTTGATAGATTTTCAGATATAAACTTGGGGTTAAAATGGTAAGAAGGGTATGGATGGAGAGGGATATGATATGTTGGACTTTTTATGTTTTCTACCTGCCGGCCATTGAGATGTAATACAAAATCAATAAAACATACTTGAATTTAAATGGGGCAATGGTACAATGAGATTGCTGGGCAGGGCACTTGCCACTTTTGGCAGGTGCCATACATCTGCTAACCTCTAAATGATCTCAGAACCATAGATGTGGGTACCCATCAATTTTCTGACCCAATATACTTTAAAGTATCAAATAAGAAGAGTCTGATTGGGGTTCCAGGCTGAGCAATGATACTGTAACTTCATTTTAAAGGGATTTATTTAAGGTTTTTTCTCTCAACTGTCCAAATGAAATGATATCCTTTTTTCATCAGAGTAAACTCGCCAGAGAGTTATGCAGATTCTCACCACAGCTAAACTGAATCATTGCAGTGCTCTCTGCAAGCCTCTTTCTGGGAAGCTGGTTAAAGTGTATTTGGTGACAAGAATACTTCACTATTTCAAGCCTGTACTGCAAAAATTGTACTGACTGGTCATTTGAAAACGCTGCTATTTTAAGATCTTCTTTTCTAAGCGACAAGGTAAAACAACTGAATATCTAAAGAACTGAGGGGTTGATTTAATAGTTATCGGTGTGGGTACTGCGACACAATGGCGATGGAGTACCCTCTCTGCAAAACTCAAAGTTTGCCTGCCAGACTTAGAGGCAGGCATACCTTAAGTATGTCAACGGCAGAGCCTGTTCTGGCCCATAGTACAGGCTTTTGGATATACGCCGCCCAATTTAGAGCGGGCGATCAGATGGATTTGTATTTGCTGTCTGGTGAAGGACACTAAAATAAAAAAATAATGACTCCTACGATATGGAAGAAAACTCCCATAGTATGGGTGTTGGGTTGCAGTACCCCCCCAACCCCCACACACACTTTTGCATAGTTTTTAGATGCAACTTTGACTGAAGTGCACTGGGCTCCTGCTAACCAAGTTCTCAGTTCTGTGCTCCTTTACTAAAACAAGACACCTGGTCACTTGATCCCCAAGTGACCAGGCCCTTCAACCCCCCTGTAAATCCCTAGTAATTGGTACCCCTGGTACCTAGGGCATGGGTACTGAAGAGTGCCCCTCAGAGCTGCAGCACATCTTGTGCCACTCTGAGGAGCCCAGCATCAACCTCATGCAGACTGCCATTGCGGGCTGTGTGACAAGGTGCTCCCAAAATTGAAAACATGACATGGCTCATGTAGGAAGCTGGCCTGGATTGTAGTGGGTACCTACGGTACTTACACCTTAAACCAGGTCCAGTTATCCCGTATTAGTGAAATGTAGTCAGTGTCTAGAAGCAAGGCTCTCTAGGAGTAGTGTGGATGAGCAGCCAAAGCCTAACTAGGAGACATGCAAAGCTCATGCAATACCATTGTAGTCACACAGTACTCACACGCATGAAAAAAAATACTCAGTGTTGCAAAAATAAAGGTACTTTATTTGGTGACACAAATTCCAAAAATACCTGAGAGACTATACTTCTTTAGGAGGTAAGTAATGTACACAGTATATACACTAGAATGCAGAATTAGTTGTAAAAACGTTAGAAACAGTGCAAATAGTGAAAATCACAATAGTTAGAAATGGGCCTAGGGGGAACACAAACCATATACTAAAACAGTGGAATGCGAAAGTTGGCTACCCACCTAGGCAAGTGTAGTGTGTAGAGGGGCGCTGGGAGTATTCGAAAACACCAAAGGTAAGTAATAGATCCCACCCCAGAGCCCAGGAAAGCAGGAATAAATCAGAATAACTTTCCTAGAAAACACAAGAACATGTGATAGAAGATTATGCAGGAACTAGAAGAGACTGCAAGACACCAATGATGGATTCCTGGACCTGAAGACCTGTGAAAGAAGGGGACCAAGTCCAAGAAGCACTGAAGAGTCCAGGGAGAACAGGAGCCCCTGCTGACCCGGATGAAGGTGCAAAAGAAGAACCACCAGTGAGGAACAACAGTCAGTATTGCACCCAAGAAGATGGGTTCCTGGTTGGTGCAAGAGATGTCCCACGCCGGATGGATGAATGCAGTCTGGTTTGCGTCGCTGGATTCCGCCAACAAGCCTTGGCACACGCAAAGAAGGCGGTTAGTGGAAAATGGCACTGCCTGGGACCAGGAGGGACCTGGTGGCCACTACCAAGGAGGGGGAGATAGAAGGGGGGGCTCTCAGCAACTCAGAGAGCCCTCCGAAGACCAGCCAGTGTGCTCTGGAGTCCCACAGCACGGGGACAAAGGAGGTGAAAAAGGAGGCCCACACAGCACTACACAAAGAGATCCCACACCGCCAGAGAACAACTCAGGAAGTTGTGCTTCGCAGGATAGAGTGCTGGGGGCCTGAGCTGCACGGTGCACAAAGAACTTTGTGGAAGGATGCCACCAAGCTTTGGCAACTGCAAAACATGGTGCACGGGGTACGGTCTTGCTTGGGGAGGCAAGCTCTTACCTCCACCAAAGTGGACCATCAGGACCACTTCAGTCCACCACCCGTGTTGCTGGATCCACGCATGTCTTCAGGAGAGGGGACCCAAGCCACCAGACGTTGCTGCAGGTGGGTGCCTGCTGAAGCAGGGAAGTGACCTCTTCACTTCAAGGGAGATTACTTTGTTCTTCTGGTGCAGGCTGAAGACAGGCAGTCCTCAGAGAATGCATGACCTGGAAACAGTTGCAGTTGCTGGCAGGAGCTGAAGATACATTGTTGCAGAAGTTGTCTTTGCTTCTTTGTTGCAGTTTGTAGAGTTCCTGGAGGGTCCAGATGCAGTTTCTTCGGTGAGAAGGTGAAGTAAAGGATGCAGAGGATTCCTGCTGGAGTCTTGCAATCCGAATCTGAGGAAACACCCAGAGGAGAGACCCTAAATAGCCCTGAAAAGGGGATTGGTCAGCTACACAGGTAAGCACCTATCAGGGAAGGGCTCTGGCGTCTCCTGCTGGCACTGGCCACTCAGATGCTCCCAGATTGCCCTGCTAACTTGGAATCCAAGGTGTCAAAACCCAGGGACACTCTGGAGGAGCTCTGAGCACCACCCCTGGGGTGGTGATGGACAGGGGAGTGGTCACTCCACTTTCCTTTGTCCAGTTTCACACCAGAGCAGGGACTGGGTGTCCCTGAACTGGTGTAGACTGGATTATGCAAAGAAGGCACCATCTGTGCCCTTCCAACCATTTCCAGAGGCTCTGGGAGGCTACCCCTCCCATGTCTGTAACACATATTTCCAAAGGGAGAGGGTGTAACATCCCTCTCCCCAAAGGAAATCTTTTGTTCTGCCTTCCTGGGCTTCAGCTGCTCAAGCAACAGGAGGGCAGAAACCTGTCTGTGAGGTGGCAGCAGCTGGGGCTGCCTGGAAAATCTCAGAAGGCTGTAATGGCAGTACTGGGGGTCCTCTAAAGAATCCCCAGAGTGCATGGAATCATACAACCAAGGCTTGCAAAAGCCTTGTGGTATGATTCCAACATGTTTGATACCAAACATGGCCATACTCGGAGTTACCATTGTGAAGCTGTACATAGATAGTGACCTATGTATAGTGCACGCGTAAAATGGCATCCCCGCACTCACGAAGTCTGGGGAAATGGTCCTGGACGACTTGGGGGCACCTCTGCTAGTGCAGGGGTGCCTTCACAAACAGGTACTCTGCACCTAGCCTTCAGAGTTGGAAGGCCTGACATATAGGTGACTTATAAGTCACCTGGTGCAGTGTAAAAGGCAGTGAAAGGGTG
Source organism: Pleurodeles waltl (assembly GCF_031143425.1). Classification (NCBI taxonomy): domain Eukaryota; kingdom Metazoa; phylum Chordata; class Amphibia; order Caudata; family Salamandridae; genus Pleurodeles; species Pleurodeles waltl. The sequence continues at coordinate 1,330,339,939 of NC_090447.1, read as the reverse complement.
CATGCACCATTTCACACAGGCTGCAATGACAGTCCTGTAGAAGTCTTTGCATGGGCTCCCTATAGGTGGCAAAAGAAATGCTGCAGCCCATAGGGATCCCCTGGAACCCCAATGCCCTGGGTACCTAGGTACCATTACCTAGGTACCATATACTAGGGTCTTATAAGGGGGCACCTGTATGCCAATTATGAGTGGAATACTGTGTTAACAGTATCCAACAACCAAATTTAGGGGGAGAGAGCATAACTACTGGGGTCCTGGTTAGCAGGATCCCATCAGACACAGTCAAACACACTGACAAACAGGCCAAGAAATGGTGGTACCCATGCTAGAAAGAGGCTACTTTCCTACACATACTTGTGTGCTATGTTCCCTACAACACCGCTTGTAATATCTGTAAGTCACCCCTATAGAAGGAACTCCTTTGCTGTAGAGGAGCTGCTCCCCTGCATCCGCAGGCTCCAAGAAAGTCCTGAGTAGACTGGGATTACCAGAAACCCAATGCTGGACAGCACCATTGCACCCGAGCTGCCCAGCCCTTGTCGAAGTGCACCAGCTGTGTCAGCCTGTTCCCGAGCCCCTTCAGAAAAGAAGCCCACCCAATGCTTGCCCACTTTGGACTTCCTGAGCGTGTCGGCAGACTGTTTCTGCAGACCCCCCTATAAACGCGAGTGACCAGGAGACAAAGAAATGACACCTCTGCACTCATCCACCTGAGACCCAGTAGAAGAGAACCAAGGGCGTCCCTACATCTCCCCACCTAGTGAGACCTCAGCCCACTTGTTGGTTTGGTCAGACTGGAACCCCAGTCCACGCCTGCAGAGTATTTCTGCGGGCCCCCTGCAAACCTGAGAAACTCCAGTGCTGGACACGATGCCAGAAGACACCCCTGCACCCATTCGCCCTACAGCCTGAGGAGGAGTGGACTGACGGTGTTGCCACATGCCTGAGGACCTCAAGGGTCAAACCCCCTGTGGTTTCCCCTGGACTGTGCTTCCAGTCCATCCCTGCAGAGACTTTGAAGCCGGACCAATCCCCATAGACTTGAATGAGACACCCAATGCCGTAATACACCTCTGCACCCGGACGAACCAGAGCTCCTGAAGGTGACCTGTTGGTGTGGCCTTGGACCTTGCCCCAAACTCACCTTAAGTCCATGGGATTGGTCCCGTAAATCGTTGTACTCTACTTGGATTGCCATCTTTGTTTTCCTCTATAGGATTGCATTGCAGCTTCCTGAAAAATGCAGTGTGTCTACTTTTAAAAACTCTAAAAATGTATAACTCGAAAAGTACTCACCTGGCTCCGGTGAACTTGGTATCAAAGTTTATATAAAAGTACATGTTATTTTTATAAATTGGTGTCAGATTTCCTTATTGAGTGTGCGTTTCACTTACTGCATGAGTGCGTGTCTTACATGCTTAGCACTACCCTCTGATATGCCTAACTGCTTCCCCACACTACCCAGTAAGAGAGCATTTGGGATGTCATTTGTGCCTCTGTGATACCTTTGGGGAACGCTAGGACTCTTTGCACAGTGTACCTCATTTTAGACCACTATATAAAGAGCCAGATTCCTTCAGCGGGGTCATTAGTTTTATCATTTTGCAAAAACAAAGACTGGGTTTGGAGTTTTTTTTTATTTTTATGAAAAACTTCATAATAGTATGATGGGCGGACATCCTTGTTTGAACAAGCTGTCCATCAAATTTTAACAACATTTAAAGGAATCACCATGACAGTGGGTACTACCAATGTGGACAACTCTAGATTTGTTAGGGGGAGGTCATTCATGATGTTGGGGATAATGTTCTCTGCCATCTTGAGAGTACCCTTTGCCAGCAAAACTCAAATGTAGCCTCTAAGTTTCATTTTATATCTCAATCAGATTGCCTACAACAGGGCAGTGAAAACTAACTAAATCTCGATTTAAGAGAATTTCCTAAAAAGGTAATCTCTTTTTTAATATGAGCATGGAGAGGCTAGAATTTTCTGTCGACGTTGCTTTTAATGAAGGACCGCAAAAGACTTACTTCTTCAGGAAATCCTTCCAATAGGTGCCACGTTTACCAGTAAAGGTGACCAGATTAATGAAAACCAAAAAACAGGACATTTGACCAACACAGAAGTAGGTCTACAGTTATGTCTCGAGCATGGAACACAGAATGACTTAATTGACAGTGCTTGCCAAGACAGAAAAACATAAAAAATAAGGAATGAAACTTTTACCCATAGTTTCAAATGTGTTTACTAAATTAATTTCTCATTGGAGGTGCGATACAATTCTGCAATGGAACACATTAAGGGGCCTATTTAAGAGCCCCTAGAGCAACCTTAGAGTCGCCATAGCGTTATTTGTTTTAACGCTAAAGTGGCTTTTTCCCCACGCCATATTTACAAAGTGGTGCAATGCATGCATTGCGCCAGTTTATAAGCCCTTGCGCCACGTCACGCCTGCGCCAGGCATAATGTATGCAAGCGGGGCGTTGCGGCACTAGAATGCCCACAAAGATGGCGTAGTGAAATTTAACAGATTTCACTGCACCATTTTTGGAGTCATTTTTAATGCCGGCTCAGAGCAGGTGTTAAACTCCCATAGAAACCCATGGGCCTCCTTCCACTTTGTTACACTAGCATCAGAACTTTTGACGTTAGTGTAGCAAAGCGCCCCAATAGCGTTGAAAATGTTGACCCTATTGTGGTAACGACCACCATGGTGCACTGTATTATAGATACAGAGCAACCATGGTGTTGTTGGGTGTTGGTAGGAGGGCCCAGACAAAGTGGCGCTTCCGCTCTGATGCACACTTTTTCTTAAATATGGGCCTAAGAATTTCCTTCCCCTGCGTTCAGTCTACCCTCTCTGAAAACCGGGACATGTGCGATAACAACAATCAAGCAGGATTTGTCTAATCAGTTGTCAGGACGTTAAACTCACTGTCGATGATTTGACCATACATGGCTCGCCACTGAATTGTTAGAATTAGGCAAACCGGAAGCAGCATTTTGTCTACATTGGGATATAATGACACCACAACGAAGAGGTTCACATTCTAGTTAATGTTGGGCTGATGATTACAGTGGAAGAAAAGAGAGCTCCTAGGCACATTTTCTTTTCACAAGTAAAATGTTTATTTTGACAGCTGTGTAATAATGATTTTTCTTTTCTCTTAAGCTGAGATTGTTAAAAGGCACCTTGCCGTGGCCAACAAGAACTTAATTGTCAGATGGGTGACTCCAGCACCAGCAGATTTTAATTAAAGACGAGACGGTCAAAACTATACCCAGGGGTTTAAAAAGATGTCAAATTTAATGAAGACTTGGCTCTGTGAGCAGGGGAAAAGGTTGCGGATTTTCGCATTACAATTCATTTGTGATATTAAAGGCAACCATAGCCCTTTGCCAAAATGAACATTTATTCAGGGGCTCCTACAGACATGCAGTCACTGAATATTTACTATACATGGATCGGGTGAGCATGAGCTACTGAGGTCAAATACCTCAAACGGGTTTTTCTATAAAAGTTTGCAGAGACTTGTGTTCTTAAGTCTCTGATCACAGGTTAAGAAAACAGTAAAAGGGATTGACTGCACCAAAGAAGACTGCCTAAGAAGGAGCGGAAAATAAATGAACAATGAATTTGGATTTAAGCGGGAACTCTAGATAATTAGGCTTTAGGCACAGTAAACAGGATAGGGGGAATCATTTTCGTGCCACGAAGCGTGGAAATAGAATTTTATTTGAAATGCTTACTGTAAAAATGGTTGAAGTCCTATTTTGAGATGAAGGGATGATACGTAGATGAAGGGAAGAACATAAGAACATATTTATAAGTTCTTCTGAACACGATTTTAGCAAAGGCAGATTTGATTCTAAAGAAAGATAGGGAGTGTAGAATTCTGGGCCAGGATGGGGCAGGAAAAAACCATCAGAGAGCAAGTAAAAAACAGAGGGCATTTTTATACTCTGCTTGCGCCGGATTTGTGTCTTTTTTTTTACGCAAATTCGGCGCAAAACTAAGACCATATTTATACTTTGACGCTAGACCCCGCTAACGTCAAACTATCTCAGTGTGCGTCATTTTCTGGATGCGTGAAACCGCCTTTCGTTAATGACATGCAAGGTAGGCATTCCCGTCCAAAAAATTACTTAAACACCTGTGCGCCATATTTATCCAACCGGGCAAAAATGGCGCACGGCTGGGAGCCAGAAGATGATGTAAATCCGATGTGCGTCAAAAATTAATGCTTGGGTCAGGGCAGACGTTAAGGGACCTGTGGGCTCTTTTCCATGGTGGGAGACCATGGAAGCAGTCCACAGGTGCCCTTCCCTGCACCCAGGGACACCCCCTGCCACCCTAGCCCATCCCTGGAGGACACCCATCTATGGGGGACCCATCTATGGTGATTGCAGGTAATTGCAGGTAAGTATTTTTATTTATTTATTTTAATTGGCATAGGGGGGCCAAACTTGGGCCCCCTTACATGCCACTGTGCCCAATGGCCATGCCCAGGGGACAGAAGCCATGGCCATTGGGCAGGGGGGCATGACTCCTGTCTTTGCTAAGACAGGAGTCATTTCCATGGGGGTTGTGCGTCAAAAAATGGCACAAGTCAGGTTAGAGCCAATATTTTTGACTCTAACCTGACTTGCACCATTCTTTGACGCACAACCCCCATTCTTCCCTACGCCTCCGCTGCCCGGTTAGAGTCATTTATTTTTACGCTAACCAGGCCGCAGGCCAGCTAACGTCATTCCATAAATAAGGCGCCCGGCTGGCGCATTGGAATGGCGTTAGCCGGCGGTAAACTTTTTGGCGTAAATTTCCCCAAACGCTGATTTGCGTAAAAAAGTATGATTATGGGCCAGAATATCGGGTTTCAGGAGATCAACTCTTTTAGGCATTGACATTTGCCCAATTTTGACAAGTCTATGAAGTTATGCATCTTAGTTATGGTTGGTTGACTAGTTAGCCATGTCCGGTATCAAATTTGTACTACAATAGGGGCTACTCACTGAGGGACATGGGTGCAGACCATACCCTGGGGCTTATTTACAAGCCCCTGTGCGCTGCTGTCACTTGTAGTGACGGCCTGTCAGCACACACTGCAGGCCATATGAACAAGGCCACGGAAAGTCAACCTGAGTAACTTTTCATGGCCTTTTAGATATGGACCGAGGCAATGCAGCACAAGCCGCTGCATTGCCTCACCCTGTGATAGGGAGGCATGCTATGGGCATTACGGTGGGTGTTCCCACGTAACACCCATGGCATTTGACACATTCCCAGACTTACAAGATTTTGTAAACCTGAGAATGTGTCAAAAGCCTAAGTCAGGGAGGAGCAACAAGTAGAATGTGTGCTGCATTCTGCAGGACACATAGAAAGTGGAAAATGCCTCTCGTGATTATTTTTTTGCAAGAAGATGTTCCTTCCTGCATAAAAACAATCATCCCTGCAACGGACCCACCATGGTGCAAGGGTGTGTGCGTTGGCACATGGCAGCCCATTGTGAGTCGCTGCAGGGGAAAAGGAAAGGAATGTGGCGTATCTCATACATAAGGTGCATTCCTGCCCTTTTCTTTTGATGCAGGGCAGCACAGCGCATCAAGCATCCTTGTGGCGCTGCCCTGCGCCAGAACCTCATAAATGAGGCCCCCTGAGCTCACTGCCCAGAGCTGCAGGCTACGTATAATGGGTATTGGGAATAGGGTATTGGCACAGAGCATGGGCCAAAGCCATTTACTGTGACAAGTGCCCTCTACGTATTGCTATGCATAGCCATTTCTGCAGTATTTGTCTGCTGGGGATGTATGAAGAGTATGACCTGTCAATGCTGGGTGTGCCAGGATGATTCCTCAGCCAAGGCCTATAACTTCCAAGCATTTCTAACAGCAATAGCAGACAGGATATCAGTTAGCACAATATTTAAACTCTGAGGAGAACCGGATGCTTGCCATGTGGGACCCGCCCTCCCTCTCTAGACTGCTGCTTGATGCCCCCTTACAGTGCACCAATACCAATGAGGGTGAACACTGTATGAAACCTGAGTATTATACTTAACTTTTTATTACTAGTGAAAAAATGCATGTCTGGACTTGTCTTCCCTGTCCTTTGATTGCTGTGTAAAATTTCTTATTTTGCTGCACCAATGGTAAATTAAAATAAATAAGTATGTTTTAGATAGTCCAACATCTGGCTGCTCAGATACTATTGTGCCTGAGAAAAATTGAATAAATAGCTTCTTATCCAGCAAAGCTGCATTGACTCCCAGTTACCAAGAGAACCTCTGTTAAAACCATATTTGTGGTTCACCTATTCACTAATGTGACTAGGACAAAGTTTCTGTAGAGGAAATAGTTTTTTTATGTACCCACGCAGACGTAGAACTTTCAGATATGCTTATCAGTGGGCCTGTGTTCCAGACACTTTAGAGATGGCACTCTTTCTGTTATACAGGGGCAGCGTTGTGCCTAAACTAAGAGCTGCTATCATTTTGCAGGGCACCTGTAACCCTTGTGTTCAGAATTTAAAGGCTTCACTATTAGACATGAACGTCAATTCACGAAAAGGCCAGGGGTAGCGGAAGTGACATCACACACCATTTGACCTTTACTTTCATTCACACTCACATGCCTAAACGTACATACATGATCATACACACACTCTCACATAAATGTTCTCTTGTGCACACAAGCATTCAACATACATTTAAAAGCACTTGTTATTTACCTCAGCTGCCAGGGACGGCCATATTCCAGCTAATTGGACTCCATTTTTTAATATAATAATAGTGAATGTCATTATTGACTATTAGTGTAATAAAAACATTGGAAAATACAAAGAATTTGGAGCCCCAACCGATGTCTATTGGGGCGAGCTGCCTCTTTGTTCCTGGCACTGATTTTGCCACCTCTGAGGCCAGGGGTCGCAAATGCAGGGGTTGCAAGGCACAAGCTAGAGGTCGCAGGTGCAACCCCTGGTGATCCCTAAATGACGTCCATGCTATTAGAGGATGAACTCCCATGTCAGGAAACCAGTAGTAGCAATCTGCTGAATAAATTGACAATAATTAGATTCCTTCAAAGATCCCTTAAAGCACACATTCTCAAAGATGTTTCTTTCTTGGCAGCACATATAATTATTTGGTAAAGTCTACATAGCGCTACTTTAATAAATGGTCAAAATTGCCTCATCAATTTCATTAGGAAACACCGACAATGTGTTCAAGATTTCGATCATTTGGGTGTGCACCAAAATAACAAACGTATGGTCATTGAGTTTTTAAAAAACATTGTGTGGGGTATGTTGGACTCTAGAGTCCCATTATCAATGCAATTTTTTCAATTTAATTTACTATCCTGTCCAAATGAACCTACCACTAGAATTATATTATACATAAAACCATAGAGAGCACATGAAACTAAACCTTATCTAATGTACAACTGATGATGATTGTACATTATTAGCACAAACAGGTGTAGTTTCGCTGTAGCAAATGCACAGCTAAACCAAAGAAGTATGTCTGAACCTATGAATACACAATTGCACCAAACAATATACACTTACATCAATGAATGGACATTCACAAATCAAATGTACAGTGGTTAAAAATTCACACCGCATCACATTTATAAGTTGCAGCTTAACATGTACTAGGTTAACTGACAATAACGGAAGCTTTATTGCATATCCCACACCCTCCACGAAACAGACATGGAAAGATTACTTACTCAGACTGGACAACTCATTACAGGGTGGTGGTTTTTAGGAGAATTGGTGCTAACAAACTCCCATTCATCGAAGTCTCTCTTATTCCTAATCTCCAAAAAGCAGTACACTTGAAGGGGAGAAAAAACACACCCGCAACCCCCACATTCGAACAATCATAAACAAGAAATCTACATTTAAGGCACACACCTATAAGCAATTGCAAGACATTATCCATTTATATTGTGGATAGTCCATATATAAAGTAATGTTCATTGATCAGATGGCACTCAAGCTCCAGATCCAAACTCCAATTGGCTGGATTCAATACGGCCTATCACAAATTGAAACACCAGTCCTGCAGTGCAGTTCAGCCGGTTTTAATTGGTTCCAAATCAACCTCAGATCGACTTATGTGAGTGGTTCTCCAACCAGTGATAGTGATACAGATGGGGGGAGGGCACATCTTATCAAAGGCCACCTACACATTTTGAGGATCAAACAGAACAAGTGAGATCAGAACAGAAGAAGGGAGTATACAGAAAACCCCAAAGGGGAAAGAGGATGGACACTCCCAGAGAAAGAGGAGGGATGATAAATAGATAATGGAACAAGAAAGTGTAGGAATGTCTTCTGATGTGCTGATTAATGTAGTCAATCTATCGGACAGAGTTTTATCATCTGATATGCTCTCCCTTTTAAGCAAAGATTTGAGTTTCTGCCCAGCTAGTGCTGGTGATTTATGTAGAATTAAGACAGATCTTTACAAAGTTGTTAGACACCTCAAATTGAAGAAATACTTTCAATTGAATCCTGTTGAGAAAAAAGATGCTAAGTCCTTAGTGCCAAAGTTAGACCGTACCAATTTATCTATTCAGAATGTACATGATACTGTGGCTTTGTATCAAAAGTGGAGTATGAGGATGATCCTAATATGGTATTGCAGGTTCTGAATGAATTAAATATAGTACCTGATTTGAATAAAACCAGTGGTTTAAAGAGAACATCATGCTGGATACCGAAAATAGCAAGTCATAATAATATTGAGGTATTTCCCAAAATGGTCTGTAGGGATCTGGATATACTCATTGCTAAGGGCAGGATCCGCAAACCTAGAAGCAATTTGACCTATTGGGAGCAGCAAGCATTACAAACACTGCGGAAAGATGATAGTATAGTAATCAGGCAGGCATATAAGAGGGATAACATTGTGGTCAGGAATAGAGTGGATTATGAAGGCGAGATCTATACTCAATTGAGTGATGAGAATTGTTTTGAGAAAATCACATATAACCCTATCCCAGAATTGATGAATAAGATTAAAAACAGACTGAAAATTTGGCATCAACAATGCTTACTTGATGATGATGAATATTTGTATTTGAGAGTTGACCGCCCAAGGTTCCCTTGCCTATACACTCTTCCTAAGATTCATAAGGAGCTCCCCTTTCCTTCGGGGAGACCAATTTTATCTGGAATTTCAGGACCGACGGAATGGGTATCCGAATATGTGGAATTGTTTTTACAGCCTTTGGTTAGTAATCTTCCTTCTTATATCAAAGATACAAATCACATATTGGGTTTGCTTAGTGATGTCCGGTGGGAGGCGGGTATGCTGTTGGGGACACTTGATGTAGTTTCACCATACACTAGGATTAGACATGAGGTGGGATTACAAGCACTACATCACATTTTGAACAGGAGATCTGCAAGTCTTTGGGAACATACTGGAATGTTGTTGGAAATTACACATTTGATTTTGGATAATAATTTGTTTCTGTTTAATAAGGACTGGTTCAGACAGACATAAGGAGTGGTGATAGGTTCCAGGTTTTCTCCTTCCTATGCTAACCTTTATGGGTTGGTTAGAGGAGAAGTGGATCTGGAAATCAGGATCTACACATTGGCAAATGTATATTCTGTACTGGGGTTGCTATATGGTCGACTGTCTGATGATTTGGACCGGTAACATGGAACAGTTGGGAGATTTTTGTAATTATTTGAATTTGAATGATGTGAATGTTAGATTCGCCTATTAATGCATTTAGAAGAGGATTCAGTTTCTGGATGTTGAATTGTACATTGAGGGTGACAAGATACATAGTAGGATTTTTCGTAAAACAATCTCATGTAATTCTATTTTACATGCTTAAAGTGCACATCCCAAACACCAGATTCATGCTATACTGTTTGGGGAAATAGTTGGGACCAGAAGAAATTGCAGTAAAGAACATGAATTCAAACAATGTATTGGAAACGTGGGCCAGGGTTTCAAATTGAGAGGGTATCAAGATCAGGATATTGAAAAAGCACAACGGAGAGCAACTAAGATGTCTAGACAAAACACATTGAAGCCCCTTTCCACTAAGGCGACTAATGATAAGAAAGATAAAGTAAGGATGGTGACTGATTATACAGGGGCTTCTGCTGCTCTAAGACGGTTGATGTCTAGTCATTGGAGAATCTTGTCTCAGGATGTAACCCTTAAAGGGTTCATTTCAAATAGACCTGAAATTACGTATTGGAGGGGTAGATCCCTAAGGAGCCTCCTCAGCCCCAGCTACCCAATATATCGGCCGCAGGATCATTGGCTGTCCAAACATAGGAGAGTTTTTTTTTAAGTGTGGTCAATGCGGAGTTTGCAGGTGGGCATGCCCTGGCAAAAAAGAGTTTGGGAATGCTGGCGATCGTGTTTTCAAAATTGAATCTAACATTAATTGCAATACAACTTTTGTAGTTTATTCTTTATTATGCAAGTGTGACCGTGTATATGTCGGTCGTATGATTTGCCGTCTTAGAGTCAGGATTAGTGAACATCTGAAAGCACTTAAACATGACGATGAACGGTACCCAATGGTACAGCATATGAGAATATGTGAGGAACAAGGTGAGAGTAAGGTCTTTAGATTTTTTGGAATTGAGAATGTACCAATAGATTCCCGGGGTGGGAATAGGGAACTGGTTCTGAGGAGGAAGGAGTCAATGTGGATCATGCATCTGAGAGCAGTTGAGGATGGGTTAAATACAGATCAAGAATTGGAGCATTTTTTGTAAACTTAACAATATTTTACAATGGGTGGGGATGGATGGAATTTGGATTCCAAATTGAAACAATCTTGAGAGAAGGTAGGATCGCTGATAACCAGATGGATGTAAGTTGATAGTTTGGATGTACACATTAGTAACAAATGTGTTTTGGAACTATGTTTATAAATGTAATGAATGATTAGAGGTGCACATGCATGGATGAAATGACTATGGAGGTTACAATTGTAACTTCAATCGTGAGTCCTTTGTTTATGTTTACTAGGGGGTTGTTTGTATAATAGTTCAATGACGGCACTATGGTACGCTTATCATTACGTTTTTTAGAACAGCAATTACTCCACAGGGAAGGGATGGTTACCTGGGGGAGTTCTGGACATATGAGTTATGTCCTTTGTGTGATATTGGAGCCATCAGTGCAATAACGATATTGGGGAATAGGTGAAGTATTACTGCGCAAAGATGGCTCTCGCCCCAATCCATGGATCAGGGGTTAGGGAAGCCCTTTGTTTGTGTCTATTATGTAGTAGGGTATGGGATAGTAGTCCTATGTTTGTGTTTATTTCCTGTATTTAAGAAAGTAGTGGAAGAGGGACTATCCTTTGAAGAGATAGTATGGCAGTGTACTCGCAGTGCATGGAGATTTACTTCCCTCAGGGAGTGTCGATACTAAGGTAGGCATGTAATCTTGTTTTGATACAGAATATTCGGCGCCAATGTGTTGTAGATTGTATTGGGGTGTCAGTTTAATTTCGTCCATGAAGGAGTAAGGGTGTACTTTTTTCCTTTTTTTTTCTTTTGTGATAGTGATTTCCGACTTTTTAAGAGTTGAAGGACTCAGAATTTGAAGAGATTGGACAAATATACTTTTTGGGATTTCATTCATTACAAGGTATTGCCCATTGGTTTGGTGGGTAATTTTGTCTTAAATTGATTCTCATACTTATTGCTCGCATGAGTGTGCACGATGACTCTAGGTTAACTTGGGTCTGGTGATTAGCTACTAGGATTTGTTCTATATTATATCACAGTCTTTTATCAGCTGGTACTATGTGATAGCACACGATGTTACTCACCAGTCACAATGGTGGTCACAATGGGTTTTTATATGCATTAATTGATTTCAGATTAAAATGGTGCACATGGATGCATGCATTCATATGTTTTGGATAATGGAACTTTTGGAGAACTGAATTGTGTTTGGTTTTCACGCTCACGATGATTGGTGACAGAGTGATAAATTTGTTTGATCATATTCCTGAGGAGGTTGTCTTAATGATATTTTCAACCCTGAGTCAGTGCGATATTTTCGAGGACAAAACACGTGTTGGCTGATCTGAGGCTGATTTGAAACTGATTAAAACCGGCTGAACTGCACTGCACGACTGGAGTTTCAATTTGTGAAAGGCCAAATTGAATCGAGCCAATTGGAGTTTGGATCCGGAGCTTGAGTGCCATCTGATGAGTGAACATTACTTTATATATGGACTATCCACAATATAAATGAATAATGTCTTGGAAATGCTTATAGGCGTGTGCCTTAAATGTAGATAACTCATTACAGTTCGCTACATAGCTCTGGTTCATCACTAGCATTTACTTAAGAAATAATTTTAAAACATCAGTGGCGGTTTGCGGTGCACAGAGGTGGCCGGGAGGTGCACGGGGGGGAATAAAAATGAAATTAAATAAGAAAAAAAACACGTACCCCCTCACCGTCGCTCCGCTCCGCTCTGCTTTTCGTATTCTTGGTGCAGGCACAGGCTCCCAGCCTGCCTTGAGGCCAATCCTGATGCTGCTCAGAGCAGCATCAGGACTGGCTGGGAGTGCCCAGCCAGGGTGCTCCCAGGCAGACTGGGAGCCTATGCAGGCTCTTTCCAGCCCAGCAACTGTGTTGCTGGGCTGGTGAGAGCCCTGTGAGCATGTGTGTTTAGCAAGTCTGAGACGGCCGGCCAAACATACATGCTCAGTGAGGGGGTTTGCTGTACAAACCCCCAAAGTGCACGTCACCCTGTGGCCCCGCCCCTTTCAAAGAAAACAATAATAAACATAGCTTATTATCATTTTCTTTGAAAGATTTTGCAGCTGCCACTGCTGGCGGGAGAGCGATGCTCCTCTGCCCTAATGGAGGAGCCACCAATGTCAAGAGGGTACAATAGCTGCATGCAAAGCCCTTATCTAATTTTGATTAGAGCATTAGAATGTTAAGGGCTCCATTGAAGGCAATGAAGTGGCTCAGGGCTACACACGGTTGGTATAAGCCTTCAGTTCCACCATTCCAATGCTTGTCTTTCTGTTCCTCCCTTTTTAATTTAGAACATTCTACGCTCAGTGGATGGAATGTCCTAATAGTCTTATCTCCATTCTACCTCTGGCTATACAGGTTATTATAGGCCTTCCCCACCATAATAGACCCTCTCCTGCGGATTGGGACTATAACTTGGGTTCGGGTATATCCCACTGCAGCAGGCTATAAATCTATAATAGTTTTAAGATACAATGCATTATACCTTTGGCATCTGGATGATATGTTTTCAGACTTGTTTTCTAATGTGTTGTATCATACACCTTTTGTAACTTTAACTTACACTGAAATCTTTGTTCTTCTTTCATTAGACAAATATAGCATAACTACCTATGGCACCTGGATGATGTGTTTTCCGACTTGTTTTCTAATGTGTTGTATCATACACCTTTTGTAACTTTAACTTACACTGAAACCTTTGTTTGTCTTTCATTAGACAAATATAGCATAACTTGAGTTAATATGGTGCTTGTTACATCATATTTTACCACTCTGTATCACATTAAATAACAAATGTTCCTGTTAGTCTACTCAGCTATATCCATTGTATAAGTCTCAGAAGGGGTGTACTAACATAGATACTGACATATATGCCTATGAACATCCCAAAGAAGACATATGATTCAAGTAACTGTTCTTTCTTTAACCTAATACCAAGATGGAACATTTCTTTCTGTTTATGGATGGTGTCTGTTTTTTTTGTTTAACAGAGGAGAAAGCAGAAATAAAAAACAAAACAATAGTAAGCAGCTTTATCAACTCCAACATGGAGGCGGGCAGTAGGTGCACCTATAGTATTAATTCAAAAACAGGTCTATCCCCAAGAACTCCGCTCTCCCTCGTGGAATCCCACTCCCATGCACTCGCATTAAGTGGTGCTTAAGGATGTTGCCCCTATGAGTGACATGTGATTAATGCTGATCGGGCCTGAGTTTTTTCAGACTTCCTGCTCCATCCTATTCAGGAATCAGTATCTGCAGTTTTTCTTGATGGAATAGGTAGTAGATGGAGTAGTTTAAGGTGTTAGGGCATGACTGTTCATTAAATTCAGAAGTGAGAATACCAAAAGTGAGGACCCAGATCTCATGGTATGCCTCTAAGTGCTGTTCTACAGAAAGCATCAGTTTTTTCATGCCTAGCAGGTGCCATTATTTGTGTCGCCTGATGGTGTAATCCAGAACCTTGGCTGAGCCCCAAAGGGAGTGGAGTGCTTAATATGCCACTCCTACAGCCAGTTCCATTTGACACCCTCGCAGGGATTTCAACAGGAATGTTAAGTGGTTGTGGTAGCCTAATAAAATTGATGCAGGGGGGGAACAGGATCTGAGTATTGAAGGAGCGATACATGTCATCCAAAACCCTCTCCCAGCAGCGGCACATTTTTGGACAGTCCCACAGCAGGTATAGCAAGGTGCTGGTACCACCACAAACCCGCCAGTATTCTTTTCTACATTCCGGGCACTATCTCAACAACCGGGCAGGGTTCAGATCCCAGTAAGAAACAATTTTAAAGGCTGTCAGTGCTGGATGTGTTGTGTGCCGTATATCAAGCTTGATGATAGACATCTTCTCATTCTGCGTGTGTGAGCGTCCACCCCAATTCTGATTCCCATCTCCTTTCTCCTGGGATGGTTGTGCTAAAAGAGCATAGAGCTCAGGTATCAGAAGTCTATTGCTGTCTTTTAAAAGGGTCCATTTCCCAAATAGTGTTAATGTCCTTTGTGCTTCAGGTTTAACTGAATGGTGTGTCCCTCAGTGCCGAATCTGCATGTATTGTACAAGATCTGCCTCAAGGAGGTCATAGTCTTTTTTCAGCCTGTCAAAGGGGATAATCCCTATTGTGCCAAAGAGGCAGCCTATCCTTTTTAAAACCTCTGTGCCACAGGCCTGGGGTAAAATCTGGGTTATTGAAAATGGGGGTTCATTGCCAATGGGAAGGTCGTTAAGCAGTCCCAGACTGCTATGATAGCTTTGGTTATGGGGAGATGTATAAGTCCAACGGTCTGTGCTTTCAGGACAGCCAAGGGCCTTCCAAATGTGAATCCTTGCAACACCCTGGTCCATGAAGAACCAGTGTTTCTCTGAAGCCTCTCTGCCCCACTCCAGCATGTACGTGAGTTGTGCCATCTGAAAGTACTGCATGCTATTAGGGATTCCCATGCCCCTCTCTGATGAGGCGGTTCATGCGCAGCCTCTTCCCATCCAATAAAACCTTTTTTATTTCTGACTGTAGTGTCTGCAACGTGTTCTTGGGGGTTGGGCAGTGGGAGTGCCTGGAACATAAATAGGACCTTCAGCAGGGTAGTAATTTTGAGGGCGGCAATGCGTCCCAACCAAGATAGTTGGTACCATCTCCAGGTGAATAGGTCTGTACTCACTTGTTTTAAGAGTAAGTAGTAATTAATCTCAGATTTGTTTACACTGTTGGGAAGAATCGTATGCCCAAGTACGTTATCGAGGTCTCTGTCCAGGTACCTGGCTGGTCTTTGTGGGCACGGGTGACTGTTATGTTTAGTACTTGCAGCATCTGTAAGTTAACCTTAAACCCCAACACTAAACTAGAGCTCTGGAGCTTGGTATTACAGCAGGCAGTGAGGCCCTGGGGTCTGACAGAGCCACAATCAAGTAATGAGTGTATAGGCTAATAGTGTGAGCATCTCACCAAAGCAAACTCCTGTAAAGTTCGGGTCTGTCAGGATACATAATGCTAGGGCCTCCATGTATAAGGTGAATAAAAGCAAGGACAGGGGCCTCCCTTACTCCTCCCACTCCATATGGGGAAGGAGTCAGATAAAACACCATTTACCCACACTGAATCACTGGGCTCCCTGTACCCACATAGGATCCATCAGCAGAAAATGTTTCCAAAACTAGGGTGTCTGATGGTGATAATTAGATATGGCCAGTGTACCCTATCAAACACTTTTTCAGCGTTGATCGCTAGCGACAGTGCGTCTTTGTGGTTTCTTTGAACTTTATTGATAATACGGAGTATTAGTTTAGTATTATCCCAACAGTTTCTGTTCGGGATGAAGTCTGCTGATTTGAGTCCACCAAGCTAGGCATATATGGATTTAGCCTAGAAGCTACGGTGCCTGTGAAAATCTTTGTGTCCATCTTAAACAACGAGATAGGTCCGTACGAGCTACATAGCTGGTTATTCTTTCCTGGTTTGGGAATAACTGTCTCCTGCTGTCTGCAAAGGAGTTGGCCACACTGGTAAGGATTGGGGTTAAGATCTGATGAAAGGTTTTGGAAAATAATGGTGTGAAGACATCAGGTCCGGGGGATTTAAGGGATTTCAGATGTACTCTGGCAGAGATCATTTCAGCTATCTCTTTTGGCTTTTACAGGTATTCTGCTTGGACTGAGGTGAGTTTTGTCACCTGTGCCCTTTCCAACTAGGCCAGGATATCATTTGTGTTCAGCTCCTGTGGTGAGTAAAGGCCCTGGTAGAAGTCTCAAAAGGTAGGCACTATTTCAGCATCTTCCTTGACTATCAAAGACTGTGAAGGCAGGGACGGGTGATTCCAGAGGTAACACTTAGCAAGGAAACAGGGCAGGGTAAATACTGGGCTATTCAAAGTATAAATGTGGACATAGAACTACAGAGGACAGGGGACAGATAAGAACAATGTTTGTTGAAGGTTAGGGGGGTACCGGTATATGACAGGATGCCTCTTGGTAGCTTAGGGAACACCCTTTGGATTGATACCAGCAGATTGCTCTTAAGAGCAGCAGAGTCATAGTTTGGCCTTTTTTTAGAGACGGTTATGTAAGTGCAAGGTAGACCAAAACTGACAACATTGATGCAGGTAAGACTTCAAAGGACCTGGACTCAGCAACACAAGTCTTTCCTTTACCTGATTAGTATAGAGACCAAGCCAGAGGTCACACTGTGAACAGATACGGACTGCAACAGGTTGTTGACTGAATTTGGAATAGAGCAGAAAACCAGAGTAGATAGAATAACCAGAATACAGGACACACAAAACATCAAGGAGACAGGGAGAAAGCCAAGACCAGGATTTATAAACAGGGCTTCAGAAATCAAGTACAGGAATTCTGGGATCAAGAGCAGGCTGTACCCAAAGAGCACTGGGGCAAGTAATACCCTCTTGGTACAGGGAAACTGGAACTAGAATTCAAAACAAGGAGCTTGAGGATGTGCCCAAAAGGCACTTGAAAAAGTAATACCTTGCAGGTACAGGAAACTGGGACTAGGGTTCGGAACAAGGTATTTAGAATGTACCAACAGGCACTGGGACAAGTAAATCCCTGCTGGTACATGGACATTGGAACTAAGATTCAGAACAAGGAATTACAAATGTACCCAACAGGCATTGAGGCGAGTAAGGCCCTCTTTGAACAGGGACAGTGGAATTAGGCTTCAGAACAAGGAACTTGAGGATGTACCCAACAGACACTGGAACAAGTAATGCCCTCCTGGTACATAGAATAAGCACAGGATTTCAGAACAAAGTCAGAACAGTGATCAGAACAAGAAAACAAACGGGACCTCTGTTGACTCAGCAAATATGTGGTTATAAGCCCAGCAGGGAAAACACAGCAATTGGGATATCAGGCTATAAAGAATAGACAGAAAGAAAAACAAGACTGAGAAGCAAGGAAAATGCAAACATGAGGCTGCACAAGGCAGCCACCGGAAAGCAGGACACTGCAACAAGTTTTAGCAGGAATCAGGACTCTTCCCAAGGATTCAAGGACTTAGCAATGCAGGCAACTGAAGAAAAAAGCAGGAGCTCCCAGTAACAGCAGTTGAAGCACAAATTCTGAATGTTGAAGCCAGGTGTAAATCCCACCTCCCAGCTCACAGCCACACAGGGTGACTAGTGCAGGTGAGAGCAGTAAAAGTCCCTTCTACAGCTCTCTGCCTGAAGGGGTGCACTGAAGTTCCAGGAACCAACCAGTGGGCAGAACAAAATTCCGTAATGGAAGAAGGATTGGATTGTGTGTTCAGGACACAGTAGGAATTCATGCAAGAGCGCACATGTGCATGCTGGAAGTGGTAAGACAGAGTTCCAGGTATAATAAAATTCACCAAAAGGCTCTTCTCCAGCACCCATGCATGGGTAAGGCATACAAGTACCATAATGTATTAAGAAATGGTAAGTAAACCCTGGAATGGAATCAAGAGTTAATCTGTTTTCCAAGAGGATATGTAAAGTCTTTGAAGGAGATCTGAAGTGCAGCACAAGTTCCAAACTAAGGTTACCAATGGAAGCACGCTCACAGAACATCATAAAGCAGTGCACCCGATAACAGGATCGAAGGATCGGCAAGTGACTTTGTTACCCCCGTGTTTTGTGTAATGCAAATTATATCAAAATTAGTTTTGGAGTACAGGTGATGGACAAGCATCTTCCCACTTTTATTGCTTCTGATATACATTTTTTGTCTGAGGTGTAGTAGCACGTATTCCACCATGTCCAAGTCCATCCATTTAGGTTGAGCGCCCACTTTGTCTAGTGCACTCCAGATCCTGGGGGTGTCGGTGTGCTTGTATATAGCATCCAATTCCTTTACTTCACTCTCTCGCTGTGTCGGCTTTTTCCATCGCAGCTGGTTTTCGCTAGCCAACATTAATCACCTTTGGAGTACTGTGTTCAGTGCCTCCCATAGTGTTGCCAATGCTGTCTCTTCACTATCATTATCCCTCAGGTAGTTTGCACAGGGGCGGCTCCTCCTTTAGGGCGGTGGAGAGTTGTCCATCAGCCAGCAGCTGCAAAACCTTTACCAGAAAACGATAATAAACTGAGTTTATTATCGTTTTCTGGTAAAAAGGCGGGGCCATGAGGGGTGATGAGCAGTGAGAGGGAATGCACAGAACTCCCCCTCACTGCGCATGCATGTTTTGGCCGGCCCCTGTCGGGCCAGCCAATCACACATGTGCAGTAGGCTCTCTCCAGCCCAGCAACACAGTTGCCAGGTTGGAGAGAGCATGCACAGGCTCCCAGTCTGCCTGGGAGCGCCCTGGATGGGCACTCCCAGCCAATCCTAACGCTGCTCTGAGCAGCATCAGGAGTGGACGCATAGCAGGCTGGGAGCCTGTGCCTGCAGCAATGAAGCGGCGGCGTTCAGGTAAGTGTTTTTTTTTATCATTAATTAAATGATTATTCCCCCCTCACCCTCCCGTGCCCCGCCCCGCCCCTTCCGCGCTCTGCGAGCTGTGACTGAGTTTGCAATCAAAATGTTGAGTGGCTGTATATTGCCTGTGTGTAGGATGAGACTATCACACAATTTTCAAGTATTGTGAGCTGTGTATTGCATCTCTACTCTGAGGATCACAGATATCGGGCCATGATCCAATAAAGGAATGGGTTGTATGCATACACCTCAGATTTGGGTCTGAAGCACATGGGTGCCTAGGAAGTAATCAATGTGTGCATATGTTTTATGTGCTGCAGAGTAGAAGGTGTAATCCAGGTTGATGGAAGGCTCAAGTCTCTAAAGGTTCTCCAGGCTGCATTCTTGGATCCCGGTCAAGCCTCCCTGTGAGAAGGCTCCTATCTGGTCATAGTGCTGACCCGATCTATCAAAGTCATTGTTTATTACCAAGTTGCGGTCACCCATCACAAGTATGGCTTAATCTGGGGTCTTAAGGACTTTCACAAGGGGTCCAGTAATAAAGTGTTCCTGCTACTCGTTGGGAGCATAGACTGATGCTATTGTGAGTGGGAGATTGCCCACCCTAATGCGATATGCTAGCAGTCAACCTTTAGTTTCAGTTATTATACTGAGTAACTCCCCTTTAAAATTGTGGGAGAGTGAAATGTCCACACCCTACTTTTTTGCAGGCTCCGATGTCCAAAACTAGTTGGGAAACCAGCACAATTTCATCCTTAGCTCGATTTTTGCTAGGAGGTGCGTATCTTGGAGTAAGCAAATAGCGCTCTCACTCCACTCCAAGAGAGAAAATATTGCAGCCCTTTTGTTGGGTGGTTTAAGCCTCTGACGTTGTGGCAGAGTATTTTAATGTCAGTGGTGGGGAATTAGAAAGTGCCAAATCAAGCTCTGCAGGCCCTTGTTGAAACATAGTAAGAGGCGGGTGAGGAGCACCCTATGTTGGTTCCTAATGGTGTACAATACGGTCTGTCAGGGAGTAGGGTGAGACGATGCAATGCATGTGTGAGACTGTACTCCATAAATAAACCCCAACTCATGCCAATACCTGTAACTCCAAAAGCTAGTCCAATTTTTGTGGTTAGCTTCTGATTGTGTCCACAGAGCAATACCTGGACTAGGGCACGTTGCGCCCTCATTAGTTGAGGAAAGTATCTTGAAATCCCACCTCCCATGCCCTAAACCCTCTTTCTGGGATGAGAGTCTCATCGCAGAACAGGACTCTTTTAGCCATCTCTCCATTTGTCATGTGTTAGACTCCGCTGACCGGGGGGTCTATCTTCTTTGACAGTTTGTCCAAAACCACCCTTTGCTCTTGCTGGGAGGTGTTTGTGTCTGGCCAGGACCATCTTGGTGCTCTGAAGGACTGTCTCCACTGATGAGCTCAGTGGAGGGGTGCCCTGTCAGTTCTCCTAGGTGATCTATGGGGGTCCACATGAGAAATGCCGAAAAAAACAATGGGTAATGTTCTGACTTGGTATAGTTGGCCCTCCCAGTGAAAAACAATCTGGAACAGGTGGCCCAAGCCATAAGAGATCTCTTTACTCCAAAGAAAGTCAGTGATCGGCTTGAAGTCCTTACGGTATTGCAGGGTAATGGCTGGTAGGTCTCAGAACTGTGCCAGCTTGTGTCCCCGGAAGGTGAGTTGATTGGTTTCCTGTGATTTTGTAAGAATATCCCCTTTTAGCTGGAAGTCATGGACACATGTCAAGATGTCCAGTGGCTGCAAGTTGTTTCCTCCGAAACAACCCACCTGTTGGACTCTGTCTAGCTGGATGTTCTTTTCTTCGTCACTTCCCAAAATTTGATGGAATAGGGTTTGTACATAATTAGTAATGTCTGCTCCTTCAGCATCTAATGGGGTGCCTCATATCCTGATATTATTTCTGCGTAGACGATTCTCCAGATCTTTTGCATGGGTCTGGAGGTCAGCCTTTCATCCCATGTTATCTTGTTATCTTCCTGAGCCCAATTCACAAAGGTAAACTTAGACTTCAAGTCAAAGATTCAGTTTGTGTTTTGGGTCCTTAGACTTCAGGTCTAAACTTAGACTTCAGGTCTAAGTTTACCTTTGTGAATTGGGCCCTTTGAATTCAGATCTAAACTGAGACTTCAGGTCTACATTTATCTTTATGAATCGGGCCTCCTGTCTCCAAGCAATCCCAGGTCTTTCTTCGCTTCTTATAGTTCCTGGGAGAGATCATGCTTCACTGTTTGTAGTCCCATCTTAAAGGAGATGAAGAGTGACTCCATGAACCCCCTCGAAGCAGACGCTGTGTCTTGTAGGGTGTCCTCCATTGTTAGGCTTTGCTGTGAGGAT
This sequence comes from Pleurodeles waltl, assembly GCF_031143425.1. Classification (NCBI taxonomy): domain Eukaryota; kingdom Metazoa; phylum Chordata; class Amphibia; order Caudata; family Salamandridae; genus Pleurodeles; species Pleurodeles waltl. Next base: position 1,330,318,414 of record NC_090447.1, on the reverse strand, counting down.
AGGCTATCTTTAATGGAGGTATTAGTTGAATTTGTGAGCATGTCACGCACATTGTGGTCCTTCTTGTTTATAAATATTGGAGTTTGAGCGGCACAGTGCTGTGTTGCAAAGACCTGCTGGGAGAGGAAGTCAAATGATTTACTCCTGTAGGAGCCTTTGTGGTAGCTTTAGCTAGTACCTCAAAAGGCACCTCCTTTAGGGGGTATTGTTTCGGACATCTCTTCTAGGTCCATCTGAGTGGGTCCGCACTTGCATAGCTGCTGACCCTTGCCTTGGGCTTAGGGGCTGCCCCTGGATCCCAATGGAGGGAGGGGCATCTGCACATCTCTTCGGGGCACTGTTGTTTCTGCATTGTGGGATTATTATTTCAGAGCCCAGCGCCACCCTCCCCCCGCCAGCGAGGTTCTCAGGATGTTGGGGGAGGATTATCGTCCAACCCTGCGCTGTTGTCCCTGTTGGTAAGTGCCCCTAGTATTGAGTTCTCCAGGCGCCCTTTCGGAGCTGGTCAGGTCCCAGGAGCCATGCACTCCCACTTGTGCACCATTAGCTTGACTTCTTGGCCCTTTAACTCCCTCACTAGATCAGAGAGGGCACCAGCGGTGTGCCACTCGGGTTATTGTCTCCTGCGTTGGGGAGTGGAAGGAGTTATGTCTTAGTGCAGGTTGACTGGAGGTCTGGTGCACTCTGCATGGGAGTGAAGAAGTATGGCCCTTTTTCAACTGCCTTTCCTCGATCTCAATGGAGGGAGGGGCTCTATATGTGTCTTTGGGCATTGTAGTTTCTGCGCTGACGGGTTACCATATTGGGGTCCAGCTTTGTCAAGATATTGATGTGGGAGAGGACTTACCCCTCTTCTTCGCTGGTGTCCCTGTCTGATTTGTGCTTTCCAGGTGCCCTCTTGAAGGGGGAGAAGGCCCAGGCACCATGCTTCCCACCGTACACTGCTAGGTTGCCTTTTCAGGCCTTCAGCTTTATGGCATGAGGGCGCTGGGCCTCAGTGCAGTTCATCTAGGGGCCCAGTGGACTCTGCATGTGGGGTGGATAAGTATACCCACTTTGCTAGCTGGCACCCGCATCGCCCTTGTGAATGTCATTCAGCTCCAGCAGGCTTACCGAGTGCCGCTCAGATTAAGTTAAGTGTTTGTTCTTGATTTCCATGCAAGTCTCCGCCAAGCAAGTAAGAGATGTAGGGCCCGTGATCCCATCAGGCTCCCCGAACCTGCTCTTGCCTACCCAGCTGATCATTTTCAAGGGTGCCCTGTGGCTCTCCAACTAGGGCCTGGTTGCAATCTTGTTTGTCACAAGGCCTCACCATAATAGCTTCTGTCCCTCACCTGCGTATCCGCCACCTCTGCTCCTGTGCCACTGTCTAGTGGCTTTTATGAGGACCACGGCAGCTGGAGTGCTAAAATAGGGCTTCCATATCCCCTCTGTGTAGCTTTTATGTGGTCGGGCAGACAGAGGAGTGCTCCACACATCCTAAGTGGTACCATCTTTGCCACTCCCCCCTCACTTAGTTTAGACAGAAAGTCTCCTATTCTTTCAAAGTGGGTAAATTGAGTACCATAAATTGGGTTATAGTAGCTTTTATCATCTTTACTGCTCTTAGAAATAGCAGGAGTGTGATATAAACATTATTATTTTTCTTATTGCACAGCAAGTTAGGAATGGCCTTACTTCAGGAATTAAATAAAATAACTACTATTATAATACATGTTTCATAATTGCTTGTACATTCTTTTCTTGGGAAGGCAAAACCATTTTCATACAGTTGCTTTTTGTGTCTCCTAAGTACCTTGCGATGGGAATTTGCAATGTCTTTGCATATAACGAGAGGGGTGGCCCATAATTGTCCCTAGTATTCATTAATGTCTGGTATAATCAGCTTCCCTTATCTGCTGATTTCACACCATTATTCAAGGACAGCAGGCCGAGTAATTGCCAGCTGTCATGGAAGACAAAGGATTAGAAAGAAATTGAGCTGCAGGAGCAACATGAAACATTATTAAAATAGGTGAAAGGGCCTTGCATGGTCCAGGGACCACCTTTGGTGGTGGCTGGCCCTGCTGCCCCATGTAAATCTGGGCCTGGGTCAAATATATATTCATGTCTGAAGACAAACTCAAAGAGTTATAAGAAATACAAAATAACAGAATTAGGAGAAACAAAACCAAACAGATAATCAACATGTCTGGGAAAAAGACACATTGACAAAGCCAATTGGTTTGCTTTTTTCTCTTTAAAGTAGTCCGGATCCTAGATGACAGTGCCAATAAACCCCTGAGTGCAGGTGCATACAGTATAATCCAAATAGAAATAAAAATAGTATATAATTTTATGTTTAGTGCAGATAATGAGTATGGCTCTTGCCTTAAGTACTCTTACAGAGGACACTAAAATAATAGGAACTGACAAGTGTAAATCAACTAAATATATGAGCGGTCATCTGGATCAGGAACACTAGAGTAGAACTGGTAGTCTACATATCCCAGACCAACAAAAGCTGGCATAAAATGTATGCTAGTACTGATCAATTAAGTGACCCTAAAAAGACAAATGAATTCAGTGTGATGTAAACAGAGTATAATCTAAATCAGAAAAAATAAAAAGCTGAACGAAAATAGTAGTGCAAATCGTCAGCATGTGGTTGTTTTTCTAATAAAAGAGAGAACAAATGTAGATGCAAAAGATCAGACGGGCAAAGTCTTGTACATTAAAGTGGCGTGTGCAAAAGGACTCTGTTTTAGCTGCTGGCCAATGGTCACTTATTTTAATCTAAAAAGACTATTGAAAGGGCAGATTTAAACAAGATTAGTCCAAATTCTTGCCAGTCTTAGTACTCTCATTCAGCAGTTTTCGTAATTGGAAAGTGAACTTTCCAAATTTAGCTAGATCAATCAGTTCTTTTAATGTAAAGACCACAGGGCATATTTATGGTTTTTGCCACAAAACTGCTAACACAGTTTTGCGGCAAAATCCTTAGTGCCAGCTAGCGCCATTCCATAGTGGCAGCCATGGACCGTGGCACAAACCACTCATAAATTTGGGCCCAAATTCCTGGCTTGGATGCAAGTTCTTGTTACGACTCTGTCGTCCCATTTCCAGGGGGCGCTGTAAGGGGACTGTCAGAAGCCTGGGAATCACCTTGAACACCTATCTAGAGTCCCTTGCTGACCCCTGTTTGTTTCTCTTTTCTCTATGGTACACTTGTATAGTACTACATTTGCTTCTTGGGAATGCAAATCCCATAATGCACAGCTTGGTAGTCAGGAAAACCTGGATTCTGTTTCCCATTGTCTTCCAGTTGCTGCTTTTCACTGGATCCTCTCCTCCAGGACTTGCAAGTGTCCGAAACTACACACACCTGTGACCTCTCCTGTGCAGCCCAGCTTGGAACTGCTTATAAGCAGCCATTTCCTCAAGCTCCCCGTCGTGCATTGGACTTCAATTCCTTTGTGTTACAGACCCCTTGTCGGATGGTGTTCCAGTTTTGTTCCTGTTCTGTTCCAGCCTGATCCTGTTTCCTGTTTCTCTGCCCTGCTCCTGATTGTTCCAGCCAGAGTCTGCTCCCTATCTCTTAGCCTTGTATCTGTTTGTTTCTTCCAAAGCCTGCTCCCTGTTTCTCTGCCCTGCTCCTGCCTTGTTTCAGCCTAAACCTTCTCTCTGTTTCCCAGTCCTGTTTAATGGCTCATTTCGTACTCCCTGTATTCCAGTCCTGTCCTTGCCTGTTCCAGCCAGAGCCTGTTCTCAGTTTCCCAGTCCTGTCTCTGTTTGTCCCAGCCAGAAGTTTGCGCCCTGTTTTCAAGTCCTAGTCCCGCCTTTGCTTCAGCCTGTGCCTGTTCCTATTTCTTGCCTCTGCCTCTTTGTTTGTTCCCTTCTGTTTCTGTTTCTTCTTGGTTCTTTGTGTCTGGTAAGTGTTCTATCAGTCTTCACCAGTGTATAAGTGTCCTCCTTTGTACTGGGGTTGGCTCCTGGTTTCCAGGAGGCAATTCCAGCCCCCATCCTTGTCTAGTGTTATACGTTGTCTTTCGTGCCTAACAGTGACAGTGTGCTATTGCTGTTTTCTCAGGAATCGCCACTGTGTTTCCAGCTGGACCCACGAGCGTGTCCTGTGTATGTAAGTACTATCCTTGTTTGTGCTCTAGGGTCCAGAGACAGAATCACTTCTGCTGCCTCCTTTCTATGGGGCTGGCAGGGTGACTATCTGTAAGAGCAAACTGCACAGAGGCATTGAGATTCCCTGTCACTGTGGGAGGTTCTGCGCCTTACTCTGTGTACAACCCCAGCGTGTTTGTCCACTGGTAATCCGTTTCCTGTTTGTTCACACAAGAGTTGCTCTGCTTTTACTTTCCTGTTTCCTGTGCCTGTCCATAGCTGTCCTTTCCGTGTATGCCTTTAGCTGCTCTTCTGCCCCAGCACACTACCTCTCTAGGATATTCGGTGACCTCAAGGGGTGTCCCAACCATAATCCTGATCAGACCCGCCCGAAACGGTGACAGAATGCACGACCCAAGAATTTCAAGCTCCCCAGGCAGCAAAGGCACACACAAACCTAAAGGGCTTTCCTATCATGTTAAGACACCCCTTTCTAAGCCTATACATTCTCTGAAATCCTCTAAAAAAGACCTTAGTTTAAAGGATAGACTTGTTAAAGAAAACCATAACTTGCAAGTTCAGTACTATAGTGAGTGGCTTGCTAATCTTTCAATGATAGACTATTATGTTATTTGTGGCTATGACCCCCAGTCCCTGTCTGTAGAAGAATTACAAGGACGTACTGAGTTTTTGCAATATCTATTAGCTGAAGCCAGTAAGAATGTTCGTAACCGTGGAAGTGCTTTTGCTACCTCTGCACAAGACACTCACACTCAAGAAAAACTGGTTAATTCCTTGCCTCATGCTAGCGCATCCCAAGTTCACTTCCAGCACTCTGCCAAAACAAAGAACCCTGACACTGTTCAAGAAGCCACACTAGGGATTCCCTTGTTTTCTGTTGAGTACTTCAGCCCATCTAGGCCAGTTTCTCAGAATTCAAAGTGCAGTGCTGACTCTTATAAAGACCTATCAGTTCCTCAGAGTTTTCAAGTCAGCAGGCTAGACCCTGTATCTAAGGGATCAGTAAAGACTGTGGGATTCCTTAGTTCAACTCAAATGGCTTGTGCTCCTCCCAAATTGGATGACAGTACATCAGCCTCAATTACTAAGTGTTGTGCTGACTCGTGTAAAGATCTACCAGTCCCTCAGTGCTTTCAAGTGAGCAGGATAGAACCTGTATCAAATAGATCAGTAAAGACTGTGGGATTCCTTCGTTCCACTCAAAAGGCTTGTGCTCTTCCCAAACTGGATGATAATACACCAGTCTCAATCCCTAAAAGCTCTGCTAAACCCTTTTCTATTCTGAGTGGGTTTGATAACAATATGGACATACACACACTAAAAGAGCAGTTTTGGCAGATTAAAAGGCAGATATTGGACTTCTATGATGAATATGTTGTAACATACACAAGAAATCGTGCACATGGGCTCTTTTCATCAATGCATATTTCACTGTTGCCAGAACCAGACATTCTGTTTATCTGTAAGGTAGAAGAAGTAACAGAGCAGCTGATGGAAACTACTGCAAGGCAATTTGAAAACCTGAAAAAAGAAAATGATCACCAGCTTTGGCTTAAAGAACAGTATGCTACTTTGTGTGCCTCTCCAAAGACTTCTATAGAGCAGATTGTCCCTTCTATTAATGACAGTCAAAAGACAGCTCCAGTTATAAATATATCAGCCTCTTCGTCAGACTCTCTCTCAGCCTGTAGTTCTCCAGTGAAAATTCCTGTACAGTTGACTGAATCTCTGACATCTCTGAGAGATGGGACACCTCTTGATTCAAAGGATGGATCAGAGTCTTCAGAGGGAAGTGTCTCAGCCCCTCTATCAGAACAAATAAAGCCAAAGGAAGAAGAGAGTTCTGATGCAGACTCCAATAGCTGCACCTTAAGAAACCAATATATGACTTTACTGGAGATTAATGGCAAGTTGTGCAACAGTGTTGAAGAATCTGAATCTAGTGATGACAGTGGTTCCTGCCTTGCTGTGAACAAACCTGCAGATAGTGCTGTTCAAATGGCACACACACCCGAATTTTCAGATTGTGGGGATACTCCTGCCCTTTCAAACAATATAGAATTTTCAGACAATAAAGAGACAGTTCCTGTTTCAAGTGAACTAATGAAAAGAAGAAGAAAACTTTTATTCAGTATGAAAAAGTTCATCCATTACAGCAAATAATCACCAATACATTATTAATATACCAATAAAACCATATATGATAAAAACACCCATCATAGATATGAACATATAAAAACCACATTCATAAAAAACAATAAAATAGAAGAACTCATTCTAAAAACTCTACATTATTACGCCAGGTGATAGCTCCCTTCAAGAATGATCCCAGGCCCTTCCATACCAATATATCTGAGGCCATTTGTAAGCACAGAAAAGCAGGACGATATTGCACGAAACCCTTGGGCCTTAGGAGAGGTAATAAAAAACGAGTTCTAAACTGTGCATAAAAAACACAAAACAATGTAAAATGGAGCAAGGTCTGATGGGACACCCCATCGCAGCGGCAAAGTCTAATACATTTGTCCCCATACTGACCTAGCGGGAAACACAAATTACTTCTAATGCTTCCCAGGCGGAATGGAGTTATGAGAGACCTTTCCCTCACATCCTTTATTTCTAAAAGATAGCGCTCAGGGCCCACCCACATCTTTAACATGATGTAGTCCCTGATTGATTTTTTCCCTAAAGCCTCCCCCTCCCTTTTGGAGGCCTGTATTCTCAGAAAATTGTCCTTAACCCATTTCTTGTCATGGCTAGGCAGACCCTCAGGATAATCAAACAATTCAGGCCGCCGCAGGTCATGAGTCATCTTCCTTATGTGCATCAGCCAGGGAATATTCTTTGCATTGTCGCAAGCCAAACAATTCCTTAGGATTTCCCTATTAAGAGTAGCATGTTCGTTACTCCAGATTGAGATCCATAGCAGAAGGGGAGCCAACTGGAGAGTATCCTGCACAAACTCAAGCTCCAGTTCCAGGTGAAGGCAAAAACCAGGGATGTTTTGTCCAACTCCCAGGAGCCTTCTACAAAAGCGATTTTCTTCCACCGTAAGAGCTCGAGTATCCCTATACCCCCAAAGTGCCGTGCCATACAGCAGGACAGGAAGGCATTTCCGCCTATAGATTTCAAGCAGGGGCTTGATAGGTCTACTACCTACCCTTACAGCAAAGTCAAAAGCCGCACCAACTGTTGCATGGAAAAGCACAACCCTTCTGGCAATACAGGGTTTCCAGGATCCTTTCTCATCAAAAATCACCCCTAAGTATGGGAACTCATGGACCCTGCTAATAACTTGATCCTCCACCCTAAGCTCCCCCACCCTGCTCAGGGGTCTTCCACAAACCATAAAATGTGATTTCTTAAAATTGACCTCTAAACCCAAAGCTGACATAAAAGTAACATAAGCTCTAACTATTTCCCGGAGACCATTCATCGTGCAGGCCATGAGGACTGCGTCATCCGCATACGTCAGCACAGGGATATCAATACCCTTCACCTTTGGGACATCCTTACAGTGTTTCATCAAAAAATCAGACAGTCCATTTGTATATAGAAGGAACAAAGTAGGAGCCAGGACACACCCCTGACGCACACCTCTTGAAAGTTTAAAAGCCTCTGAGCATTCCCCATTAGGCCCTACCCTTACATTTGCAACTGTCCCAGAGTGGAGATATCGGAGCAGCTCTACAATATTAGGATCCAGACTTAAATGATTTAGCCTCTCCCATAAAATAGCCCGGTTCACTTTATCAAAGGCACAACTAAGGTCCATAAAAGCAAGATAAAGGGTACCTTTCCTGGCCTGCGTGTATTTACCGATCATCATCAGTAAGTTAAGACATTGTTCTCGGGTACTGAGGCCTTCCCTAAAACCATACTGTTCCCGGCTTAAGATGTCATTTCCTATCATCCAGGCCTCCAGACCCCTTAGAATGATCCGTCCCAGAATCTTCGCAGAAGAGTCCAGGAGGGATATAGGGCGATAAGACTTAGGGTCATTACGATCGCCCTTTTTAAACACTGGGACAATACATGCCAGTCTCCAAGAGGCAGGAATGCCCACCGTAACTGCTGAATTGAGAACATTTAGGAGAATAGGTGCCCATAGCTGGGGGTTAGCTTTATATAAATCCATAGGGATTGAGTCCGGGCCCGGAGCTTTATTGCTCGCGCTACTCTGTAATGCATCAATAACCTCCTGGAGCGAAAACCTGATTGCTAGGTTAGGTGCCACATCATATACGTTCTCCTGGATATTTCTTAAAGGAATACCCTCAAAGATTTTACAAAAATGAATTACCCAGGCCTCCGGGGCGATGTTACAGCCAAGGCCCTCAGATGTTTCTGTTTCAAAGGAACCTCTATTTACCACCTTCCAAAACAGGCCAGGGTCCTTCAGAAGAGTGGCACGCTCTAACTCTTCCCAGGCTTTATCTTTATGTTTTAGCTTACTATCCCTCAGGGCCCTTTTATACCTCATTCTAGCTTCTTTTACAAGGGCCCAATCTCTAGGGTGATTCTTGGTAACCATCTTTAGGTTTGCCCTTGCATCATAGCAGGCCTTGTCATACCAGCCACATTTACGTTTACTGGGGAGGCTGCCTACTGAGAGAAGGCAGTCTCTGACTGCTGCATTTACCACTGTTATAGCATCCAAAACAGTCTTAGGATTCGGAGCCTCTATCAGGAGTATTTCCATAAATAGATGTACATTTTCCCCCACCACCCTTCCTACAACTTTTTGGGGGTCCACTTGCTTCCACCCAAGCCGCCTCCCCTGGTCCTTTATCACCATTGCTACAGGCCTACCTCGTCCTAGTTTACGTAGGGTCCCAGGGAGTTTAAAGGACACTATAAGGGGATTATGATCGCTAAAGCACTCCCCTAGCACTTCACCCCCAGTCACTAAGTCTCTGACACAAAAATGTAATCAATGGTGAATCCAGACCCTCTTCCCACATAAGTTGGAAGTTGGTGGGTACCTACAGCTTCTATGTCATAAAAATTCAGAAAGCCCATCTTCCTGAGTTCCTTTATTAGCTCCCTACCTCTCGAGTCCTGCAGACCATACGCTGAGTAGTCCTCGCAGTCACGAATAAAGGGATTAACCACAGTGCTGAACCTGCCCAGCTTGGCAATAAAATCTCCAGAAACGATAGCACAAAATTCCAGCCCCACCTTCTCCATTCTGTATTTCAGAACCTGAAGAACGGAGAACAGAGCCCCAATTTGGCACCCCCCATCCCACACAGCGTTATAGAAGTTAACCAATAAAATATTAAAATTATTGGAGAAGATTACCCATACCAACAATATACCTTGGTGGTTGCAGTTAATTTGAAAGGCACCCACTATCTTGGAGAGGCGAATTAGGGTAACCAGGCCACCTTTCGAGCGGCCACCAAGAGACTGCACAGCTGGAACTGCATATCTATCATACCCATCCCACACAGACAGCCCCTCCGACCAGGTTTCCTGAAGCATGATAATATCATAGTTAGTCACACACCCAACCCATGCTTGATCGGATAACTTAGCATCATAACCCGCAATATTCCATGAGATAAGATTACATTGGGGAGGAATCTCTTCCTGTACAGCCAATGCATTGGCGCATTGTCATTCCACCCCATCCAAGGATAAATTGCTATTGGTAGCAGTTCTTCTCCTAGTCGCCTGCAGGTTATTCTGACCCTGGCGGGGATTCTTGCCATAGCCAAGAGACACCCCAGTACTCAATCGCATGTGGTTGTAAAAAAAGCCCAGAGTGACCATACTCATTGAGCCTGCTCTGAGGACAGCAGAACGATAGGTAGAAAGGAGCCTTTGGGTCAGAGCAGGATATCTAACATTTATAATGATACAGTCTTCTTTCCCCACCTTATTTTTGGGGCCGACCAAGCCAATTCTTCTAGCAAAAAGAATGTCCTTAAAGTCCTTACATGAAAAATCACAGTTGTTACTCAGCCAATGGCCCACCTTATTTATGAGTTGGTTCGTAGACTCAATTGCCCCAGGAGCAAGGACAGGCACATTTGTCAACACTACCACGTAGGGGGCACATGCTGGGGGGAGATCCAGACAGGCCAGGGAAGGCCTGGCCATCGGCAAGTTTAAATTATCGTTTCCAATCAGCTGTTGGCCAATCCCCCCGGCTGCCACAAAATCCAGATCAGGCTGCCTACTGCAACTAGACATGTTAACAGTCCTACCCGCCCTCAATAGAGAGGTTGGTGCAGCCGGAGCAGTCTCAGCACAAACACCCTGACCCCCAGAATTTACAGGATTTACCACTGGATAGGACGTTTTTCCCAGGGGCCCCGCAATTTCCTCTGGTAGGGACAACTCATCACCGGGGTGGGGATGCCTAGTCAAGGCCACACATCCACCTACCCCATGCCTTCCTTGTCTTTCTTGCACACATATCTGCGAAACTGTTTTTTCTATGGCTGATAATTTCACCAAAACGGGGGACAGAATCTCCAGGATCAATTCCCGAAATTTGGACAATAAATTGGTTGCATCACACCCCAGGTGCTGACAAGGTGCGGGGTCACCGCTCGCACCTTTAGGGAGCTCCAGGAAAGATGTTTTTGGCTTGGATATCAATTTCTTTAGGGCCTTCTTTTTCCTCTGGGGAGGGCTACATTTATCCATGGGGCAGGCCGGGGGAGAAGATAATAAAAGTCTTTTACTTCTTCTAGAGGGGCCTTGGCCACCAGAACCCTCTATTGACTCTGTTGGCTCAACCTAGACATACTCAGCAGCAGCTATAACAGCACCTTGATCCTCCCCCAGATAAGCCACCTCCACATCCACGGCCTCACGAGGACCATTGTCTATTGGGGCCTGGCACCAATCCTCCAGTTCCATGGATAACCTCCTCTCTGCCAAATCAATTTCCTTTGTAACAACCCCGACAGCTCTTGCGAGGAAGGAATCCAATGTGGTAGTGCCACTACCCTGTCTGCTACCGCCACCACCACCCCCCAGTGGACCAGTTAATGGACCTTTTTTCCTGCCCATTACTACAAAAATAGCAGAATAAATAAAAACAATGCAACAGCAGAGCAACAAACAAAAACAGACTAATTAAGCTGTCAAAAACCCAGTAAAAGCAACAAAAAAACCACCAGTTTATACTCCAAGTGTTATTAGATATGAATAGTCACCTTCCACTGAAAACGAAGGAGGGGTGGCCCAGCTCAGCCTCTTACGGGCGCAGGACGGGCCCGCCCGCGTCCCACGGGCGGGGGCGCAAGTGTTCAAATTTAAAGGGCTCCTGCCCTTCAACAAGTGGCTGCCGCCGCCTCCCGTCAATTGCGCGCTTCCCGCAGGGCGGGGGCGCAAGTGTTCAAATTTAAAGGGCTCCTGCCCTTCAGCAAGTGGCTGCCGCCGCCTCCCATCAATTGCACGCTTCCCGCAGGGCGGGGGCGCGAGTGTTCAAATTTAAAGGGCTCCTGTCCTTCAACAAGTGGCTGCCGCCGCCTCCCATCAATTGCGCGCTAAACTAATGGATTTTTCTGACCATGAAGAAATACCCGCAATTACTAAGAATGTAATGGACTTCTCAGAAAGTTTAAAAATCTCTTCTGTGTCAAAGCAAACCGTGGAGAATTCAGACAAGGAAGAAAGCCAGCAATCTGAAACTGAACAGCCTGTCATAAGAAATGAAAGCCTTCTTCTAGAACTGGACACAGTTGCAGCCTCAACCACTAATCCTGACCTGCTGATCCCTGCCAATGTGTATCCTGTTTCCAGCTCCACGATTAGTGAAGACAAGATTTCTGAGCTACCGGTATCTGATTTTGATGTGAAACCAGCCACACCAATGTCACCTGCTATGTCCCTGAAACTAAAGACTCCTGAAAACCAGCATTCTGAAACCGAAGTTCAAGTGCTGAAAGATGTAATATTTCCCACTAAGACTAAAGACTTGAATTTGAATCTTGTATTCGAAGATCTGATGATAAGTACTGTTCTTAGTGTTTTATTGCAAGAAACAATCTTCAATTCAAAGGCAAGAGCTGAAAATTTAGATACCAATGTAAAGACGATTTCTGAAGAGACTCCGGTTCCATTTCTTTCCAAAGAACAACCTTTCAGTGTTAACAGAGTTGAAGATCAACTACCTGTAGTAGAAACACTTTGCAAAGAAACCATTTCTGATACCACGAACACACCACAGAGCACTTGCAATGATGAAATCTCAGTCTTGTCTGAAGATCACCCTAAAGAATTAGCTTGTGGAACTTCTACATTTTCAGATGTTAATCCAGTTTCTAAAGACTTTAAAACTCTTGTTGCTCCTGAATTTGATACTCCGAAGTCATCCAAGATGAAAGAAAATTCTGACTTTTTCATGTTTACTTTGAGAACACCAGTTGCCCATGTTTCCCAAGTCTCTATGCTTTGCAAGACTCAGACCACAATCAATGTAAATACTGCTTCAGAAACTGACAAATCCTGCTTGTCAGAAGGTGTTACAGACCTGACAGTTACTTATACACCAATCAGCTCCTCCAAAGAGGAAAGTATTGAACAGGAAACTAATGTCATAAAGAATACCGCCCGTAATGCCATTCCAGATCTCCTTGCTCCTGAATCTACTTCACCAGAAACCAACTCCATGCACTCCTCCCATATCAATCGAACAATAGAGAGGAAAGACATTGGAGCCCATATGGGTATTAGTACATGCTTTGCTCATTGGAAGATTCATTTGTGGCAGGACTGTAAACTTATCAACCAAGGTTGGAGTTGGATTTTCTTGCTGTGGCTTTTCCTCTTCAACTTTTTTCAGCCAAAGGATCACCTTCTCTTCTTGAGAAGACTGGTGGGAGGGGGTATACTGTTACGACTCTGTCGTCCCATTTTCAGGGGGCGCTGTAAGGGGACTGTCAGAAGCCTGGGAATCGCCTTAAACACCTATCTAGAGTCACTTGCTGACCCCTGTTTGTTTCTCTTTTCTCTATGGTACACTTGTATAGTACTACATTTGCTTCTTGGGACTGCAAATCCCATAATGCACAGCTTGGTAGTCAGGAAAACCCGGATTCTGTTTCCCATTGTCTTCTATGGAAGCAGTCCAGTTGCTCCTTTTCACTGGATCCTCTCCTCCAGGACTTGCAAGTGTCCGAAACTACACACACCTGTGACCTCTCCTGTGCAGCCCAGCTTGGAACTGCTTATAAGCAGCCATTTCCTCAAGCTCCCCGTCGTGCATTGGACTTCAATTCCTTTGTGTTACAGACCCCTTGTCGGATGGTGTTCCAGTTTTGTTCCTGTTCTGTTCCAGCCTGATCCTGTTTCCTGTTTCTCTGCTCTGCTCCTGATTGTTCCAGCCAGAGTCTGCTCCCTATCTCTTAGCCTTGTATAGTTTGTTTCTTCCAAAGCCTGCTCCCTGTTTCTCTGCCCTACTCCTGCCTTGTTTCAGCCTGAACCTTCTCTCTGTTTCCCAGTCCTGTTTACTGCTCATTTCCTACTCCCTGTATTCCAGTCCTGTCCTTGCCTGTTCCAGCCACAGCCTGTTCTCAGTTTCCCAGTCCTGTCTGTTTGTCCCAGCCAGAAGTTTGCGCCCTGTTTTCAAGTCCTAGTCCCGCCTTTGCTTCAGCCTGAGCCTGTTCCTAGTTATTGCCTCTGCCTCTTTGTTTGTTCCCTTCTGTTTCTGTTTCTTCTTGGTTCTTTGTGTCTGGTAAGTGTTCTATCAGTCTTCACCAGTGTATAAGTGTCCTCCTTTGTACTGGGGTTGGCTCCTGGTTTCCAGGAGGCAATTCCAGCCCCCATCCTTGTCCAGTGTTATACATTGTCTTTCGTGCTTAACAGTGACAGTGTGCTATTGCTGTTTTCTCAGGAATCGCCACTGTGTTTCCAGCTGGACCCACAAGAGCGTGTCCTGTGTATGTAAGTACTATCCTTGTTTGTGCTCTAGGGTCCAGAGACAGAATCACTTCTGCTGCCTCCTTTTTATGGGGCTGGCAGGGTGACTATCTGTAAGAGCAAACTGCACAGAGGCATTGAGATTCCCTGTCACTGTGGGAGGTTCTGCGCCTTACTCTGTGTACAACCCCAGCGTGTTTGTCCACTGGTAATCCGTTTCCTATTTGTTCACACAAGGGTTGCTCTGCTTTTACTTTCCTGTTTCCTGTGCCTGTCCATAGCTGTCCTTTCCATGTATGCCTTTAGCTGCTCTTCTGCCCCAGCACACTACCTCTCTAGGATATTCGGTGACCTCAAGGGGTGTCCCAACCATAATCCTGATCAGACCCGCCCGAAACTGTGACAGTTCTAATGCCATGTCTTAAAAAGAGAGGTTTTAGCAAAGAGCAATGTGCATTCCTCAGTGCTGGGCAGCATCAGAGTAAATAGTTAAATGATTCAGATTTGTAGCTGCATAGCCTGCAATTGGTGACTCTGACTAGAGTGATGGTCCGTTCTTGGACAGAGTGCATACTGACTGCCGACCAGAGAACCCATTTCTAACAATGGTCTAACAGGACCATGTCATCCGCATACTGAAGCAGTGTAATTTTACAATTCCTGATTTTAGGGGTGGTCAGACTGGCACATTTTAAGGCTAAGGACATGTCCGCAGTGTGTAGATTGAAAAGGAGCGGGGCAAGAGCACAGCCTTGCTTCAGCCCATTGTCTGTGGGAATCTTCCTGCTTAATACTGTTGTGGACTGCTTATCTCTTACCCACGTTGCTGTGCAAAGTAAGACTATGGACCTTAACAAATGACTAGGAATGCCCTGCCTTGAAGTTTCTTCCACAGAAGGTTTCTGTCCACATAGTCAAATGCCGCAGAATAATTCACAAAACAAGCATATAGAGGGCGAGTATTTTTACTAGTAGCTTGTTGTATTAAATGGGAAAGGGCCTCTATATTGCCTGTTGTCTCAGAATTTGGCCTAAGTTCTGTTTGGTAGATCGGAATTATACTCTTAGTTTCTCCCCAGCTTTCCAACTCTTTTTACAGAGCAGAAGCAAAAACTTCAAACTCGATATCAAGGAGGGTGATGAGGCGGTAGTTAGCCGGATCGTGTCTATCATCTTTCTTGTGAATCGGGTGTAAAATAGAGCCCCTCCAACTATTTGGAATTGTTTGAGTCAGCAAACAGGTGCTATAAAGAGTTGAAACTATGGTTGACCAGAGTTAGATATCCTCCTTAAACACTTATGCAGGAATACCGTTTGGCCCTGGAGCACCCAATGTCCTTGAGTTTCTCAAAAGAAGCAAGACGTCCCTGACCATGGGAGCAAGCTCATGAAGTTGTTACATTTCTTGTATACAGCCCTGATTCCCAGAACAAACTGAGAAAGCAGTATTAGTTACCTATAGTCTATTTACGTTTTGTATCCAATTTTCTTTGTTGAGTACATTGATTCGAGGGCCTTCTTGGCTCATCTTGTTTTTAATAAACCTCCATAGGTCTGCTTGATTATGCTTGCTCAATAGGAAATAGATATATAACCACTCTTTTTCTGCCTGTGTATGTTTAAAAGACCAGACCAATTTCTTATGTTGTTTCTGTGTGACTTGCAGGTGTGCCAGGTGTTCTGATCCAAGCCACATGTTTTCAATTTTATGACACAATTTCGGCAACCTGCAGATATACTGGTTACTGTCCCTTATCAAGCATGAATGGAGACCACGTGTTGGTGGCTTCTGAGAAGGAGGAGAGGCTCAAAAGAAGATCATTGAGTTGGAGACATGCTCAGCTCAGTGCAAAGTGGTAAATGGTAATTTGCCCTGATGTTGGAGATTTAAAACACCTTCAAATGCTGGAGAAGGTCGGGTGAGGCAAAACTGTAATCTAAAGTACTCTTCCCCTGAAAGGTACTTGGATACTTTAGCTCTGGAGAGCTCTCTTCCAGTATGTGTTGGATGGAGACAAGGCCATGCCTGGCAAGGAAGCATTGCAGTAGCTTGGTTGATGGACATGCTGACTGGTTATCGTCAGCCACAACTCCTAGGAACTTGAGATTCTAATCGCCACAAATAATGACGCTATGACCAACCTGGTCACATAGTACGCCCTCTAATGTTTCAACTATGCTGCGTTTTTTCTCAAGCCTCCGAGGGACGAAAGTGTTGAAATAAAGGTAAATGAATGAGATTCTTATTGTGCACTCCTTACGTCTTTTGCCTTCAAGCATTATCGCATGCAGCATGTTGTCCTCGGCTACCATTTTTACTTTAATGTCCAGGCCAATGTTGAAATATGTTGGGAGGCTACCAGATGGCCTTCCAAATTATTTTTTTTATGTTGATGATTTATGCACTTCGTGGATTCCGGGGATTACCAAAGGGTTTGTGAGCCACGTTTCTTGAACAAATAATATATTCTGCACTCGTAAAGAACCAATTGGCAGAAGTGACCTGGAGAAGACTGGACAGCCCGGCTGCATTCCATAAGAGGATTTGTAAGCAATGTTTCCTTTCTGGCACTTGCTGACTAGGATTAGTGCTGGTAACTAGAAGTTAAGGCGGATGGTAACCATGCCCAGTCTAACGCGCTGTTTTCCTCAGTAAAGTCTGGGGAGATTCGCCTAGTTATATCTGACGATGATTTGTAGGGTCGTGATATATACATGTTGTTACTAGGCAGGTTGGATTTAAAGTTCCTTACTCCTTTTAGAATGCTATAAGTTTGGATATGCAAGTCTAACAAAGCATTTTGTTTCTTCAGTGGGAGGGGGTATCTCGGGGGCCCTTTTTTTAAAGATCACTATGCCCCATTCCTCCAAGGTCGACTTATTTTCCATAATTTGATTAGCCAGTTGGAGTGTTCGAAGGGACAGTATTGTTGATTCTCTGCCATTTCTATCCTCTGGTAGAATTCTAAAGGCAACACTCAAGATGTCTTCGGATTTCATATTAACCGGCTTTGGGAGTGCCGTAAAGAGTCGCAGGCAAGTTAGAACTGTTCAAAATATCGTGGCTGCCTTCTGATTGATATTGCAGCGTGAGCACCAGTTTAATGGGTGTTAAATATCCAGCCTGTTCACTCGGCGGCTCGACGTGATTTGTATTGGTATCTTTAAGGTGCCCAATGTTAGGCTGCAATGCACTATTATTGGTACTCATGAGTGATGGGACCAGCAAGATTTGGGACTCCGACGCCTGAAGATTTACTCTAGGGCTGGTAGGCTTAGACGATGCAAGCTGGAGGGTACCGGATTGCTTACCAAATGTGGGCTGAGTTATTAAGGTGTGGTGGTTTGATTGCATCAAGGCCTGGGCTAGACTGGTCTTTGAGGAAGCGTTGCCCATATTATAAGTCCTGACCGGAACTAACTCCAGGTCCTTTGCAGTTGATACTATCTGCAGATCAGAGGAGGGGGGGGGCCATGTTCTGATGTTCCAGATCCTTTTTACTGCTCTTTCCCTCTCCTAAAAGATAGGATACACATTAATTGCATTACAGGCTGTCATGTTTTGTATCTTTGCTTTCTGCGCTTGCTGCTTTATTTTTTGCCTTTTTAACTTTTTGGCTTTCCTTGAAAGTGCTTGTGACCATTGGGAGTCCAAGCCAGAATTTGGCTGTACGTCTGTGGTCTGTTTGTTCTCAATGGGTGCTTGTTGGACTGTGACTAAAGCCTCAATGGAGGGTCTAACACCAGGAGAGTTGCAGTGATTGGGTGTTGCAGCCTGCTGAGGTGTGAGCCATTACTGAAGGCCAACCCTCCAAAAAAGCATTAGTAATAGACTATAAGTGCATGTTTGGCGGGGCTACTGATGGAAGTTTGGACAAATGCCACTTGCTGGTGGATGCTACAGGGAACGCCAGCTTCCAATCTGATATCATGGATGTCAGTACTTCCACCAAGTTGGGAATTTGTACACTATTGGGATGCAGACGCATGCCAATTTCCCAGAACTGACTATGTTAGTGCCGGTGCTAAGGCCTTTCTGTTCCAGGGCAACAGGTTTGGCCTCTATGCGAGTAATGGAGCTGGCTAGAGCTTGTATCAAATCCAGTTGTACCTCTAACTTATCTGATTGCCAAGTAACAGCATTTGCCGTGGCGATCAGTGTCACGTTTATCAAACCCCATAAGTTACTCTGGCTGCAATTGGGTTGAGAGGCTGGTATCTCTGTCCTCAGTTGGCAACTTAGAGAGGCCATATAATTGAGACCTTGGGCGAAGGATGAGTGAACTTGTTTCTGAGAGGGGACGATACGATTTGCATCTATCACACTCGCCATTCTACTGTTGGCGGCAGTAGTTGCAACCTGTGTGGAGGATTCCTGCGCAGGTGCACCCCCAGCGGGCCAGGTGGATCTGCTTGCTCTGCAAGTACTGGGTGGTAACCAGTAGTTGCACCCTCCAAAGGGGAACAGTCCTGTTGTTCCCTGATTTTATAGGAACGAGCCCATAGTTCAAATAAGATGTCCAAGCCTACAATGGGTGCCAATTCCCCCTGCGGATATGGATCGATGTAAGAAGAAAGAGGGCTGGGAAGATCAGTTCTGATATTAGTGTCCCAAGTCTTAAATAGCTTCTCCTCAGAGTTTAATACAGGTTCAGGCAGGGTGGTCAGCGTCCATGCTCTCTTGCTAGTTGTTGATGATAACGCTATGATTGTATTGTCCTCCAGCTGTATTGTGCAATTAGTTATTTTGGTCCAGGAGCCTTGATGGAAACTTGGTGGCCTTCGCGTTACCTGAGTTGGATAAAGGGCAGGCAAATTGGTCTGCGTTGCCAGGCTGACTATGCGATTTGCATCTATCACACTCCCCATTCTACTGTTGGCGGCAGTAGTTGCAACCTGTGTGGAGGTTTCCGGCCCTGGCACACCCCCAGCGGGGCCAGGTGGATCTGTTTGCTCTGCAAGCGCTGGGTGGTAACCAGTAGTTGCCCCCTCCAAGGGGAACAGCCCCCTTGTTCCCTGATTTTATAGGGCCGAGCCCATAGGTCAAATAAGATGTCCAAGCCTACAAGGGGTGCCCATTTCCCCTGCGGATATGGATCCACGTAAGAAGAAAGAGGGCTGGGAAGATCAGATCTGTTATTACTGTCCCAAGTCTTAAATAGCCTCTCCTCAGAGTTTAATGCAGGTTCAGGCCAGTGCTTAATTTGTAAATAAAAATGTGCTGGTGCCCAAAGCCCACCTCTTAAACAAGCAGCTGCTGCAATTAAATGTGCAAATACAGGAAACTGAGGCAGCGTAATCCGGAAGCCATCTCGGGCCTCCTCAATCCATTTAAAGCCTCTCCCTGCTCCTTCAGCTCACTATTGCAGCTTTCTGCTTTCTCCCATTGTGACGCTTTTTAATTTTTCTCTTCCTCCGTCTTTCCAATATGTGTCTTTTGCCCGCAGTAAATGCTTGAGGCAGAAAAATAAGTGCCAGCCCTCAAAAATAAGTGCCAGCCCTCAAAAATAAGTGCTGGCCCTCAAAAATAAGTGCTGGTGCTCCGCACTGGAAACAACATGCACAAATTAAGCACTGGTTCAGGCGAGGGGGGGGTGGTCAGTGACCATGCTCTCTGTGCTGGTTGTTGATGATGACTCTATTATTGTATTGTCCTCCAGCTGTATTGCACAATTATTTATTTGGTCAAGGAGCCTCAAAGGAGAGTTGGTGGCCTTCGAATTACCTGAGTTGGATAAAGGGCAGGCAAATTGTGTCCGTGTTGCCAGGTTGCCAATTTGATTTTTATCCATCACACTTGCCATTCTACTGTTGGCAGCAGTATTTGGAAGGGGCAGCTGACTTTTTCTTAATGAACTCCATTTTTGATGTTGAAACTAATGCTGTATTCTTGGAGTTAGGATGATCAGCTTTTTTTAATGTGCAGCTTTTCCAGAGAGCACTGGACTTATTTTAATGAACTGTTGCGGAGATCTGCGGAGGACTTTGATCCAGTGCATCCGAGGTGCCTTCCTACCCACCCTGGGTCAGGCCAGCTATCCTGAGGTTGCAGGCTGTACCAAATTGTGAGGAGTTAAATTGTTTGCCCCTCTGTTCTACCTTTGGTTTTGTGGCATTAACGTTGGATCGCCACTTGCTTGTAAAACGCCCTCTCCTTCTGGTCATTAGCGTAAATTGTCGACGCATAGACCATAAGTGGAATGTCTTCCACTCCAATGCTCAGTGATATAGGGTCTTTGCAGTGTTTAATACAAAGTGTGACGTCCTTGTCAGGTGTTTAGAAGCTGGTAAGGCTGGTAACACTAGTGGGTGATTCTGTGAACTGCAGATTTTGCAACAACAAATAAGGCTTAATACAGAAGACCTTTTGTTCCTAGGTCGGGCTTGGGAAATGTGGATGGTTCTGGGAGGGACTAAATACTTGTGCTGTGCCACTGAGATGCAGCAATCGTGAGCATAGTCGAGGTTAAATAAAATATCCCTTTGGAGCAACACATTTAGATGATTACTTCCTATATGAACTTTGATGGTGCCCCTCCAATTGCAATTTACAAATATTGGACCATTATTGGTTGCACTCTGGGAGCAGTGGGTGCCAGGTTTGGGAGCACAACATAATGTAATATTTGGGACACGGGGTGGTGCAGTTTGAATATTTGGCTCACTGCTCCGTTGGACGATATTGGTCTATACTCGTGGTAGTTCACCCTCTTCAGTTTGCAAGAACTTCAGGCGTCTGCCTCAGTCCAAGAGCCAAACACTTATGCTCAAGAAGGACAACTAGATGGAGTCCTGTTTCAAGTCTTATAATTCATCTGCAATGGTGGACTGAGATTCCAAGAAATTACATGTTTATATCTGAAGGTAAGGTAGTTGGGGCCAAAGCAATCACAGAATCGGATACTAAGCTAAATCTGAACCACTGAACAGACCAAACTAATTTCAAGAACATCTTATTTTTGTGTAGTGTCAAGGCTCTTGGTGATGAACTATCCAATATATATGTATACAATGTCAATCTATATTCCGCATTGTCCTCTTCTCAAGGGCACTTTGATACAGTTGGTTACCAAAATCTAGTCTTCACAAAAAATTATGTTATGAAATTCAATCAACATTTCCAGCACAGTCATGAAATGGCTTAGGCTACAGCTCAGTTCCTGAGCTGGACAGAGGATACAGGGAAAAATGCAGACCACATCACTTTGTCACAGGTAAAAACAGGAATTCAGGCCCTTGGACTACCCTTTAACGAGTAACTATTTGCAGGCTACTGGTGAGTCTTCTGGAACTTACTGGTGAATATTAATATCTGTGTATGGAACACATAAGCTCATCTCTGCTCTGCTATAGCTCTAGTGGGCACACCCCATGCACACAACAATCTAAGCTACACCGACGAAGGCAGAAAGTGTAGTGAAACAGGCAGCAAGAGGGACATGCAGTAGTAAAAGCAGAGCTGCTACCAGTATAATCTCCAGCTGCCCTCAGTGGCACTCCACCAGCTTTGGACTATTCTGATAGGGAACCCCAAGCCTGTACTTAGGCTAACTACATTCAAGGAGGAGGAGTGATGGCTTCCAATTATAAAAAACTGCAGGTTTAAGAAAGAGACTGAATAGCTCTTTTACTCAAAATGGCTCCAGGCAAAAAGGCATAAGTCACTGACCAACAGTTAGCTTCCACTAACCATCAGCCATGTCATAGCCTGGTAAAGGAGACAGTAGTCTGCCTTAATAAAATCATATGCTACCAGTGACATCTTTATCAGCAGCAAAGATGTGTACTATTCTGGGGAATTAATTTCACAGGAATTGTAGATCACTTCTCAGGGCACTCATGACTGCTCTTCTGAGCAGAGAAATTCATTTTTTTATGCACGTATGTATGTGATACTTGTATAGCGTGAACCTACACCAAAGACAGTGAAGGGCTGTACAGGGCCACAGGCAAAGAAACACCGTGTGACTGGAGGAAGGTGCTACTTTATGACAGGAAAAGTGGGTTGTTACTGCATCATGATTTAGTGTTATTTAAAGTAGTGTGTCTTCAGCTCTTTCCTAATTTGGAACATGGTTGGAAACTCCTGTTTGATACAGTTATGCTGTTGCAGATACTAGGTGCACAAACGGAGAAGGCCTGCTGTCTTTTCTTTTCTTTTTGCTCTTCTTTGTCTCCAAGTTGAAGGCGTCCCGACTGCAGGTCTCCTAAGTGCCACAGGATGTGACGAGCTTGTCAGCCAGATAAGGGGTGGTCTCCGTCATGATGTCTATATATACTAGAGGCCAAACTTATGGCCTGGTTGCATTGATCAGTAGTTCAAGAGCGACGTACACCTTAAGTGAGATTTATGAAGCCACCCAAGGCCACCTTTTGTGGCTACGTGTGGCTTCATAAATGTCTAGTGAAGTAAGCGCAAATTGCTGCGTTACATTACTTTGTGCCAGGGAGGTGTTTCCATGGGTACTGCATGGGTGTTCCCACGCAACTTCCATGTATTTTGATGCATTCCCAGATTTACAAGAACTTGTAAACCTGGCAATACACCAAAAAGATACGCCTCCCAGGAGATGCGTAACGAGGAAAAATATATTTATATTTCTCCTCGGTTTTCTTTGTGCAGGAAGGTGTCCCTTCCTGCACAAAAACAATCCTGCATGCAACGCAGTCACCCTTGCACCATGGTGCAAGAGTGCCTGTGTTGGAGCTAGGCTGCCAAAAGGGTGACAGCGCAGGGGGAAAGGACATGACTACGGTGCATTCCTGCCCCTTCTCTTTGAAGCAGGGCAGTGCAGCAAGGTGACTTGCT
This sequence comes from Pleurodeles waltl, assembly GCF_031143425.1. Taxonomy (NCBI): domain Eukaryota; kingdom Metazoa; phylum Chordata; class Amphibia; order Caudata; family Salamandridae; genus Pleurodeles; species Pleurodeles waltl. The sequence goes on along the minus strand of NC_090447.1, from coordinate 1,330,295,607 downwards.
GTGCTTCCCTGCTCCACAAACCCCATGAATATGGGTCTAGATCTGTCAGAAATTGTGAAATCAGGAATACAGGTACAGCTTGAAGGAATTCCAACAGTACAAAGACTAAAACAAGGGACATAAAAGTGAAAGCTAATGTTTCTCAAGAAACAGTTTATGTGTAAATAGTATATATTATTTGAAAATGAATTCTTAAATGAATACTGTCATCATGACAATAACATTAAAATTCAGTTAAAGACTGTTTTATTGGAAAGGACGTACATAGCTTACTACTGAGTTGTATGGAAATACAATTACTGTGATTATATTTTATTCCTGCAACCAATCAGCTCAGTAAGGCTTAAAATCAAGGAAGACGAAGAGTGCACATTAAAACAAACATTAGTAACCACAAGAGATTTCGATGTGGCTTTGAATTCAATTCTTGATAGATACTTCTGTAAGTCAAAGCTTGTACACAAGTAAAGCAAAACATGTCAACAGAATGCTGAACATGCTTGGGCTAATTACGATGTGGAAATGATCTCACCTATGTGAAGAACAACACATTTTGTTGGACCTCTCATGAATGTCAAGAATTGATTATATTCACAGTAATTATTTGAAGAAATGACAGCTATAAAGCGTGGATCTGTTAACGTGTCAAGTTTGAAAATAGAGAAGTATGTGCAGATTTTATTAACATGATATGAAAGATTCTGCAGCAGGAAAGAAGACGCAACAGCAGATTTGAGGAACCACTGTGCAGATTCATAAACAGTGACTTTTTTGAAGGGCGAAAGAGACCATTTTAAAGGAAGGGGAGGTGAAAGGGTGGTGAGGAATCTGTGGTTAGATACAGTATTCACCGAAAGAAGCTTTGCCAAAAGTAACGTCACCTACGGAAATGGAAACTTGGGGTGCATCAGGACCAAAGACTAACCAGCTCTTCAGTAGCTCGGAAGCGAGACCCGGAGGCACAGTAACGCCGTTCCACCTTCTCTGGAGAACGGATCCAGTCTGATGCTTGGGGTTATTCACAACGTGAGAAATCTGTGGTTAGAAGTATCCATTAGAAACATAAATTATGCTAAAATGCATTAATTGTGTACCCAACAAGTAAAGCTAAATATGCAGATTTCATGCATATGTTGTGGCCTTGCCAGTCAGTTAAGTTTATTGGCAGGCCATCACAATACAGACCTTGGCTTTTACAGATCTATAGGGCTTGTTTTCGCTAAAGATATGCTTATTTGGTCTATTGTCCAGATCTTAGCATTTGTAGACGGCATGCAGATTTACAGAGCTGGCATTGATGCTGGCTAAATGCTGCATAGTTCAGCTATGCACTCCAATCTTTCCACCGCTGTTGGGCTGAGGTGACACAAGGGAATGGGAGTCACTAATGTGGCACAATGGGAGGATCCTACTTGCTACAGCGGGGAAGATTGACAACAAATCTTTCTAATGTGTAAGCCGAAACATCACATGCATACAGATGCATCATTATGGGGGACATTTCATATTTATCACTCCTTTTTCAGCTTGATACAAAGTAATATGTGAAAACGTGGTATAAAGAGGTGGTATACTAAATTATATCAATATCATGTGGTGGCACACACTAAGCTAAGTAATTAATTAATTACATGAATTGCATGAAAGAATGTGCAGTTCACTCTTTCCAAAACTAATTTAAGAAAAGTCAGCAATAAAGGTGCGACAGGACAATACAAGTAAGCAGAAATAGAAACGAATGAATTGCCCTACAAGGTTGTTTTATTCTCTCGCCATCTTCTATTTGACGAAGGTGAGTCTGAAACAGTTTTATGTCAAATATGTAAAACCTCTTTGTTATGTAAAATATGTAACATCGAGGTTGTTACCCCTTTTTGTTACTGACTTAGGAAAACAGGGTAAAGAAGTTAAAAAAAAAAGTTTACCCATGTCCAGCCTAACTGACATGAAAAATAGCAGACTAAGGGCCTGATTTGGAGTTTGGCAAGGGGGGATTACTGTCACACCGGTGACGGATATCCCGTCCTCTGAAACATAAATTCCATAGGATACAATGGGATTTATATTTCAGCAGACAGGATATCTGTCACCGGGTTGACAGAGTAAACCATCTACCAAAAAAGCCCTCCACCAATCTCTAAATCAGGCCCTAAGCTTTTAAAATGGATGAATAGCAAGGGTGAAGGCCTATGGCCGCCACTGTATGACTCTGAAAATGGAACTGAGTGAAGGAGACGTTAAGTCCTGGATAGAGAATGGTGTTGTTTGAATAGCTGTTTTACATAAAGGTTGTAAGCTAAAATCATCTTTCTAACAATTACATAAGGAAGTTGCTCTGGAGAAGTTGGAGATGAAAATGAACCCAATTATGGAAGCAATTTTACAAGTTGGAAAGGAAGATCTAGATGAAGAGGAGGTTGACATAATAGTTGATAGAGTATTTAAAGGCACTTTCAGACTATGTCCAGAGTTGATCTGTAATGGAGCTTAAAGCAGACCATGATAAAAGTGTAGAGATATTGCTTAGAAAATTGTAAAGAGGGCCTAGGGGAAGACATCAGTAAGCAGGATTGGGAAAGTGCTCTAGTCACTATTGCTAACGAGCATATTGATATGACAGTATGCCCCTCACAGCAAATTGTTTTTTTAATGTTGCTATTGACTTGTATGAAAATGAAAACCTCCTGACATGAATACATGTTAGAAATACCAGGAGAAGTTGGAAGCTATGAGCACAAGTACAATTGTACATCAGAGAAGTGAAGTGCCTGAGAGGATTTAATGAATATCTAGTGTGAAAATAGAAGTAAAATACAAGATTTAGACTCAGATGAACCGGTACTCAGTCATAAATGGAGCAGATATTCTCTTCAACTGCATTAGGATATCATGCACTTGTAATATCCATCACATTTGTGATGGAATACACTTATGCCAGATTCTAAAACACTTAGGTCCTGGTTTATATCTTGCTGGAGGGGAATACTACATCACAAATGTGACGGATATTCTGCCACCATATTACAATCCTATTATGCCCTATGGAGATCGTAATACAGCGGACTGGATATCCCTCACGTTTGTGACATAGTATTCCATCCGCAAATATCTAAATCAGGCCCATAACTTTTAAAACGCTATGAATAAGTAGAAATATTCACTATCATGTATCATTCAGGATAAGTAAATGCATAAGAATTGCCAAACGGGATGACCTTTAGAAATGGAAAAGCAAAACTTAGCTAAAAGTGGAGGAATGAATTAACGAGATGTCTAAACTTATAAAATGGAATGAGCCATTTTAAAAGCATGAAAAATAATACATTTCTATGACAAAGCAAAGTCACTAAATTAACCGGAGCTCAAACACCTGGAAGCTAATGTACAGAGCTGACAGGCTTAAATTAGGGCAGTGTGTAAAGTATTTATGTAGTACAAAAACAGTAATGAAGTCAAAATGCAAAGCAATGAAAATCCCAAAGCAAATTAAAAAATAGAGTAAAACTTAGTACACAAAATGACACAAAAATGAAAAAAATCCAATAAGGGCAACCAATAAGAGCAACAGGAGACAGGATTTTAAAAAAGTTTTAAATAGAAATAGCGCCAAAAAAGTACAAAGAACCAGTGTTAGTCAATGGTTCTGGTAGACAGTGCAATTTGAGGCGGACCGTTATACAGTTCAGGTCAAATACACCAACCGGGTTCATTCTGGTCAAAGATCTTATCTTCTGTCTTAGGGGGTCATTACGACCCTGGCGTTAATGTGGCGGTAAGTACCACCAACAGGCTGGAGGTACTTACCGCCATGTTAGATTGGCGGGTTAGCTGAAGCCAACCTGCCAGTGTACCACTCCAGCTGCCACAGAGGTAACAGCCGCCGAGCTGGAGATATCCATCTCAAGCCCGGCGGCCGCCATTGTTCTGCCTGCGATATTATGACCCTGTCCACCGCCATGGTGTTCGTGGCATTCGTAACACCACGAAAACCATGGCGGTAGGCCATATCAGTGACAGGGAATTAATTCCCTGTCACTGATAGGGGTCTCCCCCCTTCCTTTCCAGTAACGCCCCCACCCCTCCTACCGCTCCAGACCTCCCCTCCTCCCCAACATTCACGCCCCCTTCACACTCACACACACGCATACACACGCCCATTCCCACATGCTTACACGCATGCATACATCCATTCACACACACATACGCACACACTTTCAAACATACACGCAGACATGCATTCACATAACACGACATACATCCACTCACACCTCCATACATGCACACACGCATTCAACACGCAACACACACCCGCATCCACGCACACACATTCACACTCTCCCACACACACACAACACCTCCCACCCCTCTCCCCTGTCAGAGACCCGACTTACCTGGATCCAGGGGGTCCTCCGGCAGGGAACGGGACGTGGTGCTGCTACCGCCAGCAGCGCCCGCCACAGAACACGGCCAGGCCGTAATATTGGTCATAATACAGCTGGGGGCAGTCTACTGGCGTGGCGCTGCTGGTGGCGGCAGTGCCACCTTACCGCCATCCGCCGGCATGGCCACATCCGGATTTCCGCCTTTCTTGTGCCGGAAATCTGGCGGTGGTCATAATATGGTGGATGGCTGGTAGCCGCTGCGACGGTCTTTTGGCGGCTGTAGCCATGGCAGTAGGCGGTTTTTAGCGCCAAGGTTAAAATGAGGGCCTTAGTCCTTTAAGACCCAATCCATCATAAGTGTACCTTCCTAAAGCCCCATTCCTTAGGATCTCAGAGGAGGCACTTAGAGAATCGCAGAGTATCAGGAAAAGCCCAACAGTAGGGTCCGGTTCTGGATCAGCCAGTGGTCAGCTGGGTACTTTTAAGAAAATGCCTGTGCAGCTTGTTGTCTGCCTGTAGCCACATAAGCAGTCAGCCAACTGACACATGGAGTCCACTTTGTCCTGGGTATAGGAGGGTGCAGGTCCAGTCCTTAGGGCTCCTCCCAGGTTACAGACAGCAGGTTCAGTCCTCTACTGATCCACTAGGTCCAGAAAGTATTTTCCTTCTTGTGTCAGGAGACGCCACATTTATGCCTGGCATGAGCTAGTGGGTAGTGCTGACTAGGGGCTTTCCTAAGCAATAGTGTAAATATTTTCAAGCCCTGACCTACCTACTTTTGCAGTAGTTACTTGGTGCCTTACTACAATCAGGCCGAAAATGCAAAGTGTCAGGGTAAAATCCAAAAAGGCAAACGTCTTCGGCCACATTCACTTTGGGCTCTGAGGGCTAAGTGTGTATGTGTGTTGGAGTAATCATAGTGCCCTTCCACATCTAATACTAAAATTGTGCTTCAGAGAGTCACCGGTAGATGCCTGATAGGATAAACGTAGGGTCCTCCAGCAACCAGACAGTGGATACACAAGAATTGTCTTAGCGTCCTTTTCTTTCCCTTTTTAGGGTGCCCCAAGTGTTACGGTGCCTCAACAGACATGTCAAACAGGATTTGACACTAGTGGATACCCACAGCCCCTACCCTACATATTCCATGGAGTTCAGAGAATTAATCTCTGCCGATTGTTTGCCCTGGGAGGCATTTCTCACCTTTTTCACACTTGTTCAAGGCTGAGCACCGGCTGAGAGCTGGCAGAGACATATGCTGATTAGTCTTCTGAGATTCAGTCAGGTAAAAAATAACTTTCTTAATATTTATTACAAATCTGACTTCACCATTTAAATGGACTTTTAATAACTATTAAAATAGTTGTTTAATTATATTTGTGGCTGGTCTCATTTCTAACATCCTGTATTAGCATTATAATATCTCACTTTAGTGTTCTTCATAGGACTGCTTGGCCTGCCACAGTGGAAATAGCTCCAAGAGCCTTGTCACTCTAGGGGCACAATAATATTAATTTTCTACATGTCCCATTTTTAAATATCATGCAACCTATCTTATGGGCCACAAGCCTTGCTTATGGATGACCTACTAATATTTAAAATAAAGGTTTTTACCTGTCAAATTGTTTGGCAGGTTGTAGTGCATGTTTTGCACTGTTATAGTCATGCTACAGTGGTAGGCCTGAAGTATTTTTTGCACTGCCACTATGTGGATGGCACAATAGGTGCAGAATTCAACTAGTGGCATTAAACTTCCAAGCTCTGGGTACATTTTGTAGTGTCGTACTTTGGACTTTTGCTCTGGGAAAGACTGCTGGTTAAAGGATGACAGTACTTTTGTTTGTAGGTGGCTACGCCTTTCCTACAACAAGTCACAACTGTTGTCCCAACCTTACCGGCTCACTAGCAGCACCTCACCAGAAACACAATAGTAAAAAGGTGATTTGTACACATGGACTAGAGAATAACACATCTCAGGGAGTGTCGTGGTTAAACAGAGATTACCCCTTTCTCACAGATATATCATGTCTCATACAAACACAGGCAATAACAAAGATGCAGTAAAGTTTCAATAGTTTTTATTCAACATAACTGCAATTTGCGGTAAGTTGCATGGGCTGCAATGATTAGGATAATGAATAATGCAAGAAACAGAATTGTGAAGACAAGAGACATTATTACAAAGACCCCCACCATCTTGCAATGCATAGAAAAGACATATGAGATGTACTATGCCCTAATACCCTAATGTGGAAGGCCTAACCTCCTACCTAAAGGAGAGCTGGGTTTGCTAAACCTAATCTGCCAATGCCATGTCCATGAGAGGAGCCCCCAACCCTCGGAATGAGGTCTCTATCTCAGACTCCGCAGGGACACGAAGACTGGGTCAGCGTCAAGGCGACTGCAGCATCGATATCAGCGATGGTGGCGATGCCCTCTGGTCGTAATCCCTCGGATTATCTGTCTAAAGTGCGATATATTTATACAGATCTACAGGGACCCCGATGTAGGTGTGTTCCCAAACAATAGATAACAGATATGCTTGGGACGGCAATTAATATAAACAATCCCTCAAAAGTATAGAGAGGGAAAATCCCTAAGTGTGAACACCTACTGTTTGTTTGTCTTTGTTGCTTGATCTTGACGCCTTAGCGCGGTGACACTGATAATGTAACTCATAACAAGTGGCCTAACTATAAACAAGGCAGCCATCTTAGAAGAATTAAATAATTAAATGGGCTAAGACAGAGCAAGCTAAGTAGGTTAAAAGTCACCAGCTGACGGGGGCACGAGTCTGCACGCCAGCGGCTAAGCTAACTCCTGTTACCCCATTAAAACGAACTAGGATTCACTACACCCTCCCCACTGCCGTTACAGGTATGACGAAGGTACAGGAACCCAAACGCTAAAATTGCTCTGAACTAAAAGCTAAAAGCATAAAATCAGCTAAAAAATCTTTAAAATGTGTTAAAAAAAAGATTAAAAACAAATCTGCTAAAACACATACAGAAATGTTAATGTCAACCATGACAAGCACAGCTTGCCAAAGCAGGTTAATATAAATGCATAATTTGGAACCGGGAATGGCAAATCAATTCATCCAATTATTTGCTGTATGCATGATCTTGAAGAGTGTCATCGAAGCCACCAACCAAGGACCTCAAAAATGAGTCAACATCATCTGATGTCAAATTGAGTGCTGGACGGACAAACAGATCCACAGAGAAGTAGTGAGCAGTATTTCCTGGTGTAACGTTATCCGTTGCAGTGTCCTCATCCGCAGTAGATCTCAAAACGGAAGGCTCATAGGTGGCCTCACGGAGCAACCTCAGTTTCAAGGGGCATGACCATGTATGAACCCTCATCGGGGACATCAACAGTTCGTGGTCCACAGGAGATGTTGGTGCAACAGCAAGACAGACCATAGGCAGATGTTCAAAGAGACACCATATGCAGCGGAAGACTGGTTGTACACACCAGAGAAGGGGCCGAAATGACACAGACCAGTCATGTTCCAATTCCACCAGCAAGGGTGCACCGAAGATCCGAACCATGCGCTCACGGCACAGTGGAGTTGGTGGGAGCGGATCCATTGCTCTGCGTAGCTGGAAAGAAACAACCACAGCAAATCAGAAGAAATAGCAGTAGTAGTCCGCCAATCGAAGCCAAAATAGTTGGAAAGCCACCAAACACACTTGGAAAGAGTGAATGGATGGCTGACGGGATGACTCCGAAGACAGTCTGGAAGATGGATACAAAACCAGACCCGACAGCCTTAAAGAAATGAACAATCCCAGCGGTGCTCAAAGCATTGAATATTCTGGATACCAGTTCTCCAAAGTGCTTGGGGAAGTTGGTATTTAATAGGGATTTTATCTTGGCTGATGATCTTACAATCTGGAGAGCATACGTCTCTTTTGCGGATGTCAAGGTGACCTGTTTTTGAAACAATAGCGCCTTTAGCCTGCTCAGCTTGTCATAGTTCACATTAATAGTATCTATGTTGGGCCACATGTCAGATACTTTTATCTCTCGTGTGGGGGGAAACAAAACATGTCCACAACACATAACGACCTTCAAGACTGAGATTGCGTAGGTAATTCCTGGTCGCATGCTGCAACAGCTTTGATCGATCAGTACCACATAACTTCCATTGGAAAGTAAATGAAATACCGGGCGAATCAAAGGGACAGGAGTACCCTTCAAAAAACAGGCCAAATTTGCGACCCCCGCATTGCAAAGACCGTGAAGAGACACCTGCTTGCATATTATGGAATGACTAACAGCAGTCTCACATTCGCTTCCGCTAAGAAAGACCTCTGTTTCGCCGTTCAGACATTTATAGTCAAAGGGCAACTCCCACTCTTCCTTAATATAGCTATCTCCTAGTTGCTTGTACCTTCCCACTGCAAGATGTTTCAGGCAGCTTGAGAAACAAAAGGTCGAAATCGGTAAATTAATTATGCCATGTAAGAGCCAGATAGTTGAAGGACTCTCTGCTACCGTGAAGGGCAACTTATCTAACTTTTCTACGCGAAGCATGGTGAAACTAGCCTCTCTTTTAGCCATTGTCTGTTGTCCCTTGGAAAAATTAAAAGCAGTGAAGAATTCACTCCTGTTAATATACTTCCATGGAATGCGGACATTTTTCAGTGTCTGTAAAGTCCAACCCAGCTGCATGATGGAACGTAGCTGTGTTTGCCCATGATATAACCGGGACAAGTCTGTCCGAGTGATATCAATAGCAGAGGACACTATATTTGATAGTGAATAAATCCTGTTGGACAGTGTACTCATGCCGTTGTCGACAACTGCTAATGCCTTTTCTAAATTTTCTTTATCCAATTGCCTCAAACGCGCAGCAGCCTCAATCTGGGAAAGTTTCCAAATTTCTTTGTACATAGCATATAAAAACCTTTTTGAGCGCTGTTTCCTAGGACCCTGCAGAAAATCCTGCAAGTCTACATCTTCAGAAAGAGTCATCAGGTGTTTCTTAACTGCGGCTAACGTGTTGGTCTGTGCCCATTGCTGGCACAGCTTACCCACACGGTATGTTGTAACTATACCTGTATGTTGACCCGATTCAAAGCAAGGGTCTGGCCTGTTAATTGAAAAAAAAACCCTGAAGAGTTAAAAAAATGCACTTGACACTCATTTGTGTCAGTGGGCCATATTAACCAGCCGCCGGGACTGGAAAGTGAAGAATTATAAGTACCAGCCTTAACCATTGCGTCTAGCTTGTCCTTGGTGATATTGAGGAAGTATCGCCAATCTTTAAACCTTGCCGGAGTGGGGATACTGGGCGTGTTCAAGTCTTTAATTTTTGCTAACCCCAGACAGGATGTCTGCTGAATTGTGTCATTCAAGAAAATCATTTGCACAGGAATCAGGCATGCTCGAAATAAAGCGTCCCTACCCTGTATCTACCAATCTTGTGTTCCCCATACACTTTTCAAATCAATAGTGCTCTTCCAGTATTCGTAACCTTCAACTGCGAGCCGGGAAACAAAGGGATCTGAATAAATCAGTTTTGTATTGGTTAGCAAAATTTTCCTAATTTGTGCCGAAGGTATTTTAAAATAATACGACTCTGCTTTTTTTGTGTCGTGCCCAGAAAAGTATGTAAATTTATCACTATAGTACTTTGGGCTCCCCACTGGTGGTGTAGAACAGTGTTCCCACTGTGTGTAGTTTAATACTGGCCTGTATCTTGTAGCATGGTGTAGGTAGTAATGTCCCCAATTGTTATAGCAGAACATTTCCCCATAATTCATTGCATGTTCATATACATCATCACTTTCAAAAGCGGAATAATCCTTCATTTCAGTTAGCATGGAATCAACTGTTTGGACATCCCAATCATCATAGACAACATCAGGTGTAATTACATCTGTCATAGAAATTTTGAACACGTATGGTATTTGAATAATTTCTGTAGGCCCGTATATATCGAATGGAACTTTGTCCCACACAATCCCATCAGAAATCGGTATTGCTGTAACATTTACAGGTGACAAGTCTCCCAGATCAGGAATATAGTGACCATTTATAAGCAAAAAGAAAACAGTCACAAAACCAATCCATATAAATAATGCAAAAAATGTCAAACAGAACCATAAATAGTTCCATGGGTATTTCAAATATTTCTTTTTAAGCCATTGATACAGCTTACTTCTTTTTGAAACATTGTCAATCACAGTAGTGGATGAATCTGAAGAAAAATCATCAATGGCAATGAAATAGCCAGAGGCAGTCTCTGCAAACACGGGAGCCGGTGCACCATCTGTACTTTGGCCCACTTCACGTGGGGCTCTTGGTAGACAGTGTCATTAGTCTGTGATGTGTTTGTGTAAAAAACAGCTAGATCTTGAACCAGGGTGGTCACTGAAGTAGTGACTGGAACCAGCAAGAGTTCATTTTCCACCCTCCCCATGGTCAAGGAGGTGTCTGGAACAGCAGTTGACATTGTTGCATTGTCTGTAGTGGTGATGTTCATCCTACTATGTAGATGTATGTCCTGTTGGGTAGTGAGAGGGGATCGTGAACCACCCAAGGGACCTCTTGGTCTACTGTGAAGGATCGGTCACATGGTGTAGTTTGATGTCATCAATGGAGATGAATCTGTTCGTCTTAGAACCAGACAGTGGTGGTAAGATGACAGTCCTGGTGCCTTGAATTCCCAAGACTGGTACAGGTGCTCTGTATGATGGACCAAACTCCTTCTTCACTGCGATCTTCTCACGAACCAGATCCCCAACTTTAGGAATCCAGCCTGTTGAAGTTTTCGCTAAATCCCTTATTCCTAAGGTGGCAGCACTTGCAGATGATTTATCATCACGAAATTGCTGAAGCTCCTGTAAAACAGTGAGACATTAATTTATGTCAAATTGTGGGTCTGCTGCCACCATACCAGGGGCATCAAGATCTGGGACATACATAGGTATCCCAAAGAGAACCTCATATGGAGTGCGTCCCCCCAAGGACCATCTTGGCAGATTATTCAGTGCTCTCTGGACCCCATATAGGTGATGCAACCAACTGCGGCCTGAACCTAATACTCGAGCTGTTAAGGACTGCTTTAGATCACGATTCCGCCTCTCCATGACCGAATTTCCCTCGGGATGGTATGGTGAGGAGTAATGGAGTTCAACACCCATCGTCTCCATGGTGTCCCTGAATGCCTTAGAGCCAAATGCAGGGCCCTGGTCTGAATGGAATGCTGCAACCGCATATGTACCGATAAAGATCAGCAAGTCTTTTATAACAGTCCGGGCATCAGCCGACCACTGTGGCCATACCCACAGGAATCTAGAACAAGACTCTACAGCAACTAAAATGTATTTGTATGCACCATCAGGCTGTAAGGGACCACAATGGTCCAGGTACACACACTGTAGTGGCCTGTTGGACACTAAGAGGGATGTCTGCGGTGGGCATTTGATATTAGAGCCCTTGATCTTCTGGCAAATGTCACAGCAAAGAACATACTTCTTTGTTCGTCTGCATAGACCATGCTACCAGAAGCGTTTCTGTAGGAATGTTATCGTGGCCTGTATACCAGCATGTGCAGAAGCGACACCCTCATGCGCTGCTTTAATTAGATCTAATCTCTGATCTTCATTGGGGATCACTGGATCTCCAACACCAGGAATTGTTGTGTAAGCAACATTCTGCGCACTGATGTGGTAAGTATAGTTTGTAGGGTATCCTTTCGGAAGGTGTTTGCCTGCAGCCAAAGCTTTAACGGCAGTCAATATTTCATTATCCAATCTCGTTTGAGAACGAGTTACTGCAGCCACAGAAGCCGTAGCTACTTCTGCTTTAGCCGCTTCATCAGGCAACGTATTACCAGTAACGTGTACTCCTACACGTTGGTGTCCCAATGTATGTACTACATGGACACACAGCAGATTATCCTTAAGATCAGCCACCCTCCCACACAGTATTTTGTGTTTAATGGTGTTCCCTTTAGAATCTCTAAACCCGTTCAGTTTCCAATGATTGAGGTAGTCATTGTATGACTGGACGCAGTAATAAGGGTCACTATTAAATAATAATAAGGGAAACTATTAAAGTCTGGCATCCTGGTTAGTATGTTTGAGCGCTAGAATAAGAGCTTTAAGCTCAGCCAACTGGGCTGTGCAGTCCCCTAAGGTCTGCGTGTAGGTATTGTAAGGGTGGAAGACCCCATCTTCTATCACTCCGCTCACGGCTGCGCAAGCTGCAGAGTATTGATGTTTAGTACCTACAGCCGGTTGTGCCATACCATCAGTGTATACAACAGTATGGTACCTGTCTAGTGGCAAGATATTTAGAGGAGCGGGGTACTCCTGTTCGTACTGGAGAAACTCTTGTGTCTGAAGTGTTGGATCAAAAATGTAATCAACATGAGTGGCGGTCAGAGACGTTGCCCATTGAATCCAACGTGGATGTAATGCTTTAGCGTTAGGAATGCTTGCTTTGGTGACAGCCTCTAAGGCCGGCACCATGGAGACAACAATAATACATTTCCCCTGGGCAAGTGGCCTCTCTTTTATGACGGCCATCTGCACTGCCATCAGAATCTTTTCTGTAGGTGCAAAACGCTGTTCAGCATTGGAGTATAAATGTTATTTATACGCTATGGGTACCGTGTCATCCTCATTGAAGGTGACATAAGTAAATCCAATGGCACCAGCAATTATTCTGATGACCAAATTTGTTCCATTATCACGTGTGTGCAAGTGTTTAGCTTCTAGCATGTCCTGCTGCATTTCCCTAAGGATGCGTGTGTGTTCAATTGTCCAGTGTCTGCTAGAAAAATTGGGCTGAACTAAGTCATAAAGTGGCTTGATGCGTTGTGCATAATCTGGAATGTATGTCCTGCCAAAATTAAAGAAACCTAGTAATGACTGAAGTTTCTTGAGTGTGTTCGGAGGGTGCAGTTGAGCAAATTTTTCTAGAAAGTGCAGGGCCAGGCTCTTTCCCTCGTTTGATAGCTCATATCCCAGAAATAATACGCTAAGAAAGGCTATCTTGCTTTTTTTTAAATTGAATTTGTAACTGAGGTATGCAAATCCCCAAATGATCCGATCGACCCTCGCAAGATGAATGTCAAGGACGTCGTCCGTGAGATATATGTCATCCACATAGGATAACGCTTCGGAATCAATATCATGCAATATTGATGTTACATGGGCTGAAAATAGCCCCGGGCTATTTTTAGAGCCCTGAGGTAAATGACAAAAGCGTTTCTTAGAGCCAAATGAGAATGCACTCAGGTCCCGACTTTCACGTGCTAAATTCTGGCAGAAGAATCCATTAGAAATGTCTAATGTTGTTTTATATTTTTTATGCACTATATTGTTTATTAGTGCCGTGCTGTGTGAATTTTGTATAGCGTATGTACGTGTATGACCATTTAAGTGTCTATAATCAATGACTATTCTATATGAATGGTCAGGCTTTGCAACGGGAAATAACGGATTATTCATTGCAGATGTACAGGGCTCAATCACTCCCTGGTACTCAAGCTTGGTGAGGATCTCCTTCACCGGAGCTTTTGCTTCATGTTTAACAGGATATTGTGGCTGCGGTTGGGGTGTAGACCTAACGGGAATAACATGACAAGGAGACTCCTTGTCCCAACCTACATGATTGCGATATAACGCAGGTGCCTGCGCTAAAGCCCATTCAGAAGCAGAGGCTTCTTTGTCTGCTTCCGGAACAAGATCGGAGAAAGAAGGCAAAATTACATCTTCCCCATGTGGGAGCTTGCGGACGTGCTCAGTGGCCAGTCTCTTTCGGCTAATAGGATATCACTAGTAAGTTCATCCCAAAAATATCACACTAATAGTGCATTCCACGTCTCCCTATATCTGAATTTTTAAATCATGAACCCTATCGGGGGGAGATCGCGTCCGTCCGCTGTTTCAACTGCAATGAAATCGCTAGTTGCTGTCACATCCAGATGATCTTTCAGACTCTGGCGACATATCGTGACCTCTGCTGCTCTGTCTAGCAGAGTCACTGCCCACATCTTGTTCGTCAACAGTGTTCTCAAGTATACTGGCATTTTTAGCTGTCAATGCTGCCACTTTCTTCTTTTTAAACTGTGGCTTTTGCTGAGGAGTCTTTTCTTCTTTTTTAATGGTAGACTGCGGCGAGTCTTTCTTTTCTTTCACGTATTCAGGATGTCGATCTTGACGGCCCCCTTTCTCGCTACGTCTATCCGAAAGGAACGAGAGGTATGTGAATCAGTATAGCTGTCTGGAGTTTTAATGTTCTCCCTATTTCTGAGATTATATCTCCTTTCGGAGTTCTCCGGGTGTGGAGAATCAGCTCTCTTATTTCTTCTTTCTTTGAAATCTTTTTGTTTGTCCCAGCTCTTCTTGGAGCCCTCTTGTGCCTGTTTTGTACCCTCCTTATGGGTGGTACCTTGTAATTCCAATTTCTTTGGTTTGGCTCCCAAACTATCCCATCCTATAGTAGTGTAGGTATCGGAAATAATTTTCGGTAGCTGTCTCTCTTGTTCCTGGTGTGGAGTATCCCAGAGACGCTGCCGTATTGCCAGTGCTACCGCTTTCCCTTTAATGTTACTGGGTATTATTGAGGATACTGCGTCAAAGTTACGCATTAATTTCATCCCCAAATGCAGGGCTGGTGCAGCCCCATGCTCATTTTGTATTTGTTTTAACACTTCTGGTAAATTAGCAAGTGTTGGGGTACCATGTGTGGTAGTAAATATGGCAGCGAAGACTCTACCCCATGTGGCACAGTCATCCACCGAGGGAACCATTCCAAAAGGCAAGCACATAGTGAGCAGTCTATGTTTTTCCTGTGGTACCGTATGGGGAAACACAGCTTCTAGCTGATTAGTTTTCTGGGCAATCCAGAACGGTATTTTTTCCTGTTCCACAGGTATTTTACCTATAATAGTATGTACTGTTTGTGGATTAATCCCAGTAGCCAATTGATAACCACCAAGTGCTGGCGGTGCTGGATGCGCTGGTGTTGTGTTCAATGTTCGCATTACGAACTGAACTAATCGTCTATATAATGTCACTAATTCATTATATAAATCTCGCAGATCTGCTATTGGCATAGTTTGTATGCCTGGGTGAGGTGTGTAGGTGGCAAACATAGGCCATGTTGGTCTGTCATTACTTAATGGACCTAACCTCACTCTTTGTAGTACATGTGGTAGGGTGCCTTCGAACCAGTGCTGATGCTCTTGGTATGTGAGCGATATTTCATGATACTGGTATGCTCGGTACCGTTGAGGTACGTTTGCAATTTCATATGTGTGGAACGTATGTGTTCTTTGGTCGACCTCAGGAAAGTTGACCCAACAGTAAAATGTTTCTGTTTCATTGCTTCATTGTTTCAATGCTTCATTAGTTTCTATTATAAGAGTAACATCCGCACCCTCATCTGTGAGGCCATGCATTAATAAATGTTGTGTTAGTGCTTGTCTAGCATTTTGAGGAATGCCAATGGCGTTAGCCATATTTGTTTAGAGAAACGGAACACCAAAATGGGGAGTGAAGTCCTTTTATGAGTTCGAGCTCGAACAACCTACAGCTTAATCAGGTGTTACCTTTTCAGCTCAGGAGGATTTTTCCCAAAGACTACGGACGTCTCCGTATAATGGCACTTAGGGTACCTGTTATCTGTGAGACAGTGATAGTCGGGGTATCCGTAAATTAGTGCCAAAACACCATCGTTGGTGGCGCCATGTCGTAGTTTGGACTCTTGCTCTGGGCAAGACTGCTGGTTAAAGGATGACAGTACTTTTTTTTTAGGCGGCTACGCCTTTCCTACAACAAGTCGCAACTGTTGTCCCAACCTTACCGGCTCACTAGCAGCACCTCACCAGAAACACAATAGCAAAAAGGTGATTTGTGGCAGCCTGTACACATGGACTTGAGAACAAAACATCTCAGGGAGTGTTGTGGTTAAACAGAGATTACCCCTTTCTCACAGATATATCATGTCTCATACAAACACAGGCAAAAACAAAGATGCAGTAAAGTTTCAATAGTTTTTATTCAACATAACTGCAATTTGCGGTAAGTTGTATGGGCTGCAATGATTAGGATAATGAATAATGCAAGAAACAGAATTGTGAAGACGAGAGTCATTATTACAAAGAACCCCACCATCTTGCAATGCATAGAAAAGACATATGAGATGTACTATGCCCTAATACCCTAATGTGAAAGGCCTAACCTCCTACCTAAAGGATGCCAATGCCATGTCCATGAGAGGAGCCCCCAACCCTTGTTACCTTGGAATGAGGTCTCTATCTCAGACTCCGCAGGGACACGAAGACTGGGTCAACGTCAAGATGACTGCAGGATCGATAGCAGCGATGGTGGCGATGCCCTCTGGTCGGAATCCCTCTGATTATCTGTCTAAAGTGCGATATATTAATACAGATCTACAAGGACCCCTGACGTAGGTGTGTTCCCAAACAGTTGACAACAGACATGCTTGGGACGGCAATTAATATAAACAATCCCTCGAAAGTATAGAGAGGGAAAATCCCTAAGTGTGAACACCTACTGTTTGTTGTCTTTGTTGCTTGATCTTGACGCCTTAGCGTGGTGACACTGATAATGTACCTCATAACAAATGGCATAACTATAAACAAGGCAGCCATCTTAGAAGAATTAAATAATTAAGTGGGCTAAGACAGAGCAAGCTAAGTAGGTTAAAAGTCACTAGGTGACGGGGCACGAGTCTGCAAGCCAGCGGCTAAGCTAACTCCTGTTATCCCATTAAAACGAACTTGGATTCACTACAGTAGCACATATTAGAGACCAATAGGCAAGTTAAATACACCAAATTGCAGGATGCAAAATCTGCCATGTTTAAAGAGAGAGTACAGGCACTGAGCATGGGTAAAGTATACAGAAAGCTAATGCCAGCAAACATATAGGTGGTCATTACAACCCTGGCGGTCGGTGTTAAAGCGGCGGTAAGACTGCCAACAGCCCGGCGGTAAAAAATTTGCAATTACGACCGTAGCAGAAACCGCCAACAAAGACAGCCACTTTAACACTCCGACCGCCACGGCGGTACAAACAAACAGCGCGGCGGTCACCGCCAACAGACAGGCGGGAGACAATGTACCGCCCACACTATTATGACAGGCCAATCTTCCACCTTTTCCGGGGCAGATTCACTGCGGATAAAAACACGGCGGAAACAGGAATCCCGAAGGAAAAACGCTCACCTCTACACACCCCATGAGGAACGAGGACGCCATGGATCCGGAACTCCAAATTCTACCTGCAATAGTCTTCCTGCTCCTCTACCAGGAGCACGAACGCCGGTGGCGAAGACCACGGTGAGTACTGCACCTACGACACAGGGGAGGGTGGAGGGGGGAGGGAAAAAACAGGGACATGCAACACGCAACACCCCCACCCTCACCCACCACAACACACACACTAATGCATATCAATACATCACAGTTACACCCCCCAAACCCCCCGGAAGAATGCAAAGACAATAGAAAATGAGTGTAACCATTGTAATAAATTAAAAGCAAGTAGTCAGAAACATATATATACACCATGTACAAAATATATACCAAGCATAGTAGTCCAGGTAGTGCTCTAAGAAAGTCAGTGGAGCACTGGGACCACACAGTATGGGCGAGGCCCACACAAGATCCCTGACCACGACGGAGAGAACACTGCAGGGGCATCAGACAGCAACTAAACAGGCACCTCAGGGGGAGGGAAAGGGGGGGCACCTCAGCCGCTTGAGTGCACAACGCCAAATCCACGAGGGGGCCACATGCCCACTGTTCAATCCTGGGGAGTGCAAAGCCACAGTCTCACAAGTCTATACAGTGGGTGGATTGCCCACTGTTCAATCCTGGGGAGTGCAAAGCCACAGTCTCACAAGTCTCTACAGTGGGTGGTTTGCCCACTGTTCAATCCTGGGGAGTGCAAAGCCACAGTCTCACAAGTCTCTACAGTGGGTGGTTTGCCCACTGTTCCATCCTGGGGAGTGCAAAGCCACAGTCTCACAAGTCTCTACAGTGGGTGGGTTGCCCACTGTTCAATCCTGGGGAGTGCAAAGCCACAGTCTCTCAAGTGGATTTCAGTCTCCACTGGTTCTGGAGGGGGCCTTGTGCCCAGAGTGCTTCATCCTGCCAAGGACTGAGGTAGTGGATGTGATACTCCACTGGTTCTGGAGGGGGCCTTGTGCCCAGAGTGCTTCATCCTGCCAAGGACTGAGGTAGTGGATGTGATACTCCACTGGTTCTGGAGGGGGCCTTGTGCCCAGAGTGCTTCATCCTGCCAAGGACTGAGGTAGTGGATGTGATACTCCACTGGTTCTGGAGGGGGCTTTGTGCCCAGAATGCTTCATCCTGCTAAGGACAGAGGTAGTGGATGACAGTCTCCACTGGTTCTGGAGGGGGCATGGTGCCCAGAGTGCATCATTCACCCTGTGACGGACTCAGTTGCGTCAGTGCCCTTGCCGCTCATGGGCCAGCGGTGCTTGAGACGGCGGTGCCCTGTTCAGCGGTGCTTGAGATGGCGGTGCCCTGTTCAGCGGTGCTTGAGACGGCGGTGCCCTGTTCAGCGGTGCTTGAAACGGCTGTGCCCTGTTCAGCGGTGCTTGAGACAGCGGTGCCCTGTTCAGCGGTGCTTGAGACAGCGGTGCCCTGTTCAGCGGTGCTTGAGATGGCGGTGCCCTGTTCAGTGGTGCTTGAGATGGCAGTGCCCTGTTTAGCGGTGCTTGAGATGGCGGTGCCCTGTGCAGCGGTGCTTGAGGCGGCAGTCTCCATTGCAGGGACTCAGCTGCTGGCGGTCCTTCATGGCCCAGCGGGGCTTGTGCTGGCGGTCCTGTCCTGGGCAGCTGGGCTTGTGCTGGCGGTCCTGTCCTGGGCAGTTGGGCTTGTGCTGGCGGTCCTGTCCTGGGTAGCTGGGCTTGTGCTGGGAGTCCTGGGCAGCTGGGCTTGTGCTGGCGGTCCTGTCCTGGGCAGGTGGGCTTGTGCTGGCGGTCCTGTCCTGGGCAGCTGGGCTTGTGCTGGCGGTCCTGTCCTGGGCAGCTGGGCTTGTGCTGGCGGTCCTGTCCTGGGCAGCTGGGCTTGTGCTGGCGGTCCTGTCCTGGGCAGGTGGGCTTGTGCTGGCGGTCCTGTCCTGGGCAGCTGGGCTTGTGCTGGCGGCCCTGTCCTGGGCAGGAGGGCTTGTGCTTGCGGTCCTGTCCTCGGCAGCTGGGCTGGTACTGGAGGTGGCCTCCTGGGCAGCGGGGATGATGGCGGTCTTCTCCGCCGTGCTGCTCTTCCTGACTTTCCTGGTTTCTTGTGGCCCTTCCCCACCTTGGAGGGTGTCACAGCTGAGTCCACACTCCCACCGGGACCCCTGGGAGCGGCTTTGGTGGCTGGAGTCTTCCCCCTCTCCCGCCGGGCACTGGCCAACCTCTGATGCTTCATAGGTGGGGGACTGTCTGTGCTGTGGCTCCATGCCACACTGGCTGCCCTGGTGGCCGGTGCACTCCAGATTCCGGTGACTACAGGCACCACTGGTCCCGGAGATGTTGTGGCTGAGGTGCTAGTTCGGGACCTAGGAGACGGAAGGGGTGGGGGAGGTGTGGGAAAGAGGTCAAGGTTGGACAGGAAAAGTTTCTTAGACACACTGGGACGGGTAGCTGGAGGGGGTTTGGGAGTGGAGGAAGAGGTGGTGGTTGTAGGAGGTGTTCGTTTGCTGACTTTGGGTGAAGGTGCATGCGCTGGAGGCTGTCGTGAGGTGGATGGCTGTTGGGTGGGTGTGTGCCTGCGTTTGTGTATCTTAGGAGGGGGCGTCACAGACACACTGGGAGAGGACACAGGGGACGTGTGAATGGTAGTGGGGGTGGTGACTGCATGTGAGCGGGTATGTTGGTGGGTGTGCTGGAGAGGGATGTAGTGGCTGTAGAGGTAGTGCATTCAGGTGTGAGTGTAGACGAGACTGGGAGGGAGGAGGGAGACGAGGAGGAGGGGGACACAGTGGAGGCAGTGGATGTTGGTGTGTCTGCATGTGTGTGATGCTTGCGTGAGTGCCTGTGGGATGTGTGGTGCTTATGTTTGCCTGAGCTTCCCTTGTGTGTTGAGGTGTGTGCATGATGGTCTGTAGGTGTGCTTGGGATATGCTGAGGTACAGGGGATTGGGTCGGGTGGAGGAAGTTGGAGGGGGGAGGCTAGACACAGGGACAATGGCTGCCATCAGTGCTGAGGCCAGAGTCTGAAAAGCTCGCTGAAGGGCCGCCTGAACAGAATGAATGCCCTCCAGGAATGCATTTGTTTGTTGCAACTGCCTTTCTACACCCTGGATGGCATTCAAAATGGTAGACAGCCCAACAGTGAGGGACCTGAGGAGGTCAATGGCCTCTTCACTGAGGGCAGCAGGGGTGACTGGGGCAGGGCATGAGGTGCCTGGGGCGAAGGTGATGCCCACCCTCCCGGGTGAGCGGGCACGGGGCGAAGGCTGAGGGGCTGCTGGGAGGGCGGTGCTGGAAGGGGTGGTGGTGGCTGTACATGTAGATGGGGGGGGCACAGATGTTGCCGCCACCACAAGGGAGCTCCCATCAGAGGACGAGTCCGTATCACTGGTCTCAGCTCCTGTCCCCGCCATGGAGCTCCCCTCGCCCTCCGTCCCACTGGTGGAGTCCGAGTCTGTAGTGTGGCCCTCCATGGCCATGTGGGATGCAGCCCCCTGGTGATCCGGTGCCACTGCTCCTCCGCCTGATGATGCTAATGCACACAAGAACAGGGAGACCACAAAAAGGGGGGGGGTAGAAGAAAGACATGTTGACTGCATGCATTACCACTACCGTTGGCGGACACGACAGACACAGAAGCCCCCTGCACTATGCCGCGCTCTTGGGCTCCACTGTTCAATTCCTGGGAAATGCCCTACAAGGCTATGGATGACATCTGCACACATAGATGACACAGGGGCATGACTAGGTGTACTTGGCACTCTACAGAGGTGGGGGGGGGTGCCACATGGCCTGCCTTATGGAGGGACCTTGCCTACGGAACTCGCCCTGGCCTAGGGAAACCCACAGCCCACCTCCCCCACCCAGACCCCTCCACTGCGCGCAAAGTCAGCAGAATGAGAGTGTACTCACCCCCTTGTGTCTGCTGTGATGCCCTCAAGTGCCCATCCAACTCCGGGTAGGCCACCGCCAGGATCCTGAACATCAGGGGGGTCATGGTGCGACGGGCACCCCTCCCACGTTGGGAGGCCATCCCCAGCTGAGCCTCCGCCGTCTCCCTGCTCCAGCGGCGAAGGTCCTCCCATCTTTTCCGGCAGTGGGTGCTCCGTCTGCGGTAGACCACCAGGGTCCGGAAGTCCTTGGCGATGGCACGCCAAATATCTTTTTTCTGGTGGGCGCTGACCTACATGAAATGTACAGGGGGAAGAGTAAGTTATTACCAACTGCACCGTCAAAGTGATTGGCCCCCATCCCTACCCTTGCCATGTGGCACATGCAATCACCGTTGTTTCATGCATGCCGCACTCTCCCCCCTTCCTTCTTACATCCAGCCCTCTCCACACAGGCGTAGCCCATACAGCATGCTCCCAGTGTACTTACCTGTTTGTCTGGAGGACCGTAGAGTAGCGTGTACTGAGGGACGACACCATCCACGAGTTTCTACAACTCCTCCGATGTGAAAGCAGGGGCGCTTTCCCCAGACACTCGAGCCATTGTCTCTTCCAGACCGAGGTCACAGCAGCACGTGCAGTGTAGGTCCTTTCCTGTTGAAGATCAGGTATCAGGTGATTGAACAGATAGAAAATGGCGGTCACGTCCACGGCGGTGCGTACCGTCACCGCCAGCGTACATCGTCATTGGCTCCTGGGACCCATAGGATCCAATGCTAACCAATGCAGCATTGCGCTGCGGTCTTCGACCGCCTACCGCGACGGTGTACAACGCCAGTGCAGTTACCTCACATCCCATTGTCCCACTTTAGAGGTCAGGCAGCTGCCATTTCAGGGGCCCACATGGATTAATTTTCAACTGCGTCACACATACCTAGGCCTAGACTCAACACACATACAGGCCACCTTTTGTGTATGAATGGTGTTCTGTGTAAACTGTGGGTACGTACCTCTGAGTTGTTTGACTCTGTGCTCGCTGTTGTCCTTCATAGGCACTGTCCGCTGGGACATGTGAGGAGATGGCGGCATCCTCCGGTGTACCGACCGTTGGTGGACCTGTCGACAATGGAGGAGCGACATGTGTCACATACAGGCTTGACCGTGCCACAATCCAGGAACTGTGTACCCAGTTGGAGCCAGACCTGATGTCAGCAATCCGCCATCCCACAGGAATCCCCCCTCAAGTGCAGGTGCTGTCAGTGCCCCATTTCCTTGCAAGTGGGTCATTTCAAACAACAGTCGCCATAGCATCAGGGATGTCCCAGCCTATGTTTTCCAACGTGTTGTCCAGAGTGTTGTCTGCCCTTCTGAAACACATGCGGAGCTACAACGTTCTCCCTCAGGTGGAGGATTTGCCTAGAGTAAAAGGTGATTTCTATGCCCTGGGACATATCCCCAACATCATAGGTGCCATTGATGGGACCCATGTGGCTTTCGTCCCCCCCCACAGGAGTGAACAGGTGTACAGAAACAGGAAGAGTTATCATTCAATGAATGTACAGATGGTATGTTTGGCCGACCAGTACATCTCCCATGTGAATGCCATGTTCCCTGGCTCAGTGCATGACGCCTACATCCTGCGGAATAGCAGTATCCCTTATGTGATGGGGCAACTCCAGAGGAACTGTGTGTGGCTATTAGGTGAGCACCTGGGAGCAAGACAGTGGGAATGGTTGTCTGGGTCTGGGGATATCCCTACAGGTTAGTGCGTGTCTAACAGTTGTCCCTCGCCATTTGCAGGTGACTCTGGTTACCCCGACCTGTCATGGCTACTGACCCCAGTGAGGAATCCCAGGACAAGGGCAGAGGAACGCTACAATGAGGCCCATGGGAAAACTAGGAGGGTGATCGAGCGGACCTTCGGCCTCCTGAAGGCCTCCATATGACAGGTGGATCCCTATTCTACTCACCAAAGAAGGTGTGCCAGATCATCGTGGCCTGCTGTATGCATCACAACTTGGCTTTGCGACGACAGGTGCCTTTTCTGCAGGAGGATGGTCCAGATGGCGGTGTTGTGGCAGCTGTGGAGCCTGTGGACAGTGAAGACGAGGAAGCAGAGGAAGAAGACATGAACAACAGGGACTCAGTGATCCAGCAATATTTCCAGTGAGACACAGGTAAGAGTACAGACCTGCCTATTACATGTACTTTAACACTACTACCTCTCTACTGTCTGTCCTTTTCACCCAGTGTGTTGGCACTGAGTTGTCACTTTCCCTTACGATTTCACAGATGTGGGTCCCACTGTGTGACATCTGCTTAGATTCCTCATGGACTAGAGCTGTGTGACATAGGTATGTTGACATTACAATTGTAAGAGCATTTTGTCACTGTAATTGCTATTACACTATTCCGAAATCACAGACAGACTCCGGATTGTTTTGTGCTTTAAGTTTGTTTATTTAAGTGCTCAATATTGGAGAGGGTAGTAAAATGGTGAGGGGTGATGGAGGAGGAATGTCTATGGCAGAGACCAGTCTATTAGTCTCACAGGTGCATTGCCCATATGGGCATAGGAAGTGGAGCTGGGGCAGTTTAAGTATGGACAGGGTGACAAAGTGGGACAGTAGGATGCAGGGTGGTCTCATTTCTTGGCGGGGGTCATGGCATCGTGCTCTGTCTTTGTCCTGGATCTCAGGGACCGTTTGCAGGGTGGTTCTCCCTCTGCAGGGGGTGGGGTGCTAGTGTGGTGGTCCTGTGGTGGGGCGTCCTGTCCACTAGCGCCGGCGGAGGTGGTGGGCAGTTCATCGTCCATGCTAGTGTCAGGGGCTCCTTGTAGTGCCACAGTGTCCCTCCTGGTGTTCACGAGTTCCTTCAGCACCCCTACGATGGTGCCCAGGGTGGAGCTGATGGTTCTGAGTTCCTCCCCTGGGCATATACTGTTCCTCCTGCAGGCGCTGGGTCTCCTGAAACTTGGCCAGTACCGTTGCCATCGTCTCCTGGGAGTGGTGGTAGGCTCCCATGATGGAGGAGAGGGCCTCGTGGAGAGTGGGTTCCCTTGGCCTGTCCACCCCCTGTCGCACAGCAGCCCTCCCAGTTCCCCTGTGTTCCTGGGCCTCCGTCCCCTGGACCGTGCGCCCACTGCCCCCAGGTCCCTGTTGTTGTTGGGGTGGTGGGTTAGCCTGGGTTCCCTGTAGTGGTGGACACACTGCTGATTGACGTGTCCAGGGGACGGAGGTATGGGCCCGCTGGGTGGGTGCTGCGCTGGTGTTTCCAGAGGGGGGAAGGTCTGTAGTGGCCTGTGACTGTGTCAGGGGAACCGACTGTCCAGAGGTCCCCAATGGGCTGGGCTGGTCATCTAGATCCAGTTGGACAGAGGTGCTGTCATCACTGTGGGCCTCTTCTGTTGGTGGTGTGGACATGTGTGGACCCTCCTGTCCGGTGACGTTGGGTAGTGGTCCTGCAGGGGTATAAAAAGATGGTTATTACATCTGTGTGTGCCATGGTGTGCAATGGGTGGGTGACCGTGAACCCAGGTGCTTGCATTCCTGTGTGGGACCTTGTGTGATGATGGTTTAGGTGGTTGTATGGGTATGTGCTGTGGGCATGCTTTGGTGATCGGTGTCCATGCTTTGTTGTTGCATGCAGGGCTTGGTGTTAGGATGTGTGGTTTATGATGTAGGGACATTTGTGAGGAGTTAGAGTGATGGGAATGAGGGTGAGGGTGTGGGTTTGTGCTGGCATGCAGGTAGGGTGGGGGATGTGATAGTTAAGATTTGACTTACCAGAGTCCATTCCTCCATCTACTCCTGCGAGGCCCTCAGGATGCAGAATTGCCAAGTCCTGCTCCTCCCATGTTGTTAGTTGTGGGGAAGGAGGTGGGGGTCCGCCGCCAGTCCGCTGAACCACCAGGTGGTGTCTTGACACCACGGAATGCACCTTCCCCCGTAGGTCGTTCCACCTCTTCCTGGTGTCCTCCTGATTTCTTGGGTGCTGTCCCACTGCGTTTACCTTGTCCACGATTCTGCGCCATAGCTCCATCTTCCTAGCTATAAACTGTAAACTTTGCACTTGTATAGCGCACTACTCACCCGTTAGGGTCTCAAGGCGCTGTACTCATACCGCTATGGAACCCCTCCTGGCTTTTCCCTGTGAGGTGCCCACTCCTGGGCACCCCCAGGGTGAAGCCAGGCATCCAAGCGCTGGTGGGGCCGTTGTGGAGATTAAGCAAGCTATTGCCCAGAGTTGCAGAGTGGGACCCATTAATTAGATTAGGCACTGAGGCGAGAATTATCTGGTCCAAGGGAATTGAGCCCAAGATCTGCCGAAGCAGGACTTGAACCCTGGTCTTGAGCCAGATCTCTGCTTCAGGGTCTGCCGCTCTAACCATTGTGCCACACTTCTCCACTCCTATGGAGCTATGGAGTTGTGCTGCACCTGTTATACGAATAGCTGTGGCTCTACCTGGACGATTTCCTCCACCATGACCCTGAGCTCATCCTCCGAGAACCTGGGGTGTCTTTGCCGTGCCATGGAGTGGTGTAAGTGATGTGTGGGGTGGAGTGTGTGGTGATCAGTGTGCTGATATGTAGTGGTGTGTTGTGTGAGGTGCGTGGAAGTTCTGTGGGTGATGGTGTTGTGTGCCTGTGGATGCTGTTGTTCTTGCTGGTGGTGTCTTGGTGTCTCTCTCTGGCCTTCTTTTGGAATTTTTGGTTGTAGGGGTTTGTGAGTGATGTGGGTGTGTGTTTTATATTGTATTGGGTGTGTGGGAGTGATGTGTGTATGTGTATCAGGTGTGTGTATTTTGAATTGTCCAATGTGGCTGTGTTTTGTAAATGTGTGTGTATTTTGAGCGCGGCGGTGTGTACCGCAAATGGAATATCGCGGTTGAAAGACCGCTGCGTGGATTCGTGTGTCGAGATAGTGTGGGCGTATTTCTGTTGGCGTGACGGTGGAGGTTTTGTTTTCGCCAGTTTATCACTGACCTTTGGTGTGGCGGACTTGTGTGGGTGTCTGAATTTTGGCGGATTCCGAACTGTGGGTCATAATAGCTGTGGCGGAATTCCGCGGCTGCGACGGTGTGTTGGCGGTCTTCCGCACGGCGGTAATTGGCTTTTACCGCCAATGATGTAATGAGGGCCATAGTGTCAAGCACAAGGTGAAAAATCAAGGGTGACCACACAGAAAAGGCAGATTTCCTACATAATGTATACAAAACGTTTGGTAACTTACTAGCATAAATGCCAAGACAAGTCTGAGGTTATTTGTACTCTGGTGCACCAAGGCTTCAGGTTGGACTGTCCTTACTAGGATGGGTCCAAGACTGATATGAATATTTGTAGCACGGGGCACAGTGATCAAAAAACTGTGAACTGTGATGTGACCTGTATTAATTACTAGTGAGTGTGATGTAATCATCTTTTGTTTTTATTTTTAGTGAGACGTTACTTCATGAATGTCACATTAGCCCTGTGGGAATAAAGAATTTGGTAGTGTGGGATGAAGCTGAACAACAACAACAAACCAACCTAGTGTTTTGTATGGAATCGTAGGGGAAACAAACACCCGGAACAACGACTCCGAAACCACAAAGTCGTGAAAAACGAAAGCATAACAACGCTTTCGTTTTCCACGACTTCCTGGTTTTGGTACCTTAACCACGCAGGTCTGAACCACGTACATGCGTGGTTAAGGTACCGAAGAAGGGAGTCGGAGTCGACGCGGTGAAGGAGGAGGTAAGTTGGGCTGGGACTGGGGCTGTTTTTTTTGGGGGGGTGGGGGGCTCGGGTGATTAGGGATTAGAGAAGGGGTCAGGGTTTAGGTTTAAGGGGTGGGTTGGGGTGTTTAGATTTTAGGTGTGGGGGTAGGGGTGGGGACTCGGGTATTTTTAGTTTTTGGGGTGGGGTGGGGTGGGGGGCTGGGGGTGATTAGGGTTTAGGGGGAGGGGGATCAGGTTTAGGTTTAAGGGGTGGGTTGGGGGGTTGGGGTGTTTAGGTTTTAGGGGGCGGGGTGGGGACTCAGGTATTTTTAGTTTTTGGGGTGGGGTGGGGGCTGGGGGTGATTAAGGTTTGGGGAGGAGGGGTTGGGTAGGTTTAAGGCCTGGGTTGGGGCGTTGGGGTGTTTAGGTTTTAGGGGAGAGGGGTTGGGGTAATTTTGGGGAAGCGACATGGGGTAGTTGTGGGGATGGGGGGTCACTGTAATTTTTGGGGTTTGGGGGCTACGGGGGAAGCATGTTGGAACTGTGCATGCTGATCACTAATGCCTTTACCAAGAATGCGTTTACAACAGAAAATCGTTGTAAACGCATTCGTGGTAAAGGCATTAGTGATAAGAAAGAGGTCATTGTTCCGACCTCGTTGTTGAGCCATGGGTGATTGAAGCACTTGTGGTTCCGACATATAACCGAATCGAAGTGGAACAATTACTGTGCAAGACAACAAGCTTGGTCTCGAATTGAATTGTTCCAGTTCTAGTATTATCCCATGGACCCGCACAGTAGGAACAAACTGAGTAAAATAAAATACTAGTAAGTCAGCCAAAATGGATCAAAAGAGCTGGCCTATGTGAAATCTATGGCTTGCAAATTACATGGATCATTAGGGGAAAGTGCTGCTAAAGGTCAAACCCAGGGTATTACTGACTGGAAATACCATCTTATAAGAGCTTAATTTGAAGATGATCGTGATTTCAGACTCTCCAGTATGTGAGTCCGGTTTTTGCAATTTCTTTGTTGGGCCTGATTCTTAGGAATAGAAAACTTTCTTCATGCAAACAAAACAGGTAACACACTCACATATCTACTGAAGAATGGCACATGCTGATTGAAATTTACTAATTTTATTTTTATTTTGGCAACGTGCAGGTATATGCAGTTGAAGAGCATCAGATCTTAGTGGCGGCTGGCGCAGATATCAACAGGGGGATGAGGACAATTGGATGGCGAATAAATTGAATTTTGTTGAAAATGTACTGTTCGTTGCGGCCACCGCCGTCCTCTCTTGCCACCCCGCTTGTCCTCCCTTCCTGTTCTGGTGTCCCAGCATTCGCTAGGACACCCGAAGAGGCTCCCCAGCAATCCTGGTGCTGCTTGCATGCTAAACATAGCATATAAACAGCGTCAGGATTGGTCTGGGATGTAGGGACTGCCACTCAGACACAACACTAGGGCCTGTGCAGTTTCGCTAGTCTGGCTGTGTACACAGCCGGGCTGGAGAAACCAAAGTGCGCATATGTGTTTGGACGGCCGTCTGCTGTCCAAACACACATGTGCACTTACTGCACACAATTCCTCCTCCCACCTCCGTGGCCCAGCCCCGCCCCTCCCTGCGTCTGCTGGCTGAACTAGCAGCAGAAAAAAAAATGATATTCAAATATTGTTTTATTTTTCTGCTGCTGACTCTTAGCCAGTGGGGCGACGCTCCTCCGCCATTGCAAAGGAACCGCCCCTGTAAAATCTTCCCCAGCAAATTATGTATCCTATGACCTTCTTTGTTCATAAAAATGGCCTAAGTATCATCAGCATTCTTCCATCATAAACATAATGCTTTTACCCTTGGCTTTTTTAACCTCACTATGTGGCATTTGAGAATGTGTTAAAGCATAAGAGGGGGAGGATGTAGCATAATGGCCCGCGCTGCCTACCTTGGAGCTAGGAAACCAAGCTCGAGTCTCACATGGGCTCAATATCCTGTGACCCTCGGCAAATCACTTAATCTCCCCGTGTCTACCAAAAAATAAATGTGTCTTTGTGTTACATGTAAAGCGTTCTAATACTTTCAGATCAAGTTCACACTATTTGAAACTGCAAAAAAAATAAAATAACAAGGATAATATCTACTAATGTGAGGAGTGGAATTACTGGCTTAGCAATCGGTTGGGCTGCTGGTATGTATCATGTCTCAGTAAGTGACTGTTGCTTCTTTATTGTTTTCTTTAACACAATACTTTTATTTATTTTCTATTGGGTTAACATTGGTAGGAAAGAAATCCAGTCTTAACACAAATTATTTAAGATGGAAAGGGCACTGCCTGATTTCAACAATGTTTAATCAGTCAGCATAAGACATTTTTGTAAAATATATGTATTGTTTTTTAATGGTTTTTTCATTGACCAAATGTTGAATCAAAGCACCTAAGCTTGGCTCAGGATTACACTGAAGAAGAGACAAAATACTGAGCTGGCGGTATGGAAACTGCACCGTGCAATGGGTCAGTGGAGCCAAGTGAAAAGTCTGATGAAAGAGGTGCATCTTCATGGACTTCTTGAGTACAAGTCATTTGTCTTCAGAGCCCTGGGCGTGACATGATGGTACACACATTCTATTACAAAGAACTGTTACAAAGAATCCATTGTATCTGGAGAAAAAATCTGTCTTTATGTTTATTGGACTTTAAAAAAAAATATATACATGCATGTGTGCTGGTCTGTATGCATGCGCGCCTACCTGTTTGTTGTGTGTTGCTGCATGCATACGTTAAAAAATACAAAAGTACTGGTTTGTTAGTGCTTATTTATGAAGTAGTGTGTAGTTGTTTTATACTTAAATACAGTTACTGGTAGTGTGTAGCCAACTCAAACAGTTGCAAGAACAGACACTGTCTGAAAAGGTCCCTGTAGTCACAGTGGCCTTCATTTACAAGAATCTGACGCATCAGCTCTGATGCATCAGATTTCTTGTGCTGCCCTTCGACCCCCTAACAATGCCATTGATGAGCTGTATTTACAATACAGAGCTCCATTTCACATGTTTACACAGATGCGTCAGAAATTCTGACACATCTTTGGCGCAAAACTCATGCATTGCTGTACTAGCATCAAAAAAATGACGCTACTCCAGCAA
Source organism: Pleurodeles waltl (assembly GCF_031143425.1). Taxonomy (NCBI): domain Eukaryota; kingdom Metazoa; phylum Chordata; class Amphibia; order Caudata; family Salamandridae; genus Pleurodeles; species Pleurodeles waltl. The sequence continues at coordinate 1,330,265,295 of NC_090447.1, read as the reverse complement.
TGGCAGGAGGCCCCCCATTGAAAAAGCCCTGTGTCAGTTTTACGTCTGCTGTAAGCAGGTGGTAAAATCTGACAGAGTGAAGTCGCAGAATGACACCATGAAATATAAACTTCACTACTTCAGTTTTGAGTGGCTTTTCCCACGGGAACGCCTACTTTGCGTACATTATACCTGGTGCAGCTATAATGTGACGCAAGGGTTTACAAACTGACTCATTGGGCCCAATGCGACAGTTTGTAAATGTGGAGCAGTGTAGAGCACTGCTTGTGCCACCATTGCGTCAAAAAACAGACGCTACGGTGGCACAAAGGCCTTGGAAATGAGGGCCAGTATATGTTTCGCCACCCTATTGTGAATTTGTAGCCACAAGTCCGATCAGAGCTATTTCACCATCTGTAGTTCATCTAAGTAGTACCAAGGGCCTGAAGTACCCTACTGGGATCCGATGGTCAGATAAGAACACGTAAACGCTGCTCGCTACTACGGTACTTATCCCTCCAATGGAATGGAATGTAGTGTTCAGTTTACCAGATCAGTTCTGCGTGCAGTCAGGATCCTTGACAAGCATGGAAAAACCTATCAGACCATGGAAATGAAGTTAGGCGCTGAGGGCACTAGGGGGTGGCTCTCCGGAAGAGACCTTCTATTTTCGGGCTTTTCTTTTTATAGCCCGGCAGCAGCGCGCGGCTTCTTTCTCCTTAATAGGAATGCCTTTTCCTGGTGCGCTTTCACTGCCCTCGGTTGTTGGTGCACTTGCTCCGTTGCTTCGAAAACAGGCAAGTGTTTGGGAGGGATTAGGCTTGGAAAAGAGTTCAGTGTAGGCTGAACAGGTGCCCCGGATTTGCCGGGACAGTCCCGGTTTTCCAGCTGCTGTCCCGTCATATTTCAGCAAATTTGGTTCTAGTCCCTGTTTTCAGAGTGGGTCGACTGAAAACCGAGAGAGGCACTTTTTTATATGCTACAAAGCAGGACTAGTTAGCACCTGCTCTCAAAATGCAATTTAATTAACAGGTGCGATAGTGGGTTTAAAAATTGCACTTTATTTATTTCCTCAGTGCCGAATCTGTTTTTCTAAGTTGATGCGCAGACATTCTGTGCCACTTGGCTGATGAAAAATTGTAGTCTTATTTGGTGAAATGTTCCGGCTTTTGCTTTTTTTATATCTGGTCATCCTAGAGCGGGTACTGTATGCAGAGACCCCTAAAGGAATTATACACGCTCAGTAAAAACAAGCATTGGTGAAGCCAATAGATCTGGCCTTTGAACCTATTGTCTCTGCCAGTGCCTTCTGTTCATGCTGCACAGTATCAGCAACAATATCTATGCATGGACGTCAATTCACCGAAAATGCCGGGGTAGCGGAAGTGACATCACACGCGATTTGACCGCCAGTTAAACTCACACACCCATACTTACACATACACACACTATCACACATACACACATTCTCTCACATAAACACACACTCTCACCCTTAAGCACGCACACATCATACCATTTAAAATCATGTTTTACTTACCTCAGCTGCCACGTAAGAGCACATTCCAGCTAACTGTGCTCCATATTTTGATACCCAAATACTGAATAATAAATTATTCCCTATTAGTGTAATAAAAACTTGACAGAAAACAAAAAGAGTGCAGCTCCAACTGATGTCCATTAGGACGATCTGCCCCTTTCTTCCTGGCACTCATTTTGCCAACTCTGAGGCCAGGGGTCGCAAAGGCAGTGCCAGGCGACCCCTAAACGACGTCCATGTGTTGATGCTGTAAAGCATGAATAAAAGACCAACTGAAGTACATACACGCTCAGTTGATTGCTAAGCGCTATAAGTGCAGCAGATACCGCGGAACGCTATCTGAGCTGCTTATGACAAAGTGCGAGCTGAAGAGCAAAGCCATAACATTGTTTGCATTACTTTTACTGACGTCAAAATGCAATATATGAAACTGATATAAATGTACTGTTTAATTAATTTAAATCATCGCAACCACTTAAAACTTCATAATAAAAGGCCGTAATCTAAAACACTGTGCATTTTTGAAAAACATGCATCTAGCATTGATTGCTGATGGGCATGCAATGAAGCTTTTCAAATAAAACCAAGCAATATCTTCATTAAAAAAATAGGTCAGCTAAAAATGAAAAACAATATCTTGACAACGAGAATATAAAAAAATGCAACTTAATAGAATCAATAGATTCTTACTCATTAGTTTAATGTCGGGGAATTATGACAATCATAATAGCAACGTTACTTATGTAATCACTTCCCATTTATCCAACTTCGTAGTATGATGCCAAGATGCATTTCTCACACACATTGAACATATATGTAGGCAGCCACTCTCATTATTGTCTAACCACTGGGTCAATGCAGATGACTCAAAGTTATTTCACGAAGTCAGAGAACCCTCCATCATTTAACTTCTGACCGACCACGTTCACTACAGTGAGCCATGTGCAAGTCATTCACAAAATCTGTGCAAAAACCTGCTAAAGTGCTGGACCTTAATTCTCCAACGTTTAACATCTGACAGCCACTATATGGCAGCAGGGCATGTGCAAAACATTCACAAAACATGTGCAAAAACCTGCTAATGTGCTTACCATTAATCCTATCCCTTAGCACATTGCACCTCCATACTAGGGCATGTGCAAAGCATTCACAGAACATGTGCAAAACACTCTAAAGTGCTTGCCATTGGTATGCTCATATTGCACATATACATATTCAGATCCAATACTCCAACAGATTTTCATAACAGTAAAGGAAACAAGTTAGAATAAAAAATTTAAAAAATCCCACCCCAATCAGAAATTTAAAAAGCTGGCAAATAAGACGGATTGATTTGCCAGATGGACATAAAATAAATGTTACAACTCTGTCATCCCATCTCCAGGGGGTGCTGTACATGGACTATCTGTAGCCTGGGAATCATCATTAACACTCACTCAGAGTTCCTTTCTGATTCCTGTTTGCTTCCTTTTTCGATATGGCATGCTATAGAAGAACTACATTTGCTCCCATTGACTTCAGGTCCCATAATGCACTACCTGGTAGTCGGTAAGACCTGTAATCTTCTGTCCATTGGTTCCTATGGGAAAAGTCCAGTTGTTCCTTTATACTGGATTCTCTCCAGACCTGTGAGAGACTGCACATACCTGTGACCTCTCTTGTGCAGTCCAGCCATGTGAACCCGTCCTGGCCTTGCTGCTGCCTGGAACTGCTTATAAGCTGCCATTCCCTGAAGCTCCTCGTCGTGTATTGGAGTTCAATTCCTTTGTGTACCCAACCCCTTGTTGGATTGTGTTCCAGTCCTGTTCCTGTTCCGCTTCAGCCTGAACATGCTCTCTGGTTCTCAGCCCTGTTCCTGTTTGTTTTAGCCAGAGTCTGCTCCCTGTGTCTCAGCCCTGTTCCTGCTTGTTTCACCCAGAGCCTGCTCCCTGTTTCTTAGCCCTGTTCCTGCCTTGTTTCAGCCTGAACCTGCTCTCTGTTTCCCAGTTCTGCTCCTGCTTGTTCCAGCTCCCTGTATTCAAGTCCTGTTCTTGTGTGTTCCAGCCAGAGCCTGCTCTCTGTTTCCCAGTCCTGTCCCTGCTTTTTCCAGCTCTCTGTATTCCAGTTCTGTTCTTGCTTGTTCCAACCAGAGCATGCTCTCTGTTTCCCAGCCCTGTTCCTGCTTGTTTCATCCAGAGCCTGTTTCTTAGCCCTGTTCCTGCCTTGTTTCAGCCTGAACCTGCTCTCTGTTTCCCAGTCCTATTCCTGCTTTTTCCAGCTCCCTGTATTCCAGTTCTGTTCTTGCTTGTTCCAACCAGAGCCTGCTCTCTGTTTCCCAGTCTTACTCCTGCTTGTTCCAGCCAGAGCCCGCTCCCTGTTTTTCCAGTCCTGTTCCTGCCTTTGCCTCCTCAGGGATGTGGAATTCCTATTGGGGTCAAGGGCAATAAGATTTTATGTTTACTTTGTCCTTGGGACAAGTAGACCCAACCCTCTGCAGCACAAACCCTTTGGCTGCCTGTTTACAGAGAGTGGAACTCTCTGCAGTTGATGTAATGTGTTTCCAAAAGATAATGCTGTTCGAACTTGTATTTATGGTTCATTATTTGAAAACCTTCATTATTAGGGTGAGTGCTGTAAATAAATGTTTTAATGTCACACTTCACTACTGACGTTGGTTCAAGTACAAAAAAAAAAAACGCGTATACACATGTTTGAAAAGTTTAGGCTATGAGGCTAAGTATAATGCTCCCAGAATGCTCTCTGATTATATGCAAATGAAGTGTCATTTAGTAAAATTTTTGATGCATGCTAGTATTTCCCAAAAATATTTCTAATGGAAAATCAGTGTAACCATTTTCAACACGATTATGGGAAGCATGAAAATAAACAAACACTGACAAAGCCAACTGATCTGACATATTTTTATAAGTCTTTTAGTTTCATCAATGCGTGTCTTGTTTTGACATGGCTTTTGTAACACTTTATTGTTGTGGGAGCTACCAGGTCCTCAACATTGTAACAAACACTGGCAAAAACCCCCCAAAACGTTTTTGAACTCTAAAAGCACATGTTGCCACCAGTGGCATAACAAAGGCCCCGCAGCCGCCCTCCAGGGGGCCCCTTCAGCACAACACCTGCCCTGAGTGAGTCTGGAGAGGGGGCTCCTCCATGTTCTTTGCAAAGGGGCACCCTCCAGTTTCATTACGTCACTGATTGCCACTGTAGTTCCTGACACTGAACAAAACTACTTTGTGTGCCAATATGCTCCTTGTGGAAGAGAAGAATGCGATCACTCACAGTAAAGCCAGCTGAAAGAGAGAGAAATAGAAGTTTAATAAAAACAAAATGTCTTTGTTAACACCAGACCTAATTAGGGACCAAGACCCACATGTAGGTAGCTTTTTGCATGTCGCAAACAGCGACTTTCGCTGTTTGCAACGTGCAAAAAGCACATTGCGATGCACAAACCCAGTTTTGCGATTCGGTAACCTGGTTACCGAATCGCAAAACGGGTTTGTGACTCGCAATTAGGAAGGGGTGTTCCCTTCCTAATTGCGACTCGCAGTGCAATGTAGGATTGTTTTGCGAATGCGGGCGCAAACCAATCTCAGTTTGCACCCATTTCAAATGGGTGCTAACACTTTCACAAAAGGGAAGGGGTCCCTCTGGGACCCCTTCCCCATTGTGAATGTCACTGTAAACATTTTTACAGAGCAGGCAGTGGTCCTGCGGACCACTGCCTGCTCTGAAAAAATGAAACGAAAACGTTTCATTTTTCGTTTTTGTAATGCATCTCGTTTTCCTTTAAGGAAAACGGGCTGCATTACAAAAAAAAAACTGCTTTATTGAAAAGCAGTCACAGACATGGTGGTCTGCTGTCTCCAGCAGGCCACCATCCCTGTGAGGCCGCCATTCGCAAGGGGGTCGCAAATTGCGACCCACCTCATGATTATTCATGAGGTGAGCATTTGCGAAGCCCTTGCGAATCACAGATGGTGTCAGGGACACCATCCTACATTCGGATTTGCGACTCGCAATTTGCGGGTCACAAATCTGAACCTACCTACATGTGGCCCCAAATTCTTAAAGAAAGTCACAAAAGTGCACCCATGGTATATGTCGTACCCCTATAAAATATTTGTGAACTGTATTTTAGCATGGGTAAATACGCATGTGTAGATTTGCTCATGTGAAAATCTATTGAGCATTTGCAAGTTCATTTTCCCTCCAGCCACTTTCTTCCAAACCATGGAAGAAGTTCTAATTCTGCCATTGTCAGGAGTAAATGTCCAACCTTTCTTATTATGGGAAAATATTAGAGAGAAGCTGGTGAAAATCTTTAAAACATGCAGGTTAGTAGGTTTGCAGACTCAAAGGAATTCCAGCCCTGGAACTATTGCTTACTGCTTCCTCCAGCCCCAGTATGCAGATCTGCAGAAAGGTGGAAAAATAAGGAAATTGCTACAGTAGGGATTGAAACTGCTAGTATTCAAGCCCTACTATGGTAGTAGCCCTGGCATAATCAGAGAGGCTATTATCAGAGCTCTTACATAATGAGATTGCTGCTATAATTTGGCGCCACACTACATGGCACCAAAGGGACAAGTAGATCTTTTTACAGGACAAGTAGATTTGAGAAGCAACCTGTCCCGTGGACAAGTAGATATTTTAATAAATTCCACAACCCTGGCCTCCTAGTTTGTTCCTTCTGTTTCTGTTTCCTCCTGGGTTATTGTGTCTGGTAAGTGTACTATCAGTCCTCACCTGTGTATAAGTGTTTTCCTTTTGTACTGGGGTTGGCTCCTGGTTTCCAGGAGGCAATTCCAGCCCCCATTCTCTATCTAGTGTTGTATGTAGTCTTTAGTGCCTAACAGTGACAGTGTGCTATTGCTGTTTTCCAGGAATTGCCAATGTGTTTCCAGCTGGACCCACAAGGGCTAGTCTCGTGTATGTAAGTACAATCCTTGTTTGTGCCCTAAGGGTCCAGAGACAGAATCACTTCTGCTGCCTCCTTTCTATGGGGCTTGCGGGGTGACTATCTGTAAGAGTAATCTGCACAGAAGCATTGATATTCCCTGTTGCTGTGGGAAGTTCTGAGCCTTACCCTGTGTACAACTTTAGTGGTTACCCCAGTGTGTTTGTTCATTCCTGATCCATTCCCTGTTTGTTCAGACTAAGGTGTTGTGTGGCCATTTTAGTTATAGCTCCATGCACGTTATTTTAACACACTAGGCCGCTGTGCACTTTAACCTAGATATATTTTATTCGGCTTCACATTGTTATTTTTACAATAACCATTTTTACGGTCTTGTTTTATTTTTCATCTATCTAACTGTTTTGCTTAGCCTAGCACTGTGTTCTCAAACAAGACATTCTTGATCACTCTGTGCTTCATTTAAGGCTACAGTTTGGTACATTGCCGGTGAACGTGGTAGAAGTTTAGTCTCCAACATTCGTAGAAAATACACATCCTTACGTAGGGACATTTTCTCAGAACATCAGCTGTGTTATTAAAAAAACACTTCCTAGTCCCATTACACGTTAAAAGGGAGATTCCAGCCAGGGAACCATGACTGTATGCTGACTGCTGAATGCTTTGCTACAGATGCTAACGCAGACTACAGGCCTTTGCTCAGGTATGGGGGTTGATGTCTCCCCGGGGGAACCTGAAAGGCAGAATTAGAGTTTAACATGCTGTGCTCAGATTATGACTTAGATATGAAATAATCCATTAATCATAGTGACAATATGATAGCGTTATTCTTATGCTTCACTCTTCTCGTCACCATTTTAATACTGTCATGTTGTGTTGTCCTGGGTATTGCAGCTCATGCTTTACTATCTAAGATGCAGTAATTTTATTAAACCAATCATTGAAACATGTACTGCTTCTGTTTGCCATTGATATATGAGACTGAATTGTGAATGAGGAACCGGATGCGACCTGAGTGACCACAACTTCCCTGAGAAGCCTAAATATGTCATGCGCTCGGCTGCCCAATCATCACTATCCCCTGGTACAGATGAGGCACTGCTAGTTAGTTGGAGCAAAACCCAGATTTAGAGCTACAGGTGTCATCCACAGTGGGTCAGATTCAGTGTCCCACACCGTGGACGATCTTGCTGCTCAAAATCTAGTAGTCTCATTAGAATAATGAGAGCCTACGTGACAAAGATTGCTCTACCTTCACTTTCCTGTTTTATGTGCCTTACCCTAGCTGTCCTTTCCCATGTATGTCTTTAGCTGATCTTCTGCTCTGGTACACTACCTCTTTGGGAGATATTCTGTGACCCACTGGGGTGTCCCAACCAGAGTCCTGACAAGACCCACCCAAAACCGTGACAATAAGAGCTTGCTGGTATGCACTTCCCCATGCTTTTAAAAACAGAGGTTTTAGTAGGATCCTGTGGGCATGTGAAGACTTGGCCAGAGACATGCTATATTTAATAGTGTTTCCTATGGATAGTTACAGAGCCTACAACTGCCAGTTGGCCATTCATGTAACCAGTTCGGAGGCCCATCTTTTGTTGGATAAACACCAAGTCTTAACTTCAGAAACAAATCGTGCATTCATGAAGGAAAGTATGTAGTCAAATAAACCTGAATGCCCAAGGCCTCATAAGAATTTATAACTCTCCAGGCATGTTTTTTGGCTATAAGTGCCCTTTTATCCAGATTACATGAAAGTTGTTTTTGTTGATTGATTCGAAAGACGTTTGAGGCATACCACATTAATCTGCAGGGGCCTTTGAGATTGTAAACCAAGGCCCAGATTTATACTTACTTTGCACTGGATTTGCGTCTTTTTTTAATGCAAATTCAGCGCAAGCCTAACTCCAAATATCTAGCGCAAAAATTCTGGAGTTAAAGTCATTTTTTACTAGCGGGGAGCTACCTTGCATCAATGAGATGCAAGGTAGGCGTTCCCGGGCAACAAATGACTCTAAGGCCCTAGCACCTTATTTATCCTTCCAAGCAAAAATGTTGCCCAGGAGGGAGGTGGGCCTACATAATGGTGCTAAGCTTGCTTTGCGCTATTATTTAAAGCCTGGATCAGGGCAGGCGTTAGAGGACCTGTGGAATGAGTCCAAAGGTGCCCTCCCGAGGCCCCAGGAACACCTCCACCCACACCAGAAGCCAGCGAAGGATGGGGGACCCCATCCCGGGTAAGTATAGGTAAGTATTTTTTTTCTTTTTTTAAAGTGCCATGGGAGCCCCGAAATGGGCCCCTATACATGGCACTGGGTGCAGTGGCCATGCCCATGTGACCCTTGTCCCCTGTGCTGGCCGTTAGGGTGGTGGGCATAACTCATGTCTTTTATAAGACAGGAGTCATGTGGTATGGTAGGTTTAGCATCAATAAATGACGCTAGGTTGGTTAGAGTAATCTTTTTTACTCTTACCAGCCTAACTTCATTTTTTGGTGCAAACCCCCCTTCTCACATACTGTCACCCCCACCCGGCTAACGTCATTTTCCATGACGTTAGCCCACCCTTTGTGCTGGATTGACCCATTGCATAAATAAGACGCCCGGATGGCGTCTTGGAATGGCGCTAGCCAGTGGTAAACTTTTTCACGAAAAACTGTGTTAGCGCAGTTTTGTGTGAAAAAATATAAATATGGGCCCAAATGTTTGAAAAGACTCTGACGGGTAGGCCTTCTATGTGTCAGCATGGGTGGGGTTGTTAATTTCCTGTCAGCAGTGACAACATAGGTACCCGAAGCCCCTGTGGTGCGGGGGGGCCGAGCTCCAGGGGGCCCCTTCAGCACAGTACCCTGGCCTGAAAGTTCCTGACTTAGTTCGGAGGGAGGGGGCACTACATGTACTCATGTTTTGTTACGCCACTGCCTGCCAGCATGTATTTTTACAAGGGAGCTGGGTTCAGATATAGACAGTGAATTAAGACATTTTAGAAATGCTGCCTGTGGCACTAAAACCTGCCCCTGGAGGCCAAACTCTAATCAAATTTGAGCCTGAACAATATTCTTCGGGATCTTTTACAGCCTTAATTTGCATCAGGTCCAATAATTTGCATCTTTTCCTCGGAAAATAATTGAGTTGTAAGTTAATGCTGGAATTAATTTAGCAGACATAAATTTCACAAGGTGATCATAAGCAGAACACAAAATTTGTCTCTTGAAAATGCAATAAAAGCAGTTTCTCGTGAAGATTGGCACAATCAACTTCCTTTAGGATCGGGGCTACATTTTATTTTATTTATTTAAACAGCTATGGCGAGGTGCTGGGGAGCTGCTGAGTGTGTGGGCAGTGGAGAGCAATCAACGCAAGACTGGGCAGAAGCTACGGAAGAGGGAGGCAGAAATAAAGGATTTTGGAGAGCATGGGGTTTAAACATATACAAGGCTTAATGTGGAACAGTGGGAGATGCAACATGCACAAACATTTTGTAAACAAGCAGACTACCAGGCACATAAGCCCCAGGCTGCTTCCAAGTGCCTTATGAACCACTTTGAAGCACATTTGTGGAAACAATGTGTGTATGCTTTTATTATGAATTTCATTTTTATGAAAGCATGACAGCTGTCAATTTAAAAAACACAGCAACAGGGGTACCAGCAGCAAACTTGAAATGCAGGCATGAGCCCATGGGCTCTATTTTTATTAAGTTGCTCTTTATTTACTTTTACATTTCCACATCACAGTGCTACATATTTGTCAGTCATCATGAAGTTAGCCTTTATATCCCCGTGGGACAGCACAGGGCGGAGGGTCATAGTGCGGGAGCACGCGGACACGTTTCCCTTCAATAGTGGTCTGCAGCGTTTTGTGGCTAGGGGGAAAAAACGACAAAACCAACTGGAAACCAAAACCATAAAGAAAACCGGTGACCCCGTGCCCTCACCCTTGTTAGGAGTCATGTATTTATGGTGAGGGGAGGCCAAGCTGTAGTATTAGCATCTGCTCACCCCAGCTGTGGTGCGTCCATGAGGAGGCACGCGCTGGTCATCGGGCACAAAAAAAGAAGGTAAAAGAAAATAGACAATGTGGACCCAGCACCAATGCAAGAATGCCGACTATGCATTCATAGCCTCCCTTCATTTGTGGGGTCAAGCAGGCACTCATTTTCGACCACATGTGGCAAAAATATAAAGTAAAAATGTAAAGGATGGTCAAAGGACTTGAATTAATTAACAAATAAATAACAGCACACATCAAATTGTTCTAGGGATATAATTTACTCCACCTAGAGCACAGCTTGAAAGCAATAGGGGAAATGGAGGCTGGAAGGGAAGCACACACTAGGGAGACAGCTTGAAAACACATGCACTCTTGTGGAGTGCCTAATGAAAAAGAAAAAAGTAATTCCCTAAAGTAAAACTTCACACTTGTATAGCACACTACTCGCCCGTTAGGGTCTCAAGGCACTGTACGCATACTGCTGTGGAACCCCTCCTGGCTTTTCCCTGTGAGATGCCCACTCCTGGAGGACCCCAGGCATCCAAGCGCTGTTGTGGAGATTAAGCAAGCTTTTGCCCAGAGTTACAGAGTGGGACCCATTAATTAGATTAGGCACTGAGGTGAGAATTAGCTGATCCAAGGGAATTGAGCCCAAGACCCACCAGAGTAGGAATTAAACCCTGGTCCCAGGCCAGATCTCTGCATTAGGGTCTGCCACTCTAACCATTGTGCCACACTTCTCCACTAAAGTGGAGAAGTGTTGCTAACTGCTAAAGTAAGCAGTGGAAGGACACAAGAAAAGAGGTTATGCTCCAGCAGCATGATATAAGATGGACAATGGCAAGCCACTGAATAAAAGGCAAGTAAATGGAAGTGACAATAAAGCTAACTAAAGGTAAGCAATGGTCAGGCTGCAAGCCTCTCTATATTCTTGGTAAGCGCACAATATGTCTTTCACAACCAGACACACTGTCTGGCAGGCTCGACCTCAAAAATACCAGCAGTGCAGCTTTTTAAAGTCCTACAGTCCTAATGTCCATTTGCAGTAATGGCAGACTGTTCTTTTACACCGTTGTCTGCTCCTTTGTAAAAACAAGGGGCATCATTTACAAGGCCTTTGTGCCACCGTTGCATAGTTTGTTTTTTGACGCAGAAGTGGCGCTAGCAGTGCTTTACACTGCTCCAGATTTACAAACTGACACATTGGGCCCAAGGCATCAGTTTGTAAACCCTTGGGTCACATTACACATGCGTCATGTATAATGGATGCAGGGTAAGCGTTCCCATAAGAAAAGTCATGCAGAAATGACACAGTGAAATTTACATTTAACTGCATCATTTTGCGACTTCACTGCAACAGAATTTTACCACCTGCTCCTCGCTTTGCTGGAGTAGCGTCACTTTTTTTTACACTAGTTCAGCAATGCATGAGTTTAGTGCCAACAGATGCGTCAATTTCTGACGCATCTGTGAAAGCGGGCACCATGGAGCTCTGCCTTGTAAATACAGCACATCCATGGTGTCATTAGGGGATCGTAGGGCAGCACAAGAAATCTGACGCCTCAGTCCCATGTGCCAGATTCTTGTAAATGAGGCCCAAGATTCATAATTTAGAGAGATGTACAATCAGAGTTCTTATATTTTGATTTTCAGATCATTGATTGGTTGCCACAATATATAAAATCAGTAGCATATTTTAGGAAAACCACTGTTGGCATGGTTGCCCCCCACTTTTTGCCTAGTGTTGATGCCGACTTTAATAGAAAGTGCGCTGGGATCCTGCGAACCAGACCCCAGCATCAGTGTTCTTTCCTTAAAACTGTACCTTTGCTTCCACAATTGGCACAGCCCTGGCACACAGCTAGGTCCCTTGTAAAAGGTACCCATGGTACCAAGGGCCCTGTGGCCAGGGAAGGTCCCCAAGGGCTGCAGCATGTATTATGCCACCTTGGGGGACCCCGCACTCAGCCCATGCACACTGCCTTGCAGCTTGTGTGTGATGGTGGGGAGAAAAGATAAAGTCGACATGACACCCCTATCAGGGTGCCATGCCCACAAACCGCTGCCTGTGGCATAGGTAAGTCACCCCTTTAGCAGGACTTACAGCCTTAAGGCAGGATGCACTATACCACAGGTGAGGGCATAGCTGCATGAGTAATATGTCCCTACAGTGTCTAAGTCCATTCTTAGACATTGTAAGTGCAGTGTACCCAAATTGAGTATATGGTCTGGGAGTTTGTCACTACGAACTCCACAGCTCCATAATGGCTTCACTGAATACTGGGAAGTTTGGTATCAAACGTCTCAGCACAATAAACCCACACTGATGCCAGTGTGGGATTTATTGAAAAATGCACACAGAGGGCATCTTAGAGATGCGCCCTGTATGTCAGCCAACCTGGTAGTTCAGGACTGAACAGTCTGTGCCATCCTGCCACTTCCAGACACGTTTCTGACCACATGGGGTGAGTGCCTTGGTGCACTCTGTGGTCAGAAACAAAGCCTTTCCTGGGTGGAGGTGCTTCATACCTCCCTCCTGCAGGAACTGTAACACCTGGCGTTGAGCCTCAAAGGCTCAGGCCTCGAGTTACAGTGCCCCAGGGCACTCCAGCTAGTGGAGATGCTGCCCCCCCCAGACAAAGCCCCGCTTTTTGGCTGCAAGTCCGGCGGGAATATTAGGTCAAACAGGGAGGAGTGACCACCTCAGCCAGGACCACCCTTAAGGTGTCCAGAGCTGAGGTGACCCCCTCCCTGCTGAATCCTCCATCTTGGTTTGGAGGATCAGGGCAAATAGGGATAGGAATGTGCCCCCCTCCCCAAAGGAAGTTAGCCCAAAGAAGGTGTAGCCACCGTCAGGGATAGTAGCCATTGGCTACTGCCCTCTGACCCCTAAAAACGCCCCCAAATCTTTTGTATTTAAGAGCACCCCCGAACCCAGCTTGTCAGATTCCTGGTGACCTACAACAAGAAGAAAGACTGCTAAGCTGAAACCCCCAGCAGAGAAGAAGGAAGACGACAACTGCTTTGGCCCCAGCCCTACTGACTTGTCTCTTTCTTCAGAGAACCTGCAAAAAAAACCAGCGACGTATCAAGCGAGACCTGCGAACTCTGCCTACTCCAGAGGACTGCCCTGCACCCAAAGAGGACCAATAACTCCCTAGGACAACGGCTCTGTCAGAGGAAACCAACAACAAAGGACTCTCACCTCACTCCAGAAGCGTGACTCTTGACCTCTGTGCACCTGACGCCCACGTGCCGTGTCCAGCTGGTACACTCAGCAAGAGAGGGTCCCCAGGCGATTGCTAGCAAGAGCCCTGCCTGGGTTGACCTCTCCACCCCTCCACGACAACACCTGCAGAGGGAGTCCCAAGGGTCCCCCTGACCGTGACTGCCCTGGACAAAGGCTCCCGGTGCCTAAAGAAGCACTTCACCCGCAGCCTCCAGGCCTAGGAGAAACCGACCCCAGGTGCAGCATTGTCCAGCAGGGGGCCCTCCTCCCGATCCAGTCAGTGGCTTGCCTGAGGAGCCCCCCGTACCTTGCCTGCAGCCCCTGGGTAACCCCCGGGGTCCCTTCATAGAGGTTCATTGGAAACCCAACTCCCTGTTTGCACCCTGCACCCGGCTGCCCCAGTGCCGCTGAGGGTGTGGGACTGGTGTCTACTCGGGCCCTCCCCAGTGCTCCTCTAAACCCCCCTGGTCTGCCTGCGACAACGCTGGTACTTACCTGCAAGCAGACCGGAACCGGAGTACCCCCTGTCTCCATAGGGGCCCATGTTAAATTGGCCCCTGTTTGACCTCTACACCCGACCGGCCCCGTGATGCTGGTGTTGGGTGTTTTGGGTTACCTTGAACCCCCAATGGTAGGCTACCTATGCTAGGATACTGAAACTGTAAGTTTGATACTTACCTGTAAAACAGTACTATCTTACTATCTTTTCTTCCCCCAGGAACTGTTGAAAAACGCAGTGTCCACTTTTAAAATATCTTTTTGCCATTCTAAGAAAAACTGTGTACATTGTTGATTCCATTCAAAGTCCTGATTATATCTATACAAAATACCTTTCAATTTATGTACTTACCTGCAAACTGAATCTTTGGGTTCTAAAAATAAACTAAGAAAAGTTATTTTTACTATATAAAAAATCATTGGTCTGGAGTCAAGTCATTGAGTGTGTGCTTCTCTTATTGTCCGTGTATGTACAACAAATGCTTCGCACTACCCTCTGATAAGCCTAACTGCTCGACCACACCACCACAAATAGAGCATTAGTATTATCTATTTGTGCTGCTGTCACGCCTCTGGGGAACCCCTGGACTCTGTGCACACTATATCTCACTTTGATATAGTATATACAGAGCCAGCTTCCTGCACATATTTTATAAAATGCAGAGAAACAAAAAAGTAAATCGAAAGGTCTCTGTTTTTATGGTTGGCTTAGAATGTTCTGCTCTCAAAAATCTTGGACACCTCTTTCAAGTGACTTATAAATCCATTCCTTAGTGTATTCGCTTTTTTAGCTCATTGGCTCATTGGTCACCATTCTGTATTTCAGAGATGTCTTGTGGCATTTGGATAAATAATATCCTTGTTCTGCAGATCATTCAAAACACCCTTATATTTCATTGACATTCCTTCACCATGAAATCCTATTTTATTTCCTCATACAAATCCAGAATAAAGTCATCCCGATTCTCATCATCCCTTTCCAAATACCCAGGAAGGAATTATTCTTCATCAGCATCATGCTGTGCATCCCTCATGCCTATTAGGACACGCTTCTTTTGAATGCTGCATACATCAGCATTTTTATGGTGCTCATAGTCCTTTTCTAATTTATTACACACATTTCCCCTACTTTCATGCACGTTTGCTTTTCCACAAACGCCTGCCCACCTATATATTTACCTTTATCTTTCTATTCCTCCTCTGAAATAAACGTAAAATCGCCTTTGGCTACAGGCTCTCTCTTTAGTTTTGCCCTGCTCCACTTCCTCTTTCATGGAGACACTCAACCCCTTTTGTAATAATCTTTCAGTTATGTCCTCTTAAATTTTATCCCCTGAAATAGCTGAACCAGCACTCTCATGACCTGTCACAATCCGAACACTCTAATTAATTCTTAATCTGCCGCAAATAAAAAGAGCACTGGTGCAGAAACATGTCAAATACACGGATGTATCCCACGGATGTATCCCACAGATCTTCTCAGGGGTCCCTCGGCTCTCCCAGATGCATAATGGCAACATGTCTGCGAAATATATACGAACATGGCCACCAAATCTCATGATACAGCTCGGGTATCATTGAGCTGCCCGATTAGCCACAGCGCAATCGTTGCTTCTAACATGCTCTCCTAGCTGCAGAATATCTGGCACCAATCTGCCTGATTCCACAATAGCATGGGATGTAACATGGGCTAATTATGTTCATGTACATCATATTTAAAAGTAAGCATCTTTTTGACAAATTAAATCATTAATATCCTAATAGATTTAATCCTTCTTAAAAATAAATTAATCACTGCCCATGGCGTTAACATGAATGGATGCTCATCTCCAAAGCCCCTGTGCGGCCAGCCAAACCCAAGCCTATACACACCTTCCCAACTGGGGGAACCGACATGTGAGGTTTCATTGCCAGCCCGCTACACACCATGGAGAACACAGGAGGCAGACTTTTGTTACTGAGACGGGAAACCCTGAGCTCAATCCCTAAACACCCCCCTGACCACAACCTCCATATAAAAAGATGCCAGCCTGTGATGTGCCTGGGTAACACTGATTGGAGGACTGACAGTGCCTGGGTGGCTGACGGCTCCCCCACTGGGGTGATGGTTTTCCCACTAGGGTCTCAGATGATTTGAACATTTTGTCTGGAAACTCAGGATCACACACCAGATTTTGAAGACAGGGCACCTCACAGAACTGGCTAAATATTTGAAATACAGTGACTGAAATGCTGAGATAGTGGAGGAAGGCCCTCCAAGCCCGCTGATTTTACCAGAGTGGCAAGGAGTCACAAGGGGCCATTCTACATTGAGATAGGATGAAGGAGGTTTCATTTACTCTCCCACAGCCAATACACCTTACTGCAGCTGGCGACTGGCCTCTCAGATAGACATTGAAAAATGACAGTATCTCCAGTGGCTTCCCTAGTGGGATGTGGCCTTGCCTCCTGTGGATTCTCCCTTCTCCCATCAGCAGAAGCCGGGTGGGTGACATGCCCATATAAGGATGGACTGGACAAGTCTCTCTGGGACATTGGACCCAGTCTTGAGGCCACAAGCCTATGGTAGTGATGCCTCTGGAGATTCACCTGCATGGGGGTGGAACAACGGTGGCAGCTCTTAGCGAAGTGGTGTGGTGCTCCATGGCTCCCAAGATGATCTCACTAAAAGGGGTGCCTGAGTAACTCTCAATAGTGGTGCATATACGAGGGGGTAGCAATGACACCCCAGCAGCCTGGTCCACAGCTCAGACCCTCTGTGTTGCAACAATGGCACTGACTAAGGAGAATTTGTTGGTCACCCTACAGATATTCAGAGAGAAATTGGGGTTTTTGTTGACTGGGGTGTGGCAGCTCTGAGGGTACACAAAGTCCCAGAGGAGTACTGGGGGGCTACCCTGTGGAGGTACATGGCCACAGTAGGGAGGGCCACACTCCTTACACTTGAGGTAGAGCGCCAGACCAAGTATGCCCCTATGAAGACCATTCTTCTTTCCAAATTTGGGCTGATCCCTGAGAAATACAGTCAGAGGTTCAGGGACATTCACAAACTCCCAATCCAGACCTGGGTGGACTTCTTAGATTATTACATCAAAGCACCGAAGGACTGGATAACGGGCAGTAAAGTGGATGATTTTGTTGGGCTGGATAACCTGATTCTGAGGGTGCACATGCTCAATACCTCTTTTTCAGAGCTGTGCCAACACCTGTTAGACAGCAAGCTGACTTGACCCCAGGAAGCTTGCTGAGGGGGGGACCTCTGGGTCTCTAAAAAGGCATTTGCGGTTACTTCCAAAACAGTGACCAGGGTTCCCTCCAGAAGTAAGAAGGGTAGACAAAAACAAGAAAGAGTTGTCTCAATGCCTTCAACACAGTTCCCTGGGGAAAGAGTTCCAATCCCAATCTGACCACCAGAAAAAAGGCTTCCTTGGTAAGAACACTGGCAAGTGTGTCCCCAGATGATATGATTGTTATGAGTATTTGCATTCCAGGGGTGATCCCAAGTGCCCCAAGTGCCCCTGAATGTCCCATGGTACGGGGGTACCAGAGGAGGCCACCCGGCACCGATCGGTGAGGACATTGCCTTACCTTAGTGTCCTGCCTGAGCTTGATGAATGGCAAGCAGAAGGAGGTTCCACCACGGAGGAGTTCTGTAAGGCACAGAAGGAGCACCCAACCCTGGAGGGAATAAAGCAGCAAGCTGAAGCCCAGGCAGCTGGTGATACCTCTGGAGACCACCTCATATACTGGGAGAATGGCCTCCTGTATAGTAAGCATGGAACAAGACATGTTGGTAGGCTCCCAATGCTACAGGGCCTTCCTAGGCTCATGAGATATCCCTGGCAGGACATCTGGGGAAGGACAAGACATTTGCCAGGCTTGCCTCCCACTTCTATTGGCCTCTTCAGATGCATTCTGTAGGACTTGCCTAACCAGCCAGGCCAGTGGGAAGACAGGGAAAAAGCTGAAAGCTCCCCTGAATCCCTTACCTGTCAATGACACTCCCTTTAAAAGGGTGGGCATCAACAATGCAGGACCTTTGGACCCCAAGACAGCCTTAAGCAACAAGTGTATCCTGGTGTTGGTGGACCATACCACTAGATACCCAAAGGCCATACTTCTGAGGACTGTAACTGTACCTGCAGTGGCTAGGGCACGCATGGGAATTTTCAAAAGTGAGTTTCCCAAAAGAAGTGGTGTCAGAAAGGGGCACCAACTTCATGTCTGCGAACATGTCAAGTCAATGTGGACGGAGCGTGGAGTCCCCTACAAGTTCTCCGCACCTTACCATCCACAACCAAGTGCACTTGAAAGATTTAACAAAACCCTAAAATGCATGATTATGGACCTGCCTGAGCCCATGAGGTGGTCTTACCATGCCTGCTTTTTGCCTACAGAGAGGTGCCACAGAAGGGGTTTGGATTCAGCCCCTTTGAAATCTGTATGATCACCCTGTTAGTGGACCTCTGAGTCTGATCAAGGACAGGTGGGAGCAAGCTCCCAGGAAACCCACAGGATGTGGTTAGCTAAATGCTAGCAGTCAGGAACCAGATGGTTAAGTTCTGGAAGAAAGCTTCTGAGAACTTGGAGGATTGGAGTCACCGAAATGGAAGTTAAAAATCTATGCTGGGAAGAGGAAGACAGTTCCACAAAGTTGGATCCCAATTGGCGAAGGACTGTTGAAAAGGATTTGCTGTTGTGGAGAGGAGCGTATCGGGAGAAGCCACAAACTCAATCTGACAGGCAATGCACCACTGGTACACAGGCAAGCAGGTTGGTCCAAGTCTCCTCCTGATCGCAGGGAGGCTTTTGGGTACAATTTTCAGAAGTCTTCAGTTTTGGATTTTGGCCATCTGTGCAACCTTAGCACCACAACAGAGGGTCTAGGATTGGTGGTACATCTCTTGGGGGTTCAGGATTCACTCAGGCTGGGTCCAGATGTGAGTTCAAGATGGTGGTAGCCTTTTATGTCCCTGTGGTTCTGAACAGGAGGTCAGCAAACTAGCCCTTATAGTGACTCTGGTAGTGGAGGTTTCAGATGAAGATGCAAGGCTCAACAGCAGAGCTGGCCTCTGAGGGTTCAAGGCAGGCTCCAGGCAGCAAAGCAGTCCTTCCAGGAACATCAGCAGTCTTGCAGAGTGCACAGCAGGTTGCAGCAGCACGCAGTATTCTGAGAGACGTTCCACACATTCAGTGGAGAACTGAAAAGTTGGTCTGAAGGTCCTATTTTTATACCCTGGTGCTTTTCTTCTGGAAGGTGGAAAAATTTTCTAGAAAGTTTATTTGAAGTGCATGGAATTTCCTGACTCCCCTGCTCTGTCCCCAAACTGGCTGCAGTGACAACGTGATGTTGTTAAGCCCTTTGTATCTGGGAGTGACAGGCTTTGCACTTGTCTGGCTGGGTTCTTTTCTTGAGAGACAGTAACAGGTGATTTAGATGAAACCATATGCCTCAGGCGTAAAGAGGTTGAAGTGGTATGTGCCGCAATACTCCTCCCTAAGCCCCACACACTTCAACATTTATATGTCCTCACTGGCACATCTGGTGGAATCCTTTAACATCAGAGTCATCTCGTATGCTTATGATACTCAACTCCTGCTCACATGTGACGGGGACTCTGCAAATGCTAAGGAGGCATTTTCTTGGTGTATGGCAGCACTGCTGGAGTGATTGAAGGACAACAAATTGCAATGCAGCCCATACAAGACTGAAATCTTATTGTTTGGGCAGAATCCCCTTCCCAGATTGGTAGGTACATGGCCTAATAATGTGCCCCCATAGCCCCTTCCAACAGCGGTAGCTAGAAACTTGGTTGTTATGTTTGACACTCAACATTAAATCACATTAAATCGAGGCACAGGTGTCAGCAGTTGTGAAGTCCTGTTTCTGGCTTCTCCGTATGTTGAGGAAATTCCTTCACTATCTTCCACACGGTGCACAAGTTACAGTGGCGAGGACATTGATCCTCTCTAGGCTGGATTATGCCAATGTCCTTTACTTGAGTCTGCTGGATTACTTGATCCAACGGTTACAAGTCATGCAGAACATGGCAGTTGGTCCATTGTTTAAAATTTGGAAGTATTCTTCAGTGTCCCTGTTTCGAGAAAGACTACACTGGCTCCAATTCGAAATCGTATAAGGTATAAGGCACTGACTCTGACCCATCATGCCTTTTACAACAAGGAGCCCAAGTATCTCAATGAGAGGATCAAGGAGTACCATCCTGGGAGGTCCTTGTGGTCTAGTAAGTCCTGTTTAATTGTGATTTCCCGCTTTAAGCGGCAAAGCAGAAGCAGCTCCTCCTTCACTGCCAAAGTGGCCGATCTGTGGAACTGGCTGCTTGAACAAATTAGGTCCATCACAGAGGAAGCAAAATTCAAGAAGGAACTGAAAACATTTCTATTCAAGCTTCAGGGATGAGTGGATTTGTTTGACCCTCTGCTTCTTTCTCAGTACTAAAAGTGCCAAAACACGCTTTGTGAGTAGCTGTGCGCTACAGAAGACTCCCTCATTCCTTCATTGCATGAAGACAGAGCACACCCCTTTCAGTTGCAACTGGGGCTGTGCTCAGCTCTGCCCTCCCATTATGCCAGCAGATGGCTGATTGCTGCACATCTGATCCCTCTATTGTGTAACTATCTGGCAGGAGTTCACAAAGTCTAACTGTGAGCTATGCTCAGTATTGTGACCCAAGTCAAGTTGCAGGTATAAAGGTTAGGAGGGCAAAAATTCCAACTTTCTAAAAGTGACATTTTAAAAATTGTAATGAAAAATCCGACCTTAACATTAAGAAGGATTTGCCATTATAATTCCATAGATACAAACCATGTCATTACTAACTGGTCCCAAATGAAAATTCATTTTTTTTTAATGTAATATGGAATCCCCAATGGTATTCTATGGGAGGTGTATACCCCACAGTAGTGAAAAACAAATTTAAGAGTTTTTACAACCAAGATATATAAAACTTAAAAGTACATGTCCAACCATTTAACTACGCAGCCCTCTGCCTTATGGGCTACTTAAGCCCTACCTTAGGGGTGAGTATATGTAATAATAGGGTTGTTCAAGTCTTGGCAAAGGAGGTTTAAATGCCGCATCGACATGGTATCTTAAAACTGCATTCAGGCTGCAGGGCAGCCAAAGGACATGTTTTAAGGAGCTATTTAAGTGGGTGCTACAATAAGTGCTGCAGGCCCACTGGTAGCTTTTAACTTACAGTCCCTGGGTATATAGTATACCACTCTACAAGGGCCTTACATGTATGTTACAGATGGCAATCAGGTGTAAGCCAATCAAACCATTTTTGTGGGAGTGAGCACAAGCACTTTAGCACTGGTTGGCAGTGGTAAAGTGCACAAAGTCCTAAGACCTAAAAATGGAGGTAAGTAGGCAAAATATTTGGTGGAAGACCACCCTTAGGCTGACAGGCCTGACACATCCAAAATTGAACTAAGGAACAGCATTAAGATGACCTTACCTCCTCCCCTAGGTGCTGAATTCTGAACATAGGGCCATTTACCACGCAACGTGGTGCAGGAGCGATGCAAACCTTGAGTGAGATGTATGAAGCCATGCAAGGCCACGTCCTGTGGCCCTGCGTGGCTTCATAAATCTCGAGTAACGTAACGCAGCGCAAATCACTGCGTTACATTACTCTGTGACAGGGAGGCGTTTCCATTGCATGGGTTTCCCTTTGTAACATCCATGGATTTTGACACATTCCCAGATTTACAAGAACTTATAAAACTGGGAATGCACCGCAAAGATACACCTCCCCATGAGAGGCATAACAAGGAGAAGTATCTTTATTTCGCCACATTTCTTTCCTCTTTCTCATTGTGCTGCATTCTGCAGCACACAGATAAAGAGGAAAAAGACTCTCAGGATTGTCTTTGTGCAGGAAGGTATCCCTTCCTGCATAAAGACAATCCTCTATGCAACGCAGGTACCCTTGCATCATGGTGCAAGGGTGCCTGCATTGGCGCTAAGCAGTCAAAAGGGTATCAGCACAGGCAGAAAGGACAGGAATGTGCCCTATTGGATAAATGAGGTGCATTCCTGCCCTTTCCCTGTGACGCAGGACAGCACAGCAAGGTGAATTGCTGCACTGCATGGACCACAAAGCCCATAAATATGGGTCTGAGACTGTGTAGACTTTGAAAACAGAGCCAGAAGGCACAGCATCCAGTTGAGGGGTCTCGTAGAGGGGATAGAGAATATTGACTTACATGCCTTCTTGGTGCAATTTTAGTCATCACTCTTAGGCAGTGGCCATTGGGATGGCAGGCTTGTGAGGGTCCATTGTGTAGGCCAGATGGAGAGGTGCAGGAGACAAGTTCCCTCGAATCACTCACAATCTGAGAAATTACAAGGTCAAATATAGATGGCCTACAAATTAGGCATAGCTTTCAAACTTGCTAATTCAGCAAGGCATTTCACAGACTGAGATGAAGTAGTAAAGGCTCTTGGTTTTTAAATCATGGTAGACAATGCAAACTCCAATTGAGCCTCCATGCGTGGGGTTGTCACACAGTCAACCTAGTCAGGTTGGTGGGAATGATCTAGAGCTCAACAGGGTTGTGAAGCTAGGAGGGCAAGGAGGAATGGCAGATCTAAGCAATCAGAGCGAAGATGCAGCCCTACATGCAGGAAGTCCTTTAGAAGCCACCTAGGACTTAGTTATTGACTGAAGAAGCTGGCGACTTTCCACATCTCCTGTGAATTTGCACTGCTGGTTTAGAACAAACTGACCCACAAAGCCGCAAATTAAGATGGGATTCTTATATCATCAAACCCTAGTTTACAGAAATTTCAGTGGGGTACACCAGAGGTGTCATAGCTTCTCTGGCATGGCAGGTCTAAGAGTCTATCAGTGGAGGACTCCCACTAGAGGGCTTCCACTACAGAAGACCTGGATGATGCCCCTCATGTATGTAGTGGGAAGGCGACCTGTTACATTTAATATTGGTCATTGTTTTATGGTTACTTTGTCAAGGGATATGTACAAGAAGCAAGTTGCTGTCCTTAAACCAGAGGAAATCAGGGCAATTAATGTTGATAAAACACGGTTTAACGATATAATTTAGGCAATACATTTCTGGATTAGCAAGGTTGTACTCAATGAATGAAAAAACAAAAAATACTTTGCCCAACATTTAGTGTGGGAATTACCACTGATAATATATGGAACCCATGACCAAATGATAATATATAAATATACAAGATGGTGTGACACAAAATTACACAACAAAAATATATTAACACCTTTAGTGCATTTGACGGCCGCACTCCCTCCCCAGTGTATCTGTTGGCCATTGGCATTGAAAAGGCCCCTCTGGTGCAAAGCACCAGAGGGTTTACTTTTTTCCCTCCCATGCATGGGTTGCTCAGAAAGAGCTTCCCGAGCAGTCTGAACTTTTTTGTCTTTTTGGTTTGTATACTCCAAAAGTGAAAGTAAACCAAGCTGAAGGGCTCATTTCACATCCACTGTATCAGTGCTCAGGGGCGTATCCCAGCCCTTCGAGCACTGATTCTTATAGGAGAGGTATCATTGGAAAAAGGAGAATCTTCCCTTTCCAATAGTACCTCTGTCCAATGGATCACTCTTTGGGGATTGTCACAGGAAAGCGATCCCCAAGCAAGGATCCACCCACCAGCCACCAGGGATGAGGGGCGGCCCCTTATGCAAGGGTTTGTGCTACCCAAACCCACCCTCCAAACTTTCAATGACTTTCGACCTCCCCCCCTTTGAGGGCGGAAAGCCCACTAGGCACCAGGGATTGTTTGTTTTTGAAAAATATAGGGATGGGGCCTCCCCACCAGGGCATGGTCATGCACCCAATCAATATATATATGTATATATATATATATAGAACTTCTTTTCTGACCCCCAGGGGGCAGAGGGGATAATTGCCCCAATCTGCCCTTCCAAGGGCCCGGGGTGCAGAAAGCCCACCAGATACCACGGATAGATTGTTTTATAAGAATTTGAGGGAGGGGGCTGATCACCAGGGCATGGCCATGCCCCTATCCCCAAAATACACTTTGGTCTTTCTGACCCCCCAGGCAGCAGATGGGTGATTATCCCAAATCTCCCTCCCCCCCCCACCAGGACGGGGCAGAAAACCCACTAGAAACCAGGTTATTTTTTAATATAAAAATATAGTGGTGGGGGCTGCCCGCTAGATACCAGGATTTATTTTAAAATAAAGTGGGGTGGGGGCTGCCCACCGGGGCATCTCCATGCCCTAATCCCCAAATATATATGGAACAGTCTTTCTGCTCTCAGGGGGGCAGATGGGGTGATTACCCCTGATTTGCTACCGCCCCATGCCCCTATCCCCACTATATATGGAACAGTCTCTCTGTCCCTCACAGGGGAAAATATAGGTGATCTGCCCCCGAGTGGTGGTGGGGGTGGGTGGGGGGCAGAAGCCCACTAGTCACCAGGTGGGTGGGGGGGCAGAAGCCCACTAGTCACCAGGTTATTAAAAAAAAAAAAATTAAGTAATAGGGGCTGCCCACAACAGGCATGGTCATGACCCACAAAAAAAAAACCAACACAGTCTTTCTGCCCTTGGGGGAGGGATGGGGCGATTACCCCAATCTAATCCCCTGGGGGATGAAATCTAGGGGTGCAGTCTGCCCACCAGCACATGGCCATGCCCCTACCCCATAGAAGACATGGCAACAGTCTTACTGCCCCCTCAAGGGGGGTGTATGGGGGATGAGTACCCCAAGCTACTCCCCCTTCTGGGGGGCATGACACCCACTAAACAGCAGGGTCATTTAAAAAAAAAAAAAAAACTAGGGTTGGAGGCTGCTCACCATGGGCATTGCCATAACCCACTCCAGAAAGTGCACAGACAGTCTTTCTGCTTTACTACACCCAGTCTGATTACACCCAGTCTGCCCGTAGGGGGACAGAAAGTCCTCTAGACATCAAGGGGTAGAATATAGGGGGTAGGGGCTGCCCTGTCCCCCAAAAAAGGGCTCAGCAGACTTTCTGCCCAGGCCCGTAGCCAGAGGTATATGTTTTGGGGGGCATGGTCCCACATAATGGCTACAGGTGGTTCAGATGGGAAGGAATGGTTTCTATTGGTAACTAAAGAACCTGTTTGAAAAAAGTCTTTAGTGTGGGTGATATTTGAAAAGTGGCAGTTTTCTTGTATATTTGGCTACTGAATGATCCTCAAGGGTGTTTTGAGGAAACAGGTGACAAATTGTTCATTTTAAAACATACTAGTCAAAACTGAACATATTGCAATAAAACATATTGGTGCAATCACATTAGTCAAAATAGGCTATCATTTAAATATGGCTTTATAGTGGATTTGCAGTCCATTAATTTTTTTTGCAAAAAATATGGCAAATACCATATGGTTCAATATTATTTGACAGACAGATTTTATTAAAGATAACTTCATAGGTATGGCTGATGTTGGTCCACTAAGCAATAGTAGACTAAATATGTGCAAACTAGTACATTTTAAAGCACATCTGGCCAAAAGCATCAGTGCACTGGAATATGAATTGAATGTTAATAAAAAAACTGCTTATCACTGCATTGGCGGCACACACACACACGCACACACACACTGAATGACAGATGCAAAGCCTGTACTGAAATGGGGACAACTGTAGACAGAGGGTCGCTGCAATTATGCTATTGTGCTGCCTCAGCGATTTTTGCATAATTATAAGTTTGTTGCATTTGCCACATAATTAATCATCTGCTGCATAATTTGCAGACTTTAAAAACAAAATTGTTTCTAGCTCAAAAGGTTTAAAGGTTACTAAAATACAGTTACGTGTTGCCGCGCAACAGCAGGCCCTTTAAAAAACTGGACAGGTCACCTTTCTGTTGCTTATTTCTATATTGTTAAATTGTTACTAATGCGGTGCAACCCATACACAGACAGTGTTACTAAGTTTAGAAAAGATGAAATAACGAAGTCATACTATAAAATATGTGCTGCATTATGCCAAATAATTTGGTCTTTCTTGCCTCATAATTTACTCAACCCTGCCATTTAATTTGGCCCTCTTATGCCGCATAATTCCAGTGGCCCTTTTTATACTGTGTATTGAGCACTGTGTCCTTAATTTTAGCTAACCAATACCCTGGCAGATTTGAAGGGCCACACAAACTCCCTAAGTGGTCAAAATTAACATAACAAACCTCAATGCATGCATTGCGCCACTTTGTAAATATGGTGCTGCATTTTTTGGCCTTTTAATGGCTACATTAGCATTTCAAAAATGACGCTAATGTGGCATTGGAATGGCGCTAGGGGCCCTCAAATATCCCCCTAAATGTTTAAACCCAGAATGTCAGAGCAGGCATGTCTGGTGATCTTTTAAAGTGGTGAGAATTGCACAGAGCAAGCAAACAAAGACCCATATTTAAGAAAAAGTGGCACATCATCTATGATCCGCCACTTTTGTTGCGCCCCTCTACCGGCACTTAATAACACCATGGTTGCGCCGCCTTTATAATAGGCATTAAAAATACGCCAAAAATGGCACAGTGAAATCTTTTAATTTCCACTGCACCATTTTTGCGGGTCTACTAGCACCTTAACGTCTGGTGCAGGCATAATGAGGCGCAAGGGGTTACAAAGTGGTGCAAAAAATGACACAATGGTGGCCCAAAGTTTGCAAACCTCGATTCCTCCAGAGTATTTTAGCAGTTGAGCAGTTATGCCTATTAGCTTCTCTGAAGAGTGGGAAATAAAATGTCAGACGTCTCACAATCTTATTCATACATAGCATACAAGGCAGAGCTACATGTTTTACATGATCACACAATATGCTATTACTTAACAGAGCTCTTACAGTCTGGAGAACACACTGTCAAAAAATAAGACGGGCTAGTGCCAGCTCTCACTCAAAGTGAAATGGTTTCTTCCAGAAAGCGACTTCATAACTTCTGTTCAAGGCCTTGTGCTCATGCATCTGGATGGTGGCTTCCCACACACCACAGCACATCTCACTCATGACTTGAAGAAATATGATCACATTACCTCCAGCATGAGAGAACTCCATTGGCTCCATTTGCTGGCACACACCATCTTTAAAACTAGTTGCAGCATTTACAAAGTCATCATGACCAACACACCCACTAATCTTACAGATCAGCTCAACATCTCTGGTGGAACTCTCTCCTGCAGACAGGACACCTTCAGCCTGCAGAGTACGATGTGTAAAAAAGAAAAACAAAGCACCAGACCTTTTCCATCTATGCACCCAGGATCTGGAACAACATCCCTTTATCCTTCAGGACTACTCCAACACTGTCCCAATTTAGGAAAGAGTTACAGACTCATTCTTTAAGAACACTGTACCACAATGTATTAACCCTCCACATTCCATCTACCTCTCCAATCACTGGACAGCATTCTGCTGCCTTTTGGATAGGTCCACGCTCTGGAGGTATCATATAGATACATAAAGTTAATATTAGTCATTTAGCCTATATTCCCAGACTGCAGGGTTGATTATGATTTAAAAATAAGTTTAAATATATCATTTAAAATGCAAATATTTTGTCCCCAAACCTTAGTTTTAATAACAACATATGCACATGTACTATTAAATACATGCTTATAATTCTAGTAAAATATACTCAATTCCACAGTCTTTCATTTTTAGAAAATGTTGGTTTGGTGTCTCAACACTGGTTTGTCATTTTGATCAAATCCTCATGTGTACTAGTGCCACACATGGATAGATTATAACGTGCATGCCAATAATCATCAAAACATGGCTGCACATAATATAAAAAATCGAAAATATTTTGCCAGGGATTGAATTACACTGAGGTAGACATGTCACACAATCACCCTTATACATTCTTGCGCACACTCATGCTCACCCCATCCCTCAAACGCCCACTAACCACTCTAGACATGTACATATGGGAAACATTTTACAGTTCCTTGTGAAATATGGTTTTCAGCATCATAACAGCAGCCCCCAAAACACTCTGCAGAATTTTAACATTGTCAAAAGTATTAGGCTTGTGGCAAGATTATCCAAATTATGCTGCAAGGTTAGCCAAATCATGAGGTGAAAATTTAAAGTTTGTGGTATATTCTCTGACAGCCTTTTCATCCATATGAGCTAGAAATATTTTTGTGAAATCTGTAAATTAAGCACGTCATGGGGCAAATGATATGGGAAGTGCTTAAAATCTATAATAATATGGTAAACCCTGCAGCCACAGAATCACAAAGCTACTCTCACCATTGTCCATTGTCTTATAAACAATTTACTAAGGGAAGGTAAACAAAACTTAAATATTCTGCTTCTAATCAGTGCCCACTGTTAGCTTCATTTGGAATAAAAAATATCTTTCAACATAAATTCCCAAAGTAAACAAGCAAAATAGAGAACACATAAAGGGTAATATAGCAAATGGCCCAATATTGCAATTGTTGGGTTCTGGCAACATCAACAAACCAGTGAGCCATCAACCACATGGTTTATGATGTCACAAGACCCCATCGATGGCAATATAGGGCCAAAAAGCAGAGTTACCTATTACGTATTCTCTTTCTTTGTCTCTCACTGTTGGACAAAGAGAGAAGTAAGAGATTGAGGTGAGGTAGGGAGGGAGGATGAACTGAAATAGAGGAGGTACTGGGAGAGGTGAGGCAGTCAGGAGGCACTGAGAGAAAAAAGATAGCGAAGGAAAGGTAACAAGAAAGAGTAAAGCATATAGGAAATAAGGTTAGAAATAGAGAGGCGACAGATGGACAAGTTTGGTAGCAAACAAATCATGAGAGGTTAGGTCATGAAAGTGAGAGGGCATTTTTTTAGACAGTGATGAGATGGTGAGAGAAACATGAAGAAGAGAAATTATGTAGAGTGGTGAGGATGTGAGAGGGTAAAGAAGTTTTGTTTAGAGGGACTGAGAGGGGCAAAATTTAGGTAAAGAGTGATACGGTTGTAGAGAGAGTTAGAGTAAATGGGGGAGAGACACAGAATGTGAGATGGAAAGAGAACAGTAAGTGCAGAGAGTAGTTCAAGGTTAATGGTTGAGTAATATAGAAAGGTAAGGAGATAGAGATGAGGAGGTAGGCACAGAGATTGGCTGAGAGATAGAGGTGAGGTCATGAGATAGGTAGACAGGCATGAGGGAAGAGAGGTGGATTGATAGCGAGGTTAGGTAGATCTAGGTGAGGGAGAGAGTTCAAATAAAATGAGAACTGTGATAGGTACATAAAGTTGTAGTGATTGGTAGAGAGAGTAAGAGAGAGTGGGGAGACAGGAAAGGCAAAGAGCTGATGGAAAGAGGGACATGAGACAGAAAGTTTATTCTCTAACTTAAATACCACAAAATGCCTGAGAGCATGAGGGTTAAGGATGGGTATGCACTTTAGGATTCTCTGAAGTGTGCATGCAAAACTGACAAAAAAAGAATCTGATTTTATGCACATTGTTTAACGACAATTCTTTAGCTACCTTGATCGGTTTATCAGGGGGGCCCTTGGATGGTGGGGGTCTTAGGTCCTGCAACAAGTACTAGAAATCCAAGAAAGATCAGAACTGGGTCAATTTCTTACATCTTGACATAGAAGAACTTGAGTGCACACAAGAGTATGGTTAATAGGCAGCAAGGAGCAAAAGGTTTGTGCATCAGGGGAGCATATGCTCAACGAAAATATACAGCAAAGGACTACCTGGTATTCAGCAGGATGGAAGTGCAGGATAATGTGCTTCTGGTCAGGGAAGTATATTTGTTGATCAACAGCAAGCATCAATATCTCTCATTAAGAGGAAAGACTGCACCTCCCATCCATGACATTTGTTAGAATTTAAAAGAGAAGAGACTTTCCTTCTGGGTGTTTGTCAGATCTAAATCCACAGAAGGACAGAGGGACCTCTGACTGTCAACCAACACTCCTCTTTACCAGTCGGGCATTTTTTCAAAACAACAGCTCCATACTTTCAAAAGAATGACTTAAGGTTTTGTATACCACTTCCAGCTCCAGGAATAATATGACTTTGTGTAGGGATTGCTACCAGAGGCAGACAAAATACACCCTCACAGGCACACATTGATCAGACTATTGGCAGGTGTGCATGAGGCCTGTATCTCTTAGTCTGTCTGCATGGGTGTACTGATGACTATGTTGTGTAGCCATTTTAGCTATAGTTTTATACATGTTATTTTAGCAAACTAGGGCTGCCGCTGTGCACTTAAACATAGATATATTTTATTCAGCTTCGGTTTATTATTTTAGCATTACCCACATTTGCGGTCTTGTTTTATTTTCTCTGTCTAGCTGTTCTTCGCCTAGGCCCACTGATTGGTGATTGCTTTGCTGCAGTTGCTTGTGTAGACTACAGGCCTCTTGCTCAGGTATGAGGGATGATGTCTTCCCAGGGGGAACCTGAAAGGCAGAATTAAAGCTTAACATGTCATGCTCTATCATAGCTTAGGTAGGAACTATCTCTACAAACCTTAGTGACAGTATGGTAGCGTTATTCTTGTGTTTTACTCTTCTCGTCACAATTTTAATCTTATTGTGCTTCATCGTCCTAGTTATTGCAATACATGCTCTATTATCTAAGATGCAGTTACTTCAATAAAACCTTATTGAACTACAGTATACTCTGCCTCTGATTGTCCTTGTAAATGTGAGACTAATGCAACTGAGAGAGACGGATGAGATCTGAGCAACCACGATTCACCTGAGGAGTCATGTATGTCATGCGTCCGGTTGCCCCAATCATCCCTGCTCTTGGGTGGAGATGAGGCACTGCTAGTTAGCCGGAACAAACCCGGATTAGGCCGACAGGCATCATGTGGTGCGGGATTAGACTCAGTCCCCCACAGTACAGGTGATTCTGCCGCCCGAATCCAGTAGTCTCATTATGATAATGTGAACCTACGTAACATGGCACCGCCAACATTTGGTCAGGCACTAATTTTAGGGTTCTCCTGAGTATCTCTGTCTCACTACATGCGAAAGACAACTCATAGCTATATACGGACACGTCTGTGGTACTAAGAAATTTTCCTCCTCAGCTAAGTAGGGAGTACCTAACTAACACTGTAGGTTGTTCAAGCTTGAACCTTAAAGGATAATCCCCATTTGGTGTGCTTATCTCTAAAAAAAAATAACATTTACCATGGCGAACCCGCAATGGGTAGCAATTGCAGTTAATATGTAACCACCCCTTACTGCACATTTATTGCACATGGCCTCACAGACTAGGGGGGTCCAGTTACATTTGTTGTTGAAGCTCATGCATCAAACAGAACAGACATTTTCTATTCTTGGGTCACATTTCCAGCAGCTGATGGGAACACAAATACATTTCACCACTATACACCTGCAAACATACCTGCACAATATAGAGCTTATGCATATTTAGAAATATCTCTATCTTATCAAGACCATAATATTTGGGTTGATGGCGCCCTACCACACACAATACTACATGTTAGGTTAGGTCCTCTAAGGAATGATGGCCCTACCTAGCCTTTATTGGCCACATATACACCGCACCCTGATGCAGAAACCTTGGCGGTAGCTGAGGTTCACTGCTTATATACTGAGCTTACAGCAATATACAGGCTATTAGTACAGTTTGTAATGCAAACATTAAATAAAAACCCAGCACATCCTGCCCCGGTGCAAGCATATGCAGCTACGCCATTTGATCATGGGTAAGGTACCCGCCAAACAGGAAGAGATTCCGTTTTGGTCATCTAAAAATCTAAATGCACTGGAAGCAGTATTTCCCCATACAGGACCTCAGGATAAGCATAAAATATTAACTATGTGCTTGCCATTTGGGATGGTTCCCACCGTAGATAACTGCAATACTTGGGGCACGGTATTTGCCATGCTCTATACTACAGCACACGGTACACCAACACTTGCCAATCTTCCAGAAGTGTTAAAACAAATTCAAGATGAATACGGGGCTGCCCCGGTCCTAGACTTGGGGATGCAACTTATGGGCAATTTTGCCACTGTATCTTCCATTATATTAACTAACCTTAAAGGGGGAGCAGTAGCATTAGCACTGCGTATGTGGCTCTGGGACGTTCCTGCACAGGATCAAGAACGTAAGCTGGCAAAGATTATCGCGGAGACCTATTCTAGTAGTGGTCGAGATTGTCTGGGGACCAGACCCATAAAACCACAATTTCAGAGTAAATCTCACAAAGATTCTACTGAGCAAGCACCTGAGGGTTCTAACAAACGCTGGAATAAAAAACAACAAACACCTAAGAAAGAAAGGGGAGAATCACCGTATACGGAGACCCCACCGAATAGATATAATCTCAGAAATAGAGATAATATAAAAGCGCCTGACAGATATCAATATACTGATGCACAGCAATCTCGTTCCTTTCAAGACTCACTGGAAAAACACAGTGAGAGAGGTGGGCGGTCAGAGCGGAGAACTGAGTATGTGAAACTGAGACAGGAATCACGATGCTCAACAGAAGTTTCTGTTAAAAAAAGAAGAGAAACTTCTCCACCAAAAACCCCAATTTAAAAAGAAAAAAGTGGCAGCAGTTGTGATTCGTCATGCCGCTCAGGAAGAGGGCTCTATTGAAGAACAAGACTTGGGCACTAGCTCTGCTAGACAGCGCTGCAGAGGTCACAATAGTTCTCCGGAATCTTCAAGAGCATCTGGAGGTGAAAGCAACTGATCACTTCCGACAAGTTGAAACTGCGGACATGCGTGTCTCCATGCCTGACAGGGTGTACCAAGTAACAATACAGTTAGAAGGAGATATTGAGTGCACATTTGACGCAATCTTTTGGGACCTCGTCGTCAACATTTATGATATTTTACTGTCCGAAAAGGATTGGCCACTTGAACTTGCCCAAAGGGGGAAGAGGTTATCAAACCTTCTTTCTTGCCTCTTGTTCCCAATGAGCTCGCAGAATCCTACACCATTGAATGGGCATTGGCGCAGGCACCCGTGTTATACCGCAACCACGTAGGGTGGGATAAAGATTCCCCCATCATGTAATTCCAATTAAAAATAAACCTCAACCCCAGTACCCAATAAAACATGATGCTAAAGCACCTGTGATGGAAATCCTCACACAACTAGAGTACCACGGCGTAATCAGACCCTATGTCTCACCAATGAATAATCCTTTATTCCCTGTAGCTAAACCGGACCATTCATACAGAATAGTCTTAGAATACAGACACTTAAATAGTCATGCACGCACATATGCTATAGAAAGTTCTCATAGTACTGCACTTATGAACAACATAGTGTGCAAAAATACAAAACAACATTGAATATTCCCAGTGATTCTTCGGCCAAAATATAGCGCCAGAGAGTAGAGACTTAACAAGTTTCAGTGCACTAGGCTCCCAGAAAAAAATCTGTCATTTACCACAGGGATACAAGAACAGGGCAGGACTGTTCGGTGCTCATGTAACCTCAATATTGCACAACATTGACCCTGAAGCATTGTCCTATGTAGATGACATCTACCTTATGGATGATGAATTACTACAACATCTAAAACGGGTAGCCAGCATTGTTGTAGGATTTGCCGAATTCGGCTATAAATTCAGCTTCAAAAACACAAAAATAGTCTTCTTTAGTGTCCTGTTTCTGGGATACGCATTATCAAATGAAGTAAGGAGCCTAGCACCACAATTCTTAGAAAAATGCGACAGTTACAACCCCCAAATACCATTCAAAAATTCCAATCACTATTTGGTTTTCTAAATTTTGGCAGAACTTACATTTCAGATTATGCATCACGCATCAAACCCTTGTATGACTTGATACGTCCTGACTTTTCCAGTAAATTCTGGACAGTCGAACACCCACACATTCTCAGAGCATTGCAACAAGACATGCTTGCAGTACAACACCTACACACAAGGGACAATGTTTCACCTATGTAACATTCAATGAGGGTGAGACAGTCCCGATTGTATATAAAGCATTACATCCACATTGGATCCAATGGGCAATGTCTCTGACAGCCACTGATGTTGACTATATTTTTGACCCAAAGTTACAAACTCAAGAATTTTTGCAATATGAACTAGAATACCCAGTTAGGGAAAATACATTGCCTATTGATCAGTATCAAAGAGTTATGTACACCGGTGGCTCAGCACAACCTGCTATAGACACAAAGCATCAATACTCCACTGCTTGCGCAGTCGTAAGCGGCTATATAGAGGGTAGTGAATTCTACCCACAACATACCTTCACACAACCCTAGGGGATTGCATTGCACAACTAGCAGAGCCAAAGGTTCTGGTGATGGCACTGGAACATATGGATCCTGAACAGCTAACGCTGATTGTCTGTGATTTGTACTATTGTGTCCAGTCCTTCAATGAATATCTGCATTACTGGTGCCAGAACGGGTTCAGAGATTCCAAAGGTAACACCATCAAATCC
This sequence comes from Pleurodeles waltl, assembly GCF_031143425.1. NCBI lineage: Eukaryota > Metazoa > Chordata > Amphibia > Caudata > Salamandridae > Pleurodeles > Pleurodeles waltl. The sequence continues at coordinate 1,330,230,725 of NC_090447.1, read as the reverse complement.
AGACTTCTGTGGGGGAAAGTAGCAGATCTGAAGGAAACGCTACCAAATGTCCATGATGTACATACACTTGGACACCAGCACGTTGGAATACATATTGCTGGGAATACACTGGCTGATGAGGCAGCCAAATCAGCAGTAGCTATGGCTTCTGTTGCGGCAGTAACTCGTTTTAGGACGAAACCAGAGGATGAAATACTGGCTGCCGTGAAAGCCTTGGCTGATGGCACACCTTTACCTAAAGGATATCCCACTAAATATTCCTTCCGGATGGGAGGCATGCTTGAGGCGGGAGTAGTAATACCAGGCGTGGGAGTTCAAGTGATTCCCAATAAAGACTTAAGACCAGAATTGATCAAAGCAGCGCATGAGGGGGTTGCTTCTGCCCATGCTGGTGTGACGGCTACAATATCATTGTTGCAAGCTCGTTATTGGTGGCCAGGTCTATACAACCAGACCAAGCAGTATGTCCTTTGTTGGGATGTCTGCCAACAAATTAAGGGATCCACAGCCAAACACCCACCGCAGACACCCCTCCTAACTTCTAACAAACCATTACAATGTGTGTACTTGGACCATTGCGGTCCCTTGACACCTGAGAGTGCATACAAATACATCTTAGTTGCTGTTGACTCCTCTTCCAGATTTCTGTGGGTGTGGCCACAACGCTTGGCTGATGCTTGGACTTTTATTAAAGATTTGCAAGTCTTTATTGGCGCATATGCAGTTGCGACTTTTTACTCGGACCAGGGCCCTACTTTCACCTCAAGGGTATTCAGGGACGCCATGGCATCGTTAGGGGTCCAACTCCATTACTTGTCTCCATTTCATCCCAAGGGAAATAGTGTGGTGGAGCGACGAAACTTAGATTTAAAGCAATCCTTAACAGCCAGAGTACTAGGTAAGGGTTGTAGCTGGCTTAATCACCTGTATGGAGTCAAGAGACCACATATTAATCTGCCTAGAAGGTCCCTGGGGGTTCATACTTCATATGAGTGCCTGTTTGGAAATCGAATGTATGTTCAAGATCTTGATGGTGCTGGCATGGAGGCGGCAGAAACACCCTTCGACATAAATGAACGTGTCACTGTCTTGCAGGAATTACAACAGTTCTGTGATGACAATGCTTCTGCCAGTGCTGCCTTCGTAGGAATTAAGGATGTGCCAATAACATCTACCGGCTGGATCCCAGAGGTTAGGGATCTAGTACGTGAAAAAGTTGCTGTGAGAAAGGAGTGTGGTCCTTCCTATAGTGCACCAATTCCAGTCCTGGGAATACACAGTACCAGAACTGTTATTCTACCACCGCTGCCTGGTTCTAAAGAAAATTGCTTTTTCGCCATCGACAATGTCAAGTTGCACCATGTGGCCAATACTGCATGGCAGACCAAGAGGAACAACCAGTAGTACCTGAATCCCTCTCACTACTCGTCAAGCTGTCCCTCTACAAGTTTTGAGCAGCAACACCGACACCTCTCCGAGCTTGGGGAGGGTGTAAAATTATCTTTCATTAGTTCCAATAGCATCTTTTACAACAAGCAACACAGAAAATGTTGACTAATCATTCTCAAATTCGACACAAATGGATGGTATCATCTATTACGAACCATCGCAGGAGACTTATGTGAGTTCTCTTCTTCAGAATACGGCTCCAGTTTTTGCATGAACTGCTTCTGGATACTTTGCCGACATCACTGACACTTTCTCAGACTCATCTGCCTCCTCTACATCTGAACTGTCAAAAACATGTAAGCTGATAATTAGGCTCAAAACAAATTACTTTATTCTCCCATGGAACTATCTGTGGCTTTCCTTGACTATGTTAGCCTTCCTCCTTTGGATTTGGTTGTTACTTTCTTTCTATTAATAGATGGTCATTACCCTCCTAAACAATCAACAGTTGAACTGGTGGATAAGGTCCTGAAACCCCATTGTTCTTCTCACAAAGTCTGCAGAGACTTGTCTTTCGTGAACATTTCCGCTATAGCAATTCCTGATGGGATTGTTTGGGATAAAGTCACATTTGATATATACGGCCCAACAGAGGTCATTCAAATTCCATATGTGTTTAAACTTTCTATGAATGATGTAATAATACCCGTAGTTGTTTCTGATGACTGGGATGTGAAAACAGTTGATTCTATAATGACTGAGTTGCAGTATTTTACTGTATTTGAAAGTGAGGACGTTTATCAATCCAAAGAACATTATGGAGACATATTCTTTTATAATTATTATGGACACCATTTCATTCACAGAGCAAGTACCCTAAAAACTATTTTTAATTACACACAGTGGGAACACTGTCCAACTCCTCCACAAGGGAGTTCTAAAACATATTCTGAAAAATGTGCACATTTCTCTGGGCACAATGTTAAAAATGCTGAGTCATATATTATTTCAAATTGCCATTGATGGAAAATGTACATATATTATTGACTGATACAAAATTCATTTATTCAGATTCCTTTGTTTCCCAGTTGGCTATAGAAGGCTATGAATATTGGTTGAAGTCGATTGACTTAAAAACTGTGAGGGGAACAAAAAATTGGCAAATAAGGGTAAAGGAAGCTTTATTCAGAGCATGCCTGATACCTGTTCAAATTATATTTTTTAATGAAACTGTACAACAGACAAGTTGTTTAGGCTTAGCAAAAATTAAGCAATTGAATGCACCCAGTATTCCAACCCCTGCAAAATTTTACAAATGGCAAAAGTATATAAATGCAGCAGAAGATCAGCTCAATGAATGATTCCAAAATGGCAATTTAATGCTTCACATTCAGGTCCTGGTGGGTGGTTATTATGGCCAATAGATACCAATTGGTGTCATTAACGTTTTGTAAACTCCTCGGGGGGTTTAGAACAAGTAGGCCTAACCCTCGCTATGTGTCACCTGAACACACGAGTATAGTGACAAGATACAGTGTAGGAAAACTATGCCAGCAATGGTTGAAGAGTTCCTCACTAGATGCTGTTAAAGAACACCTCAGTCTCCTGTCTAATAATACTGATTTACAGGATTTCCTGTTAGGTCCCAGAAATCAACACAGAAAGTGCTTCTTATACGCAGTCTATAATGAAATTTGGAAGCACTCTCAACAAGAAGCTGCTGCCCGGTTAAGGCAAATAGACCAGGAAAATTTACAGAAGGCAATGTTTTCCAGTATTTTAGGGGGATTTCCGATTACTTTGGCTGTAATAGGTGGCATTTTGCTTTTGCTACTTTTTTGTGCAATGGCTGTTCCTTTACAACATACAGGACTGAAAGCACTTCCACCAGCACAGCTATGTCGTGAACGCATGATACAGTACTTTAGAGCACCACTCCTGGAGCTATTGGAGTGTGACTGGTCTCTGTCATTCAGACCGGTTTTGCATTGTGTGCAGCTCGTGTTTCAGTGCCTTTGGTGCCCTTTTGAATGTGCACTGAAAGTTTGTCTTTCTACGCAGCGCTTGCTTTCATTGGATGTTGATCTGTTGATGTTCTCGCTGAGGGCTCATTACCAGACATGCGGGTTGAGGGTTCATTTGCTACGGGAAGCTGTTTATGAGTTGCCCTTTCTGGATCATGTAGCCCTAAACTCACTGTTGGGCACACCACAGAATGCTGCTGTCTCGGCTGGAGCCCAGGCTTTGGAACACGAATGCTCCTTGGTTTTCCTAGGCGATAAATGTCCTACTTTACCACATGCCGAAGGGAAAGATTTCCTATCTTCAATTGCCTTGGATTCAATTGGCGACTTTAAAAATTACTCTGACTTTTGAAATTCAGCTTTCTTGATGCCACAGTTAACCTTTAAATACATGCTCAACTGTCTTTTAACTTGTCATCATTGACATTCCGTATATACGCTTTAAGATGCATTTTTAGTGGCTTTTATACATAACATTAGGCTTTGAACCACCTCTGAACCGGCAAGGGGAGGGTGTTGCGTAGCCATTTTAGCTATAGTTTTATACACGTTATTTTAGCAAAGTAGGCCTGCCTTTGTGCACTCTAACCTACTTTAACCTAGATATATTTTATTCAGCTTAGTTTTATTATTTTAACATTAGCCACATTTGCAGTCTTGTTTTATTTTCTCAATCTAGCTGTTCTTCGCCTAGGTCAGCACTGTGTTCTTAAACAAGACATTTCTCTCACTCTGTGCTTTTCTCAAGGCTGCGCTAAGATAGGATGCTGGCAAAAGTGGTACGCTTTGTCTCCAATGTTCACAGAAACATACACACTCTTACTTGAGGATCCCTTCTCGGAACATCAGATGTTTAATTATAAAAACACTACTTTGACCCATGTGCGTTAGAGGGAGATTCCAGACAGATGACCACGACTGTATGCTGATTGCTTCGCTGCAGTTGCTTGTGTAGGCTACAGGCCTCTTGCTCATTTATGAGAGATTATGTTTTCCCAAGTGGAACCTGAAAGGCAGAATCAGAGCTTAGCGTGCCGTGCTCTAACATAGCTTAGGTAGGAACTTTTTCTACAAACCTCGGTGGCAGTATGGTAGCGTTATTCTGTATTTTGCTCTCCTCGTCACAATTTTAATCTTGCTGTGCTTCATCGTCCTAATTATTGCAATACATGCTCTATTATCTAAAATGCAGTTACTTCAGTAAAACCTTATTGAACTATACTCTGCCTCTGATTGTCCTTGCATATGTGAGACTAATGTATCTGAGACAGAGGGATGAGATCTGAGTGACCACAATTCGCCTGAGGAGTCACGTATGTCATGCGCCCGGTTGCCCCAATCATCCCTGCTCTTGAGGCACTGCTAATTAGCCGGAACAAACCCGGATGAGGCCAACAGGCGTCACGTTGTATGGGACTAGACCCAGTCCCCGCAGTACAGGTGATTCTGCCACTTAAATCCAGTAGTCTCATTAGGGTAATGAGAACCTACGCGACAACTACATACACTGCATGTTGGTCTGTGTGCACAGATACCTTTACGTTTGCAGTTCTGTCTGTACAGGTTTCTTTATATCTGTGTGCAAGGTTGTTCAAATGTCTGTTTTTCTGTGTATAAGTACTGGTGCCTCTGGAGATAGGTTTGGGAGGGTTATGTGAGATAGTAAAGATTTTGTTTTAAAAGTCCAATTTAAAAAACACAGCTATTAAATGGAAAATTGATGCCGTGGGACTGTCCCGATCAAATAGGTGATTGTCTGTGTGGGATCTGGATAAGTTCCCATTTTGACTATGCCTTAAAACGTCTCTGACTTACCTACCACCCCAGTCTGCTGCACAGATAAGGTTGAGGAGAGACCCAGAAGCAGTGTGTTCACACTGCATCTCAACCTGCTGCATGCAGTGCTTCCCCGATGGTAATGAGGCTCCAGGAGAGGCAGTCCCGATGATTCATCATTCAGTGTGTCCGGCTGTGCAGGAAAGCCTCAGCTCAAAACCCTTCTTCTGGTCTGTGTACCTGCCTCACTCTCTTAAGGTAATTGCTAATGCAGGCTGGGCTGAGGCCGCAGATCATGTGCACTGTCTCGAATGTCATGCTTAACTATAACTTTAAATAACAGAAAGTGAAATGTCCGGGCTTAAGTTGGGGGGCCAGAGCACATTATAGCCTGGCCGGGCCCCACTCATCCCCCGGTAGCTACGGCCCTGTTTCTGCCCCTCCTGGCTGATGGGAGCAAGTACCACCAATTTGCTTCCACTGGGGGCTGAAAGCCCACTAGAGAAGAGAGACTGCATTAATGCAGTACTGTTTTGGAGGAACCCCCGTCTCCCTGCCTTGGTCATGAGGCTGTGCTCTCCCTATCCCGGGCCCAATAGACTTTCTGCCACCCCCTTGGGGGTGGATAGGGGTATTCATTTCCAATCTTTCCCCTCCGAATCGGTGGTCAGAAAGTACACTAAACACTAGGGATTTCAAAATGGCAACAAAATATACAAACAAAGGTGGCAGCCTACCATGGCATTGAACCACACCTGCTCCCAGTGGTAAATAGGAAGTTTGTCCCATTTGGGGAGGTTGCCCTAAATCTGCTCGCTGGAGGTTACATATTCCACTAGACCCCAGGCATTTTGCATTTTGGAAAAAAAAGGGGCATAGGCTTTGCACTCTGGCATTGGCCACAGCCTGGCCCCAAAATGGACAAACCAATCTTCTTGCCCCTCCCCCAGGGATAAAATGAGGGTTTGTGCAAAATTTGTTCCTGTAGGGGGCAGACAGTCCCCTGAACACCAGGGAATTTAAATGGCACCAAAACAACAAAAGGAAGTTGTGCCTGCCGTGGCATTGAGCCATATCCACAACCCCAGAAAGGGCAGGAGCTTATTTCTGCCCCCCTGGTGGGCAGATAGGAATTCTGTCCCAATTGGGGAGGTTGCCTCAAATCTGCCCTCTGGGAGGGATAGAACACCCACTGGACACCAGGTATTTATACTGGAGGAGTAAAAGCCCAGCAGTTTTGCGGTTACATGTGCACAGTGTCCCAGTAAGGATAAATTACATTGAAGTGAAAGGATTACAGCAATAATTGACAAACAACTTTCAGGCATGTATCTCCAAAACATACATTTGGGTAATTTTTGTAACAGCAATTCAACTCGTCAGTTAAACAGGTGGGTTCTGCCTTAAATATCTTTTTTTCAGGTTCTTACATGGCAATGAGGACTCTTATTTATTGCGCTCTTACATTACAATCTCTTATCTCAAATTGTAAGAAACTGCAGCAATTCAGAATGATAAGGATTGCCGTCCTTTGCTGGATAACATGGAACGCCAGATCTAATTGTTTTTGTATATTCCATTTGACGTGGTAAGATCGGCAGGTCTTGCTGGATGAGCATCCTTAGCTGCAAGAAGGAATCCATATCTCAAAGACTGGAACACTGATGCAACGCAGAGTGAGACCACACTCAAAACGCCATTTGAAGGTTCCAGATTACTTAGCATTGAATTAGAGGATAAACTACACAATATATTTAAAGGAAGGAAGCATTCCTCCACTTTTCAATGCCACTCCTCGAGGGGTGCAAGTTCTTCAAAACCAAGGTCCTCTTTTAGGCAACCTTCAAGAAGGCAACAGAATCAAGATCAACCTTATCTACTTAAAGTCAAATCGTCCTCTTTTACGCCTTTTTAGAAGCAGAAGCAGGTGTTAAGAATCAGCTGCCCTGACTATGCGGGGATGCTGATCTTTCCATCAGTGGTCAGTGGTTTAATATTACCAATTCACTTTTCAGTGGAATCTAGTAATCAGCCGCGGCCCGTCCTTTAGGGCAGAGGGGCCACGCTCCCCCACCTTTTGCCCATTATGAAGAGCATCTGTGAGGCTGAACAAAGGTCAGCCTGAAAGACACTCTTCATGTTCAGCTCAGGCAGCCGGGAGCAGGGCATGACTGATTTGAGAAAACTCCTTGCTTCCTGAGCTGAACTTTGCTGGGCTGAAGAGGTCACAGCTCCGATAGGCGAGACCTCCTCAGCTCAGCAAATGTGCCTCAAGGCCCTTCCCCTCGGTGACAACGGAAAGCGTCACCCATTGACTTTGACCTGGGCACTTCAGGTTTAAGCCCTGAAGCGCCCAGGACGAGTGTCAATCAGTGACACCTCGTCACAGAGTGGGGTAGGGTCAGAAGTTGGGACTGCTGCCTTCCCTCGGTCAGCCAGTGAGGGAAGGCAGCAGACCCAACCCTCCTGGGACCTCTGAGCCAAAGGTAAGTGTGTGTGTGTGTTTTTTAAATGAACGTTTGGTGCGTGCGTGTATATTTGAATGTTGATGAGTATTGTGAATGGATGTGCGTGCGTGTGTGTGTGAATGAATAAGTGTGAGTGTGCTTCCCGCCCGCCCCCCTCCCTCCTAAAATTTCCAGCCACCACTGTTAGTAATAATGGATTGTTGAGTTAATCAAGTTATTAGGAAAGGTTAGCTGATAGAATTCTTGTCACACCCAATTCCTACTGGGATCATAAGTACTCCATGTACTCCACTGCCTCAAGTCAAACGAAAGGCCATACTGAAAGGGATTTTGGCGCTTCAGGAGAAGGGTGCCATTGTTCCAGTCCTGAAAGAAGATTTAGGACAGGGAATGCAATCGATTGTCTTTCTACTCCCCAAGTCCTTGATGGACTATTATCTGGTTGTCAACCTAATAAATCTAAGTACCTTCATACAGAACATCAAATTCAAGATGGGAACATTAAAGAGCATTATCCCTCTGCTTCTGCTTAATCAATTTTCACATAACCTTGATTCTCATGGATTCTTATCTTCACTTCCCAAATGCAAAATGTTATCACAAGTTCTTGACTTTTACGGTAGACTATCACCTTTGGCAATTTAAGGTTCTGCCCTTTGGCCTGAAATCACCCCAAGAGTATTCATGAAAACAATGCCAACAGCAGTGGCACACCTGTATTTTCTAGGGATTCCCATCTTCCCCTACCTGGATAATTGGTTTCTGTATTCATCCAAATCTGAGCCAGATCCATCTTTTTTGGCTAAAGACCAAAGAAGTAATATCCATGCTAGGCCCCCTGCTGAATCTCCCCAACAGCTGGTATTCATTGGGGCGCCTCTTGCTGAATCTCATCCGTAGATCTGTTATTCACTGGGGCTCAATTCAGGACAGTTCTGGAAAATGTTTTTCTGCCAGAAAACAATCTTGCTTCTTTAGTTGACAGTTTGTGATCTTCAATCCATGGAGCAGGCTCCAGCAAGACTTTGGTTGGAAGACCAAGGTTACATACTAGCAACAGTTCATACAGTCCAGTGAGCAGCACTTCATCTTCATCCTTTCTTATGGTATCTGAACAGTCAGTGGTCTTCAACAAGGCACTCGCCAGACAAGATGTTTTCTCTATCACCAGCAGTCAGACGCAGTCTTCTTTGTTGGTTAAATGCCAAGAATATTTCCAATGGAGAAAAGATGCAGCTGGATTCTCCAATTGTTTATACTATGGACACCAGTAGTCTGGGTTAGGTTGCAACACTACTGGACAAAATCTGTCAGTTCAAATGGTCATTCCTGGAAAGCCACAGATTACCAAACTGGATATAGTTTATGGCAATCTTTTGAGCCTAAAGCATTTCCAACACCTACTGTTTCAGAGGAATGTGTCAGACAAGACGGACAACATGGTTGCAGTATATTAGAGAAATCATCAAGAAAGCAGTAGTTTCTGGACTCTCAATGCTATTGCAGCCCAGTTTGGCACCTGGGCAGAGGAAAACGTAATGAATTTGTCAGCAATGAACATTAAGGAAACCGACACTGTGGTGACCAACAGCATGAGCTGGAGGTTTCCATTTTCGTAGGAGATTACTTTATCCAGAATGCCATTTCAGAGAATTTGCAAATGTTTCGAAAAGCCTTTATTGGATCTGGTTGGAAAAAAAAGACAATGCTCACCTTCGCAGATTCTACTCTACGTTTCCAGAAAAGGGAGCCTGGGAAGTGGACCCACTGGTGATGAAGTCTTATCTATGCCTTCCCTCCTTTCCCATTGATATAGAGGGTTCTCTTCAAATTCCAGCAGGAGAAAGGGGACCTAATTCCTGTAGTTTCATATTGGCTGGAGAGACCATTAGTTTCCCCTACTGAAATCATTGGCAGTTCTTCATCTTGGGTACTTCCAACGTCTCTTTCATCTCTCAAACTTTCTGCTCTGCCCTTCGACTCCAACTAATTCTATTGGTTTGGAGGTTGCGGAGTCCAAACCACTACCAAAGCGTCTATCCACTTCCTTGGTGGAGGTAATTCAGAACTCCAGAAGGCCTTCCACTTTAAAATCTTACTGAAAGCACTGTAAGTCTTTCAACACTTGGTGCTCTTCACATAATCTGTCAGCATCTTTTTGTGAACTGTCTGCTGTTTTGTATTTTTGTCTGAATGGGTTTCACCTAAATCTGACTCTCTAGACTCTAAAGTTTCAATGGTTCACTATAAAGGCTTGCAGAGAATTTTCAGAACTTTTTTGTGGCAAATTTGTTAATTTCTGGACTTTTTATGAGTGTCTTGATGGTGAGGCCTGTGGGAAACCTATATCTCAATCACTGACTCTTCCTTAAGTTTTAAGGACCTTACAGTCTCATTCTTTTGAGCCTGTGGATAGTGTAGATGTAGAATATCTTTTTTTAAAGATTTTTTTACTGGTGGAAATTGCCTCAGCTGTACGGACTTGTGAATTAGGAGCCTTAAGTTGTTCTCCTATATATATCTGGTTGATGGAAGATGAAGTCATTTTGAGACCTGCACCTACCTATTGCACCCAAATTTAATCCTGTCATCCATAGATTTCAGTAAATCATTTTCTCCTCCTTTTATCATTCTCGCTCTACTGCAGAAGAACAATTGTTAAACACAGTGGATGGCAAAATAGTTTTTTTGATTTATGTCACCAGGTCTCAACAATATAGGAAAGCAGACTACTTGTTTGTGACCTTTGGCAGTCTGGAAGGGGAAAGAAGGTGATTACTATGACTCTTAGTAGATGAATTCAATCTACCACCTTGTTGGTTTTTCAATACAATCTGGGAGATCTTCGAATTCAAGGAAGATACACAAAGATCAACTTCCTTGGCAGAATTTCAATCCAGGAAATCTGTAGGGTGGCTTCTTGGTCTACAGAACATACTTTTGTCACACATTACAGCAGTGGCGGCCAATCTTTTAGGGCGGAGGGGCCACGCCCCCCCACCCCATGAAGAGTGTCTGTCAGGCTGAACAAAGGTCAGCCTGACAGACACTCTTCATGTTCAGGTCAGGCAGCCAGAAGCAGACATGCGCGATTTGCGCAGACTCCTGGCTGCCTGAGCTGAACTTTGCTGGGCTGAGGAGATCACAGCTCCTATGGGCGTGACCTCCTTAGCCCAGCAAAGGTGCCTCGAGGCCCTCCCCTGGGTGACGAGGAAAGCGTCACCAATTGACACTCTCCCTGGGCGCTTCAGTTTAAGCCCTGAAGTGCCCAGGGCGAGTGTCAATCAGTGACACTTCGTCACAGAGTGGGGTGGGGTCAGCAGTCTCACTGACCCCATCCCACTCTGTGACGAGGCTGGGACTGCTGCCTTCCCTCATTGGCTGACCTGAGGTCAGCCAATGAGGGAAGGCAGCAGTCCCAACCCTCCTGGGACCTGGAGGCTGAAGGTAAGTGTGTGTGTGTGTGTGTGTATGTGTGTGTGATGTTTTAAATTGAATGTTTGGTGCGTGTGTGCATGTTTGAGTGTTATGAGTGTTGTTAATGGATGTGCATGCGTGTGTGAAAGAATGAATGTGTGTGATCTTGTAAAATGAATGTTTGGTGCATGCGTGCATGTTTGAATGGTATGAATGTTGTTAATGGATGTGCGTGCGTGCGTGCGTGTGTGAAAGAATGAGTGTGTGTGATGTTTTAAAATGAATGTTTGGTGCGTGCGTGCATGTTTGAATGGTATGAGTGTTGTTAATGGATGTGTGTGCGTGCATGTCTGTGTGTGAAAGAATGAGTCTATGTGTGTGTGTGTGCGTGTGTGTGTGTGTGCCCGGCCCGCCCCCTCCCTCCTAAAGCTGCCGGCCGCTACTGCATTACAGTCCCCATGTCAAGCATTAGCACCTAAATACCATTTCCGGTTTGCATCTGAACTTGAGGACAGATGTTCTGAACTCTGCTTTGCACTTGGTGATTTTTTCCCCTTCTATTTTGTCCTTTGGAGTGCATTAAACCTGGTGGCACTGTATACTTATGACAGTTTTCTTTAATTTGTTGCTTGTTTGTCAAAGGACTTCAGCTTGGTCTACCTAATTTTGTAATGATTGGGACGAGGATGAGGGATGTAGGGTTAAATCCCTGGTTACTTGCTTGTAATCTTCATTACCCTTAGTCCATCTCGACCCCATCAAAGTTATTACAGTGCAACCCACCCACCCTCCTTTCAGCTTTTTGAGGAGAACTTGGGCATATACAGAAAGAGCCAAGAGTGTCACCCCTTTATGGCACCTAGACTGGGTGGGTCAGGCTAGTCTTCAACGATCCTGCTGTTTTCTGTTACTGTGATGAGGTGCCATCACCTCATTTTGCAATGACTGTGACAAAAACAAGATGGACTTGGTGGGCAGGGATAGTCTCAAAGATCCTGCTGTATTTTGTTACAGTCATGAGGTGACATCACCTCATTTTACAATGACTGTGACAAGAACAAGATAAGCTAAGGGCAATGAAGATTACCTGTAAGTAATCAGGCAATTCCTCTGCTCTCCAGGATGCCCTCTGTAGTACTCTGAGTGTTTGTGGAAGGGGGAAACCTTCAATATTGCTACTTCATGCTCCAGGAATTCTTCCAGAGAACAGCCTGAAGCAGGAAATACTCAAGGGAGGTGTCCAAAACTATGTTACATAGAAAAAATGCAAAACCTCGTCCATAAACCAGAATATTTGAGATGTTCCCTTACTGAGCATATGTCATAGTAAATATGTCGAGTCCTATTCTAAAATAAATAACCTACTAAATGTTTCTTATTGTGGTGAGCTCATTTATTTTGACGCATGATAGGAATAAAATGAATTCAATTATTCTCTTTCTGTATATTTATACACCCCTTTCCAATTGAAGAAATCTCACTGTAAAAGTATAGTTATTTTTTTTTTTGACTGTTCAACACAAAACATTGTTCTTGGAAAATACTCATGAGCTGTTGTTTATTGCTCGGTAAACCTGGATTTAAGCCACTTACGCAACTGATAGAGCATATGCCTCTAAAACTCAAGATGAGATTAAAAGAGATTCATTTACTCTCTAAAAATTATAACAAATCTACACCCACAATAATGCTGTATAAGGTTCCAAAAATCCCATGAACATAAAATACTTTTATATACTTACACTTAATTGTAACTTCTACTACATGCAATCATTGTCTGTGATATCAACCGCGTTGTATATTTTTCTCACAATAATATTCTATGTTAGTTTTACATGTAGAATGCAGTGTGAAGTGATCACCTCTGTTTTGTCACATCTCTTCTTTCTTTTTGCTCGTTTCTTTGTTGTCTCTATTTTTGTTCGAAATCTGATATGTTCCCTTTAATGTTAGTATTTTTAATGAGTTAGTTGATGCAAATGTAATTTCAATATTTTTCACATTTTTTGTAAATTATAATGATTAATGTCTTGTTCAGTTTTAGAACAGATATATAATGCATTGTTTAATAAATAGTATTTCTCATCACTGTTGATCGTAGATTTTGAATACATCTGTTTTTAGGTCTTGTGTTAGCCATGACCTTTTGATTTTACTATACTATAATATAGTTATATAAATGGGATTTCAGCCACCTCTCTTCAGCCATTGGTCTGTTCTTGTGTCAATCACATTTTGCATATGCTCATAACAGCATAGGACAGTGAGTCAGCCTCCCTTCACCCACTGGCTAACTTCCCTTGAGTGACTGCATTTAGCCCTTTCACAAAGAGCACATCCGGACAAAAGGTAGTTTTCTTCAGTGGCAGTGTTTTGTTTTTTACATTATTTTACTGTTGCCTTTGTTTGTAGAGCCTGATGTGACAGCAAGTCACTTTCTACCAGATGAGAGCACTGGGCACATTCCAACTTTATCAGTTCCTGTCTCCTGCCAATACTGCTGTAAATTCCTTTTGAAGTGGCCTTTGTGTATCTGACTGCTACTTTTTCAAACCATGCCAGGAGTTTGCATGTACTCTGAATATAAGCTCACAAGGGCGATCCATCTTTTCTTTTCTTTCTTTCTTGTTCTTTCTTTCTTTCTTTCTTTCTTTCTTTCTTTCTTTCTTTCTTTCTTTCTTTCTTTCTTTCTTTCCTTTTCCTTTAATGCCTTCTTCATTCCTTTTTTCTTAACTTCTTTCATACCTTTCTTCCTTTTCTTTCTTATTTTTTCCTTCTTTTGTCTCATTTCCTTTCTTTCTTGTCTTCCTCTTTCCTTGTTCTTTTCTTTCTTCTTTTTTACCTTTTTTCTTTTTCCTCTTTCCCTCTTTTCTTTGAATTTCTTTCCTTCTTTCCTTCTTTTATTTGTTCTTCCCTTCCTTCCTCTTTTTTTTTTGCCATCCTCTGTTTTTCTTGCCTTCCTATTTTTTGCCTTCTCCTTTTTTCTTTCCTCCTTTTATCCTTTCTTGCATTCCTCTTTCTTTCTTGCCTTTGTTTGTTTGTTTCTTGCCTTCTTTCCCAAAGACAAGAGGCTAGCAGGCAATGTCAGACCGATCGGCTTTTTTAAGTCTGTGTTATCCAAAACCTTTTTATTTAATTAAAATTATGTGTATAACATAGTTACTTAGAGGGGATTTCAGCCGGACTTTGTCCATTAGCCTGTGCTCTTGTCATTCACATTTTTTCCATCCATTCCAGCATGCATCAAGGCCAGTATGTCAGCCCACTTCAGCCATTAGCGGACTTTACTATAAGGCTCGCTGCCCTTTCATAAGAAGCACATCAATACACAAAGTACCTTCAGTGCCAGGGAGCACTATGGCAACGTGTGTTTCTTAAGACCAAAAAATATGTTTGCCTTTAGTCAATGTTTTTATTTACATTGATGAGGGCCCAGCAGCTCCCTGAACAAAGGTTTGCAAAAACCATGACAAAACAAAACATGAATTGCCAAAAATTGGCGGCCAACTCCAGACCTATTGCCTTTGCCAATGCTTTTTTTCGTTTGAAACTGGTCTGCATGAATATATTGTTTTAATTAACTGTAAAAAAAGGTGCAAAACAGACAGGAATCAGATCTCATTAGGCTTTATAAATGTCCCTTTCGTGTCCATGTGCAGCTTGTAATAAAGTAGGACAAATACAAAAATAGGTAATGAATTAAGGTAAAAAGTGTAAGAACAAGAAAGTGAGGGTGAGCCTCTGTCCCGTGCCCTCTACTACCCAGAGCGACCTCTGACCTCAGGCATTCTGTTCTGCAGGACACTTCACTTAAAACTACCCTGATCAGCCTTGCCTATGAAACTGTAATCTTAAAACAATAACATTCTACATGACAGTTGGGCGGTTTACTTTCTATTTATGAAGTAACTTAATCTGAAATCAAACTTCTCCCACTTCACAACGTTCCTCCCAGACAGACTCTGAAAGTGAACGTGGCCTTGCTAGAGCGGATGCCATCGTGGCCGAGTCATGCTACTTGTGTAAAGGCGCGGGGAAGCCCAGCTCCAAGGTCTCAGGGGACGACACATTGTCTGCAGCAGTCCCGCAGCAGCTGTTGTACATAGCTATCTAGAATGCGTCATGACGCGAGGCTCGCGCAGGCTGGTGAGGGGGACGTTTCCTAGAACTGTAATCACGTATACCGTCAAAGACATGGTTATTAACATTTCAATGACGGCGATAAGAACAAACTAAAACTGACCTTCAGGGCCTTAGCCTAAATTCTTAAAGCAATTCTTAGAATTAGCGCCATTCTAATGACAGTCATGATGGTCAAAGCTTCAGCTTTTAAACCCTTCGCTGCCAGGCCTTTTCCCCCTCAGGTGCCAAGCCTTTTTTTGGCTATTTGGGACAGTTTGCACTTAGGCCCCCATAACATTTTGGCCGCATAAGCTACCCACAACAAATGTGCCTACTTTTTTCCCAACATTTTAGGAATTCTCGAGGTATCCAGAGTTTGTGGGTTTCCCTGGAGGAGACCAAGAAATTAGTCAAAATACAGCCAAAATTGCGTTAAAAGAAAAAATGGTAAAAAGGGGCTGCAGAAGAAGGCTTGTGGTTTCTTCCCTGAAAATGGCATCAACAAAGGGTTTGCGGTGCTAAAATCACGATCTTCCCAGCTTTCAGGAACAGGCAGACTTGAATCAGAAAACCACATTTTTCAACACAATTTTGGCACTTTACTGGGACGTAACCCATTTAAAATTTTTTTGTGCTTTTAGCCTCCTTTCAGTTAGTGACAGAAATGGGTGTGAAACCAATGCTGGATCCCAGACAGCTAAACATTTCTAAAAAGTTGACACAATTCTGAATTCAGCAAGGAGTCATTTGTGTAGATCATAAGTTTTCCTACAGAAAATAACAGCTGAAATAAAAAATATTGAAATTGAGGTAAACAAACAGCCCTTTTTCTCCACATTTTTCTCTGTAACTCTTTCCTGCGATGTCAGATTTGATTTTCAAAAGCAATATACTGTTATGTCTGCTGGACACTTCTGGTTGCAGGGATATATAGGGCTTGTAGGTTTATCGAGAACCCTAGGTACCCAGAGCCAATAAAGGAGCTGTACCTTGCAATGGGTTTTCATTGTACACCGGGTACACAGCAATTAATTCGGTGAAATATAAAAAGTGAAAAAAGGTATCAAGGAAACCTTTGTATTTCCAAAATGGGCACAAGATAAGGTCTTGAGAAGCAGTGATTATTTGCACATCTCTGAATTCCAGGGTCCCCATACTAGCATGTGAGTTACAAGGCATTTCTCAAATAGATGTCTTTTTTACACACTGTCTTACATTTGGAAGGAAGAAATGTAGCAAAAGACAAGGGCTAATAACACTTGTTCTGCTATTCTGCGTTCCCCCAAGTCTCCTGATAAAAATGGTACCTCACTTGTGTGGGTAGGCCTAATGCCAGCAACAGTAAACGCAACTTGGACACATCATATTTTTATATTGAAATCTGATGTGTTTTTATGGAAAGCGCCTAGCTGCGGATTTTGGCCTCTAGCTCAGCCGGCACCTAGGGAAACCTACCAAACCTGTGCATTTTTCAAAACTAGACATCTAGAGGAATCCAGGATGGGGTGACTTGTGGTGCTCTGACCAGTTTCTGTTATCCAGAATCCTTTTCAAAACTCACAATTTGGCAACAAAAAAAACTTTTTCATTACACTTTGGTGAAAGAAAGTTCTGGAATATGTGAGGAGCCACAAATTTCCTTCCACCCAGCATTTCCCCAAGTCTCCCGATAAAAATGGTACCTCACTTGTGTGGGTAGGCCTAGTGCCCGCGACAGGAAAGGCCCCAAAACACAACGTGGACACATCACATTTTCCCAAAGAAAACTGATCTGTTTTTGCAAAGTGCCTAGCTGTGGATTTTGGCCTCTAGCTCAAACACCTAGGGGAATTCAGAATGGGGTGACTTGTGGGACTCTCACCAGGTTCTGTTACCCAGACTCCTTTCCAAACCTCAAAATTTGGCAAAAAAACACTTTTTCCTCACATTTCGGTGACAGAAAGTTCTGCAATCTGAGAGGAGCCACAAATGTCCTTCCACCCAGCATTTCCCCAAGTCTCCTGATAAAAATGGTAGCTCACTTGTGTGGGTAGGCCTAGTGCCCGCGACAGGGAAAGGTCCAAAACACAACATGAACACATCACATTTTTCTTATGAAAACTGACCTGTTTTTTGCATGGTGCCTAGCTGTGGATTTTGGCCTCTAGCTCAGCCGGCACCTAGGGAAACCTAGCAAACTTGGGCATTTCTGAAAACTAGACACCTAGGGGAACCCAGGATGGGGTAACTTGTAGTGCTCTCACCAGGTTCTGTTACCCAGAAGCCTTAGCAAACCTCAAAATTTGGCAAAAAAACAATTTTTCCGCACATTTCGGTGACAGAAAGTTCTGGAATCTGAGAAGAGCCACAAATTTCCTTCCACCCAGCACTCCCCCAAGACTCCCGATAAAAATGGTACCTCACTTGGGTGGGTAGGCTTAGTGCCCGTGACAGGAAATGCGCCGAAACACAACGTGGACACATCACATTTTCCCAAAGAAAACTGTCCTGTTTTTGGCAAAGTGCCTAGCTGTGGATTTTGAGAAAAGAGAGAGTCCAGCCAGTTGACTTCCTTAGAATGCCGTATTTATAAGATGGTTGTGAGAACTCTAAACCAGAAGGCCTGGACTCTAAGCCTCCCAATGATTAAAATGTCAGATTAAATATAGGTGAGTTCCCACTTCAAAAATTACTGAATAGTAAGCACAATGCTTAGTGCTTACTATTCAGTAATTTTTGAAGTGGGAACTCACCTATATTTAACCTAGCTGTGGATTTTGGCTTCTACCTCAGCCGGCACCTAGGAAAACCTAGCAAACTTGGACATTTCTGAAAACTAGACACATAGGGGAACCCAGGATGGGGTAATTTGTGGTGTCCTCGCCAGGTTCTGTTACCCAGAATCCTTAGCACACCTCAAAATTTGGCAAAAATCACTTTTTCCTCACATTTTTGTGCAGCAAAGTTCAGGAATCTGATGGGAGCCACAAACTTCCATCTACCCAGTGTTCCTCCAGGTCTCCTGATAAAAATGGTACCTCACAAGTGTGGGTAGGCCTAGTGTCCACAACAGGAAATGCCCCGAAACACTATGTGGGCACATCAAAATTATCAACTACAAAACTACCTGTGTTTGTGGGGGGCACCTGCGTTTTTGGTCCTGGGCTCAGCAGCCATCTAGGGAAACCTACTAAACCCAAACATTTCTGAAAACTAGACACCCGAGGGGGTCCAGGGAGGTGTGGATACCCTAGTGTTTTCTTACCCAGAATCCTCAGCAAACCTCAAATTTAGTTTTTAAAAAAAATCTAATTTTTCCCACATTTCTGTGTGGGATCACCGCACAGGCACAAATTTCCTACCAATCAACGTTCCCCTCATTCTCCCGGTAAAAATGATACCTCACTTGTGTAGGTGGGCCAATGCCTGTGGCAGGGAAGAGCCAAAAACATGTAAAAAAGGGGGAACCAAAGCGAGTCAAAAAGGGCAGTTTGAAAAAAACATTTTTAGGCTGACAAGTGGGGCAGAATTTTTATCGGTATAGATGCTGCAATGCTGGGTGGTAGGAATTTTGTGGATACCTGCAGATTCCAGAAGGTTCCATCACAAAAATCTGGGAAAAATGAGTGATTTCCAGCAAAGTTGGAGGTTTGCAGGGCATTGTGGGTAGGAAAATGGTGTGGGGTGCATGTGAAGCAAACCACCCTGGACTCACCCAGATGGTTAATTTTCAGATGTGTGTAGGTCTCGTAGATTTTTCTACATGGCAGTATCCCAAAATCCAAAAAGTGCAGCCCTCAGCATTCCAAGTGGGATGATTTTGAGACCTGGACAAGCTCTCATGGCCCAGATATAAAACCAAAACCCAAAATAATCAAATGTCCTCTTGCTTGCCATGGGATAAGGTGTTTTAGTGTGCGGGAGAAGAGCTGAAACACTGTTCCCCCTTCAGTTGGGGTGGGGGCATAACCATGCCCATACTGGTTGGTAGCCACCAACCCACTATTTTTTTTTTATTCCCTGGCTTCTAGTAGGCTTTCTACCCTCCCACCCGGGGATATGATCGGGGGGAATTTCCCCATCTGCCCACTGGTGGGCAGAACAACTTTGTCCCCATTTATTTGGGGTGGAGGTATCGCCATACCCCCACCCTCTGTTTTTGCTAAAAAGTCTTCCCTGGTGCCTGGTGGGCTTTCTGCCCCCTGGCAGATTGGCCTTTCATAAATAGGCCAATCTGCCCCCGGGGGGGCATTAATGGCCAACAGTAATGTACCCCATAGGGAGCGAACCTAGCCAAGGGGCTGCCCCCAAACAAAAAACACACACACCAATCCCTAGTGCCAAAGTGGTTTCTGCCCCCCCGGGGGCAGATGGGCCTAAGTGAAATAGGCTAATCTGCCCCCAAAGGGGGCATAAATGACCTAACATAAATTTATCCCCAGGAGAGCAACCCTTGCCTAAGGGGCTACCCACCTGTAAAAAAAAAATAGATAATTAAAATCCCTGGTGCCTAGTGGTCTCTGCCCCCCTTGGGGACAGATCGGCCTAATAAAAATAGGCTGATCTGCCACTAATGGGGGCAGAAATGGCCGAAAATAAATTTGCCCCCCAGCAGCGTGATCCTTGCCTAAGGCATTGCTCCCCTTGTATGAAATTGTCGCAAAAGAAAATCCCTGTGTCTAGTGGTTTCTGCCTCCCTAGGGGCAGATTAGCCTCAGAAAAATAGTCCGATCTGCCCCCAAGGTGGGCAGAAATGGCATAAAATAAAATTGCCCCCCAGGGGAGCGACCGTTGCCTAAGGGGTCGTTCCCCATCTGTAAAAAAAAAAAAAAAAAAAATCCCTGGTGCCTAGTGGTTTCTGCTCCCCCTGGGGAGCAGAATAGGCATAGTAATTAATTGCCCTCCACATGTGTAAACACAACATAAACAAAAAAAACAAAAATAATCCCTGGTGCCTAGTGGGCATTGCTGCAGCCCGCTCTGCAGAAATGCTTACAGAGATATGATATGAAAGGAAAGGAAAGGCCTTTCCTTTCATGCCTCTGCCTGCCCCCACCTCCCGGTTGTAGGAAAGTACCATCTTGCCTGGCATGTTACCCCCATTTTTCACTGTATATATGTTGTTTTAGTTGTATGTGTCACTGGGACCCTGTCAGCCAGGGCCCCAGTGCTCATAAGTGTGCCTGAATGTGTTACCTGTGTTATGACTAACTGTCTCACTGAGGCTCTGCTAATCAGAACCTCAGTGGTTATGCTCTCTCATTTCTTTCAAATTGTCACTAACAGGCTAGTGACCAATTTCACTAATTTACATTGGCATACTGGAACACCCTTATAATTCCCTAGTATATGGTACTGAGGTACCCAGGGTATTGGGGTTCCAGGAGATCCCTATGGGCTGCAGCATTTCTATTGCCACCCATAGGGAGCTCTGACAATTCTTACACAGGCCTGCCACTGCAGCCTGAGTGAAATAACGTCCACGTTATTTCACAGCCATTTTACACTGCACTTAAGTAACTTATAAGTCACCTATATGTCTAACCTTTACCTGGTAAAGGTTGGGTGCTAAGCTACTTAGTGTGTGGGCACCCTGGCACTAGCCAATGTGCCCCCACATTGTTCAGGGCCAATTCCCCGGACTTTGTGAGTGCGGGGACACCATTACACGCGTGCACTACATATAGGTCACTACCTATATGTAGCTTCACAATGGTAACTCCGAATATGGCCATGTAACATGTCTATGATCATGGAATTGCCCCCTCTATGCCATCCTGGCATAGTTGGCACAATCCCATGATCCCACAGGTCTGTAGCTCAGACCTGGGTACTGCCAAACTGCCTTTCCCGGGGTTTCACTGCAGCTGCTACTGCTGCCAACCCCTCAGACAGGTTTCTGCCCTCCTGGGGTCCAGCCAGGCTTTGCCCAGGATGGCAGAACAAAGGACTTCCTCTGAGAGAGGGTGTTACACCCTCTCCCTTTGGAAAATGGTGTGAAGGCAGGGTAGGAGTAGCCTCCCCCAGCCTCTGGAAATACTTTCATGGGCACACATGGTGCCCATTTCTGCATAAGCCAGTCTACACCGGTTCAGGGACCCCTCAGCCCTGCTCTGGCGCGAAACTGGACAAAGGAAAGGGGAGTGACCACTCCCCTGACCTGCACCTCCCCTGGGAGGTGCCCAGAGCTCCTCCAGTGTGCTCCAGACCTCTGCCATCTTGGAAACCGAGGTGCTGCTGGCACACTGGACTGCTCTGAGTGGCCAGTGCCAGCAGGTGACATCAGAGACTCCTTCTGATAGGCTCCTTCAGGTGTTGCTAGCCTATCTTCTCTCCTAGGTAGCCAAACCCTCTTTTCTGGCTATTTAGGGTCTCTGTCTTTGGGGATTCCTTAGATAACGAATGCAAGAGCTCATCCGAGTTCCTCTGCATCTCTCTCTTCACCTTCTGCTAAGGAATCGACTGCTGACCGCGCTGGAATCCTGCAAAACTGCAACAAAGTAGCAAAGACGACTACTGCAACTCTGTAACGCTGATCCTGCTGCCTTCTCGACTGTTTTCCTGGTGGTGCATACTGTGGGGGTAGTCTGCCTCCTCTCTGCACTAGAAGCTCCAAAGAAATCTCCCGTGGGTCGACGGAATCATCCCCCTGCAACCGCAGGCACCAAAGAACTGCATCACCGGTACCCTGGGTCTCCTCTCAGCACGACGAGCGAGGTCCCTTGAATCCAGCAACTCTGTCCAAGTGACTCCCACAGTCCAGTGACTCTTCAGTCCAAGTTTGGTGGAGGTGAGTCCTTGCCTCCCCACGCCACACTGCATTGCTGGGAACCGCGACTTTTGCAGCTACTCCGGCCTCCGTGCACTTCCGGCAGAAATCCTGTGTGCACAGTCCAGCCTGGATCCACGGCACTCTAACCTGCATTGCACGACCTCCTAAGTTGTCCTCCGGCGGCGTGGGACTCCTTTGTGCAACTTTGGGTGAGCACCGTTTCACTCCACTTCGTAGTGCCTGTTCTGGCACTTCTGCGGGTGCTGCCTGCTTCTGAGAGGGCTCCTTGTCTTGCTTTACGCCCCCTCTGTCCCCAGACGCAATTGGCAACATCCTGGTCCCTCCTGGGCCACAGCAGCATCCAAAAACCCTAACCGCACAATTTGCAGCTAGCAAGGCTTGTTGGCGGTCTTTCTTCAGGAAAACACTTCTGCACAACTCTCCGCGGCCTGAGGAATCCATCCTCCAAAGGGAAAGTTCCTAGCCCTTGTCGTTCCTGCAGAACCTTCAGCTTCTACTGTCCAGTAGCAGCTTCTTTGCATTCACAGCTGGCATTTCCTGGGCATCTGCCCATCTCCGACTTGCTTGTGACTTTTGGACTTGGTCCCCTTGTTCCACAGGTACCCTCAACTGGAAATCCATCGTTGTTGCATTGCTGGTTTGTGTCTTTCCTGCAGAATTCCCCTATCACGACTTCTATGTCCTTTGGGGAACTTTAGTACACTTTGCACTCACTTTTCAGGGTCTTGGGGTGGGCTATTTTTCTAACCCTTACTATTTTCTAATAGTCCCAGCGACCCTCTACAAGGTCACATAGGTTTGGGGTCCATTCGTGGTTTGCATTCCACTTTTGGAGTATATGGTTTGTGTTGCCCCTATCCCTATGTGTCCCCATTGCATCCTATTGTAACTATACATTGTTTGCACTGTTTTCTAATACTATTACTGCATATTTTGGTATTGTGTACATATATCTTGTGTATATTTGCTATCCTCATACTGAGGGTACTCACTGAGATACTTTTGGCATATTGTCATAAAAATAAAGTGCCTTTATTTTTAGTATATCTGTGTATTGTGTTTTCTTATGATATTGTGCATATGACACTAGTGGTACTGTAGGAGCTTCACTCGTCTCCTAGTTCAGCCTAAGCTGCTCTGCTAAGCTACCATTATCCATCAGCCTAAGCTGCTAGACACCCTATACACTAATAAGGGATAACTGGGCCTGGTGCAAGGTGTAAGTACCCCATGGTACTCACTACAAGCCAGTCCAGCCTCCTACACTTTTGCATTTCTCTTCCGATCACGCTGGAAGCTGAGCTTCCAGTGCAATGGGAGGCGACCTCTGATGATATCAGCACGCAATTGCGCACTGACGTCATCAGACGTCATTGTGGGGGCATGGGGGGTCGGGTGGAAGGGGAAGCGATTCCATCTGTGACCAGGGGAGGGGGGTAGGAGGGCCGGGGGAGCGCTAGAGCTCCCCCCATGGGCCAGGGGCAGGA
Source organism: Pleurodeles waltl (assembly GCF_031143425.1). Classification (NCBI taxonomy): domain Eukaryota; kingdom Metazoa; phylum Chordata; class Amphibia; order Caudata; family Salamandridae; genus Pleurodeles; species Pleurodeles waltl. Next base: position 1,330,207,270 of record NC_090447.1, on the reverse strand, counting down.
TGAGCTGATCTCGTCCTCGGCACACAGCAACTGTGGCCAAGTATGAGACCAGCTTGTACAGGGCACGCTAGGGGTTAAAAGAGACATGAAGGGGGTTTCCTCAAGCTCATTCAGAGCTGGGTCCTGAATCAAGGGAAATACATGTATTCAGTGATGCCATTCGAGTGGTGGGATATAAACTGTGTATTAAGGCTCTCCTTGCGAGTACCCTATAGCTTCAAGGGTGTATCAAAAGTGGGATACCAAGGGTCCCCAGGGAAATGAAAAATGACCAGGGAAATCAGAAATTACATTCCTGATTCTCCTGGTTAGTCCTAATTTGCCACCCCTACATCCCTCAGTATTTCAGCCAGTGACTCCACAGATATTTAGTCTACCTGCCAGGTGTCGTTTGCTTAGGAATTCAACGTACTACACGCACGGTTAACGCAGAACTCATTACCCTAGAGGAAATATTTGTGAGTATGAGTAACGGCTACAGGCCCTACAAAACTCTCAGGGCAGTTTTCATGCATTTTTTATCTCTTTAATGGACCTAATATATTGATATTTTTATGACTTCATGAAATGCAATACTTGATAAACAGTTTTTGAACTGTTCAGGGGGCCATGATTTAAGCATAGCCTACTGGGTCTCAACCTTGGGGCCTCGGGTCATTTGCCTCTGATGTCATGGTGTCCGTCCTACTAAAGTCTGCACACTAGGCCAAATAAAGCCCCTCCATAACTTACCTCTCAGTGGTAGCAACGGCAAGCAGTTTCAGGCTTCTAAGGGAGATAGTGTGGGGTGCACAAAGTCAGAACTCAACCATCACCCAAAAGTGAAGTAACTGATTTTACAACCCAGTGCTTTACTGTTCTGCACACTCAAAACGCAATACTACACAGGAACTGATAGGAGATAAAATAAAAACACACTATCGGTACTGCACTTTGGATTCTGGCCACCAGTCCTCCTTTTCCTGGCCTCCCACCTCTTGTGAGTCTAGGCAGGTCCCACTAGCGTTTAGTGTCGATTTGGTATTTATTGACGCTGAGATGCAGAAAATCCCTACTTAGTATCTTAGCACTAAGTTCAGTAGTGTGCGTTTTTGTTCAGTCCCACCACAACATAGGTATCAGTTTTTTCTTTCTATGGCAGGCGGAGACCTACAGCACGCATCACTCTTCACTCTCACTTCTGGAAGCAGTTGCACCAGTTGGCCTATGATCCAGTTGGGTGGCAGCAGACTACAACAGCAAGGGCCACTGTCTGAAGTCCTTGGAGATGGGTGCAGGCAATGGACATAAATGAAGCCTCATGCAGGAGTCAGACCTTCTACAGAACCTCGCTGTGAGGTGTTTAAGAGGGGCTGGCACAATGTCAGGGTCACAGAGGTATGCGAGCAACCCTGGGTGTACTCTTCAAATGCAGCAGCAGGATACATTTCAGTCACATTTTCTAGTAGCGGCGGTGCAATATCAATATACCTTGCATCTGCTTCATTACAACTCAGGTCACAGCAGCAACATCCTCAGGTGCTGCTCTAATCACAGAGGCAACCAACACTTTCACAGAATACTTCTTGTATATACAATCTCAGAGAGACCACACCCAAGGACAATAGAGCTTGCAGATTGTTCCCCACAGTCTTTCTCTTCTCCTGACAGACCCTCAAATCACTATGGTGAAGCTGCTTCTGGTACTCCTTGGCCAGTCACACCTTGTAAAGGGTTGGCAAACTCTCTCTCTTTCTCGCAGCAGGCATGCTGGCTCCTAAACACTTAGGTCAGAGGAACAGTTAGGCAAGATTTCAGGTGATATCCTCTAACCTCTGGGAGACTGGCTGTCAGAAAGTCACTTGCTCTGCTTACACTGCACTCCTCTGAGCACTTTGTGGTGCACTCACTTCCTTGGTCAAAGAGGACCTGTGACTGGTGGTCATTAGTTCACACTTTCATGCCATCATAGCAGACAACAGGTGTGAATGCCTTGTCTGCACTTTTAGAACCGTTTTGGGGAAGTCCTTCTTTTAAGTGTCCTTCCATGCTGCACTCCAGACAAATGGCCTGATTTAGATCTTGGCGGTGTTACCCCCAAGCTGCACCGGTGGCAGGCCTGAGACGATCACCAAGTCAGCGGTGTTCCTCCCACCATATTAAGCTGTTTTGTGGCTGTGCCAAAGACCGACACAATGGAATGCTCTTCCTGCCAGGCAGGCGGGTTTCTGTTGGCCATATTTAAGTGTTACAGTTGGACAGGCTGTGTCCTGCTGGTGGTATAATGACAGAAGGAGAACATCACTGGGCCCAATGGACATTGGACTGTAGTGTGGTTAGTTTTACGTATCCTTTGCGCGTTAGCTTCAGGCTTTAGGCCTTTGTGCACTTTGCCCTGGATGTATTTTATTCATTTGCTGGCAGCTTAGCGCCTCTGTGCACTTTGCTCTAAATGCTTTTTATTAGGCTTCGTACTGTTATTTTTCAAATAGCCAGTTCTACGGTTTTGTTTTTTATTCATATCACACTGTTTTGCCTACTTCAGCACTGGAGTTCTCCATAACACATTCACTCTGTGCTTCAGTCAAGGATACAGTCTGGTACATTGCCGATAGACGTGGTAGGAGTTTAGACTTGGCATTCCTGCGTAGGGACATTTTGTGATCACGCTGACATGTTAGTTATAAAATCACTTCCTTGTCCCAATACACGCAAGAGGGAGATTCCAACCAGGGAACCACAACTAGACGCTGACTGCCTCGTTGCAGATGCTGAACCAAGATCACAGGCCTTTGCTCAGGTATGAGGGCTGATGTCTCCCCGGTGATTCAGAAAGGCAAGTTAGAAGCTTAACATGCTGTGCTCGAAATAGATCAAGCAGAGGGAGAGTAAAAACTAATAGACACGATGATAGCTTTGTTCTTATGTTTTACTCTCCTGGTGACTATTTCAATCCTACTGTGTTGTATGGTTCTGGTTATTGCGGCTCACGCATTATTATCTAAAATACAGTTGTTTTATTAAAACATTATATAAAACCTATACTGTCTTTGTCATTTGTATATGAGATCATATTGTAAATGAGAGAGTTGGTTTGGATCTGATTGACCACGACTTCCCTGTGAAGTTCCAAAGATGTCATGCACTCGGCTGCCCAATCATCTCTTCCCCTTGGGAGAAATGAGGCACTGCTAGTTAGCCGGAGCAAAACCTGGATTTAGGGTGACAGAGTTCCTTACACGTGGGTCAGACTCAGTCCCCCACACCGTTATCGATCCTGCTGCCTAGAAATCCAGTAGTCTCATTTAGGATAATGAGAGCCCACGCGACATGGCGCCGCCAACGATTGGTCTGGCTCTAATATTTAGGTCCGACTGACTCTCTCGGTCTCATATATATTTTGACTCCTCGGTCCCGTAAGCGGAGACGTCCGTGGGGCTGAGGGTTTCCGCCACCACGGGATAGGTACATCCTATTACTTAGTGGTTGGTGTTCAAGCTTGAACTTTGAAAGGAAAAACCCCGTTATTGGTGTGCCTTCACTACCCAGGTGCTGTTTTTTTCTAGATGGCGAATCCGGTAGTGGTGCAAGTAGCGCTTAATATGCGACACCCGCTCACAGGACATCTGATAGCACATGGACTGACGGTCCAGGGGGGTCCGGTCACTTTTGTGATGGACGCCCATGCAGCCTATAGAACAGAACTTTTTTATTCTTGGGTCGTATTTCCAGCAGTTGATGGGGGTACAAACACTTTTCACGATTACACTGTTGCGAATGTCCCTGCACAATACAGGGCTTATGCATACTTAGAGATACCTTTAGCTTATCAAGAACACCATAATTGGCTTGATGGTGCCCTCCCACACACAGTAGCACAAGTTAGGTTAGGTCCACTGAGTAATGATGGTCCTACCTGGCCTTTATTGGCTACATATACACCTCATCCTGCGGCTGCTCAATTGACAGTGGTTGAAGTTCTTCGTTTATATACAGACTTAACGGCTACATATAGACGATTAGTTCAGTTTGTAATGCATACACTAAATACAAACGCAACGCGTTCTGCTGCGGCGCACCCACAGGCGGTGGTTCCGGGTATCAATCCGGCCACTGTACACTCAGTTATGGGTAAGGTACCGGCTAAACGTGAGGAAACTCCATTTTGGCTGGCACAAAAAATTAATATGCTGGAAGCAGTATTTCCCCATACGGGACCTCAGGATAAACATAGAATATTGACGATGTGTTTGCCGTATGGGATGGTTCCTCCGGTGGACCTTTGTAATACCTGGGGCACGGTGTTTGCCGCGCTCTACACTACGGCACACGGTACACCGACATTAGCTAATTTACCGGAAGTGCTTAAACAAATTCAAGATGAATATGGGGCTGCCCCTGCCTTGGATTTGGGCATGCAGTTAATGGGCAATTTTGCCGCAGTTTCTTCTATTATTTTGAGTAATCTCAAGGGAGAGGCAGTAGCACTAGCAGTGCGAATGCGTCTTCGGGACGTTCCGCAGATTAATCAGGAGCGGGAACTTCCGAGAATAATAGCAGAGACATATTCCAGTATTGGTCACGATAGCCTAGGGGCTAGACCGCAAAAACCCCAATTACAGGGTAAAAATAATAAAGACAATGCTAAACAACAGCAACCTGAGGGTACTAAGAAGCGCTGGGAAAAGAAACAGCAAACACCTAAGAAAGATGGGGGACAGTCTCCGCAACCGGAGACCCCGCAGAATAGGTATAATCTCAGGAATAGGGATAATTTGAAGACGCCTGATAGATATCAATATACTGATACACGCCAATCTCGTTCCTTTCAGGACTCCTCAGAGAAGAGAAGTGAGAGAGGTGGGCGGTCAGAGCGGAGAACGGAGTACATGAAACCAAGACAGGATTCACAACGCTCAACGGAGGTTTCCATTAAACAAGAAGAGACACCGCTGCAACAAAAACAGCAATTTAAAAAGAAGAAAGTGGCAGCAGTCTCAGTTAGACATGCCGCTCAAGAAGAGAGTTCTCTTGACGAACAAGACATGGGCTTTTGCACTGTTAGACAGCGCGGCAGAGGTCACAATAGTTCGCCGGAGTCTTCTAGAGCATCTGGAGGTGAAAGCAACTGATGACTTCATACAAGTCGAAACGGCGGATATGCGAGTCTCTGATCCTGATAGAGTATATAAAGTGACTCTGCGATTGGAAGGGGACATTGACCGCATTGTACACGCCATATTTTGGGACCATGTGGTAAAATCATATGATGTTCTGCTGGCCGAACAGGATTGGCCACCTGACTTTGTTCGCGACTGTCCGGTTCGGGAGGAGGTTATTACGCCTTCCTTCTCACCACTTGTTCTGAGGGAACTTTCGGAGTCCTATAGTAAAACATGGGCTCTAGCACAGGCTCCCGCCCTATATAGAAATAACGTGGGGTGGGAGAGACAATCACCTTATCATGTAATTCCAATAAAGGGCGAACCTCAGCCACAGCCGCAGTATCCTATCAAATTTGAGGCAAGGGTATCGGTTAGGAAGATTCTTACACAATTGGAGTACCAAGGTGTAATTGAGCCCTGTGTCTCGCCGATGAATAATCCCTTATTTCCAGTTGCTAAACCGGACCATTCATATAGGATAGTGGTGGATTACAGACATTTAAATGGTCATACACGCACATATGCAATACAGAATTCACATAGCGCAGCGCTTATGAAAAATATAGTGCATAAGAAATACAAAACAACGCTAGATATCTCAAATGGATTTTTCTGCCAAAATATAGCACCTGAAAGTCGGGACTATACCAGTTTCAGTGCGTTTGGCTCTCAGAAAAAGTTTTGTTGTTTGCCTCAGGGGTATAAGAATAGCCCAGGACTGTTTTCGGCTCGTGTGACTGAAATACTGCACGAGTTGGACCCTGAAGCGTTATCATGTTGATGACATATATCTGACAGACGATGAGATTCTGCAACATCTAAGGCGTGTATCACGCATTGTTGTGGGGTTTGCTGATATTGGCTATAAGTTTAATTTTAAGAAATCGAAGATTGCCTTCCTCAGCGTCATTTTCCTGGGATATGAGTTGTCGAGTGAGGGCAAGAGCTTAGCGCCACATTTTTTGGAGAAATGTGCTTTATTGCAGCCTCCTAATACGGTTCAGAAGCTCCAGTCAATGTTGGGGTTTCTGAATTTTGGCAGAACTTACATTCCTGATTATGCTACGAGTATAAAACCTTTATACGAGTTGATTCGTCCGAATTTTTCGAGTAGATTTTGGACGATTGAGCATACACATATACTACGAGATTTGCAAACTGATCTCTTAGCAGTTAAACATTTACACACACGGGACAATAAGACACGTTTGGTCATCAGGGTGATACCTGGGGCTGTTGGCTTTACATATGTCACCTTTAATGAGGGTGAGACAGTCCCGATTGCATACAAGTCCCACTTGTATTCTGCTGCAGAACAACAATTTGCACAGACTGAAAAAATACTCACTGCAGTACAGATGGCTGTGATTAAAGAAAGACCGCTTGCCCAGGGACAACGCATTGTTGTCGTTTCCCCGATTCCGGCCTTAGAGGCTGTTACAAAAGCGAGTGTTCCTAATTCGAAAGCTTTACACCCGCAATGGATTCAATGGGCTACGTCTTTGACAGCCACTGATGTAGATTACATATTTGACCCTAAACTGCAGACTCAAGAATTTCTTCAATATGAAATAGAGTAACCATGCTGGCACATTGCCTATTGACCAATATCATGTGGTCATGTATACCGATGGCTCTGCTCAACCAGCGGTTGGGACTAAACAACAGTATTCTGCTGCATGTGTGGTGGTGAGCGGCACGATGGAGGGGGAAGTGTTCTGCCCCCGACATACTTATACTAAAACCTTGGGAGATTGCACGGTACAGCTGGCTGAGCTCAAAGCTCTATTGTTAGCGTTGGAGCACGCGGATCCGGCGATTTTAACCTTGCTGGTCTGTGACTCCTACTACTGTGTACAGTCTTTCAATGAATATCTACACTATTGGAAGTTGAATGGGTTCAGAGATTCTAAAGGCAACATCATTAAACACAAATTTTTGTGGGGTAAGGTTGGGGATCTGAAGGAGACGCTTCCTAAGGTCCATGTTGTACATACACTTGGACACCAGAGCGTGGGAATACACGTTGCTGGGAATACTTTGGCTGATGAAGCCACGAAATCGGCAGTGGCTGTCGCCACTGTGGCCGCAGTGACTCGTTCGAGTTCCAAACCAGACACAGAGATTTCGGCTGCCATAAACGCTACGACTGATGGCACGCCATTTCCTAAAGGATTTCCTTCTAAATATAGTTACTGCTTGACTAGTGCGCTAAATGCTGTTGTTAATATTCCAGGCGTTGGTGTACGTGAACTACCCAATAAAATTGAGAGACCTAGATTAATTTCTGCAGCACATGAGGGGGTGGTGTCTGCACATGCTGGTGTGGCTGCCACGATTTCACTTTTACAGGCTCGTTACTGGTGGCCTGGTTTCTATAAAGAGACAAAACAATATGTCCTTTGTTGTGACGTTTGTCAACAAATTAAAGCTTCGTCGGCTAGACGCCCGCAGCAGACGCCCCTTCTGATTTCAAATAAACCTTTACAGTGTGTGTACCTGGATCATTGTGGTCTGCTGAAACCAGATAGTGCATACAAATATATTTTGGTTGCTGTAGATTCGTGCTCCAGATTTGTGTGGGTCTGGCCACAACACTCGGCTGACGCTCGGACTGTTATTAAAGATTTGCGCATCTTTGTCGATACATTTGCAGTTGCGGCTTTTCATTCGGACCAGGGCCCTGCTTTTGCCTCTAAGGCATTCAGGGACACTATGGCTTCGTTGGGGGTCCAACTCCAATTCTCGTCTCCATTTCATCCCGAGGGAAATTCTGTCGTGGAGCGTTTAAATCGTGATTTAAAGCAATCCTTAACGGCCAGGGTTATAGGTACGGGTCATAGTTGGCTAGCCCACCTGTATGGAGTACAGAGAGCACTTAATAACTTGCCTAGACGGTCACTGGGGGGTCGTACTTCATATGAGTGCCTGTTTGGAACACAAATGTATGTTCCTGATCTAGATGGTCCTGGTGTGGAGGCGGCAGATACGCCCTTTGACATAAATGATTGTGTCACTGTTTTGCAGGATTTACAACAATTCCGTGAAGATAACTCTTCTGCAAGTGCTGCCTCCTCAGGAATTAAGGATGAGCCAGTAACACCTACTGGTTGGATACCCAGGATTGGGGATCTAGTGCGTGAAAAGGTTGTAGTAAAGAAAGAATTTGGTCCTTCTTATCGAGCACCTGTCCCTGTGTTAGGGGTAAGCGGCACGAGAACTGTGATTTTACCGCCGCTGCACGGGGCCAAAGGAAATCGCTTTGTTTCCATTGATAATGTCAAGTTACAGCATGTGGCCGATTCTTCACATCAGACCAAGAGAGACACCCAGTAGTTCCGGAATCCCTCTCACTACTGGGGAAGAAGTCCCGCTGCAGGTGATTTTCACCGACGCTGTTTCCTCTCCGAGCTTGGGGAGGGTGGAAGATGATCTTGCGATTTTTCCACAGACGACGATTAATATGGAATCTTTTGATCAAATTGCTGTACGTTCTACTGATGTTTCTGAACATGTGGTTTATAGCGTGCCTAGACGAGAGCCTCCATCTGCTTCTTTGTTCACAGTTGCACCTTTTGCAAGAACTGCCTCTGGCTGCTTCAACGACACTGATGATGCAGTGTCCAGCTCCTCGTCCTTGATGTCTACAGTCCGAGGTCCACGTAAGCTGCTGTGTTGGCTTAAACGCACATATTTTGTTTTTCCTTGGAACTATTTGTGGCTTTTTATGGCTGTAATGACTCTTTTTTTGTGGTTGGGATTTGTGGTTACTTTTTTTCTAGTAATACATGGTCATTTTCTTCCTGATCGATCTGACATTGAGCACGTGGAGACTGTGTTAAAACCACATTTTTTGTCTCATATGGTTCGAAGAGACTTGTCCAATGTAAACATTTCTGCAATACCGATTCCAGGTGGGATTCTGTGGGATAAAGTAATGTTTGATATATATGGTCCCACTGAATTGATTCAAATACCGTATGTCCTCAAGTTATCAATGAATGATATTGTTATACCAGGCATTGTTTTTGATGATTGGGATGTGAAGACAGTAGATTCTATGCTGACAGATTTGCAATATTATACTGTCTATGACGATGAAGATGCTTACCAATTTAGAGATAATCATGGTGAAATGTTTTGCTACAACTATTATGGACACCACTTTATTCATAAAGCTAGTAGCCCTAAGTCCATATTTAATTATGTGCAATGGGAACATTGCTCGACTCCTCCACAAGGGAGTTCGAAAACGTATTATGATAAATTTGCATATTTTTCTGGGCATAATCAACGAAATGTCAGGTCTTACTATTTTAAAGTTACTCCGTATTCTAATAAGCAAATGTTATTGACCTATACTAAATTACTGTATTCAAATTTGTTTGTATCTAAACTTTCGGTCGAGGGATATGAATACTGGTTTAAGACTGTTGACTTGAAAAGTGTTTGGGGTACGAAAAATTGGCAGATGCAAGGCAGGGACACATTATTTAGAGCATGTATTATCCCTGTGCAGATGATTTTCCTCAATGACACAGTACAACAGACTAGCTGTTTGGGCTTGGCAACAATTAGAGAGTTAAATTTGCCTAGTATACCTGTCCCTTCCAAATTAAACAACTGGCAGCACTATGTGAATGCTACTTTTAGTGAATTTACACATTGGGTCCAGAATGGTACGCTTAACACTTCATCGATACATCCGGGCGGGTGGTTATTATGGCCTGTAGACACTAATAAGTGTCATCAACGTTTTGTCACCTCTTCAGGGGGGTTCAGGACTACTAGGGCAGACCCTCATTACATTTCACCAGAACATGCTGATAACTACATACAGTGTGGGGAAGCTTTGTCAGCAATGGTTGAAGTCATCCTCGCTGGATGCAGTTAAGTCACATCTCACGTTACTGTCTAATGATACTGATTTACAAGATTTTTTGTCAGGTCCCAAGGTACCACGGAAGAAAAGATTTTTATACAAAGTTTATAATGAGATTTGGAAGCTTTCACAACAGGAGGCTGCAGCCCGGTTGAGGCAGATTGATCAGGAAAACCTGATGCAGACTTTGGGGGTCATTCTGACTCCCGCCGGGCGCGGTCACTGCGCGCCCGGCGGGAGCCGCCAAAATACCGTACCGCGGTCGGAAGACCGCGGCGGGTATTTTGAGGTTTCCCCTGGGCTGGCGGGCGGCCTTCAAAAGGCCGCCCGCCAGCCCAGGGGAAAACAACCTTCCCACCATGAAGCCGGCTCGTAATCGAGCCGGCGGAGTGGGAAGGTGCGACGGGTGCTACTGCACCCGTCGCGTATTTCACTGTCTGCTATGCAGACAGTGAAATACAAGCGGGGCCCTCTTACGGGGGCCCCTGCAGTGCCCATGCCATTGGCATGGGCACTGCAGGGGCCCCCAGGGGCCCCGCGACACCCCCTACCGCCATCCTGTTCCTGGCGGGCGAACCGCCAGGAACAGGATGGCGGTAGGGGGTGTCAGAATCCCCAAGGCGGCGCAGCAAGCTGCGCCGCCTTGGAGGATTCTGACGGGCAGCGGAAAACCGGCGGGAGACCGCCGGTTTTCCTGCACTGACCGCGGCCAAAGCGCCGCGGTCAGAATGCCCTGCGGGGCACCGCCGGTCTGTCGGCGGTGCTCCCGCCGACCCTGGCCCCGGCGGTCTGAGACCGCCGGGGTCAGAATGACCCCCTTTGTCTGTTGTTGATAATGGCATGCATACCCTTTCTGACCGTGTTTACACGATTGACAGCATTGTTTCCTCTGCTATTGACATTATTAAATCGGACATGTCTTCTTTACATCATGGGCAGAGTCAGACGCGGTCCATCATGCAGCTGGGTTGGACTCTTCAGACCTTGAAGGCAGGTCGCGTTCCATGGCAGCACATTCGTGCCAGAGAGATCTTTGTCTCCTTTAATTTGACTCGTCAACAACAGCTGATGGCTAAAAAGGAAGCGACGTATGTTATGTTGAATATTGAGAAATTGGAGAAACTGCCTTTCACGGTGGCTGAGATTCCGTCAGCTGAGTGGTTGATTCATGGGGTTATTAATCTGCCTATCTCCACTCTGCAATTTACTTCTTGTTTGAAGCACATTCCGGTGGGTAGATATGAACTATTGGGAGACAGTTACATACACGAGGTGTGGGAGCTTCCCTTTCAATACAGATGTGTTAATGGTTTGAGGGAGGTTTTTCTTAGCGGTAGTGAATGCGAAACTTCTGTCAGCCATTCTATGGTTTGTAAACAGCTGTCCTTGCACGGGGCGTGTAACGCTTTGATTGCTAACTTAGCTTGTTATCTGAAGGGAGTTCCAGTCCCGGTTATTAAAAACACTTTCCAGGTGCTTTCTAACGGCAGTTACATTGTTCTTAACAGCGAATGCTGCTGTGGCATGCGTGCCGGAATAGTTTACGTTGTCGTTGTCAACAAGGCCGTTACGTGCTGCGGGAATGTGTTGTTTCCCCCCACTTAAATTAGGGAGGTAGCGGACATCTGGCCTCATATTGCTACTTCCAAGGTTAATTTCGACAAGTTGAGTCGACTAAAAGCTTTATTGTTTCAAAAGCATGTGGCCCTTACATCTTCTAGTGAGACCTATGCACTTCAGGTGGCAAGGTCATCGGCGGAAATACAGTCCCTTTTGAATACTAACTTTCAAAGTCACTTCGGTGAACTTGTGGGACGTATATTTAATGCATCCAACACTGCTGGTATTGCACATTTTTTCAAAGCCGTTGGTGTTGGTTTTACTCACACCTTCTCTTCCATATTCGGTTTGATACCTTCGGCTATACACTCTATTTTCGGAAGCATTTTTGGGGGTTTCCCGATTACTTTGGCTTTATTGGCTGGAGTCTTGCTGTTGTTGCTATTTTTTCGCAATGGCTGTCCCGCCACGACGAGATCCTATATTGCTGCTCCCGTCAGCGCAGCTGTGTCGTGAACGCATGATGCAGCATTTTGGAGCAACACTCCTGGGCCATTTGGAGTGTGACTGGTCTCTGTCATTCCGACCGGTTTTGGATTGTGTGCAACCCGTGTTTCGGTGCCTTTGGTGCTCGTTTGAACATGCACTGGCTCTCTGTCTCTCACTGCGGTGCCCTCCAGTGGTCGATCCTGATCTGTTGATGTTCCCGATTAGGGCTCATTCCCAGACTTGTGCACTACGGTTGCGTTTGCTTCGTGAGGCAGTTTATGAGATTCCCTTCCTGGAGGAAGATGGTTTTGTCTCATTCATAGGCCCTGCACGGGGTGCCGCCCTGAATGGTTTTGGGGCTTTGGAACACACCTGCTCCATGGTACTTTGTGGCGTGGATCTTCCGATATTGACATATATCGAAGTGGAGGAGCTCCTACTTTCTATTGCTTCTGTTTAACAATTGGATTTTTTTCCTCTCCTGCAAAATTTAAATTATATTGAATTTGGCTTTATTGTCACATGTTTCCTAAATTTATGACTTTGTTGTCTTCTGACCTTGTCGAAATATGTATATAATTTTAGGTATTGTTTATATCTGGGGCATATTTTTATATTATTGGAACCACTTGCTACCGACAAGGGGAGGGTGTAGTGTGGTTAGTTTTACGTACCCTTTGCACTTTAGCTTCAGGCTTTAGGCCTTTGTGCACTTTGCCCTGGATGTATTTTATTATTTTGCTGGCAGCTTAGCGCCTCTGTGCACTTTGCTCTAAATGCTTTTTATTAGGCTTCGTACTGTTATTTTTCAAATAGCCAGTTCTACGGTTTTGTTTTTTATTCATATCACACTGTTTTGCCTACTTCAGCACTGGAGTTCTCCATAACACATTCACTCTGTGCTTCAGTCAAGGATACAGTCTGGTACATTGCCGATAGACGTGGTAGGAGTTTAGACTTGGCATTCCTGCGTAGGGACATTTTGTGATCACGCTGACATGTTAGTTATAAAATCACTTCCTTGTCCCAATACACGCAAGAGGGAGATTCCAACCAGGGAACCACAACTAGACGCTGACTGCCTCGTTGCAGATGCTGAACCAAGATCACAGGCCTTTGCTCAGGTATGAGGGCTGATGTCTCCCCGGTGATTCAGAAAGGCAAGTTAGAAGCTTAACATGCTGTGCTCGAAATAGATCAAGCAGAGGGAGAGTAGAAACTAATAGACACGATGATAGCTTTGTTCTTATGTTTTACTCTCCTGGTGACTATTTCAATCCTACTGTGTTGTATGGTTCTGGTTATTGCGGCTCACGCATTATTATCTAAAATACAGTCGTTTTATTAAAACATTATATAAAACCTATACTGTCTTTGTCATTTGTATATGAGATCATATTGTAAATGAGAGAGTTGGTTTGGATCTGAGTGACCACGACTTCCCTGAGAAGTTCCAAAGATGTCATGCGGTCGGCTGCCCAATCATCTCTTCCCCTTGGGAGAAATGAGGCACTGCTAGTTAGCCGGAGCAAAACCCGGATTTAGGGTGACAGAGTTCCTTACACGTGGGTCAGACTCAGTCCCCCACACCGTTATCGATCCTGCTGCCTAGAAATCCAGTAGTCTCATTTAGGATAATGAGAGCCCACGCGACAGGACAATGGTAGTGGCCGAGGAATGCAGGTGAGTCTCACATACAGGCACACTCTACCCTTCACATATGCGTCCACATGCATAACACACAACACAACCAACACAGCTACACACTCATCTACACAAACATACGTACACACAAGCACAACTACACACATCGCGGCAGCAGCAGCGACCGCCACACAACAGCATTCATCTTAATTCAGCACGCAGCAACACAACACAACATACACAACATCCACGCCATAAGAAAGTGGCACACATACTAACAACCACATCACCCACAACACCTTCCTCCACCTCATCCAGCCAATTGCATCACACACATTCATACACATACTGACTTACACACACACAACTGAAGCACAACATGACAGGTACAGGTCCCCTTGCTATGTGCACACATGGGCACAGTTGACAAGTGTGAATGTACCAGCGTTCATTTGGCAATGACTACTGGCACCATAATGACAGTTGTGTATGTGCTCGATATGTGTTGTGTATCAGTGTGTCCCCGTCCGTGTATGACTCACCTGTGTACCAGACATATGCATGTTCCAGTACAATATTACTGTGACATGTATATGTCTACAGTGGCCCGAGCCCATGAGCAGTGACTCCCCAACGTATACAGCCAATGCGGGTTCCCTACCTTCGTGTCCAGTGACTGGGGTTGTGGGGGGGAATGGTGTTTTCTCCAGGGTCCCATGGCAACTGCGATGGAGGGTCCTGTCCAGTCTTGTCCAGCTGGAAATGGAAGTGAAATCAGGTGAAAAGGTGAGTTTTCACCTCCTTCCCCCCCAATCCACCAAGTCAGACCTCCACTTTTTGCTTGGCGGTAAGGCACATCCAAATCTGCTTGGTGGTAAGTGTGGTTGGAGTTCCACCATCAGCCACTCTTTCCTACAGGGTTGTCGCAGTGGATGGGAATCCTTGGCAGAGGTGGCAGGATTTAGGCAGGCCATTGTCTATGGGACCGCCAACATCTAAATCCAGCGGGCGGACTTCAAGGCTGAAGGTGGGTTTTCAGTCAGAAAACCGATGGCGGGACCATTACCGCCAACATCTAAATCAAGCCCACAGTCTTTATGTAGAATGATGCTCCTCACAAAAAGAAGTAGTCTTTAGCTGAGAGTACCCACATCAGGGCATAAATAGTTGTGAGTTTTCTGCACCTGGCTAACAACCATACTGAAGAGTGATCATGGAAGAGACAAAGGCTGGTCTCACCTAAAGTGTCCCTTTCACCTTGTACAACAGCGACTGCAGTTCCACCTTTCACCCTCACCATCTACCTAATAGCAGTGCTAAAGGAAGGCTAATCAGCAGTTTCTCTCAGCAAAATACTTCACTGAATTTCTGAAGGAGCTTGGCCTTCCCTGGCCTCACTTAAGTGTCTACAGTTTCAGGAATGTCAGCAATATACTATCAGAAGCTGATGTTCTGGACTGGTGCTCAGGATATCTTCTTCGAGATTGCAAAGAGTGCCAGCTGCTCATAAGCAGTTGCTCTGAATCCAAATCTACATTTAAACTAGACCCGATACAGAACACAGTGGAAACTCTGCACTTAGCGGAAGAAATGAGTACAGACATGCATGGTGTTGCCACTGGTTATGGAACAATGCTCCGGTTTCAAAGGGTGAACAGTAAGCTTAGGTAAAGTTCTAAAAAGAAGGAAAAGTGTGCCAGGAGCATAACAGGCCCCACTCCCATCACTCCCAACCCCCTTTACCATTACTAGGCTTATCTGGGAATTGCTTATGAAATCTTTTGACTAACAGAGGAGCATGAACAGCAGTAGCTGACTCCGATAACCTATCAGCAGGAGGCTGCCCTTCTCAGTCAAGAAGGTGTTACATTTTTCTCGCCATTATTTAGAATCACATATATCTTTCACAACAGATTCTCCAATATCATTCATCAATAAGGGTTTAAGTTGAATCTTACGATTATTGAAACCTGTAAGAAAAGGTTGGCTTTAACAGTGAAACATGGAAAGATGGATGAATCTTCCACAAAGGTAGCAATTTCAACTGGATCTTAACTGGGGTTAGCACCTAAATGAAAAGAAATTGTCCATTTGAGGTGAGAATCTGGATCTTTCGATTCGCAACAGTAAATGAATGGATGATAACCAAACCATATCCCCTACTTTGTAATTGAGTGCCATTCTCCTCTTTAGCCTGCTTAAACTGCTGGGTTTGGCTTTTTGACAAAATTCTGTGACAAGTAATTTTGGGGATTCTTCACTTTCTCTAAATGGCCCTGGATGGCTGGAACCAAGGAAACTGCTTTGGGAAATAATTGGTTCATGTGAGGGTGATATCATTAATTGTCACAAATTGGAATGAAACCTAGGTGAACTCTGCAAAAGGAAGGATTTCCAATCAGAATGTAAAGAATTCACAAAACATAAAAACATTCTTCTAAGGTCTTGTTCAGCTTTTCGGTTTGTCTTTCGGTTTGAGGATGATATCCAGATGATAGGGCTCAATTCATTGCCAAGTTCTTACACAGCTGACTCTGGAATATTGATACAAGTTGAGATCACTGATCTGATATTGTTGTTGTTAGACCTCTCAGCCGTAGGGTGGTCTTCCCCCAAACCTTTTGCCTGTTTGCCTCCATCTTGTCTGGACATTTGCTCTGTTGGCCTTAGGACTCTGTGCACTTTGCCACTTCTAACCAGTGCTAAAGTGCATGCGCTCACTTCCCTAAGCATGGCTTGATTGGCATACACCTGAATAGCATATTTAATTTACATGTAAGTCCCTTGTAGAGTGGTGTGCTATATATCCAGGACCTGTAAATTAAATGATACCAGTGAGCCTGCCGCAGTTATTGTGTCACCCACTTAAGTAGCACCTTAAAACTTGTCCCAGGCCTGCCATTGCAGCCTGAAAACAGCGTCCCACTGTATGTTGACTTGGCATTTACAACCCCTTGTCAAGCCTTAAACCTCCTTTTATTACATATACGTCACACCTAAGGTAGGCCCTAGGTAGCCCATAGGGCAAGGTGCTGTGTAATAAAAAAAATTGACATGTACTTTTTTAGTTTTACATGGTAGTGAAAATCTCCAAAATTCATTTTGTCACTACTGTGAGACCTACCCCTCCCATAGGATAACACAAGGGATTCCTTATTATATTTAATAAGCTGTAATTCCTAAACCAGAGGTGGTATATATATCATGTTTGGTATTTATGAACTTGTAATGATAAACGCTCATTCATAGCAAAGTCGGATTTATCATTATAAGTTTGAAAATGCCACTTTTAGAAAGTTAGCATTTTCCTGTCTTTATCCCCCTGTGTCTGTAGCTTTCCTTAGGTCACATGACTGGATGTAACTGACAGGTGAGACTTTGTGAATTCACCCCAGTCACACAATAGTGGGATTAGCACAGCCTAAATGGGCCATTAACTGACTTGATGGGGGGACAGAGCTAAACACAGACCAACTTACATCTGAATAAGTTGAGCTCTGCTGCCACACCATAGGCTTAACAACCCTGTATTGTCAGTGCAGCCAGCTAAGTGCCGGGGCAAGGGAGATGGGAATCTCCTGGAACTTCAGAGAGACCTTCTGGAAACGTCTCCCAACTTCTAGAAGCAGGGTGTAAAAATAGGGCTGTCAAAGCCACTCTTCAGTTCACTACTGGACCTACGGAAGGGCTTTCAGAGGACTTCCTACTGCTGTGACCTGATGTGCACTCTCCCAGACTGCTGCTGTACCTGGAAGGACTACGTTGCTGCTTGAAGCCTGCCTTGAACCCCCAGAGGCCATCCCTGTTGTGGAGCCTGGCATCTTCACTTGCACCCAGAACTTCAGAAGGGACTCCAAGGGCTAGTTCAGTTTGCCTCCTGTTCAGAGCTACAGGACATAACAAGCTCCCACCATCTTGAACCCACACTTGGACCCAGCCTTAGGGAGTCTTGATCCCCCAAGAGGTCTCCATCCACTCCTGGACCTTTGGTTGTGGTGCTAAAGGTGCACAGGTTGCCATTTTGAACATTAAACTTTAAAAATTCATAACTCCGGTTCTACTAATTGGATTTTGATGGCTTTAGTGTCAAATTTATTAACCTATTCTCTATGTTTGTAAATTAGTTTGTGATTTTTATTGGGCTGTGTTTTCAGTGTGTTGCTGTTTGTGTACATTGCCTTTAAGTTTAGCCTGACTGCTTTTTGTGCCAAGCTACCCGTGGTTAAGCACAGATTGAATTGCTGACTTTTTGTGGCTCGCCCTGCAAGGTATTATCACTGATGCTTGACCAGGGCTGACACCCCAGTCAACCAACAACCTAATTTCTCACAATTGTCTCAGGCAAACCATGAAGTTTCACTAGCTGCAAAAAAAGAATTATAGCAGTTTCAACAGCTGATGGAACCTTCAGTAAAGGGCTGAAGTATGTTATTTTGGGGACAGAATCAATGGTTAGGTTATCAATCATAGTAACACAATCAGATCAATGTAGCTCCATATTAAAATCAGTAACAATAAACTTCCCAAGGCTGGCTGTGAATTGTTATAAGTTGCAACTGTCTAGGCTTCACAAATCTCCTGACATACCTTCAGACAGTAGGCCCGAAAATATTTGGGTAACTAATTCTTCGACCCCTTGTATCCAGCCATCTTTTGTATCATGAACAGACTACAAGATTTTATTGTTGATATTCTTTAGTGGGAACAAACAATTTCATATTAAAAAATGTACCCTTCTGAGTATATCCTTATGCAAAATGAGTCTTACTTCTGACTTGATTTAAAAAAGGTTCTACCTGTGAGGCAAGAAATATGTTTTTAAGGTATTAAAATCTAATTGGTGGCTATAAAGCTTTTTTTATCTCTATACATTCTTGGCAGGTAGTCAGCTACAATATTTTTGAACCCAGGAATGTTCAGATGAAAAAATTAAATTGTTGTAAGAACTAGTCCCATCTGGTTTAGCAGCTCTTTCTACATTCTGGTTTCTGACGGGCACAAATAGCGTTCTTAGAATAAAACACCTCTACTCCTTAAAAGCTACTTTAATGACTAGGAATTCATTTTTAAAAACAGAATAATTATTTTTAAATGAGTTAGCTTTTTTGCAAAGTGTATGCCACAGGATGTTCTTCCTTGTCTTCTCCTTGCTGCACAACAACCGCTCCAATGGTATGATCAGAAGCATTTGTCCCTTGATAAACAGTTTACCAGTAACAGGTGGAAGTAGAATTCATGCTTCATTAAGCTTTTTTTGATTTGTGCAAAAGCCAAAGAAGCTCTTTGGATTCATTGAAACAATCTTCCTTTCCTTAGTAGATCTTTTATGGAAGACAAATTTCCAAACATTGTTTAACAAATTTGCAATGGTAGTCTGCTAAACAAATGAAGCATTGAGTTTCCTTGTTTGAAGTTGGTGTGGACCATTGGAGTATAGTTGTAATCTTGTTATCTATGGATATTCCTTTATCAGGGAAAATGAGTCCCAAATATTCTACATAGCTCTCATCAAACAGACAGCTTTCTAGCTTAACTTGTAAATGATTCTCTTACACTTTCTTGACCTCGTCACACTTCATAAGATCTTTCCAAAATACTAGGATGTCATATAGTTCTACTCTCACTGATTGAAGATGATAAAAAAATATAGAGTCCATAACTCAATGAAAAATTCCAGAAGCATTGCAGTGACAAAAAGGCATGACCTTATACTCAAATTGCTTGCAAATGTTCGGAAGGCTGTCTTCCACTCTGCCCCTTCTTTTGTTCTAAAAACAAATGCACCTCTTAAGTTGCGTTTGGTAAATATTTTGACTTCTCTTCTGCATCATGTACGTCCAAAGTGAAAGGTAAGGAATAACAGTCCTTGAGTGTTATTTGATTTGATCATTCTTCTTCAAATTCTTGTCCAAATAATCTTGCAGCACATCTTCAAATTCTTGTCTAAGTAATCCTGCAGAATTTATTTGTCTTCAACAGACAATGAGTAGACCCTTCTAAATGGTATCTTAGCAGTAGGTTAATGGAACACTCAAGATTTCTGTGGGGTGGCAATATTTTGAGATTTGATTCTTAAAAGATTTCTAGTCGCTGTACTTGGCTGGATTAAAATTTAGTTGAGCCACTTTATGAAGGGCAATTGATGAACTGGGCCAACCTTTTCTGTATGTAAACCCATTGTCAGGATTAACACAATGTTGTATGCAATGCTCAGAGCCTAGACACATGAAAGTGGCCTTCCAAGTTATAAACCTGTTGTCACAATTACTCCTTTCTAGGTGGCAACTTTGCAGATTGTTAAGTTTTAAAATGTATCTCAGCGCTGTGCAACAATGTGAGGAAAGTAGTTTATTATATGGTATGGCTAAGTGACCTCAATGTGCATGAAAGTCAAAATTTGGTGTCAGGTTTGTTCGTACTACCTTAGCTCAGTCCTCTGTAGCTGTGACTCAGAGCAGTGAGGCTTTATCAAAGGAACAAGTGTAAAGCACTAAGGCATTTCAAGACAAATGAATAAGAAGAAAACACAACACAATGGAAATCCAACATCAATTTATACAAAGAGGTTGTATTTTTATCTTTAAATAGACACCTTGATGACAAAAATCGACTTGAGAGTTCTGGAGGCATACATTTTTGAAGAAACAATAAAGCACAGCTGTTCAATAAAGTAATACACCACAGTGACTCACTGTTTAGGGTTAGCTACATCAAATGACTTGAAAACAGCTATAAGGGCACTCTTGTAGGGTCCAGCTCTGATAGGCAGCCAGTCACATGGTTCATATGAACAGTTACCTCACAAATTAAGCAGTCTCCATTCCAGGTCCCATGGGCGAACCGCCATAGAAGTTAGTGGGATGGTCCTGACGCAAGGGATGCAGGATGCTGAAGATTTTCAAGGATGTTGAGCTGGTGTTAGGGGGTTTTCTTCGGCAACCACTTGGTCCAGGAGCATGAAGATGCACTATGTCCTTAAGGGCCGATGTCCCACAAAGTCTGGGAGAAGTCCAGCCAAAAACTAGTTGCCACTGCTGTACTAGTCTCCGGTTACAGTTGCATCCAATTCATACACACACAGTGAAAGTATGCTGGCAGTCTAAATTTTACAGATAGGCCCTCCACATCACAAGTTCAGATATGGCCACGTGATAACTACATATTGGTCAGGTTACACAGAAGTGATCTGTCAGACAAGGACCGCTGCACTGTATGTCACTTAGGAAGGCTTCCCTCCTTTGATTGTTCCAGGCATACTGTTGGAACAGTAAGTCTTCTGCATGTCTCTGGAGAGCACGCTTCCCCTGCCTTATGGTGATCTACAGGCAAGTCACTTAAAAGTTACTGTGTGGTTTTTGGATTCCTAGCTCAGTGAACATGACAAACATGTATGTCCACTGAGGATCTCCCTGTTTATATGGACTGAGACCCTAGAGCTTAGCTCTGAGGTCAAAGGCGGCATGCATAGTGCACCCCTATTTCAGAGAGAGTGGCTACTGCCCTCTCTACCAAGCCGGTGGTAGACTGACAGTGGTGACAGCAATAAATCTATAGTCAGGGATACCTGTATCCTTGACCCTTGGTGGGGGGGGGGGGCTACTAGCCTCCCTCCTGTTCAAGTATGTGCAGTCTTCTTTGCCTGTAGTCCTGTTGACTTTGTCTACCTGTGATGTGTGTTTGAGAGCCATTAGGTTCCATAAGGAAGAATGGTGAGGTGAGCCGTTCTGTTTAATGTGAGCTGAACTGTTCTGCTTGACATTCCAGCTCCCCCGTATCTCTCCCTATTCCATAGAGAAACTTGGTGGGCTGGGGTATATACTTGCGCTTATCTGTGTTTAGCTGCACTAACTCTGCTAGGGGGGATGATGGTCAGTGTCTCTTGGTCTGGAGTTAATTAAAATTCCTCTCTGGAGAATAGCCCAGGCTGATACCAAGAGCCTGTCCTGAAGCCCAGTAACTCATCCTATACATGTCTTATATATGCAGTGAGCATGACACAGACAGGCCTCATGATTGGAGGGGAACCCAGTATTCAAAAGTACCAGACCCTCTGATTAGATCCACCTATCATTCAGAGGTGATAAAAGTCTGGGATAAGTGGTCAGTGGTTGTTCAAGACTCGTATTTGGATCTAACAAGCATCTACAGAAGCCAGCTGTGGGCTTGCGGTGTAAAGACAAGGAAGCTTGCTCACTGTGTCTGAACTTGAGAGTTTTCTCTGTGATGAATGGATTCTGCTGTGAAGTTATTTGCCAACTGTGAAAGAGCAAAAGGATCAATCAACAGCCTGAAAGCAGAAGCAGAGGACTAGATGTTTGTGAGCCAGTATCGGATATCGGCTTAGAAGACAAGGAAATTGCAAACTGCTGCTTAAGATAAAGAAGCTTGCAGCACATCAACAGAGACAGAGGGAGACGGGGAAGCTTGAGTCCACCAAGCCTTTGTAGGTAATGTCACTTCTGCCCAGACTCCTACCCTGTGTTATTGGAGCCTAGAAAACCTACAGTTATAAGAAGAGTATCCTGTGGTACAGGCCCCTTACCTTTCTCTTTGTTATACATGGAGATACCAGGATGTACTGGCACTCTGGCCAGCTAATACCCTCCTACAGCTAGCCAGTGGCGACTGGTCTAGTGGAACTCCAGTAAACTGTGCCAAGACATCAGGCATCTGTGATCAGATCCCTGATGCCACCAGAGCAGTGTCATTGCCAAGGATAGAAGGGCACTTCCGTTCTTTGGGTGGTAGGTTCTGGTGATGATCTGGAATGTTTGACTTTACATCATATGTTGAAACTACTCCATTGCCATACAAGGATTGCGATCAGCGAATGAGAGCAACCCTGTGCAACATGGTCTGTAATATGCAATGCTAATTGCGTGTCCACATGCTAACTGTGTTTGTATAGTGCTTAGTGTCTAGGCACTATAATACTGTTTGGGGGTCAGAACTCTGGCGCAGAGGGTTGGTGAGATGTCTGGTTTTCACTGTGCATCCTAGTTTTATGTGTAGTATACTTCAGTTATGTGTATCAAAGTACTTTTCTTTTAAAAAGTAAAGAACTGACTGGGCATTGATCTTATTTGCTAGCAGTACAGTGTATCCTGTATTCTGAATGTCTAAACCCACCTCACCAAGTAAGACTTGAACTGTTCTGTCTTGCTACCCTGAGAGTGCAAGTGCTGGAGAGGGGTACTTGGTTAACAAGTTGTGGGTCCGCTTGTACTGAGTCCCCAGGACAACAGTGGGGGACACTCAAGTTGATGTGATTGGAGCAGGGTAGCCCCTGAGTGCCCTGGTGCCCAAGAAACCGGATCTATCACACACCTTCAGCATTTAACTTTTGTAACAATGCAGTTCGTCTTCTTCTGCCATACCTGATTCCTGAGTTTTTTTATCCATTTTCGAATCCATTTATTTGACCCCTCCCCAATTACGGATCGCTTTTTCTGTATGGTGTTTGACTGTTCCACGCATTGATGATGTACAATTCCCTTGGAGGTACATTATTGATTATTACCCCCCCACAATTTATTTTGATTACTTTGATTCTTGATTAATAGTAAACTTTTCTCCTACCAAGGCAGGACTAGGTTAATTTCCTTTGGTATCAGGCATGAGTTCATTTTTGCTCTTTTTTTTACACTTTTCCACATAATTCACTTGCGCCACACATTTCAGAATTCCTAAGAATTTCTTTTCTATATGTTTCTGGTACTCAGATTGTGACCTTCAGGTGCTATGGTTATGACCTCTCATGATACTTTTTTTCCTGCAAATAATGGGATAAACAGTTTTCCCTTCTCTATTGATGCAGCATTTGGAAATAAGTGTGCAGAGTGTTAATCCCTATTGCCCTGATGATGATCCTTCATTGATATATGGTTCGAAACACCATCAAAATGTTTTTGGTGGAAAGAGACTTTCATTGATTGACAGCAGGAATTTGCTTGTAAGATATTAGAACTGTGGATTTGTTTGGAGTGTGGTTTTTCTGCGGATTAATTTTATTTTATTGTGATTGCTCCTTGTGGTATGTACCATTTTGTATGCATATCCTTGACCACTGTGGGTTCACACCACACTGAGCACTGATCACATTTGTTTAACAAGTTCTTTTGTTGCATCAGATTATAAAGATTTGTACTAATCTCTTTTAATGTGTATCAGTAATTTATTTTGATCATATCCTGTACAATAAAGTCATCCTTTTCCTTTCTTGTTGAGCTTTGGTGAGACTAGACAGTACATTGTTGAAGTGTTGTGTAAAATCTCAAATTTGAAATCCAAGGACAACAAGTTTTCATGTTTATTTTGTCCCTGAGACATGTAGGCTTAACACCCTCCAGCACAAAGCATTTGGCTGTCAGTTTACAGTACCGCCTTGTGGATCTGTGGCAGAGCATTGCGTGCAGTGAAGATAAGATTTGCATCCTTATGTTCATACTGTTCAGACTTGTATTTATGGTTCATTAATGCAAAGCCTTTATTTTTAAGGTGAGTGCTCCAAGGAACTGCTGGAAGCTTGTAGTACCAACAGTAGTTCCATTATAAAAGTGTGTACACAAGTTGGCACAATTTAATAATATGGAGCTATGCATAATGCTCCTAGAATGCTCCCTGATGAGATGCAAATACTTGCATTAGCTGAAAGCAAGACTGTTGATTATTTCCTTTCTAAATAAAATGTCCACAATAAAATGCTACTAGAAACAAGATGTTTTGCTAAACTACTGAGAATGTTTAAGTACAATTTCCTTTAAGCATCACTTAGTGAAACATTTTTGATATACGCCAGTATTTTGTTAATGTGTGTCTCTTTTGACATGGTTGTTTTTGTGGGAGCTGCCGGGCTCTCACCTTTGGCTAAAACAAAAAATATTATTTGGTCTCAAAAAGTACACATTGCCACAGCAGTCCTGGCACTGAACAAATTACTTATTGTGCTCCTTGTAAAAGAGCAGGATGCTGTTACTCACAGTGAATCCAGCCTAAAGATAAACAGACAGACAGAATTTTAGTAAAAACAAAAGGTCTTGGTTAACACCAGACATAATTAGGAGCCAATTGTTAAGGAAATTCTTAAAGAAAGTTACAAAAATGCAGCTGTGGTACATGTCCTTACATTAGTGCAGATTTACAACTTTCATGAATTCACAAGAGTTTGCAGAAGTAGACCTGGAATTTTTCCTCCTAGAATATGCTTATGAACTGTGTTTTAGCAAGAGCAAATATCCATGTGTTGATTTGCTCACCGACATTCCAATCTTGAACTTCCGTTTACTGCTACTTCCAACCCAATATGTATATCTGCAGGAAAGGTTGCTAAATACGGTATTTGCTACTATCCAATCACTGCTATCATATGAGCATTGGCATAGCCAGAGAAGCTATTATTGAAGGTCTTATTTAATGAGATTGCCACCATCATTTGTCATCTCAGGATTGTTTTACAGGACAAGTAGATTTATGAAGAATATTGTCCAATGGACAAGTAGATATTTGATTAAAGTCACACCCTGTTTCAAATGATGCCTAATTGGAATTGTTGTTCTGAACAACTTTCTAAAGCTGGCATTTGTGCAAGTGTTACATTAAATTGGCTTGAGCAACAAGTCAGGTTTAACCCCTTCGATGCCAGGCCTTTTCCCCCTCCTGTGCCAGGCCTTTTTTTGCCTATTTGGAATAGTTCTCGCTTAGGCCCTCATAACTTTTTGTCCACATAAGCTACCCTCGCCAAATTTGCGTCCTTCTTTTCCAACATCCTAGGGATTCTAGAGGTACCCAGACTTTGTGGGTTCCCCTGAAGGAAACCAAGAAATTAGCCAAAATACAGTGAACATTTAGTTTTTTTGAAAATAAAATGGAAAAAAGGGCTGCAGAAAAAAGCTTGTGTTTTTAACCCTGGAAATGGCATCAACAAAGGGTTTGCAGTGCTAAAATCACCAGCTTCCCAGCTTTCAGGAATAGGCAGACTTGAATCAGAAAACCCAACTTTTCAACACAATTTTGGCATTTTACTGGGACATACCCCATTTTTACGAGTTTTTGTGCTTTCAGCCTCCTTCCAGTCAGTGACAAAAATGGGTGTGAAACCAATGCTGGATCCCAGAAACCTAAACATTTCTGAAAAGTAGACAAAATTCTGAATTCAGCAATGTGTAATTTGTGTAGATCCTAAAGGGTTTCCTGCAGAAAATAACAACTGAAATAAAAAAATATTGAAAAGGAGGTGAAAAAAACAGCCATTTTTCTCTACGTTTTACTCTGTAACTTTTTCCTGCAATGTCAGATTTTTTAAAGCAATATACTGTTACGTCCGCTGGACACTTCTGATTGCAGGGATATATAGGGCTTGTAGGTTCATCAAGAACCCTAGGCACCAAGAGCCAATAAATGAGCTGCACCTTGCAGTGGGTTTTCATTCTATACCTGGTATACGGCAATTCATTTGCTGAAATATAAAGAGTCAAAAATAGGTATCAAGAAAACCTTTGTATTTCGAAAATGGGCACAAGATAAGGTGTTGAGGAGCAGTGGTAATTTGCACATCTCTGAATTCTGAGGTGCCCATACTAGCATGTGAATTAAAGGGCATTTCTCAAATAAACGTCTTTTTTACACACTGTCTTATATTTGGAAGGAAAAAATGTAGAGAAAGACAAGGGGCAATAACACTTGTTTTGCTATACTATGTTCCCCCAAGTATCCAGATAAAAATGGTACCTCACTTGTGTGGGTAGGCCTAGTGCCCGCAATAGGAAATGCCCCAAAACACAACGTGGACAGATCACATTTTTCCACAGAAAACAGAGGTGTTTTTTGCAAAGTGCCTACCTGTGGATTTTGGCCTTTAGCTCCGCCGGCACCTAGGGAAACCTACCAAACCTGCACATTTTTGAAAACTAGAGACCTAGGGGAATCCAGGACGGGGTGACTTGTGGGGCTCTCACCAGGTTCTGTTACCCAGAATCCTTTGCAAACTTCAAGATTTGGCTAAAAAAAACTTTTCCCTCACATTTCAGTGACAGAGAGTTCTGGAATCTGAGAGGAGCCACAAATTTCCTCCACCCAGCGTTCCCCCACGTCTCCCGATAAAAATGGTACCTCACTTGTGTGGGTAGGCATAGTGCCCACGACAGGAAATGGTCCAAAACACAATGTGGACACATCACATTTTTCTACAGAAAACAGAGGTGTTTTTTGCAAAGTGCCTACCTGTGGATTTTGGCCTCTAGCTCAGCCGCCAACTGGGGAAACCTACCAAACCTGTGCATTTTTTAAAACTAGAGACCTAGGGGAATCCAAGATGGGGTGACTTGTGGGGCTCTCACCAGGTTCTGTTACCCAGAATCCTTTGCAAACCTCAAAATGTGGGTAAAAAAATACTTTTTCCTCACATTTCGGTGGCAGAAAGTTCTGGAATCTGAGAGGAGCCACAAATTTCCTTCCACCCAGCGTTCCCCCAAGTCTCCCGTTAAAAATGGTACCTCACTCGTGTGAGTAGGCCTAGTGCCCGCGACATGAAATGCCCCAAAACACAAAGTGGACACATCACATTTTCTCAAAGAAAACAGAGGTGTTTTTTGCAAAGTGCCTACCTGTTGATTTTGGCCTCTAGCTGAGCCGCCACATAGGGAAACCTACCAAACCTGCACATTTTTTAAAACTAGAGACCTAGGGGAATCCAAGATGGGGTGACTTGTGGGGCTTTCACCAGGTTCTGTTACCCAGAATCCTTTGCAAACCTCAAAATGTGGCTAAAAAAATACTTTTTCCTCACATTTCAGTGGCAGAAAGTTCTGGAATCTGAGAGGAGCCACAAATTTCCTTCCACCCAGCGTTCCCCCAAGTCTCCCGATACAAATGGTACCTCACTTGTGCGGGTAGGCCTAGTGCCCGCAACAGGAAATGCCCCAAAACACAAAGTGGACACATCACATTTTCTCAAAGAAAACAGAGGTGTTTTTTGCAAAGTGCCTACCTGTGGATTTTGGCCTCTAGCTCAGCCGCCACCTAGGGAAACCTACCAAACCTGTGCATTTATGAAAACTAGAGACCTAGGGGAATCTAAGACGGGGTGACTTGTCGGCTCTCACCAGGTTCTGTTACCCAGAATCCTTTGCAAACCTGAAAATGTGGCTAACAAAACACTTTTTCCTCACATTTCGGTGACAGAAAGTTCTGGAATCTGAGAGGAGCCACAAATTTCCTTCCACCCAGCGTTCCCCCAAGTCTCCCGTTAAAAATGGTACCTCACTCGTGTGGGTAGGCCTAGTGCCCGCAACATGAAATGCCCCAAAACACAAAGTGGACACATCACATTTTCTCAAAGAAAACAGAGGTGTTTTTTGCAAAGTGCCTACCTGTGGATTTTGGCCTCTAGCTCAGCCGCCACATAGGGAAACCTACCAAACCTGCACATTTCAGAAAACTAGAGACCTAGGGGAATCCAAGATGGGGTGACTTGTGGGACTCTCACCAGGTTCTGTTACTCAGAATCCTGTGCAAACCTCAAAATGTGGCTAAAAAAACACTTTTTCCTCACATTTGGTGACAGAGAGTTCTGAAATCTGAGAGGAGCCACAAATTTCCTTCTACCCAGCATTCCCCCCCAGGTCTCCTGATAAAAATGGTACCTCACTTGTGTGGGTAGGCACAGTGCCCGCAACAGGAAATGCTCCAAAACACAACGTGGACACATCACATTTTTCTACAGAACACAGAGGTGTTTTTTGCAGAGTGCCTACCTGTCGATTTTGGCCTCTAGCTCAGCCGGCACCTAGGGAAACCTACCAAACCTGCACATTTTTTAAAACTATAGACCATGGGGAACCCAAGACGGGGTGACTTGTGGTGCTCTCACCAGGTTCTGTTACCCAGAATCCTGTGCAAACGTCAAAATATGGCTAAAAAAGTACTTTTTCCTCACATTTCAGTGACGGAAAGTTCTGGAATCTGAGAGGAGCCACAAATTTCCTTCCACCCAGCATTCCCCCAAGTCTCCCGATAAAAATTGTACCTCACTTGTGTGGGTAGGCATAGTGCCCACGACAGGAAATGCTCCAAAACACAACGTGGACACATCACATTTTTCTACAGAAAACAGAGGTGTTTTTTGCAAAGTGCCTACCTGTAGATTTTGGCTCTAGCTCAGCCCCCACCTGGGGAAACCTACCAAACCTGTACATTGTTGAAAACTAGAGACCTAGGGGAATCCAAGATGGGGTGACTTGTGGGGCTCTCACCAGGTTCTGTTACCCAGAATCCTTTGCAAACCTCAAAATATGGCTAAAAAAATACTTTTTCCTCACATTTCGGTGGCAGAAAGTTCTGGAATCTGAGAGGAGCCACAAATTTCCTTCCACCCAGCGTTCCCCTAAGTCTCCCGATAAAAATGGTACCTCACTTGTGTGGGTAGGCCTAGTGCCCGCAACAGGAAATGCCCCAAAACACAAAGTGGACACATCAAATTTCCTTCCCCCCAGCGTTCCCCCAAGTCTCCCGATAAAAATGGTACCTCACTTGTGTGGGTAGGCATAGTGCCCACGACAGGAAATGGTCCAAAACACAATGTGGACACATCACATTTTTCTACAGAAAACAGAGGTGTTTTTTGCAAAGTGCCTACCTGTGGATTTTGGCCTCTAGCTCAGCCGCCACCTAGGGAAACCTACCAAACCTATGCATTTACGAAAACTAGAGACCTAGGGGAATCTAAGACGGGGTGACTTGTCGGGCTCTCACCAGGTTCTGTTACCCAGAATCCTTTGAAAACCTGAAAATGTGGCTAAAAAAAACACTTTTTCCTCATATTTCGGTGACAGAAAGTTCTGGAATCTGAGAGGATCCACAAATTCCCTTCCACCCAGCGTTCCCCCAAGTCTCCCGATAAAAATGGTACCTCACTTGTGTGGGTAAGCCTTGTGCTCGCAAGAGGAAGTGCCCCAAAACACTATCTGGACACATCGAAATTAGCAAATAGAAAACTACCTGTTTTTGCAGGGGGGCATCTCCGTTTTTGGTCCTGGGCTTAGCAGCCATCTAGGGAAACCTACCAAACCCAGACATTTCTGAAAACTAGACACCCGAGGGAGTCAAAAGAGGTGTGACTTGCGTGGATCCCCCAATATTTTCTTACCCAGAATCCTCATGAAACCACAAATCTAGCTAAAAAATCACATTTTTCCCACATTTCTGTGTGGGATCACTGCACCGGGACAAATGTCCTACCACCCAACGTTCCCCTCGTAAAAATGATACCTCACTTGTGTAAGTGGGCCAAGTGTGTGTGACAGGGAAGAGCCAAAAACTCGTCGAAATTGAGGGGAAACCAAAGTGGGTCCAAAAGGGCAGTTTGAAAAAAAACATTTTTAGGCTGACAAGTGCAGCAGAAATGTTATCGGTATAGATGAGACAATGCTGGGTGGTATGAATTTTGTGGATTACTGCAGATTCCGGAAGATTCCATCACAAAAATGTTGGAAAAATTTGTGCTTTCCAGCAAAGTTGCAGGTTTGCAGGGCATTGTGGGTAAGGAAATGGTGCGGGGTGCATGTGAAGCACACCACCCTGGAATCAACTAGATGTTTAGTTTTCAGATGTGTCTTAGTCTTGTGGATTTTTGTACATGGCAGCGTCCCAAAGTAAAAAAAAATTCAGCCCTCACCATTCCAAGTGGGACGATTTTGAGAGTTACCAAGCTCTCATGGCCCAAAAGTAAAACAAAAAACAAAAATAATCAAATGTTCTCTTGCTAGCCATGGGATAAGATGTTTTAGTGTGCGGGGGAGAGCTGAAAGACTGTTAGCCCCTTCAGTTCGGGCGGGGGCATAACCAGGCCCATACTGGTTGGTAGCCACCACCCCACTATTTTCTTTTATTTTTTGTATTCCCTGGCATCTAGTAGACTTTCTGTCCTCCTGGGGTGTGGATCGGGGTAATTGCCCAATCTGCCCACTGGTGGGCAGAACAACTTTGGCCCCATTTATTTGGGGTGGGGGTATGGCCATACACCCAACCTCTTATTTTGAAAACAAATCTTCCCTGGTCTCTGGTGGGCTTTCCGCCCCCCTTGGGGGCAGATGGGCCTTCCAAAATAGGCCAGTCTGCCCCCAAAGGGGGCAGTTATGCTCAACAGTAATGTGCCCCCATGGGGAGAGACCCTTGCCTAAGGGGTCGCTCCCCATACATAAAAACATAAAGTAAATAAAAAAATATATATATCCCTGGTGTCAAAACACACATATACACACACACCAATCCATGGTGTCTAGAGGTCCTTTGGGGGCAGATTGGTCCCAAGGGGGGCAGAAATGGCCTAAATACAATTTGCCCCCCAGGGGAGCGACCCTTGCCTAAGGGGTCGCTCCCCATACATAAAAACATAAAGTAAATAAAAAAATATATATATCCCTGGTGTCTAGAGGTATCCGCCTAATTATATTAGGCCGATGTGCCTCCGGGGGGGCAAAAAAGGCTTAAAAATATTTTGCCCCCCTCGGGGAGTGGCCCTTGCCCTTGTGCGTTAGTATTAAAAAATAAAAATCCCTGGTGTCTTGTGGTTTCTGCCCCCCTGGGCGCAGCTCGGCCTAATTATATTAGGCCAATCTGCCCCCAGGGGGGCAGAAATGGCCTAATAATAATTTGCCCCCCCGGGAGCGACCCTTGCCTAAGGGGTCGCTCCCCAAACATAAAAAAAACAAAAAAAACAATAAAGAACATTTTCCCTGGTGATTGGAGCAGGGTAGCCCCTGAGTGCCCGGGGGGGTCAGAAGTGACCTAGAAATAATTTGCCCCCCCGAGGAGTGGCCCTTGCCCAAGAGGCCGCTCCCCTTACTTGAAATAGCCCACAAAAATAAATATTCCCTGGTGTCTAGTGGTTTCTGCCACACCGGGGGCTGATCGCAAGGCCGATCTGCCCCAGGGGGTGCAGAAATGGCCTAATAATTATTTCCTCCCCTCCCCCCCGGAGCGACCCTTGCCCAAGGGGTCGCTCCCCAAACATAAAAAAATAAAAAAAACAATAAAAAAATGTATCCCTGGTGTCTGGTGGATTTCTGCCCCCGAGGAGTAGCCCTTGCCCAAGGGGCTGCTCCCCTTACTTTAAATAGCCACACAAAAATATATATTCCCTGGTGTCTAGTGGTTTCTGCCCCCCGGGGGCAGATCGCAAAGCCGATCTATCCCCAGGGGGGGCAGAAATGGCCTAATAATAATTTGCCCCCCCTGGAGTGACCCTTGCCCAAGGGGTCGCTCCCCAAACATAAAAAAAACAAAAAAAACAATAAAGAAAATTTTCCCTGGTGTCTAGTGGATTTCTGCCCCCTCTGGGGGCACATCGTCCTAATAATTTTAGGCCGATCTGCCCCCGGGGGGGGGGGCAGAAACAGCTGTAAAATGATATGCCCCCCTGGGGAGCGGCCCTTGCCCAAGAGACCGCTCCCCTTATGTGTACATATAAAAAAAAGTCCCTGCTGTCTAGTGGTTTCTGCCCCCCTTGGGGGCAGATTAGCCTAATAGAAATAGGCCGATCTGCCCCTAAGGGGGGCAGAAATGGCCTAGAAAAAATGCCCCCAGGGGAGCGACCTTTGCCTTAGTGAAGGTAGTTTTTAGATTGTTAGTTTGAAACTGCCACTTTTAGAAAGTGAGCATTGTCTTGCTTAAACCATTCTGTGTCTCTCCCTGCTTGTGTATTCACAAAGGAAGCTGGGATGTAGCCTGATGAGCCATCTGAGCTATAGTGGATCGAGGAGTGGTCACTTACACCTGAATGGGCTGTGCCTGCTCTCACACAATGCAGTCTCCAACCCCATGATGTCTGGGGCCTTGCCTGAGCAAGGCAGGATCTTGTGAACAAAAGACACTTTCCTTTGAAGTTTACCTATTTTAAAGGCAGAAAGGGGTATAAGTAGTGGACCCAAAAACCCCAGACTTTAGATTTCTTCAAGATCACTTCTGGAACCAAGAGGCACCTCTGCCAAGGAGAAGAGGTGAAGAGCTGAGGAGAAGTGCTGCCCCTTCCTGTGACTGTGCTTTGTTGGGCTATCCTGCAGTTGCTGCTTCTGCCCGTGAAAGGGGACAAAGACTGGACTTTGTTGCGCATTCCTGCTTGAGAAGAATCTCCAAAGGCTTAAACTGAGCTTGCCTCCTGTTTTGAAGTCTCAGGGCCATCAAAGACTTCCTCTGCCAGCACCTGGACTCTCTGCTGAGACTCCCGCCCTGCCATGTGGTGCCCTATCCAGTCTCTGGGCCCCTTGAAAGGTGAAGCTGGCAGAGCAAGGACTAAAATCCACGCACAGAACACTGTGCTGGGAAATTTTTGATGCACCATCTGCAACGCAGCTGATATGTGACACGCCACCGACTTCGCAGCTAAAATCGACGCTCCACCTGCATTACGGCTGGGACATCGATGCATCGCAGCTGGAGAAATGATGCAACACCCGCTTGCGCCTGCTGATAACGATGTAAACGTCACGCAGCGTTGTTTTCTAACTCAGTTCCGACCGGATTCCTCATGCATCGTCCCTGGGCATCCAAGTCATCGTGAAGCGTTGCGAATCCGAGACGCCCTGTCCGGAAATCGACGCATCACCCTCTTGCGTGGGAGAAAAACGACACATCACCTACCCGACTGGAGAAGAAACAACGCATGGCCTCACTTGCGAGTAAGGAATCGGTGCATCACTGACTTTTCCAGTGCACGCTCACCTGTGTGGCTTTATTTTGATGCAAACCAGGTACTTTGTGTAAAATCGTTTCCATTGTTTTCTATGGAGTAAGAATCTTATTCTTTTGAAAATTCATATCTTGACTTTTATATGTTGGATTTTTGTCGTTTTGGTCGTGTTTAACTTAGATAAATATTACCTATTTTTCTAAACTGGCGTGGTGTCCATTTTGTAGTGTTTTCACTGTATTACTGTGTGTGTTGGTGCAAATACTTTACACATTGTTTCTCAGATAGGCCTGACTGCTTGTGCCAAGCTACCAAGGGGGTAAGCAGGGATTATCTACATGTGTATCTCCAGTGCCCTGTCCAGGGTGAGTGTCTCTGCGTGGACAGAGTGCAAACTGACTGCCATCCAGAGACCCCATTTCTAACAGTGGCCAGACCTTTTTATTTACATCATAGAAAGGTAGACTACTGGCACACATGTTTAAAGTTCTGCTGCCACATTTTAACCTGGATTTCTGTGCTGATATCCCAAGTGCATGCACGTTATGTAGGTATGCATGTGGTCTGCATGTTACACACATTGTGCATGTCAGGGTGAACCAGAGTGAAGGAGTCAAGTGGGTCACGCTTTGGAAGCTATGAGAAGCATCAATCAAGCCAATAGCAGAGGCTCAAAAAAAGACTTGGAAGGAAACATGAAAAAACAAGCACCATTCTGGAGGTGCAAACAGAAAATAGACATGGCTGCATGTGGACACCCAGAACTGAAGTGCAGGAGACAGGGACAATCCAGGACTGAAGAGCAAGAGGTGGAAGGGGGTGTACGATAGACCGGACTGTGGGAGAGGCAAACACTCAGAGACTGAATACCAACTAGTGCCGACCAGACCAAAAAGGAGAAAGTGCTACACCCTTGCTGAAATCTACTAAGGAAGGTGGCAGGGGCAGAGGGGTCATGTTCACTGGAAGGCAGTAGTCCTACACCAGAGAGTCTGAGTACCTGATACTTTTTGTGTAGCACACAGTATTGAGTTTTATTCTATATTAAAGTACTTCTCATTTAGCAAAGATAAGCAATGGGCTAGACAATCATTTTATTACACTGTTGGGTGTATGTTTAGTGCTGAATCTTTTGTACACCCACACTAAACACCCTGAAAAGCCTATGACTGCTGGCCATTACTACCGTGGGGAGTCAACTGGTGAACTGTTTGTACTTGGCCATGTTTGCAGAGTCATAGCAGGACAGACCTTGTGACATTAGAGGCAAATAGCCTCAGCCTCCATTGCTTAGGCCCAGTGACTCATGCTTACCCTTTGCCCCTCCACACACAGGGTCTGGTATGTAGCAAATGGCTAGTGTAGGAAGGCCTACATCTCTCATCTGCTGTCCTGCTTAGTGGGCCACAATAAGAGATTTCAATCAATGTATCTTAGCCCTAGTACTCCTGAGCAATGTCCTCTCTACCAAAGGCCAAGAAGTATTTTCTTATGATTTGCTCTAGGTCACATGTCAAGTGAGGTAATTTCCTGTGATGTCATGGCCAGGTTGAATGTCATGAGATGTTATTACCTGTTATGTCATTATCATGCAACTTAGCAGAATGTTGGAAATTCTGCAGCAGGTAGTGACCCATTCAACTCACACTCAGGACCCAGTCTGAGGCTGAGTTTGTTTATATTTTTAACTTAGAAGAGAAAACGGGATGCAAGTGTGATCTCACTTGCCATACTGGTCTGAGTGTGCAGGTAGTGAGATGTGTGACTGGAGCACATGCCTTTTTAATTGCATATGATGCATTGTATGTGCTAAAAAGCCCCAGAAAACTCTGCTGTTCACTCTCCATCAGGAAGGAAGGATGATGCAAGAGATGGTAAGGAAATGGACGTTCAAATGAGCTATAAATGTTGCTGTTGTGGGATTAGTTGCTTTTGTGTGTGCATGTATGTTTGAGTTAACTGAACTGTCTAGTGGTAGTGGGAATTAAGAACTGTTTTTTAGAGAAAGGAGTGTTGCTTGTGAACACATCCTCAGGGCAGTGGTGAGGGACCTTCATTTTCAAGTTAAGCAAGATGGCAGGGAACCATTATCATTCCTTGTTGTGGGGGGACCATATTAGTGCAGGACTGCCATTCAATAGGAAAGATTGAAGGTAAGAGGACCCTATGGCTCTACCACCAGGCTCCAGGCCTCATTTAGAAATCAATAGGAAGATTTCCAGATGTTCTCCATATTAATCAGATACTTGCTTAGCCCTGCATTTTCTACAGGTATGACTGTGTGGGCATGTAGTGAGCTGTAGGACGATATTGTGAATTTCTGAGCTATTAGTCAACGCATATTTACTGACCACCATGTTGCTTAGCTTGCAGTCACTTTGTATGCCCATGTAAACCAAGCCACTTTGGCCTTGTCGCTTCTGACTTACACAGTCTCACTTTCATATCTGACACAGCAAGAATTCTCAATCAAACTAGCTCAGCATCTGGAAGTTCCTATGGTGTACCTCTTTTCATAGTCATTTCCCCATGAAAAAGTCATGAACCTGCTAACACCACTATGTGAAGTTTCAATTTCTGTCATGTATATCTTTCTTTGATTGCCTATGTGAAGAAAATGTATAAATGTTGAGGAAATTTAAGGCGGCACTAGCATTGGATGCTCAACTGCTTGGGCAGGCAAAGCACTGTTTCTCTGTAGAGCAATATTACAATTATTTCATAATAAACATGCTTTAGATGCTAGGCATACCTGCAGTCATATTTATACAACAGTACTAGTTGCATTAGGTCTGAAGCCACCTACTGTTGGCATGAGGGGAGAGAGCGGGACCAGACTCCACTTAACAACCGCAGATGCCAAAAGTAAGAGAGATTGGCCCTCATTCTGACCCTGGCGGTCTTTGACCGCCAGGGCGGAGGACCGCGGGAGCACCGCCGACAAGCCGGCGGTGCTCCAATGGGGATTCCGACCGCGGCGGTAAAGCCGCGGTCGGACCGGCACCACTGGCGGGGTCCCGCCAGTGTACCGCGGCCCCATTGAATCCTCCGCGGCGGCGCAGCTTGCTGCACCGCCGCGGGGATTCCGACCCCCCCTACCGCCATCCAGATCCCGGCGGTCGGACCGCCGAGATCCGGATGGCGGTAGGGGGGGTCGCGGGGCCCCTGGGGGCCCCTGCAGTGCCCATGCCACTGGCATGGGCATTGCAGGGGCCCCCGTAAGAGGGCCCCTACAAGTATTTCACTGTCTGCTGCGCAGACAGTGAAATACGCGACGGGTGCAACTGCACCCGTCGCACAGCTTCCACTCCGCCGGCTCGATTCCGAGCCGGCTTCATCGTGGAAGCCTCTTTCCCGCTGGGCTGGCTGGCGGTCTGAAGGCGACCGCCAGCCAGCCCAGCGGGAAAGTCAGAATTACCGCCGCGGTCTTTCGACCGCGGAACGGTAACTTGACGGCGGGACTTTGGCGGTCGGCCTCCGCCGCCCGCCAAGGTCAGAATGAGGGCCATTGTTTCTAAGGGAACTGGGATGGAGTTTGCGCCAACACATTTGGCCAGCCAATCAGGACACAGTGTTTGCCTGGCTTAACTAAACAAGGTGAAGTCTAAGGATACTACTTTTCTGTCACTATGCTTATTCATCTTGGTGTTTTAAAGATAGGAAACAATGGGTTTAAACTGGGTAAGTATGTAGATGCTGCATGAGTTCCTAAAAGAAATGTACAAGGACCCTAGCACAGACCCTTTGATGGTAAATGCATGTGAAAGAGGATTACTGATCCACCTATGTACCACCAGTACAGAAAAAGCACATAAAGATATCGGAAACAGTGGGTGGGACTTACTGATGAGGATAAAAGAAGCCTCCTTTTGAGGGAGATACCTTTGATGCCGACTGCTTAAGCAATTTGAGAAGACAATTAAAAGACATCAAAAACAAGTCAGCTGCAGAGCAATTGTTATGAGGAAACAAACAAACAGAAGGATGAGTCTCAGGTCCAAGAATTGAAGCAAACACTTAAGAGACTGCAGCACCAAATTAGCCACTTGAGTGACAGGATTAGGGCTTTTACCCCCTACTATCCATCGCCATCCTACCCTTTGCCACAAATCACAGAACTATCAAAATTAAAAAAAGAAAGGGAGGATGATATTTTAGATGACTTAAATTTCCACATGCCAGTGGGGATCCAAGGAGACAACTGTGTCTGGAAATGGGGCAGCTTCGGCTATGCAAGCAGCAAGAGCTGCACAAGGGAAACATGGCATTAGCAGGTGCAGGGAGACAAGCGTCTGACACCGACGCATTAAATGACAATGCCTCCACCTCTCAATCCCACTCTAGACCTCAAGTCTGCTTAGTCTCCTCTAGTGATCAAATGGACAGGGCTCACAGTCCAAACAATTCCCTGCCCTTTAGTGATGAAGATAACGAGGAACCCTACTTGGATTCATATGATGCCCTTTTTGCTTTGAAAGGTGACTCCAGCCCTTGACGTAGATTAATCATCCATATTCCCCGGTAGATGGCTGACTTGATTAACATTAAGGAACAGTTTCTCACCATTTGTGAAAACCCCTCAAAATTCTAAGAAGAATACTAGATGAAGTTTTAGGTGTATCAACTGAATTAGGGGGATGAGAATCAGTTGTTGAAATTGTTTTGTGGAAAAGAGTACTTAGCTGTGATGTGTAGCAGTAGGTGGTGGTTTTTGGGATTGTTTTGTGGAAAAGAGTGGTGAGCTGTGACGGGTGCCCACAGGTGGTGGAACTTTAGCAGCATCAAATAATTGGTTTCTAAATGCCATAATAGTAAATGCACAATAAAACAGTCACTAGTAGATTATCTAAACAGCTCAACGGAAGTGTTCAAGATATATTTGTGGATTAGCCCATTGCACTGAACCAGCTCAGGAAAATGTAGGTGCTACCTTTTTGCAGGGACTGCTGCCTACTGTGCAGAATCTGCTGCACACACTTTAAATTGAATGTCAAAAATAAAACATCTATATGAATAGCCTTTGTTTGGGACAAAGTCACTTTAAGCGCTGTAATGTAAGGGCCTTTAACCCACATGGAAGGCACCGAGCGGCCCTGTTATTGCATTCCACGTTATGGGAGAAGTGTAAAGTTTCCATGTGACACGTTCTGTTCGTACTTTTTTTAAGAACAAGGGAAACAAGAGCGGCAACAAGTCACCCCGAGCAAACGCTCCCTCTTCTGAAGCCTGACAAGATTACTGGGGTTTAAAAAGTAGCACAGATACCACACAGTGGTGTGCTGGAAACTAGCAGAGTTACAGTGCCAATCATTGTGTGGCCATTCAGGAAAGGAAGAACTGACCTAAGCTAATAGCTTCACAAATACACTCACCTCAGGATGGACCTCCGCGACTAAGATGTCTGCTGCTCCTCCTGAATGTGCAGGACAGATAAACTAACCCAGGAGAGATAGTAGCTCAAGAGGAAGGTGAGATCTTTGTGTGAACATTTTGTCACCTGCTAGCCCACTGGACCAAAGGAAGTGACCAGTATGATAGTCCCTGGCCGGAGGAGGGATCCTCCTAACCAGAGGACATAACTGTTGCGGAAGACTGCATCCGGCAATGAGCGGGAAATCCCAAGTGGAATTTCCCCTACACCAGGAGTAGCTGCCATTAGAGGGCGCT
The DNA here is from genome assembly GCF_031143425.1 of Pleurodeles waltl. Taxonomy (NCBI): domain Eukaryota; kingdom Metazoa; phylum Chordata; class Amphibia; order Caudata; family Salamandridae; genus Pleurodeles; species Pleurodeles waltl. The sequence goes on along the minus strand of NC_090447.1, from coordinate 1,330,168,203 downwards.
AGAGCACCGAACTTATCGATTTCCTAGTTATGTGGATGGTAATTGTCAAGAACAATTACCATCCACATAAGTTGTTTTGTAATAAAAAAAAATAATCAGGGCTCTAGGCAGATGCTGTGTGCAGCCTTCGATGTCTGGCTGCTTCTCGTTCTTGCTGAGATGACAGTCAGGCAGCCAGGCGTTACTGTGAGGGACACATGCTCAAGTGAGCATGTGAAACACAGCTTTTTTTTTAATTCAATCCCTAAGCAGGCTAGGGGCTGACCTAGTGCCAGCCATGACCTGCAATTTTCGGGGGTTTGAAGAGACCTCCCATTCGTAAGGCCATCAGCATCATATTTGCAAGCACTCCCGGGCATTTAGGGCACCAGCCCTGTAGTTCCGGGACTTCCTGTCAATCATATCACAGGCTGCAGGCAACACCCTTCCAAAACTCGTCACCAATGACGTGTTGGAAAAGGGTATTGCTTACAGTCTGTGCAGGACTGAGGGCATGTGACTCAAGGTCACAGAGTCATGAGACTGTGACCTCGAACCATATGTATGCTGTAAACAGATACACTGCATGTTTTAGCAGGCACAGACTATCTGTTTAGAGCTTGGAATATATGGTATTTCAAGTGCTCCCTTTGTGCGCTTTTAACTTGCTGGAGTGTTTCACTTTATTTTGTACACCCGTTCATATCTCTATTTTTTAGAAGTATTTATTAACAGTGTTAATAAATGCCTCACAGTGTAGTGATATTAACTGATGTACTAAAGCAAAACACTCCTGCATGATAAAAGCACAGAAAGGGAGCATGTTTAAATATTCCAGTTCTCAAAGTGTTAAAAGCCTCCTCTATGCTTTCAAAATGCAGGAGAGCTTTACCTAAGTACATCAGTTTAGAAGACTATATTGAGAGCCATGTATTACAACTATTAATGAATGCCTCTAAGTATAGTGATATGAACAGATGTACTAAAGTTAAAAACACTCGCTTGTTAATAGCAAACACAAGAGCACTTTTAAATATGCCCATTCTGGATGTATGCATCCTGGACTAACATACTTAAAATCTCTTGTGTGCGGGAGTGTTTCAAATTACTACCTTACTTTGTATTACTATATTGAGAGGCATGTATTAAAACTGTTAATAAATACCTTTCAGTATAGTGATAACAATGGATGCACTAAAGTGAAACATTGAAGCATATTATTAGCATAAAAGAATCACATGCAGGATTGTTTAAGGAGATGGGAATGCTATGTTGTGGAGAAACCAGTAGAGCAGCCCAAAATGATAATATGGCCCCTACTGCAGAAGGGCACGTCAAGGACCATCCATGTTCCATTGGTTCAGATGGATAAGGAAGGGCTATGAGCCAAACTGCCACCGTTGTTGGATGGGGCAGGGAAATGGATCTCATGCTTTGAGAAGAACACAGTGAGAATAACCCTAGCGTTAGGTGATGTTAAAAGTCTGCTAAGTAGTATTACCGGAGAGCAGACTACAGGTGTTCGCCCGAGCCCGCATCCCAGCAATCACGCTGACAAACGCCGAGCATGACCAGGCATATTAATTTCATATAGGCACCAAATATGGACGGCCCTGGAAATGTTCCCTGACTGCCCAGATGTAGGAGGGTTAATGGCAGGAACCATGTAACCTGGAGAGACAATAACCAATTTTCTAGATAGGATGAGAGAACAGTGGGGACAGGAGACAGGACAGCCATCGACCAATACGGACCCCCAGGTCATATTCTTTTACAATATCCTAAAAAAGGGGGTGACCACTGAAATACAAAGTGGATTGGACAGCGTAGTGAGGCTAGACACCAAACTCTGGAGGGAGATACAAGCTCACATATTGCATTATCACAAAAAGAAACTGGAAACGGACAGGGAAAGACAGGAGCAAGCCCAGTGAGACAAGACTAAGTTGGTCCAATACAAATTGAGGAAGACCGTCCTCGAGGAGGCTTCATTGGCTGCAAGCGTGCAGATGGCACCAGTTCTGAAGGAAGCTCCACCGCATAACCCCAGAGGGTTTCAATATAAATATAACAATAGAAACCAAGAAGGTTGGCAACAGCAAGACCTTATGAAATGTTGCTATTGCAACAGAATGGGCCACGTGACCAATAGATGCTGGCTAAAGGCATATCACGAGCAGAGGTCGATGAGCCAAGCCCATGCCCAGCAAAATTCCCATCTGCAAAACCAAGCTAAGGGAAACCTGAATGCACCTTAATCTCAGCTGCAGGGAAGTCAGTCTGACGAGGTAAGCAGGACGGCTCACCGACTAGTGCTGAAAAGCAGGCACCCAGGTCTCTGTATCAACAAACCAATTGGGGTGGGTTCCAATTGCCAGGTCAAAAGGTCCCCACTCCCAGGCACCCAGCCAGGACCAAAAGTTCCTTTTTGGCGTGTAGTCCTTAGAGTAGTAGTGCCCCCGGACAGCTAATGGCCTTCAGCCAATTGGAAGCTCCCCTTTGGTTCCAAAACAAAGCTGTGCTCTAGTATCATGAGCCAGGTTTCTCATCCGCTTGGGATAGTGAAGACCCCCATCACCTCACAGCACCAGCACCAGCTCTGACAGATTGCGAAGCACCACATCACATCAAGCCAGTAGAGGGGTAAAGGGGTTTGGCAGAACAACCAGCCATTACAGTCCTTTACCGTCATTTGGGCAAAAGCTGACTCACTATGCAGCAATATTTTGCCTTCTTCTTTCACTCAAGGTTTTGCAAGTAACAGCCAGAAACTGCAGGTCCAAAAATTCCGGAAAAGATATTGTCTGAGGGAAAGAGGGGTGCCGGGAAAAAGGGATCTGAAAAGATCCATCACAGCTCAAAGCAGAGTGAAACACAGAAATATGATGATTCCTGAATCAGGCCTAGAAATCAGCCAGCACACAAGAGCTTACACACACTGTCTGGAAGAAGCAACAATCCCAATCTTGCACACTGGAAATCAAAGGCACACAGGAGCTGCACAATAACTCTCCGACCCCCTCTATTTCACGTCACTTAAGAACAGATCATGCGAAGGGAAGTGCCCAAAGACCAATAAAAAGAAGCCCAAAGCTAGCCCAGAGGAAGCCTCTAGAAAAGGGCATAGTCAAGACACCCAGCACAACGAGGGAGGGTCACATTGCACACTACATGCTGGGTCTAGAGGGCTACACACATGACCTCAGGGCATGTTGCGATCACCAACCAAATTTCAGTACAACAGGTACATCAACTGCACTAGTGTAGATCGAAAACTCCACCCACAACGATGGCACCCCCATGCACACACTGGGACACTGGAGGGCTAGCAATGTCAACAGAGCGCCAGTTAATAAATAAGATTAGCCACATGCTCAAAAGATCACTTTGTAAACAAATATTTACAACCGTATACCTAGTCAGGCAAGGAGAGGGGAGCCCAACAACCCTTAAAATGAATATGTCCGTAAACAATAACACATTTTATCAAATTAGAGGGAAGTTGTTAAAGTAATTTACTCAAAGATTAAGATACTGGTATTTCTCATTTACCGTTGTGATGGTCAGATTTACATAAAACAGCTAAAACTTGTTTTTCATTAGTCCCTCATCACAAGTGAAAAATTCCATGCAATTGAATTTGCTTAATAAATCTCTTCCCAACAGATTTGGAGGGTCAGTAATATAGTGAACACTTGTATTTAAAAAATAATGGACATGCCTGAATTAGGTATTAAAGGAAATTGTGAGGTTTAAAGTGTAGAGCGGCTAGTACTGTTTTAAACAAGGCAAGATTTCAGTTTATCGTTAACCATGCATTTCCCATTAGGCCTCTGTCTGGGTTCAGTACCCACTGGAAGCCCCTCTCATCCCTTAGTTGCTAGGGAAGTGATAAGTATCACCAGACACAGAAACTGCTCTGAGACTTTGGGGGTCATTCTGACCCTGGCGGCCGGTGACCGCCAGGGTCACCGACCACGGGAGCACCGCCAACAGGCTGGCGGTGCTCCCGAGGGCATTCTGACCGCGGCGGTTCAGCCGCGGTCAGAAAGGGTAAACCGGCGGTCTCCCGCCGGTTTACCGCTGCCCCAATGAATCCTCCATGGCGGCGGAGCGCGCTCCGCCGCCATGGGGATTCAGACACCCCCTACCGCCATCCTGTTCATGGCGGGAAACCCGCCATGAACAGGATGGCGGTAGGGGGTGCCGCGGGGCCCCTGGGGGCCTCTGCAGTGCCCATGCCAATGGCCCCCGTAAGAGGGCCCCGCAAAGTATTTCAGCTTTGCAGACACTGAAATACGCGACGGGTGCAACTGCACCCGTCGCACCCCTGCAACTACGCCGGCTCAATTCTGAGCCGGCGTCCTCGTTGCAGGGGCATTTCTGCTGGGCCGGAGAGCGCCCGCCGGCCCAGCGGAAATGTCTGAATGGCCGCCGCGGTCTTTTGACCGCGGTGCGGTCATTCGGCGGCGGAACCTTGGCGGACGGCCTCCGCCGTCCGCCAAGGTCTGAATCAGGCCCTTTGTCTGTTTCAAGGGATGGCATAAGGATGTGGCATTGATTAAAGGGAAGTGAATTTCTTCAGTGAGTCATTCTTGCATAACCATGAGTAATGAAAGGGCTTCAAAAATACGCAGCTCCAGAGGGAAGAGCAGTTCTGTCTATTCCTTTTACTTCTTCTTTTACTGGTCTCTCCTTGGTTGGAATCAGTTGTGCTGTTTCAAAATGATTATGCATAAAGGATCCAGATGCTCCAGGAACAACTAAGGCAAGGAACACCCAAGAAATAATATGCTTGATCAGTAATAGACACTTCACTGATTTGTGAACCCATCCCGGTTCCATTGTTCAAGTGAGGGTAGTATTCCACTAAAGTTTTCCTCAAATGTGAATTTACCTAAAAAAACAGAAGACAAGAGGCGTTTGGCAAAACAGGAACGGTTTGTTTAATTAAACATCACTGCCGGGAGAGCAGTTACAGAAATGCGGTCTGAGGACTCTTCCTCAGTGTACAATTGATCTGAGCAATGTTATATACATTTCAATTAACGCAATCCTTTTGAGGTGAAGAATGTGAAGAGTTGTCATGGAGTCATAAATAAGGTCCCTATAACAAATGCAGGTGGGCCTCGACCTTGCATGGACACAGTGTCAGCCAGCTGATAATGTGTCCAGATATCTGCCCTGAGTGGTGCGTGGTCCCTGCGTGCTACTGTGTGTGCTGTTTTCTGAATGGCTAAGTATTGCTTATGTGGCATTTCACTTTATGTTGTATTGGGCAATGTGTGCACCCCTCTAGCCATGTGTGTTTTATTGAGGCCAATTTCCTCTGACCATTGTGGCATTGCTGCACCTATCTAAGATTCCTATTTGCATTTTTGACTGCCGCCTACATGCCACCCCACCTGTGGCCTGTCAGTCAGTAACGTCAGGCCTAGGTCTCAGAGCCTACCTGACCACATACTCCTGTGACTGGGTTGATGGAGAGTTCATGACAGAGGAATGTAATAATGGTGATGTTACTTCGTTCTTATATGAATGTATCATTGCATGTAGCAGCAGATTTTCAACTACACCATATAACCCATATTTCATGACAGGCACATTATTGGGGGCTTGTTGTCCCACTTCCCTAGATACTTGCATTCTACCCAATTCGAGGACTGCGCTTTAACAGCAGGAAAACCCCATTTTGCAGGAAACCACACAAAAACAGTAACAATATGAAAAAGGGCAACAAGACGTGCCTAGACTGGTCAGCCACTGTGAAAACCAGGAGGACCAGTCTGTGAACCACTCATGCTCAGGGGCACCTCCCTCTTCATACATGTCTTTTTGTAGTGGGTGCAATGCTTGCATTACAAGAGTCAGAGTCCCATTGTCCATGTCATTGCCAGGTATAAACATAGAGCAGGATGCACCAATCTTCATGCACACCCCGCCCTCATTTGCGGTCATCAAATCCAACACATACAGATGTTGCATCACTATTAGAAGGATGGCTCTCAGTTCTTCCTTTATTGCAATAACGCTGAGCTCAGTGCTCTTCATCATTTTGAGCATTTCTCACCTGGTTATTTGTAACCTGCGGGCATTCGCTTTTGTCTGTATGGTGAAGAAGGGTATAGACCCTCCTGCTGATACTGTGCATTAGAGTACAGTCTGAATTTCTCTGGAGTGTCCTTCTACTGAGCCCAGCAAAAATAATCAGCAGTTCTTTTCTTTAGAGCCTGATGCAACAGAGTTGTCCTCTTCCTTAGAGGGTGTTGGTATAGTTCTGACAGATCTTCTATGGGAATGACCAGGGTTGGGGTGTATATGGTGACAATGGAGCAGAGGCCATGCCATCCGGGGAGGAGCTGAGTGTAAGCAAACTTGCTGCATTGCCAGTTAGCGTCCATCAGCATGGAGGTGTCCCGTGACATGTCCGGAATGTGCAGGATTGTGCCACAGTTTTCATTTGCACCCAGTAGAATTGTTCCTTTGCCTCTGAAACATAAGGAATACAGAGTGAATTTTCGTACAATTAGGGGTTGCCCCTTCCCTTCTATCCACATATACCTATCTATCTCAGTATCCCAGATTTCCTGACATGGGTTATCCATGCTGTTATTCATCCCTCCCCTACGAGACCAATTTCCCTTTGTATCATCAAGGTGGATGGCCCTGCACTGAAACTCCATGTCTGGGGTCCACTTGTTGTTAACGAAGATGGCACCATATATGCTGCGGGCCACCGTGGGACCACAGATGAAAGCGGGAGCGGACATGTTTGTGCATTGATTTGGTGGCTTTCCTACCTCCAAGAATCTCACTCTGTAAAATCTCAGGGTCAAACAGTATCCTTCCCTATAGCGTCCTTTCTGCGCATCCTACCTAGCTCAGTTTGGATATCGCTAGGATCGGTGAGAAGGTACAGTGCTTGGGATTGGTCTCGTAGCGGGTCAGATTTACTACTATCCTGTGGGGTTCAACTCGGTGGAGTTGTATCTTGGCCCTAATCATACGTAGCCATAGGTGTAGAAGGCATTTAGCTTTTTCAGGGTCTACCTCTTGGGACAAATAAAGCCTGTCTGTGCCTACTGCCTGACGTATCAGGGAACAGACATAACATGACCCAGTTGATGTCTTGGAGCCCAAGGTCATGTACTGATACCATGTGTTGTATAAGAGGGTGCTATGTAGTGCGTGTTGAATGCTGGTGTTGTGTTTAGTGTAGTTATAAGTAACATCGGAGCGGTCCCTACGCAAGGCACACTGCCATTTTCTGAACAGACTCCATTAGACTAGGTCACTCTTTGGTATGTACTGGATGCTGCATTACCCATAACAAAAAGAGGATACACACATGTGCAAAAATACATAACTTTTTGAACATCTTGGGATGAATCCAGGGCAGATGTCTGTAGCCCTCTGGTCATTGGAGTTTCTTACTTTTGACAGTTCTTGATGCTGTTGGGATTGTTGATCTGGTAAAGTTTGACACAAAAGAGTTCACTATACGGTTCAAAGTAAAAGGTGGACCTGTTGGAGTTACTTGTGTGGTTGTTGAAAAGATGATGGTCCGCTGTAAAGGTGGTGCACTCTGAGGCTTGATTGCAGACCTGTTAAATAAGAGCTAGGCTCAGTTTGTAATTGGAGAAAACATTGCATCCTTACATGTGTCATCACCAACTATTTCCTAGGAATTCTTGTGTTCTCGTCGTTTCAGTGAGGCACCTGAAGGTGGCCACGCTCAAGGTATCTAATTTGAAAAAAATGGTTATTGTATTCATTTTATGGGTTGTTGTTGTTGGGCCTCTTGATGCAAACCCTACAGTGCTTTCATTTCCTTCATCCGACAACTGTGAAATAACTGCTCCAAGACCATATTCACATGCGTCAACTATTACTATGGTACTCTTTCCTTCTGAAAATGGCTGCAAGGCTGGAACATTGACAATCTCATGTTTGATTTGTTGGAACATCCTATTACATTTTTTGGCATAGAACTCACATAATCCAAGAAATGACAATAATTGATCTCTGGATTTAGGGGCAGGAGCTTCTAAATTGCTTTTTACCAAACTTTGTTTAGGCTTAATGCCATCTTTTGATAAAACATGACCGAGATATTCAATCTCTTCCTTCAATTGTCAAATCAATGTCTGGATCAACAACAATTTTGTTCAACAACGTGGAAGTATCCTTAACCACTAATACATATTTATTCATTTGTTCTTCCGAAATATTCTCAGTGTCATCATTCAACACACAACGGACATTACTCTTTCTGGTACTTCTACAAACTCTTGCAAAATGTCCAATTTTGTTGCAGTTTCTTCATTGTTGATGTGTCGCTGGACAGTTCTTAAAAGATGAGACATGGGCTGAAGAACCACATTTGTAACAGATAGGTTTCTGATTGAACTTGCTTCTGAAGCTGGCGTTGTCCTGTTTTCTCTCAGGGCACTCTTGTTTTTTGTTGTTGCCACTTTGCGCACTTATGACTGCTCCAGATATGGTTGTATTGGACAAAGATACTTCTAATTGTTTGGCATCCTCCATAGAACATTCAATACTCTTAGCAATATCAATGGCTTTATCCAGCGAAGGATCCTTACACGTCAGTAATTTCTCTTGGATTCTTTTAGAATAACACCTGGCAACGAGTTGATCTCTAATAAGTTGAGAAGTAAAGTTCTCAAATTCACACTTAGCCGCTAGAACCTTCAATGCAGTTATAAAAGTATCAATACTCTCACTAGAACCCTGTGGCCTAGTAAAGAATTTGTAGCGATGTACCACAATGTTCTTTGTTTTGACAAAATATTTATCCAATTGTGCAATGGCCATTTCAAACTCATCTAGTTCTTCTTCAATTCATAAGCCGGGAAATGATCAAATATGTTCTGGCCCTCAACTGGCCCTCAACTCCCAAATGATAATACATTAAACTCTTTTTTCTCTCCGGTTTGAATTTATGTCCATCAATAGAACCTAAGTACGCTTTAAAAGACCAAAGCCATAGTTTCTACTCAAGAGGTGGATCTCCAGTATCTTGTAAAAAAGGTGCTGGAGGTACTACGTTTTGCATATATATATATATTTTTTAAATAAATAAATTAAAATAGCAACACAAAAAAACAATTGTTCTATCTTTTTTTTTTAAAGATAACAACAAAAAAACACAAATAAGATTACTTATTTTATAACAGAATTAAGGCAACCCAAATCCTGATATACAAAACGTAAAATTTACAGGCCCAAACTAAGATGGCCGAACTGTGAATCCCAAAATCAAAAATCAGAGTCCGTTTTCTATTTTGTTGCAGTTCCTGAAGTCCAAAGTCTGTTTTCTATTTCAGTTCCTGAAGAGAGAAGACAACAAAGCAATTGCCGGCACCGTGTGACTCAAAATCTTTTCAATGACGACTCTCTGAAGGTAAGTGTCAATTTCAGTATTAGCTTACTGTACTGGGCATCTTGTGCGCACACAGAACCAAAACCTTGTTAGAAAACAAAGGCATATCGTGTCTCTGTGCAGAGTGCAGTTGAGAATGGCAACTCTCATAGGTGGTGCTGTACACTTCTAGTGGGGAGTGGTTATTCCACTGCACCTGCTCACTTGAACATTCAACACCTTACCACCACGTCTCCTTAGCGGACACTGAAGAGAACGGCTGACGAAGGCACGTGCAGTCATTGTAAAGAAAACGGCGATCGAGCGCTCGCGCTGTGATCGAGCCTCTGTGCCCCAGGTAAATAAACAACTGTGGTACACTCACATGAATCATCTGCAGAAGCGAAGACAGCAATGAACCAATAAGGCAATGAAACATGTTGGGGAAATCAGGCCGATCCCTTCCGGTAGAGGGGTCCCCTGTGAAGGTGCGGCAGTGCAGGAGCGCCTTGGCTGTTCCACCTGAGTTCACCAGCCTCCGAGTATGTCTCCTTTTTTTATCCTCGCCGCCACTGAAGAAAAGTCCACGCGGAAAAGGATAACCTGGTTCATTTATTGAGCCACAGATACAGATGCGTCTCTCAGAAAAGGGGCACAGAAGATAACTGTCTTGATAGAACATGGAACATCATGACATCATAACAATGATGTCATGATGTTCCATACCACTGCCAGATATTGTCAATCAAGATCACCACACCACTTTGCAAAACAAGATTTGTGATTGCTCATTTGAACAGTTCTCATCCAATCACCTACTGTAAATTTGCGTGTGCCCCATTTCAACCTTCCATTATGTCTCTTCACATATTTGTCTTGATATTTGGCTACCTTTTGTTCCATACTCTTCCTGTCAATCTCCCTCTTGTATGATCTGTTCATCCACGCTGGTGTTGCTATAGTACATGTTAATCTACCCTTCAACAATGAGAAAGGAGTCTCCCTAGTAGCCAAATGTGGGTTATTGTGGTAACTCCATAATTTTTGATCCACCTGCGTGTGCTGGCACACCTGTTGTGAGCGCTATGGTAGGCATCCCAGCACTGGAGCCTTTCACTGTCACCGGTGCCCCGCCCACCCAGGCCGCAATGTGGAAAGCATGATTGGAACGCCTCGAAATCTACTTTGAGGCCCTTGAAATGAAAGACGAGCATAAAAGGCCCTTGCTTCTCCATTTAGGCGGGGTGGGGCATCCACAAGATTTTTAAATCTGTGCATGAGGTGAAGCCACACACGTACTCCACATTAACAGAAGCAATCACTGCGCACTTTGAACCGTACGCCAATGCGGACTATGAACGGTTTTTGCTGCGCCAGGCGCGCCAAACTGCAGACGAATCAGTGAATGTGTTCTATGGGCGCCTAAGAGAGCTTGCTAGCACCTGCACACTGCCTGATGAGGAAGATGAGATAAGAGCTCAGTTCATCCAAGGCTATTCATTGTCGAAATTCCGGGAGCATATCCTGCAGGAACCGAACATGCGGATGAGAGACATCCTCACCCTAGGCCGCTCGCAAGAGTTATCCAAGTCAAGAGCGGCGCACATGGAATAAGTACCTGGGGCCCAAGTAAAAACAGAACCCTTCAATGCAGTGACAACAGTCACACCGAAGAGCAAGTCTGATACCCAGAGAGGAAAACCCTGAGACAAGGTCTGCAGATGGTGCGGCAACCCACTGCCACACCCAGCCAGCTGTCCAGCACGCAGAAAAACTTGCAGCATGTGCAGCAAGCTTAACCACTTCACAAAGGTTTGTCATTCCGCACCAAAGATGCACACCACCCACAAGACCTTCCGAGCTGTAACCACCTCATCTACTACGGCCTCAGACAGTGACATGGACGACGACCTGCAGGTGGTCGATGTCATATACTCCATCGGCAACCAGAGACTACCCATGTGTCAAGTGGTGCTATACCACCAGCAAGTTTCAGCCCTGATAGATAGCGGAGCGTCTATCAACCTCATGGCCGAAGACGTATATCAAACCCTCACAGACCCACCACTGCTAAGATCCACCTTGGCGCAAGTCCACGCCTTCGGTAGCAGACGCCCACTGGACATAGCTGGCGTTTTCACAACAGACATTACACACGAAGACTCTAGAATCACAACCAAGGTCTATGTGTCACGGGAGGGGCAGGATTCTTGCTCAGCCGCTGCACTGCTCAGAACCACAACGAATACAATTTGTGTTCAGCATTCACGCCAATGGGCTGGAAGATCTACTACGACAGTTTAGCCCACTGTATGACGGCATCAGATGTCTAAAGGGCCCCCCTCTCAATCTCCATGTAGATGATTCAGTGGCCCCAGTCGCTCTCAGGCACAAGTGCGTGGCATTCTATCTACGGCCTAAGGTGGAAAAGGAACTCCTCGTATTAGAACAAGCTGGCATAATCGAAAGGGTATCAGGACCAACCCTGTGGGTATCTCCCATTGTCGTAGCCAAGAAACTCAAACAACCAGATGCCATGAGGATCTGTGTGGATATGTGCCTCCCCTATCAAGTCATCCAAAGAGTGAGGCATCTAACCCCAACCATCGATGACATCATGGGTGAGCTCTCAGGGTCTAAATGGTTTTCCAAGATGGACCTTTGGTCAGGGTACCACCAGATCACCTTGCACTCTGCCTCATGCCCGATCACCATGTTCTCCACCCACACAGGCCCCCGGAAGTACACCCACTTAAATTTCGGCATCTCCAGCGCAGCCGAGGTGTTGCAACACACAATCAAGGGGGTGGTAGGTGGGCTCACCGGGGTTCTCAACATAGGTGACAATATCCTAGTTCATGCCCCCACTTTGGAGGACCACCTAGCAAGGGTACATGCAGTGTTCGAAAGGCTGCAGGAGCGTGGCCTAACGCTCCACAAAGAGAAATGCGAATTCCTTAAAAAGAACATTAGTTTCTTCGGCTATCATTTCTCTGAGCTGGGCATTTGTCCAGATCCCCTCAAAGTCCGAAACATCCAGGAAGCCCCAGCACCCTCATCGGTCTCTGGAGTAAGGAGTTTCCTGGGGATGGTCAGGTACTTTGGCCGATTCCTAAAGAATCTATCAGACCTAACAGGCCCCCTTCGAGTGATGACCATGGCCGACCACCCTTGGGTCTGGGAAGCCGAGCATGAAAAAGCCTTTGAGGACACGAAGAGGGCCCTGTCCGCAGAAACCACCCTTGCGATTTACAATCCCAGGCAAGAGTTCCAGCTACCGGTAGATGCCAGGCCCACTGGACTAGAGGACATCCTGACACAGAAACAGGCCTGCGGAAACAGGGCACCCATCGCATTCGCCAGTTGGACCCTCACTCTGACAGAGCAACGATGTTCTCAAATAGAGGGAGAAGCCATTGCCATTCAATTGGGGTGCCGCCACTTCCACATCTACCTCTACGGCAAGGCCTTCACAGTAATCACAGACCACAAACCACTACTACCACTTTTCAAGGGATCCTCCTTGAAGCCTCCGCCATGGATAGAGAAGTGGATCCTTCAACTGCAGGAGTATGACTTCAGCATGGATTACCAACCAGGCACCTGGAACCCGGCTGACTTCTTGTCCCGTCATGCCCGCCCTGCAACCTCGCAGGAAGTGGAAGAGGCACAGGAGACAAAAGAGTATGTCAGGTTAATAGTCGACCGAGCCCGCCCACTGCCCATACCACTCAGGGAAATGGTGGAAGCCACCGACCATGATGACTGCTGCAAATGGTCATGCAAGCAGCCATATCAGGAGACTGGCGCCCGCTGCAACACCCGGTGGATTTCCGCACTGCTGATGCCCGAACCAAGCTCCAGGCGCTTTTCAATGTCAGGAACGAACTGTCGGTGAGCGAAGATGGATGCCTACTACGAGGATTCCACCTCGTACTACCCACCTGCCTAACGTCCAGGGCAGTGGTCCTGGCCCCTGGGGCCCACCAGGGCATCGTCAAATCGAAGAACAGACTCCGAAGTAAGGTATGGGTCCCTGGCCTAGACCAACAGGTGGAGGAAATAGTCAGGGGGTGTGCAGTGTGCCAAGCAAGTGGGCCACCTGATCCCCCAGTGATAGTCATCACAAAGGACGGCCCTACCACCCCTTGGGAGAGGGTCAGCTCAGACTTCGAGAGCCTGCCCGACGGGTCCCACGTGCTTTTAGTAGTGGACGACTACTCACGCTATCCTGAGGTAGAAATCATACAGTCCACCTCAGCTGTGGCAGTCATTGCTAAGATGGAAAAACTTATGGTGATGCACTGACTCTTTGGCGAAGTGCGCACTGACAATGGACCTCCCTTCAACAGCCGTGAGGGGGCTGAGTTCCTACGGTCCCAGAACACCAGACACCTCTGCCTCACACGCAGATGGGCGCAGGCAAACAGCGAGGTGAAGTGGTTTGTGAAGACCCTAACCGAAGGTATCTTAATCGCTGTAGCCGAGTCGCAACATGTAGAAAGCTCCATCTACACGTTCCTCCGTGAGTACCGAGTCACGCCCCATGCCACCAAGGGAGTGGCCCGAGCCAACTCTGTTTTGGCCGGACAGTGACAGATACCATACCACAACACCCCGCGTGGGCCACACAGCTGGAACCCCAAAACCACTCAACACAGCAGAGGTCATACACCAACGTGTACGCCTCGCGAAGGCACCGAGCCTGCCTGGTGTCTGTCCACGTGGGAGACGCCGTCCTAGTCAAAGTCCGTCACCCCGGAGGAAAATTCAGTTTACCATTTGAAGCTGACCCGTGGGTGGTGACAGCGGTCAAAGGGACCTTGGTAACAGCGAAGAAAGGGTCAGAGACTGTAACCTGAAACATATCTCACTTCAAACGGTTCTCAACAACTACCCAGTTGGATTGGAACAGACGAAGCAATGCTGCACCTGAAGGTCCAGATGGTTCGGACACCGGTCAACCTTGCCCCGGCACACCTGTTCCAGCAGAGCACCCGACAGTATTGAGGGAGGCTGCCACCACACAAGAAGCACCAGGCTCCCAGTGGCCTGCGACAGCGAACACGGACAAGGAACCTCGAGAGACAGCCAGGGGATACCACCTAAGGCAAAACCCCAACCCCTCGAGACGCTATGCGGATTTCTTGTCAGACTGATGCTCCCCGGTCCACAGATCTCAGACTGGTGCCCACTAGGCACGCAGAACCCAGCCTATACAGACGCATCCTTTGCTCATTTTCACTATATAGTGTTTCTGAGGTTTTTCTCATAATTTTGTTGCGTTTTGTTTTGTTTCTCTACAGTTGGGGAGGAGTGTAGCAATGACCTTTACGTTTGGGCCAGTCCACCTTACAACATTGGCCAGGGATGTTCCCCTGAGTTACCCCTATGCGCGGGCCACATGACAGAGCTCGAGCATGACGTGTATAAATAGATATATTGGACGCGCGAAGGCGCTTAAGTTGTAGTCAGAGATTGCAGCACTCAGCACAAGCATTAAAGATCTTCATAATAATCAGCCAGCGCCTACGCGTGGTTATTGCCACCAACTTTACACTCACAACTTAGCACTGTCGAGTCTCGATAATTGCCTCCGACCGACAGCAAATATGTTGGCAAAAACAAAACCAGTAGCGTTTAGTCGCCCGGAAACTGCTCTGTATATCGTGCTGCTTTCACTTCTCTGAACTTTACCCGCTGTACTGCCAGACAGCCATACGTTGCAGTACAGCACCCCTTTTCAATAACACTGTAGCTGAGGCTTAATAGCAGTGCTAACATACTGGCTTGCCATTCTCGTTATCAGGGAGACATCTTCCAACGTGTACTCCTTGAAACACTTTGTCTTCCAGTCCTTGAATAGCGTATCGCTATTTCTTAAAACAGCTTAGTATTCCGTCCTCACAGTGCTTAAGATGAGGACCAGGGCTGCTTTTTTATGCAGCCACTTGTCAAACAAAAACTGCACCTGGACAACTTCTGAAAGGGTCGCATCCCATCCTCGTCGCCATTTTTAAAATGAGTGCCAGGACTCACATTATTTGTAGATTGGTTTATTAAGTGCACTGCAACAACCCCTAAACACATCCTCAAAAATCCAGCCTACTTAGTGTAGGAGGCTAGCCTGGTTTGTAGTGAGTACCAAGGGGTACTTACACTCTGCACCAGGTCCAGGTATCCCTTATTAGTGTAGAAGAGGTGTTCTAGCAGCTTAGGCTGATAGAAAAGGGTAGCTTAGCAGAGCAGCTTAGGCTGAACTAGGAGACATGCAAAGTTCCTACTATACCACTGGTGTCATATGCACAGTATCATAAGAAACACAAGGGGAGTGGCCAAAATGGCGGCCAGGACGGACGCCTGAGCGACCGCTCCGCACAGGGCCTGCCGTAGAATATCCTTCTAGGGCGCCCCCCCGGCACTGGGCGCTCGGCTCATGTGTGGCGGAGCGGCTGAAGTGAGCCGCGGAATCCAGAGGGCTCCTCGCCCGGCCAGGAATGAGAAAGAGGTGATCGAGGGCCCAGCGCTAGCCCGGGAGTGACTGGACCGCCCCCCGGCTTGCTCGCGCGAGCCGAGGGAGGCGGCTGCGACTGCTGGACCGGGCGCGCTGCGGCCGGGAGACCCCTGCCGTCGGCAGCTTTCGCCCGGTTGGTCCGGATGCCCGTATAAGTCGGGGAACCGCGAGAGGAGCCTTCGCCCCGCCCCCCCCCCCCCGAGAGGTGCCTGCCGCACGGGCGGCAAGAACAAAGGATCAAGACTCTCCCTGCCGGGAACGTGAAAGTGATGACCGGGGGCCCGGCGCAGGCCCGGGAGTAACTGGACCGCGCCCCGGCTTGCTCGCAGGAGCCGAGGGAGGCGGCCGGACTGGGCGCGCTGCGGCCGGGAGACCCCGGACGCCGACAGCTTTCGCCCGGCTGGGCCGTAGGCCCGTATAAGCCGGGAGACCGCGGGGGAGCCTTCCCCCCTGCCCCCCTGAGAGGTACCTGCCGCTCGGGCGGCAAAACAAAGGACTAGGATCTTCCCTGCCCGCCCCAGTGGGGGCGCAGGCACCGGGGCTTGACTCGAGGCCCACAGGGGTTCTGCCTGGCTTAAAGGTAACTCAGAAACAGAGGTGAAGACGGCCCAATAAGGATATTGAGGGCCTCTGCAGTGGATTTTGGTCCGGGGGAGACTGAGGTGAGGAGAAAGCGCAATTGGGGTTGCTGGAACTTAGACTGAGCAGAGACACTGTTGTTTGCCCCCTCCCCCCCCGGCACCCCTGCCTGCAGGAAATGACCCCTGACGTGCTGCGGGGGGCTGCATGAGCTGGAGTGGGGTTTCACCTCTGCACATACGGGTGGTACAGCGTCGACCTCAGCCTTAAAGCGTAGTGCACCTTGGAGGAGGATCGCGTAAAGGGCGAAAGACAGTAAAGCGGGAGCCTTGCTCTTCCGGCGGGCTGCACCGCCGCGATTCGCCTCAAGAAAGACTTGCCTCCTACCGGCTGAGCCGCTTAGCGGGAAGGCCTGTGGGATGGAGTAAGCCTAAAGCTCCCATAGCTTCGGTGGCATGCTGAACCCTAACTGGGCGACTAGCGGATGTATTCACGCGGTGTGAGCGGCAGCCCAACCCTCAGGGGCCTGGCACATTTACCCCTCCACAGGTTGCACTGAAAACATTTGGAAACCAAGAATAAGCACAACTGGGGCACAATTAACCAGCGACACAAAGGGGGCAGAAAAGAGCAAACCACTTGGAAAACAGTAGTTGATAAGCTGATCCCTCATCGGGAAACTGGTGCTGGGCCATACGCAGCAATACTAAGCAAGGAAACCCCCGGACAGTTACAATGGCGGGAAGGGCCAAATCAACCAAACACCAGGACCGTAACACCACTGGCACAGCGCCCAGCGACCAACAGACTAACCCGTCCCTACAGTCTTTGGAGAACACTCTAGTGGCGCACTCAGCGCAGTTCGAGAAAGTGCTACAGGCAAAAATGGACACTAAATCATCATTGGAAAATAGGATAGATGCAGTTTCACAAGATCTGAGCCTCCTGCGAGTAGATCACCGCAAACTAGCGGAAAGGGTGAAATCGAACGAGGAAGGGCTATCTGAAATATCCCCTATAGCCCAGAATAATCGAAAACAGATCCAGCGTATGGACGCAGAGCTGAAGGTGCTCTGGAGAAGAGCGGAAGAGTCAGAGAGCAGGGCGCGCCGCAACAACATTAGTTTTTTAGGGTTCCCAGAAGCGATGCGACAACCAGACGCGGAAATTGCTTTGGAACAATGGCTCATCAAAGAGGTGCTGAACGGGACCCCACCCAAGTTCTTCTCGGTGGAGCGGGCGTACAGAGTGCCGGGCAGACCACCGGCCCCGGGCCAGTCACCTAGGCCTGTGATCGCCAGATTCCTAAACTTTAGGGACCGAGACGCAATATTACAACAGTTTCGCAATAAAGGCCCTTACAAGTACGAGGATTCGACTATTAATGCCTACCCAGACTTCACGCAGGAGGTGCAGAACCAACGGAACTCCTATACAAAAATTAAACTGCGTCTACGAGAACACAACATAAAGTACGCCTTGCTATTCCCCGTGAAGCTCAGGGTGGTGTCGGAAGACCGCACCCACATATTTACCACACCAGAAGATGCTTGGACCTGGTTACATGCCAAGGGCCTTGCTCGAACAAGAGAAGATTTAGAGGGGGACGAGGAATGGCAAGCATCTACCTCAAGAAAAAGGACCAAGAGGCGAGCTAGAGGCCAGCCAAGCGACCGTCAGGCGGCAGAAGAAAGAGCAAGAATACTGAAAGAGACTCCGCTGCTAATGCAGAGTGGCCTCACTTTGGTCGGGGAACCCCCTGGGATGGACACGGAATCGGACGCGGCAAGTTCTGTGTCCACGATAATAGGCGAGCTGGGAGGGCCGAGAATTACCCCCAGATCAGCTGATGAACTCTAAACACACCCAACAGCTCCCATGGACTGGCGGCATCAGAACTGAAGACTCTGCGGCGCTGGACGGGCCCCCCAATCCGGAGAGAAGATGAGCGCTGAGGCTAAAGCGCAATCAGCAATGAGTAACTTTGGTATGAAAGTATAGGAGGTTGCGGGGGTGGCCTGGGGGGGGGCGCAGGGACTGAGTGCAGACTGTGTGCGGGGCCGGGGGGCGCCCAACGATATTGGCAGACTCAGTCTGCAATAAGATGTGAGCCCCGCAAGGAGTCACATCTGACAAATATGTCCACTCTTCCACGGAAATCCAATCGGATGCGGGTTGTATATCACATTTATAGGTTTAGAAGTTGCGCACAAATAGTTAGAGGGGTTGGGGCTTCATTGGGGGTGGTTGGGTTTAGTAGTTTAGTTTATACACACACGCCGGATCCACTTAAAACACAGAGGAAAATACAGCGCGCGACCCCTTTAGTAAAAGACAGGGCTAAAGGAGCATTGATAAAGAGGACTAAGCACAGGGACCACAGCCTAAACACAATGTGCTACCCCACACACCCAAATGGCGACACACAGGGGTAATAATATAAACCAGTTTATTATGGTAACATGGAATGTGAGAGGACTGGGTACACAGACTAAACGTTCCGGAATATATGCACGCCTTAGGCGACTGGGAGCGCACATTGCCATACTGCAAGAGACGCACATGTTAGAGCCGGATTTACGGGCGCTACGCGTGAGATGGGGGGGTCAGCTTATAGGCACTACGTACTCGGCTTTTGCAAGGGGGGTGCTGATCTGGATCGCACCCGGGGTCCCATATCAAGTATTGGCACACAAGATAGACCAAGGCGGGAGATACGTAGTAGTGGAGGGCCAACTAGATGGTAGACAGCTAGTAGTGGTGGGGGTATATGCTCCAAACACTGGAACTGTAGGATTTTTGGGCTCTCTCACACCGACACTATTGACAAATCCAATGTCTCCCGCCCTGTGGGGAGGAGACTTTAACAGCACCCCGAATGCATCATTAGATAGATCGCACGCTCAGGCGAGCTCCACGCTGTACAGGAAACCCCCAGGTCCACTACAGGAATGGGCAGACTCTATGGGATTATATGATTTATGGCGCCTAAGATACCCACTAAAGCGGGAATACTCATTCTACTCCGTACCGCACAAAACCCACACTAGAATAGACATAATCTGGGGCACTCAGGATATAGGAGCATTGCTGGGAGAGCCAGAATACCTAGCAAAAACTCTGTCAGATCACGCCCCACTGAGAATAACACTGAACTGGGGCAAGGCACGACAGGCGATTCCCACCTGGAGATTCCAAGTAACAGCCCTGCAAGACCAAGCGTTTGCTGAAACGCTGACAGCCACATTAACCCAATACTGGGAGGCAAACGTTATGACGGCAACGACGTGCGCGATAGAATGGGATGCACATAAGGTAGTGGTCCGCGGCTTCTGCATGTCGTCTACGTGGGGAGTAAGACGTACACTACAGTTGGAAATTGGCAAACTAGAAAAAGAGCTGAGAGAGGCAGAAATAGCAGTAGCACGTGGAGAGATCCCTTACACAGCCCTAAAAGCACGGCGCGCAAAATATAATGAGGTAGATAGCAAACTCCGTTGCCACGACTATAACTATCAATTAATGCGTCTACAAACAGAAGGGGACAGGTCGAGCAGGATGCTGGCGTGGCTACTGCGCGAGGATAGACAACAACCCCCAATCGGAGCCATTCGTACTGACACACACAATATGTCCACTACACAAGCTGACATAAACGAAAGGTTCAGAGAATACTACTCGCAGCTATACACTAAGCGCACATCGTGCACCCCCCCGCAACTCGAATCCTTCCTGTTGGGCTCTGTCCTACCACAGCTAACACAAACTGACAGGGAGCTCCTGGAGGTCCCCCTGTCACTGGGTGAAATAGAATCTGCCTTAGCGTAGATGCCCAGAAATAAAGTACCTGGGGCAGATGGCCTCCCACTAGAATCCTACACGGCTTATTTGTCCTCCCTAAAGCCCCACCTGCTGAAGGTGTTTGAGGAAGCGTGGACGACAGAGAACCTCCCCCCATCACAGAGAGAAGCCATGATAGTGGTGATCCCCAAACAAGGGCGAGACCCCACAGAAGTTAAATCCTACAGACCACTATCACTCTTAAATTTAGACTGTCAAATTTTAGGCAAAATTCTGGCAAATAGACTAGCTCCTATCATGCACACTATAATACACGATGACCAAAATGGCTTTATACCAAAGCGCAACACATTTTTAAACATCCGTAGATTATTGTCCATAATGGGTGTCACCCCCTCAGACGCACACGAAGAAATGGTGCTCTCACTGGATATTGAAAAGGCGTTCGACACGCTCGAGTGGGACTACCTGTTGACCACAATGAATCGTATGGGAATAGGCCCCAATTATATACGCTGGGTTCGGACATTATACTCGGACCCACAAGCTAGGGTGAAGACGGGCGGGGTAATCTCTGACAGCTTTTCAATTACAAGAGGCACAAGACAGGGTTGCCCACTGTCCCCATTGCTATTTGCAATAGCAATGGAACCACTTGCGGCAAGGGTACGCTCCATGGCGCAGAGCTGGGGGATAGTTAGGAATGGGGTTCACCACACAATATCACTATATGCAGACGATGCATTAATATACGTTCGGAAAGGGCAGGACACTGTCCCCTCAGTGATATCACTGCTAGCCGAGTTCGGAGGTCTATCGGGTTTAGTGGTGAACTGGGAAAAGTCATGCGCGTTCCCACTTGCAAAACGGCCGCCTGAGAGACAAGGAGCTCCCCCACTCGGGCTCTTAAAATGGTGTCCTACGACGTTTAAATACCTAGGGATTAATATATACCACGATACAGTAGACCTCAGAGACGGCAACCTGGGCAGGGCGCTGGCCGCTATGAAAGGCTCGCTGCAATTTTGGAACAAACTGCCGCTCTCCCCACCAGGGAGGGTGGCGATCGCAAATATGCTGATTCTGCCCAGACTGCTATATTATTTTGCGGCTCTTCCGATCATTATTCCTAAAAGCTTCTTTGGGAACCTGAACTCAGTCCTGCGGCAGCTTATCTGGGGTGGGGGCAGAGCGCGGGTGGCCCTTCACATACTGCAGCGCCCGGTAGAAGTGGGGGGCCTTGGGGCCCCCAACTTTGAACGCTACTATGCAGCAGCACAATTACAGTGGGTTCAGTATTGGATACATAGGCCGGCAACAGCGGAGACAACGTGGATGTGGACTTGGTTAGAGGGCGCCCCCTTGTTACAATGGTTGGCGTCCAAGTATCCTAAGTCAAGGAACGTCAGCCCACTGATGGAGGCTGCACACGCTTGCTGGGTCAAATATGTACAAGGAGGGGGTCTCTTACTCCCCTATTCTCCATGCATCCCGTTGGACCATCTGCCAGGGTGGTCGGGAGCCTGCGCGCAGGTGGCGGCGGTGTGGCTGGGGGCGGGGGTGCAGACAGTGGGCGATTGCTTTGAGGATGGGATGCTCATGTCGTTTGAGGCAATACAGGATCTTACCAAGATAAATCCTGGTCAATTCCTGACATACCATGCCATAAGCCATGCAATCAAAAAAACATGGGGGCAGGGCAATACTGAACCAGAATCCTCGCCTATAATCCACCATATACTACAACATGACGCCCAAACAAAAGTAGTATCTAGTCTATACAAAATCCTGAATAAACCTCCAGAGCCACACGCGGAGAAAGCAAGGGAGAGATGGAATTCCGTCCTCCCCGATCAGATCTCACAGGCTGAGTGGAGGAACGCTTTACACCACGCCCGTGGAGTGTCAAGGAATCCCAGATTTAGATACACCCAGTTCAATTACACACACCAAACATATCTGTCTCCAGCCAGAATAAAGCGCATGTTTCCGGACTTGGACCCGTCCTGTCCCAGATGCAAAGCGCCGCTGGCTCATTTTTATCACATGGTCTGGGAGTGCCCTAACATACAAAAAGCCTGGTTGGAGGTAGTCCAGGAGATCTCCGAATTGACAGGCCTAACTCTGGCAACAGAACCCAAATCCTGTCTACTGGGACTCAGGACGAGATCCAAAAAACAAAGACACTTGCATAAATTTATAGATTTAGCTTGCTTAATGTACAAAAGATTAATAGCTATGCACTGAAAGGCTCCCACAGCACCTGTTCGGAAAACTTGGTACATATTAACATTGCGATGGGCCCGCACGGAACATCAAGTATTGAAAAAGTTGGCGCGTGAAGGACAACAACATACAGGAAGTGCAGTATGGGAGACACTGGTAGCTAAACTTGAGGCAAAAAACGACGAAAAACACCCATAAGCCGGGAATGTAATGATAGGTTAGACAACGTGCCTACACTTACGCACTCTCCACTAACGACATAATCCACGTGTGGCATATACAGAGCTGCGACGGCCTGCATGCCTCTCCTCCCGGCACATTAGTTGCTTATTGGCCCGCAAATGCGTGAATAAACACAGCATAATGGTATAGCGCCCGCTCTCTGCACTCTTTGGAAGCGATAGGCTCCATCCCGGATTGCTGCCGCACGCCTGTCAAAACAGCCCCAGCAACAACAAAAAGTTCACACCAGTCATAAAAGGGGTTTATCCATCAGCTAATCAGCATATGTTTAAGGTCTTCGCTAAACGCAGTTAGAAATGTGGTCGAAGGTTTACAGGTGGTCCGGGCAGTGTGGGGAGGGAGGGGGGTAGGGGTATCATATGTTTTCTTTTAAGCAGATATATTGTAATCCTGTGGTGGAAGATGATACGACTTGTAATGTTTATCTGATATATAAAATCAATAAAAAATAAAATAAAAAAAATAAGAAAACACAATACACAGATATACTAAAAATAAAGGTACTTTATTTTTATGACAATATGCCAAAAGTATCTCAGTGAGTACCCTCAGTATGAGGATAGCAAATATACACAAGATATATCTACACAATACCTAAAATATGCAGTAATAGCAATAGGAAGTAATGCAAGCAATGTATAGTCACAATAGATTGCAATGAGAGCACATAGGTATAGGGGCAACACAAACCATATACTCCAAAAGTGGAATGCGAACCATGAATGGACCCCAAACCTATGTGAGCTTGTAGAGGGTCGCTGGGATTGTAAGAAAACAGTGAGGGTTAGAAAAATAGCCCACCCCAAGACCCTGAAAAGTAGGTGTAAAGTGCACCTAAGTTCCCCAGAGAGCACAGAAGTCGTGATAGGGGAATTCTGCAAAGAAGACCAACACCAGTAATGCAACAAAGGTGGATTTCCGGACAAGAGTACCTGTGGAACAAGGGGACCAAGTCCAAGTGTCGCGAAAAAGTCGAGATTGGGCAGATGCCCAGGAAATGCCAGCTGAGGATGCAAAGAAGCTGCCACCGTATGGTTGAAGCTGTGGATTCTGCAAGCACGAAGAGGACCAGGAACTTCCCCTTTGGAGGATGGATGTCCCACGTCGTGAAGAAGCTTGCAGAGGTGTTCCCACGCAGAAATACTGCAAACAAGCCTTGCTAGCTGCAAGGGTTGCGGTTAGGGTTTTTGGATGCTGCTGTGGCCCAGGAGGGACCAGGATGTCGCCAATTGCGTTAGGAGACAGAGGGGGTGCCCAGCAAGACAGGGAGCCCTCACAGAAGCAGGCAGCACCTGCAGAAGTGCCAAAACAGGCACTACAAAGAGGAGTGAACCGGAGCTCACCCGAAGTCACAAAAGGAGATCCCACGACGTCGGAGGACAACTCAGGAGGTTGTGCACTGCAGGTTAGAGTGTCGGGGACCCAGGCTTGGCTGTGCACAAAGGAAATCCTGGAAGAGTGCACAGGAGCCGGAGCAGCTGCAAATCACGCGGTACCCAGCAATGCAGTCTAGCGTAGGGAGGCAAGGACTTACCTCCACCAAATTTGGACTGAAGAGTCACTGGACTGTGGGAGTCACTTGGACAGAGTTGCTGAGTTCCAGGGACCACGCTTGTTATGCTGAGAGGGGACCCAGAGGACCGGTGATGCAGTTCTTTTGGTGCCTACGGTTGCAGGGGGAGGATTCCGTCGTCCCACAGGAGATTTCTTCGGAGCTTCTAGTGCAGAGAGGAGGCAGGCTACCCACACAGCATGCACCACCAGGAAAACAGTAGAGAAGGCAGCAGGATCAGCGATACAAGGTTGCAGTAGTCGTCTTTGCTACTTTGTTGCGGTTTTGCAGGCTTCCTGAGCAGTCAGCGGTCAATTCCGTGGCAGAAGGTGAAGAGAGAGATGCAGAGGAACTCTGATGAGCTCTTGCATTCATTATCTAAAGAATTCCCCAAAGCAGAGACCCTAAATAGCCAGAAAAGGAGGTTTGGCTACTTAGGAAGGAGGATAGGCTAGCAACACAGGTAAGAGCCTATCAGAAGGAGTCTCTGACGTCACCTGCTGGCACTGGCCACTCAGAGCAGCCCAGTGTGCCAGCAGCACCTCTGTTTCCAAGATGGCAGAGGTCTGGAGCACACTGGAGGAGCTCTGGGCACCTCCCCTGGGAGGTGCATGTCAGGGGAGTGGTCACTCCCCTTTCCTTTGCCCAGTTTCACGCCAGAGCAGGGCTGGGGGATCCCTGAACCGGTGTATACTGGCTTATGCAGAGATGGGCACCATCTGTGCCCATCAAAGCATTTCCAGAGGCTGGGGGAGGCTACTCCTCCCCAGCCCTGACACCTTTTTCCAAAGGGAGAGGGTGTAACACCCTCTCTCTGAGGAAGTCCTTTGTTCTGCCTTCCTGGGCCAAGCCTGGCTGGACCCCAGAAGGGCAGAAACCTGTCTGAGGGGTTGGCAGCAGCAGCAGCTGCAGTGGAACCCCGGGAAAGGCAGTTTGGCAGTACCCGGGTCTGTGCTAGAGACTCGGGGGATCATGGAATGGTCTCCCCAATGCCAGAGTGACAATTCCATGCTCTTAGACATGTTACATGGCCATGTTCGGAGTTACCATTGTGACGCTGTACATAGGTAGTGACCTATGTCCAGTGCACGCGTGTAATGGTGTCCCCGCACTCACAAAGTCCGGGGAATTTGCCCTGAACGATGTGGGGGCACCTTGGCTAGTGCCAGGGTGCCCACACACTAAGTAACCTAGCACCTAACCTTTACCAGGTAAAGGTTAGACATATAGGTGACTTATAAGTTACTTAAGTTCAGTGGTAAATGGCAGTGAAATAACGTGGACGTTATTTCACTCAGGCTGCAGTGGCAGGCCTGTGTAAGAATTGTCAGAGCTCCCTATGGGTGGCAAAAGAAATGCTGCAGCCCATAGGGATCTCCTGGAACCCCAATACCCTGGGTACCTCAGTACCATATACTAGGGAATTATAAGGGTGTTCCAGTATGCCAATGTGAATTGGTGAAATTGGTCACTAGCCTGTTAGTGACAATTTGTAAAGAGAGAGCATAACCACTGAGGTTCTGGTTAGCAGAGCCTCAGTGAGACAGTTAGGCATCACACAGGGAACACATACATATAGGTCACAAACTTATGAGCACTGGGGTCCTGACTAGCAGGTTCCCAGTGACACATAACAAACATACTGAAAACATAGGGTTTTCACTATGAGCACTGGGCCCTGGCTAGCAGGATCCCAGTGAGACAGTGAAAACACCCTGACATACACTCACAAACAGGCCAAAAGTGGGGGTAACAAGGCTAGAAAGAGGCTACTTTCTCACACTTAGTAACTGCCTGCTTCTTCTCCTGGAATCCAGTAAAGTCAGCATGCATATTAAGTTGCTAAGATACAACCGAAGTCAGTCATGAGCCGATAGATTGGCAAGTTATTCTTGTCTAGACAAGAGTCTCAGCAAGGGCGCATGCAGCTATGTCAGACTCATTATTTGTACCCCAGGAGTAGCATGTACTTTTATCTAATTTGACTAAGCATATAGGATACACAGCACACTAACACAGAAACTTTTAGAAGGGCAAGATAGGATACATCAGTACAGACCCATTTAAATACAGCAGTATCCGACCCACTCAATATTCAAGCAAGTAGTATGAGGAAAACAAAAGTCCCTGGTTTTCCAGATGGGGTGCTTAGTAGTTCTGCAATGTTCTCCTGGAAAAATAGTAACAACAAGAATGTGTAAACAAACAATAACACTTCTGGGCCATTTAATACAGTAATTGTTATTGTGTTATTAATCGATCTGTAAACACTAAAATCCTAAACCACAAAAATAACAACAAAGAAAGCAAACAAAGTGCCCAAACCCTTTATGTGTTTTCTTTTTTCGAGGCAAAACAGTTAATAAGCCAACCATTGTTCCTAACAAAATGCACAATGCAATCTTGAAGTCTTGTCACATAATATAACAGAAGGTGTATTTGTAAAGTGCACGTTCACCCTTGGTCTCTTGGCACTGATATTTATTTTGACTTAACTCAGTGGTACTTGTTTTATAGCTTTTGGAAGCATGAACGGCTGCGTCAGAGCCGGCATTAGCGCTGGTGGCCCCCAGTGCAACACTCTTTGTTGCCGCCCCTCCAAAAAACATCTTCTGCAAGAATTCCCTCACTACCACGCTCCACCAGTTCCCCTAATCTCTCCATAGCCCTGTTCACAAAAGCAGTGTTGCCTACCCCCTCCAGCAGCAGCAACTGCAAACCTTTAAATATAAAACAATAATAAACAATGTTTATTATTGTTTCATTTTTAAAGGGGTGGGATCATGGGGGATGACAGGGATGGAGAGGGAGGGGGAGGGGGAGTGCTGTACAGCACTCCCCTCAGTGCGCATGTCTGTTTGACTGCCGTCTCGGGCATCCAAACACACATGCGCACTAAGCTCTTTTCTTGGAGACAGAAGGACCAGGCTCTCTGTCTGCCTGGGAGCACAAAGCCAGGGTGCGGGGGCCAATCCTAACGCTGCTTTCATGCTACAAGCAGCATGAGAGCAACGTTAGGATTGGCCGCAGAGCAGGCTGCCAGCCTGTGCCTGCAAGTGGAGCCAGAACAGTGGCTTGGCGGCATGCAGTCAGGTAAGTTTTTTATTTAGCGTTTTCCTTTGTTTTGTTCTCACCGCACTGCCCTGCCCCTTTACCTCACCACGAGCTGCGACTGCTCACAAGCATTACTTTTGTTATATAGCACAACTATACCAGTGTAGGGTGTCAGAGCACTTTACATCACACATTATACAGAGCCAATGAATCGTAAGTGTGTATATGAGTCCATAGAAAACTTGCATACGAAAATTAGTATTGCAAGGCAAAGGACTCACATGTCACTGATAATAGTAGGCAGTATATTTTAAGAATGTTTGGTGCCGAGAACTGCAAACTCAGGATTTAAAACATACCACAGTGATTGGCTATACTAATAAGAAAGAACTTCTACCCAAATGAACTTTTTAGCAACATTAGGATAATGAAAGGCTGGGGAAAACACATAAGTACTGAAGCATTTGTCAGGGTGATAACCTATACCATGCAGTTTGCATGCAGCTCTTTTATAACAGTTCATAGCTCACTGTGCTATATTAGGGTTGTAACCTATGAACTGCAAATAACAAAAGGCTCTCTGTGACAAAAGCAGCATCCTGCTGACCTAGCCTCATAAAAGAACAGCTCGGTGATTTTCGGTGCTGCACGTTCTATGGAGCAGGCACCTTAACCCTCTGCACTACTTTACCATGAGTGGAAACTGCCAGAGACAAAACTCCATCTCCTTCCAGCACCAAGAGTTATCTTGACATTTTTATTGTTGCCTGATAACTGCAGCAGCAGGTGCTTTTAAACTGTGTTACTGCTAAACACGGCGCCCCCCTTGCTCCCGCCTAAGACAGCACCATGTGCGGCCTAACCGATCGCACCGCCCAAGAGCCAGCCCTGGGCTGAGTGAACCGCCCGGGTTCGAACCTGAGAACATGAGGACCAACACCGATATGGAAAGTTGGCACAGCTTTCCCTCAGTTAATAATTCAAGTCTTGCAGGAAATTATAAAAAAACTCCCATCAATGGCGATAAAACTGGGACCACTCTAAAGTGTTCTGTGACCTCAAATCGAGTTTGCATCGCACATAATTCAGTTCACAAAATCCCAGTGAAAGCAGATCACCAGTAGAAAATCATTTCATTAGTTACTCTATATCTCAATTCATGATATAAACATCACACTTCATTACACCCAGCAAACAGGTCCATACCATACTGAATAAATAATGGCAATAATAATATTCATAAAGTCGTAAAATCGATCCTAGGCAGTGACCAATCCATTTCTGTAGGATTTTAGTCAACCACGGAAATGATAAGTGACACCAATTAAAACACATTAACACACCTGTTAGTGGTTCAACAATAAATTAGAACACTTGAATGCTGGGTGATCCACTGAAAACAATAGAGTGCTCTGGGCTTCTAATGGCAGGTAGAAGCCCAGAGCTCCAACATTCCAATGTTGTAGTTCACAGCTGTTGCTGTGAACAAAGGCCTCACGGGGCCCTCCCTGGGGCCTTTGCTTTATTTATTAAAACATTGTACCCTCTAGTGGCAGAATGTTCTAATAGCCTTATAGCCCTCTGTAGCTGAACTATAATGGCATTAAAGCCCCTCTCCCTTGTTAAAGGCCCTTGCCTTCAGCTCAGGCCTTTAATGCTGGAGCAGGTCTTTAATGGCCTGTATTGCCAGGCTATATTACGCTGGTAAACAATAAGCAAATAGTGGTACTACGAGGAGTTCAACAGCAGGCATTGGGGCATTTATTACTTACTTGTACGTAACGCAATCGCAAGTATATGGTGCGCTATTCCTCTATCAGGTCTATTCAAAGTCTCAGAAAACATCTTAAGAAAGCCTATGTAGTTATGAAAAGTGCTTATGCACTTAGGCATCAACAAAGACTCAAACAAGAAAGCAGAAATAATTCCAATCTTAATAAAGCAAACACCAACCCTAGGAACATCAGTATTAGCAACTTATCTCAAAATGCCAATCCTCGGTATCATCATCTGTAACAGTAACTACAAATTATCAACACCATCTGAAGGGAGGCAGCCCCAGCTTCTGCACCATTCCTAAAATCACATTTTATCATTCTGTAATACATGTAGTGACTGCCACAGCAGTTCTGGAAGATACCTTTGTCAAAAATATCATACTCAAAAACATGCCAAGAGGCTGAATAATATGTGGAATCCTTCCAAGAGACCTGGAGACGTACAAGGTATCCTTGCTGCTGCAGGACTTCTTGACTGAGAAAATTAATCTTCAAAGGAGCATAAGCAAGCCAGTGTCTTCAACCACCGAAGACAGTGAAAATTAGCTCATAATCTGGAACAAGGCAAATGGAGGACGCTCCTGGTTCCCCGAAATATAAAAAATATCTAGCATAAGCATCACATGTTGAGGCTACTGTCAATACTGGCAGGGTTGAAATACTCTGGTCAGCAAAATTGCCACCAGAAACCAGTCTGGGAAATGTAGTGTGCTGCTCTACTATAGTCTAAGTAGAAACAGTGTACCGTGGACTACATACACACAAGCAGATTAATGAAACACAATACACAGGTAGGTTAAATGTATATAGAAGGGATCTGTGCACACTAAACTAATTCTGGAACCAGAAAGAACACCACCACTTTCAGCCTTGAAGGTGACGGTAACTGCACATCTTATTCATGCTAATTTATTTAATAAAGCCTCCAACAAAGCACCCTATCTTGTAGACTCCATCAACTGAATCGTCGGGAGGTGGTGTCATTCGGCTCAGAGTCGGCAGGGTCAGAAGTGACATTGTAGTGCCCACATAAACGCCACTCTGGTGGCACACTGACATCATTGACTTTCGTGACTATAAATTTGAGCCACGAATGACCAATGTGTGATCTGTATGCAGATTCTCAAGGTTTCAGGAGGAAGAGCCCAGGGTCGGTGGAAAATCTGTGGTTCGAGTTGCTACCAGATAAAGCGTAACTAAAGGGAAAAAAACTTGTATTTCTGATAGACTTCTAACTGCAGATTCCTCACCTTAGAATAGATATCCAAGCAATATCTACCTGGTGGTGGGTCTGCAGACAGGCTCAAATCGTGAAGTCTCAGAGAACCAACCAGGCAAGGTGCCCATCTTGCTGGACCTAACTGTCCAAGCAGTCATGTTTCTTTTACATGAGAAGTGACTTCCACTGTTGCG
The DNA here is from genome assembly GCF_031143425.1 of Pleurodeles waltl. Classification (NCBI taxonomy): domain Eukaryota; kingdom Metazoa; phylum Chordata; class Amphibia; order Caudata; family Salamandridae; genus Pleurodeles; species Pleurodeles waltl. Next base: position 1,330,137,682 of record NC_090447.1, on the reverse strand, counting down.
GCTTGGCTGATGTCTAGCACTGCCACACCGCATACTGCCTCAGCAGTGGTGGTCTTGAATCTGGTGGAATGGGCCTGCAGGATTTCAGGAGCCTGCGTCTTAGCTAGTGCACAGCAGATTTTAATTCCGAGTACAATCCATCAAGAGATGGTCTGTTTTTGCACCACCTTGACTTTCTTCACCCCGTTGAACACAATAAAGAGTTGATCATTCATCTGGTGATCCTGGTACCAACAATATAAATACAGAATACTATTTTCCAGTCCAACTGATTTATGAGGTGGAGCGAAGAACATAGGCAGTGTGATGTTCTGGCCAATATGAAAAAGGAGTGACCACCTTAAGTAAAAAAGAGGCATGTGTCTGAAGGATCAGTTTATCTCAGTAGAAGCTAGTGCATGGAGGGTTAACGGACAGAGCTTGAAGCTCACTGACCCTCCTGGCCAATGTAATGGCCACAAGAAAGACTGTTTTCAGGGTCCATATTCTCAACAAGCAGCTGTGCAAGGCTCGAATGGGACACACATCAAAAATGTCAGAAACGAATTCTCATCCCACTGGGATATCACAAATTGAGTACAGGGAAACAAATATTGCAACCCTTTTAAGAGCCTTGTTACAACTGGGGACTTCAACAGGAAAGGTTGATCAGGCAGCCGCAAGAAAGTCAATATGGCTGAAATGTAACCCATAACAGTGTCTAAAGCAAGGTCTTGCTGGACTACGGAAAGAGCAAATAATAGGACATTTGATAATGAAGCAGATAGGGGATGCTACTGGCGCAAGAACCACTAAGTCAGAAACTTATCCCAAAGGAAGGGATATACTGACTTGGTGGAGAGATGCCTGGCTGCCAAGATGACATCACAGACCTCGGGCTGAGAATGAATACTCTTAACTATTGCTGATCAATCTCCATGAAAGAAGTTTGACCGTATTCAGGTTCGGGTGCCCTGTTGTTATGACAGAAAATCCTTACAGAGGGGCAGCCTGATCAGAGGACAAATGCTTAGGAGGTTGTGATACCATACTCCTTGTGCTCAATCAGGAGGAACAAGAATGCCTGGTCCCCAGTCATTCCTGATCTTCTTGAGAACTCAGGACAGAAGTGGGTTTAGACATGAAGGTGCACAGGAATACTGAGGCCCAATTGAGGTAGAATGTGTCTCAGAGCAAGACGCTTTGAAAATTGTATTGCATAGAAGTTCTGGCATTGCGCATTCATGTCCGTGGTGAACAGATAAAGCCAGGGTTCTTATGCAACCTCCGGATGTAACTGCCATTCGTGATCTGCAATGCATTGACGACTGAGCTCGCCTGCCCTGACATTCAGAGATCCCACAAGGTGCTACAGCACCAGAAAAATGCCCTGCTCTCTAGCCAAGCACAAAATCTCACCACCTCCATGACCCTATCCAGTCCTGCTTGTTGCAGTATCACATTGCAGTGGCGTTGCCGGTGAACACCTGAACCAGCCTCCCCTTGATGGATGGAAGGCTTTTAGTGCCAAGTGAATCTCTCTCAGCTCCAGAAAACTGATATGGAGTCGAGACTCCACCAGAGACCAGAGTCCTTTGATCTCCACCAGCCGTTGCTCTAGGCCGGTGCGACTGGTGCCACCGCACCATTCTCTGACCTCGTGGGCACTGTGTTTGCAAGTATAATATGGTTTTAAAAGCACCTGCTGCCTAATTCCTCGCCTCCAACAAATTTCGGGTAACAATACAAATTTCAAGATAAGTATGTGATTAATGTTGTTCCTGGAGAGACACTGTAGTTTTGTCTAGTGGAAGCTTTGACTCATCATAAAGTAGCACAGAGGGTTAATATGCCTGCTGCAAAAAACGTGTACCATCAGATCACAAAGTGCACATAATGTAAATTGGTAAAGTGGATTACTGCTTTTGTCAAAGAGATCCTTGTTAATTGCAGTTTATAAATTGAAATCCTAATATAGAACAGTGAGAACTGCATGCAAATTGCAAGGTCTAGATTAGAGCGTTATGATTTCTTTCCCCCAGTCTTTCATTATCCTAAAGTTGCAAAAAGGTTCTAATTCGGGAAAAGAAACTAATTATTATTGTTAAATAGAATTCAGATGGCCACCTCAATCCAGGAGGGATGCATCTGTCACCACTGTGAGTTCTGGGTGGGAAGGGACAGGGGTCTGCCACTGGCCCATTCACGGTTCTTCAGCCACCACTACAGATCTTTTGCAGTCTCCTCCGATATCTGGGACATGTGGGAGAGGTTTCCCTGATGCTGCTCCCACTGAAACTTCAGGTCCCACTGCAGAGCTTGCATATTCCATTGGGCATGCCTTCCCAGCAGGATGCAGTAGGCCGTGAGACCCAGCAATCTCAGAGTCAGTCTCACCAAAATCTAGGATAAAGGCTGAAACATCAGACTCATAGCCTGAGTATCCTGGACTCTCCACTCTGGACAGTAGATGCAGAACTGCACTGTGTCCAAAATGGCTCCAGTGAAAGGGAGCTTCTAAGAAGGGATCAGGTGTAACCTTGGCATGTTAATGGTGAAACCCAGAGGATGCAGAAGGTTTGTCATAGCCTAGATGTAGGTGACAACTGCCTGGGGTGAGCCCTCCTTCAGGGGCCAGTCATCGAGGTAGGGGAAGGCTGGAACCCCGCCCGACCTCTGCAGATGTGCTGCAACCACCACCATCACTTTTATGAATACCCGAGGGGCACTGGTAAGGCCGAAGAGGAGCAAAGAAAAAAGGAATTGCTGGTGGCCAACCTTGAACTGCAGGTAATGCCTGTGGCCGGCAGGACAGGGATATCATAATAGGCATCCTGATGTAAAACGCAACCATCAAGTCTCCAGGATCCTTAGTCAATGGGAGCATTTTAAACTTCTCTTTCCTCACAAAGTAATTGAGAGGATGCAAGTCTAGGATAGGCCAGAGGCCTCAGTCCTTCTTTGGCACCAGAAACTAGCATGAACAGCAACAACATCCTAGTTCAGACATGGGCACCTCTTGATGGCGTCTTTAGCTACTAGAATCTGCAATTCCTGATGAAGTAAAGAGAGGTAGTCCTCCGTCAGCCACTCTAGTGCTAGTGGCAAAGATGGAGGGAGGGTGATGTCAGGAAACAAAAGGCATAAGCGCGCTTCATAATTTGTTAGAAGTAATTGGGGCAGGTGGTGCTTGATCATACCCCCAGTGGGGTGGCTTTGCGGAATGGAGGGTGCACTAAAGGTGTTTGGAGGCTGCTGTAGCCGGCGGGGAGGGTAGAGAGGGAAGGTACAGCATACTGGGTGATTCCTCCTCATTCTTTCTGGGATCTGCACCCCATCCTCATAAGGGCAGGGCTACTTAAAAGCAACCACGTCTGTGGTGTGGGTGAAAGGACTGCTGTTAAGGGTGGCCAGTAACAATACACAGGGCCAAACCCTTATGCCCGATAACAGGGTGAACAACAAGAACAAAGTAAACAGTTCTGTGTGACTCTTTTTATGCTGTCAATATAAAACTCACTCAACATTATGACAAATCTTTTGTATTAATTCTCCAAACAGGTATAGGGTATCATATACAGTTAAAAAGTAGGGCAGACAGCGCAGTGCTCATAGATGATACATATATAAAATTGGAAATTCTCTAAGTTCAATGTACATACACAGTTCGATATGTATTCTGGTTTTTGTCTTCAAAATGATTACATATCAGACAATAAGAGACTCTTATTCTCTTTCACTGGATGCAGACGCATTAGTAAACAGTGCAGTAGAGGGACTCCTGATTGGTGTCAGGGTCATATTCTGATGTAATCCTCATTTTGAAGACAAGTTGGGATTCAGAGGCCAACTAACAGCGTTCCTCACAGCATCTGTATAATGCATACTGCTTGGAGGTGTTGTGCCAGACGGCATTCCTATGACATGAAAAGGCCTGCATAGACTTTGTGTAGGGTTGAAACATCAACACTGCACTGTGAACAGGAATTTTCTGATATTTTATCATTTGAAGGCACACTAGAGAATACAAAAGATTGGTCATAATGTTGAGAGAGAGTTTCATATTGAATTCATAAAAAAGAGTCCTACGGAACCGTTTATTTAGTTCTTGTTGGGGGCGGCCATTCAGCGAAAAGCCAAGAGATCTGGAGGTGATCTGGCTCTCGTGAAACCGATTGAGTGTCATGTCAGTTCTGCTGCTGAACAAGTGGGAACTGTCAAACTGCATATCAATGAATGAGGCTTGAACATCTGTCGAAAAGCCAGGGGACCACAACTAGGTGCAGCAGCATAGTGCCACTGTGGAGGCCAGAGTACTCCCACTCCACACTGTATGGCAAACTTCGCTGCATCCCAGCTGTCAATCAGGGCTTGGTTAAGGATGGCTTGGCTCTTGCCTGGGAGCATGGGGAGCAGCTGCTTCACAGAACCCCACAGTGCTGGCCCATGAGTTATGTGGTGCTAACAGGCTGCAAAACCGGGCTGGCAGAGGAGAAGATAAGTTTCCCGAACTCATCCAGGCTCTTGGATTCCCGATCAAGAGAGGTAGGGGTGGACGGCAAGGTGCTGGGATTGACCTTCGCTGTGGAGGCCTGGATAACCATGCTGTCTTTTTTCACAGGATGCTGTGAAAAGAAAGCAGCTGGGTATCTTGGAGCAGGGGGGTGTCACCAAGCAATCATCCTGTGCACAGGAGCCCCTGTACAGGGCTTTGCCCTTGTCCAGAGGACAATGTCAGTGAGGGCTTCACTGACGAGGAGGAGTGGCTCTGCCGAACTCACTCCTGCTTGATGCACTTCCGTCAAGACGCTGGACTTGACTTTGATGGCTGGCATCTGTAGGTTTAGGAGGACTTCAGCCACACTGCACACCACCATTGTAAATGACACGCCCTTCTCCAATACTGTTCTCTGACTTGAAAGCATTCCAGTCTGGGCAGGTATCCAAACCACTGGTCTCACCCAGCTCCTCTTACTAGTTGTCATTGGTTTCCTTATCCAGAGGACCTACCTCTACCCCTCAAGAAAGAAACATGTGTCTAATAGTGATAGAAGTGCATCCAGGGGCTGATAGGGCTTGGACGGCACCAACAACAATAATGAATGGCACTTTGTTGGTGCTCTGTTGTAGTCGGCAACAACAATAGGCTCTTCGTCATTGAACGGCACCTGTGGTGTCGGGGTCATGCCAGGTAATGGAGTGCCGGGGTGAAAATAGGTACCTGTGGCAATGTAAAGTCTGTATCTATGGGGCAGATTTGGAGGACCTAGCTGGTGTTAGGGGAGGACCCCACTAAGGTAATCCAGCAGGGGCATCTCTAGGCCCTGTGAGGTCCAAAGGAGCACCAGAGGAAGTAGGCCGCCCAAAGATGGTATGTATTGCATCGTGGAACTCCTTCAACTGAGCAGGAGTCGCTCAGGCAGAGGGGAACCTAGGGTAACGTGGAGCAGGGCCAGATGCGGCGCCGCCGATGGAGAGTTCTTTGTCTTCTCCTTTTTGAAATTAGCCTACAGTAAGGAAGATGTCTTGACCTGAAAGATGAGCATCTGTGGGATTAGCTCCAGGAACGGTTTGGAGGTCTGCCTCGGGACCGGGAATGGCATTGGCCTTCTTCTGTTGCACTGCCAGGACACCTCGCAGATCACCTTTGGGTGCTTGGATTTGCACTTGTTGCAGCCCTGGGGCTTGTGGGCTAAGCCCACGCACTAGAGGCAGACGAGGTGAGGGTCTGACATGGACATCTGCTGTGAGAATCACCACAAGATGTGAAATCTGTAGGTTTTGGAAAGGAAATGTTCCCTAACTCACGGAGAACAAAAGCTCAAAATAGCTGGACAAAATGTTGAAAAAAGTGGTAAATAGGGGCCAGATGTAGGTAAGTATAGTTTTGCGACTTGCAATTTGCGAGTCATAGCGACTCGCAAATTGCAACTCGCAAAACCAAATGCAGAAAGGTGTCTCAGACACCTTCTGCGACTCGCTATGGGGTCGCAAAGACCCACCTTATGAATATTAATGAAGCGGGTCGCAATTTGCGACCCCATAGCGAGTCTGGGCACTCACGGGGATGGTGGCCTGCTGGAGACAGCAGACCACCATGTCCGTGACTGCTTTTAAATAAAGCGTTTTTTTTTTTTCAAAGCTGCACTTAGAAAAAAAAGAAAAAAACTTTTGTTTCGGATTTTTTCAGGGCAGGTAGTGGTCCCTTGGACCACTGCCTGCTCTGAAAAAATATTTTTATGTCAAGTCACAAAGGGGAAGGGGTCCCATGGGGACCCCTTCCCGTTTGCGACTGGGTTACCATCCACTTCAAGTGGATGGTAACTGCGATTCCGGTCGCAAATGGAATTGCATAGCATTGCGAGTCGCAAATAGGAAGGGAACACCCCTTCCTATTTGCAAGTCGGAAATGCATTTTGAGAGTCGGATCCGACTCGCAAAATGCATTTCTGCATTCCGGTGAGGCTTTTGCGAGTCGCAAATGGCGTTTTCGCCATTTGCGAGTCGCAAACGCTTTGCTATATCTGGCCCCTAGGCGACAAAAGTAGCTCTCCAGATCCGCGCAGTAGGAACGGAAAGAAAATTATGTCAGAGTGGCAGGATGGCACATATGTGGGAATTGCGACATTACTTCCGACCCAGACAATGCAGACACCAAATGATACCACCTCCCGGGAGGCAGAGGTACTGCTCAAGATTTCCTGGATCCAGTCTGACAACTGGGGAATGTTCTAAGGTGAGAAATCTGCAGTTAGAAGTCTCTATCAGCAGGAGTACCTGGTCACAAGCACAAAAGTGACCTCAAACATGAGTGTTCAACTTTGAATACCTGCAACATTGAAACACCCCCACAACTCAGCTCTGCAAATAGTGGCTGCTACAGCCCTCATACAGTAAGCTTTTATAATTGTGCTCAAAGGTTGTCCACCACTCCATTCCTTATATCACAGTAAAGATCCTATACTTTGTTTCAAGGTGCACAGTACTTTCCTCTTCTGTTGTATCCAGGATTGCTTTGTATCAAAACAGATTCCCAAATAACCTAAAGAAGTTACTGTTTCAATATTTTATTATGTCTCCTAAAATGGTCTTCTAAAATGATCTCCTAAGCAGATCCTAGCCTTCAAAAGCATTGATCTACTTTTCTGGACATTGATAACCAACTATTTCTATGAAATAAATGTTTCAAAGTCCTAAAGTAGGTGAGTAAGGGATTGTTCTGTACTTGACAAAAGTATTTCGCTGTCTATAAATTTCTAAATTGCAATTTTCCACCATCCAACTTAGGGGTACCAAGTTATAGGCTCTTTAAGTAATCTCCCACATCAATCAAAAATTAAGGTAATCATTGTATTTCTTCAATGTTGCCTTACCTGCTATGACTGCTTGAGTCTTGCATCTCTATGTTGTTTAGATGAAAAACTTTCCTACAGACTGCATATAACTGCCAGACTACTGTTTGCCAGTCACACTTTCAAAACTGAATTAATACATGTACATAATTTGAGTTGGAAACATGAATGTCTACCATTTTCAGCTATCTAATTTCATTGTATCAAATTAATATTCTGTTATGTGTTCATGGAATATTATGATATGTGAGTTAAACAATCCTTTTTGGAGCATAAGAAATAATGGGCCTCATTACGACCCTGGCGGCGGGCGGTAACAACGCCAACAGGCCACCAGTGGATCATGTCCATGGCGCATTAGCCACGGCCATACTGCTGGACCATCTAACATACCGCCAGGCGGAATCATAATCCCCAACCGTCATCCTGTCCATGGCGGTTTAGGCTGGCAGTAAGGGGGACTCGGGGTGCCCCTGCACTGCCCATACACTTGGCATGGGCAGTGCAGGGGCCCCCAGGCACAGCCCCATCGCAAATTTTACTGCCCGAATTTTGGGGAGTGAAATGCGCGACGGGTGCTGCTGCACCCGCTGCTCATCAACATTGCCGCCGGCTCTATGATGAGCCGGCTGCAATGTTGATGTGACTTTTCTGCTGGGCCAGCGGACGGAAACACTGTTTCTGTCCGCTGACCCAGCGGAAAAGTCATAATAGGGAGCCACATATACCGCCAGCACTGGCGGTATAGTGGCGCCCGCGGCTTCGGCGGTCTTCTAGTAAGACCGCTGAAGTCGTAATGAGGGCCAATATGTCTTTTTCTTCTTGAACTGATATATTTGGCCGAGTTTTTCAGACTGGGCTATAAACTGACGGCACTGTTCAGGTAGGCGCTCTTATGAGCATCCTCTTGTGTATGTTAATTTATTAGTTCTTATCTCGCAAAAGGATCTGTGAGTTAAAGATACATCTGCTTGTACTGAGCAACATTTATTTTCAGGAGGATGCTCTAAATCTTTCTGACAAGAAAGCAATTCATAACAAGCATTTGCAATGCAATAGGTCTTGCGTTTGCTCGAGGCTAGAGACAAAAGGAAAAGAAGTTTGCTCGGAGTCAAAGTTATTGGCAGTAGTGCATTTATCCATGTAACAGGGTCGATGGCCAAGGCGGTAACAAAACTGCCCTAAGGCGGGACAAACGTAAAGCAGTTACCAACGAAAAGAAAGGATTTTTGAAAGGCAAGCCCATGAACGAGTGATAGTGATGGGTGTGCTGTGGGCTTGGTTAAAAGCCCAGATGCATACCAACACGTCGGCTGCTATGCTCGACTTAAAAACTATTCTCTACAGGAAGACATTTTTCCTGTGGAGAATGCCCTTTACCTATACCCCAAGCAAGTTTGGGGGTGGTCCGTACCACTTCCCATTCCACAATGGGAATTACTTATTTTCACCCTTGGCTGGAGTAAATCTCTGTTCATTTCCGGGATGAAGAAGAGTTTGGAAATGACCACAAATGTACGATGGTGGGCGTTCCCAAACTTCCAAGGCAAACCACACCTTGTAGACCGCTTGTCTCTAGTTGAGTGGGTTTTACTACTGCCGATTTCTCCAAACCAGTAAATGGATTCATACCCCCAGGAATCTATTTTGTGGGTCTCTGCTACTCATGCAAAACTTAAATTCGGTCCCAACAAATTCATCTTCGTAAAGTGCGTCCTTTATTTACCTTACTTACCACTTCCAAAGAAGGATCACACAATCTGTATTAAAAAGTGTTGTCTTTTTATTCGAGGTGTCTTAAATTCATTATGAAATCATAAGCCACCTCTATTGGAAAGACTGAGCTTGCTTCTACCTGACCTCTGCAGAAGAATCATCTCTGTGCTCTCTGACCATCTTTCCCCGCCTACTGTTTTCGAGCGCCCGATGAAGTGTTGCATTTTCTAATTTCTAATATGCGACAAATTGTCACTGTTACTAATTATTAACTCATGATAAATTGCCACGGTTACTAATTTCAAAACTGTGCCAAACTGTTGCTGTAACTAATAATACTCTGTGACGGATTGCGCTGTTTCCAATTTCTAACATGCAGTGAATTGTTGAAGTTGACATTTTTTCACTCCAATTGTTTGTTCATTGTTGCTTTTTATCTCGTACACAAATGCCGATGCCTCGAGGCTCTCAGAGGCCGGCTTCAAACAAAGTGTTTGTCGAGACAAAGGGGCACCATAGGGCCACTCCCACCCACTGATCCCCGAAGTTGCAAAACTTTGAAGAGAGATTCCATACAAAATAGAGCCATACTGTGAGTTATGCAGAGAGAAAGAAATTTGTACAGAAGACAGGGGGAAGAAGCAAAGAGAAAAATACCACTAGCAATTGCTTCACAAAACAACACAAGCATTTGCATTGCAACGGGTCTCACATTAGCTCGAATTAGAGCTATTAGCATTGTAAACTCCTAACTGGACTTTTCTTGCCACACAAATTACAAGAAAAAAAACACAGCGCGATTGCGCTATGTAAAATACAGCGCGGTTGCTCTGAAATTGAAAACGGAAAAACCGAGCACGATTGCGCTATGTAAACCCCAGCGCGATCACGCGTGGATAATAAAAAGATAAAGTAGTCTGGAAACCATGCTGAGAACATCGAGCCTCAAATAGTTTCGGTAGTTTACCAGTTGCTGTGTAGGTGGGCTAAACACCGGAAAAAGCATGACGTATGCATGCCTTTCACAAATGAAAGCAAGCGGATTTTAAAAGGCAAGCCCACAAACCAGTAAAAGTGACTGACATGACATGGGCGTGGTTAGAAGCCCAAAGAGAGATTACAGCATGGGATGGAGCGCTTTGCGCTCGCCTATAAAAAAATGGGCATTCCAGTTCCAGATCTCACTCCACAAAAAATATGAGGAATATAATAAGCCAGAAACAAAAGTAGCGAGCAGAAAGAAACTCCAGAGTGTAGCTCCCTGAAGAGAAATTAGCAGATGCGGAGCTTGATCAACAGTGTAAGGCTGGAGTTGCGCATCTTGAAGGAGAAATGGACTCTGGTTATTTTGTGGATAAGAAAATGAAGGGGGATCCAAGGAAGCCATATTAACACTGGACTAACTGGTTGTATAGTTTTCAAAAATGTCTGAGGTTGGTAGGTTTTGCTGGATGCTGCTGGGCCCTGGGTCCAAGAATGCAGTTAAGCACATCTACATAATGACTGAAATTCAATGAAAAGATCGTGATGTTTCCATATTACATTTTGAGTCTTTCCTGCTGGGGGTGATAAGCCCGCCACCACAAGTGAGGAATCTTTTGTATCAGGAGTTGGATGGTAGAACTGCAGATTCTAGAAATTTTCATTACAGAAATGTGAAAAAAATCCATGATTTTAACCAAACAGATACTTGCAGCAACATGATGAGCTTTATGAAAGCCGAACCACCCTGGACCCTTCTAAGTGTCTACTGTACAGAAAAGTCTGGAGTTGACAGGTTTCCCTGGGAGCTCCCAGACCCTGGGTCCAAAGACAGTAGCTACACACATCCCAGACATATTGAAATTCCAAATAAACATCTTGTTGTCTCCCTTTTGCATGCATTTTGGGGCCTTTCCTGTCACAGTTGATACCCTTATCCATAAAAGCCAGGTCCATTTTTTATTAGAAGGGTGGAAACACAGAATAGTAGAAGATTTGTTTTTCTCTATTAAATGTTTCCAATTTGTTGGCTTTCAGATATAAAGCAGTATGAAAGCAATTGCAAAGTGTGTTCTTGCTCCAAAGTTGCCCTGCAGAAAGCTTGGGGTCTGAGGTACTCAGTCACCATGCACTGGTAGCCCCAGTGGGAGCAGCCACAGCTAAATGTGACTTCCTCTCTATTTGGGGCTTCCTACAGCTACCACTCAAAGAGTACAAGTGATTTAGAACAAGGCGGAAAGTCTAATTTCTTTATTACTAAGAAGGTCCCATGCGACACCTGTCTTCAAATAACTAAGTTGCCAGCATATGAAACAGAGAGTTAAATTAAAACCTGCTGTATTACATGTAAGGACCTCAACAATGGGGGCTTAGGGGGAGCGAGGGCATGCCTGGTCTCCCCCCGGGCAGGTAGGGCATCAGAGATAGAACCCACCACGCTTGGGTCATGATTGGTTAATTTAGGTGGAAGGGTGAGTTTAAGGGTTGGGTTTATTTAGGTGGGGCAGGGTGTGGGCGGCCTCTTTGGCCCTTTTGCCACACCCAGGATAGTTGTTGTTTTGGTTGTCAGGTTAAGCCTTAGATAAGCTTTTGAACTTTTGCTTTGAGATATTTAGTCGGTTGCAGTGTTTTTATTGTCAGGTATTGTGGATAATTCTGATAAGGTGTTGTTGGCCCTAAAAATGCTTCAGGAGGAGGGTAGAGAGGACCTCCTCCAGGAGGGTGTGCTTCAGCAGGCGTGGGTGGGATTGAAGAGACCCAAATGAGCCTCCTCAGAGGGCGTGGCTGCAGCAGTTTTGGCTTGCGAGTCGCCGACTCGCAAAGACTAAAAATTCAAACAAAAGAGCGCGTTAGGTCGGAAAATCACTGCATCACTGGCGGTTGTTGTTCCTCCTGGTGACAATCAAGAAAAGACTTACCTGTACGAGTTTCGGCAGGGAGAAGATGGATTATGGCGGTTTCGGTTGGTTCAGGTATGATGAGTAGTTTCTGGCTTGGATGTCAGTGTATCCGAATAAAGAGTGGGGGGAAATAGACAACGAATTATGGATGCAGTGGTTGCGCACGGGGAGGAATGCGCCTGTTATGCATACTGCTAGTGGTTTGCCTTTGCAGTATAAGCTCTTTCAGGGTCATCCCACCAATTATGGGGTGGGGGGTGCGGCAAGGGGTCAACTACTGCAGAACGGAGCATAGTGGTCGTTCAGTGCAGATTCAGACATGATTGTTCCAACTCTGGGGCCAGACATCCAGTGTTTCAATGTTTTGGGGGCATGCACTGGGGAGGGCAGGGCCCGTTTGGAAGAGGCAGTGACAGGGGTAGGGGCCATATGCAGCAGGAAAAGGGCCCTATGCCTATTAATTTTGAGGTAATGAGATATTGACTACAGTTCTATCCTAAGGTGTCCGAAGCAAAAGTTTTGTTCTGGGGATTTTCCAAAGGTTTTAGCTTTGTTATCAGAGACCGCGAATGTGGAGATGGGCTAACAATTTGAAGTCGGCCTTAGATCAGCCAGAAGTGGTGAGGACCAAATTGCATAAGGAGCTTGAAATGGGAAGAATTGTTGGCCCATTTTATCATTCGTCTTTGGATAATTTGACAATTTCCCCATTGGGAGTGGTGCCTAAGAAGCAACTGGGTGTGTTCCGGTTGATACGTCATTTATCTTGGCTGGCACGGGCATCGGTTAACGATTTTATTGCTCCAGAGGATTCTATTGTCCATTATGCCTCGGTTGATGAAGCTATCACATTAGTGAAGCGTTGTGGTGTGGGGCAGAAATGGCAAAATCAGATATTCAGTTGGCTCTTGGGCTCCTTCCGGTGCACCAGGACAATTTTTATTTGTAGGGTATGCAGTTTGATGGGGCTATTTTTGTGGACAGGATGTTGCCTATGGGTTGCTCGGTTTCATGTTCGTTGTTTGAACTGTTTAGTTCTTTTTTACAATGTTTTTTTTCAGGCACAGACAGGTTATAAGTGCGTAACGCACTACTTGGATGATTTTTTCTTGGTTGGGGCTGCTGGGTCGGGCGACTGTATGTCAGCTTTGTTGGATTTTCAGAGGGTCATGAAGGACATGGGAGTTCTATTTGCTCCAGAAAAAGCTGAAGGGCCCAAAACATGTTTAAACTTCTTGGGTATTGAGTTGGATTCCCAGAAAATGGAGGTTTGTTTACCTCGTGACAAGGTACAGTTGTTGATCGAATTGTTGGAAGAGGCTGTACAGAAACCTAAGTTGGAGTTGAGGCAAGTTCAGCTGTTACTTGGGCATTTAAACTTTGTATGTAAGGTTGTAAGAGTTGGAAGGGCTTTTTGTAGGAGGATGGGTTTTTCAGAAGGAAGGTGTGGTTTTGCCTCATCATCATATCCGGCTGAAGGGCAGTGTTCGGGCTGACTTAAGGATGTGGATTACTTTTCTTCAGGATTTCAATGGTGTGACGATGCTGGTGGAAGATGAGGATTGGTTTTGGCAAGTGCACATTTTTTCAGATGCTTCAGGTGCGCTTGGTTTTGGTGTTTTTTGGGACAGTCATTGGGCCGCAGAAAGTTGGCCTGAGGATTGGAAGGCGGCTAGGCATAGCATTGCATTTTTGGAGTTTTTTCCTTTAATTGTGGTACTGTCAATTTGGGGTCACACGTTAGCCAACAAGAATGTAGTGTTTAATGTTGATAACCAGACTGTAGTGAATCTGGATAATGTGCAAAAAGCAAAGGATGAAAAAGTGTTGCGTCTTTTGAGGTTATTCCTGTTGAACTGTTTGAAGTTTAATATTATTTTTAAGACTAAATATGTTCCTGGAGTAAATAACGATATTGCTGATGCACTATCTCGTTCGCGGTGGCGGAGATTCTGTGGGCTTGCACCGGGAGCAGATGCACAGAAGACACCAGTGCCGGGGGCATTGTGGGATTTGGGAATTTAAGGATGTTGGAGCTGATTCAGCAGTCTATAGCTCCGTCGACAAGGAAAAGTTATGAGCAGGCTTGGTCTGATTTAATTAAATCAGAGCCAGTAAGAAGGGTAGGGGGGGTTTTGGGGTGTGTTCAGAGGTGGGAAGATGCAGTTTGATTTATCATGCAACAAATTGAATTGGGGCTATCGGCAGTAAGTATATCTGTTAAGTTGTCAGGCATTTCCTTTTACGGTAAATATTTCTGGGGGTATGATCCTATGGAGGGTGAAATTTGTAGACGGATTATTGCGGGTTGGGGCTAGAAGAGGGGGTGTTCGGCCGGATTGGAGGCGCCCGATCACGTCACATTTGTTGAAGGAATTGATTGGTGTTTTGCCACGTTTGTTTTTCTCATTGGGAGGTGGTTCTCATGTCCTTATGCATGTCATGGGTTTTTCACTGGGCTTTTCGAGTTTCAGAATTGTTGGGGTTGAGAGGTAAGGATGGTATTCTATGTTCAGATATTAGGGTATGTAATGGTGGGTTATACTTGTGGTTACGAGCTTCAAAAGCTGATCAGCTAGGTAGCGGTCGGGAGGTACTGTTGCGGGGAGTGGAGTTTCCAGATGGTCTGGTTTATTGTTGGCTGTCTTCTTCAAAAATTTTGCCAGAAGATTTCAGGTTTGTATTCATTCATCAGGATGGTTGTGGGTTGCAGTCTTTTCAGCTGTTTGCAGTATTAAAAATGGCAATAAAAAAATTGGGATTGGATCCTTTATATTATGGTACTCTTTTCGGATTGGAGCGGCCACCGAAGCTAGACAATTTGGGCATTCTGATAGAGAGATCATGGATTTGGGGCGTTGGCACCCCCAATGTTTTAGACATTATGTTCGAACTCATCAGATTTGAGGTCTGTTGATTTTTCATTATGTTAATTTTCTTCGTAAGTAATGTTTCTGTGTTTCTCTGCTTTTTGCAGGTTGCGTGGCTGGCCCTAAAAGGAATTTTTGTTCCGTTTGATTTGTTAGGCATTCCTTCGTGCGTTGGGCTGAGAAGCAGGCAGCGTCACGTCATTTTGGAAAGCAACTGGGTTTGGATGGCGCTAGGATTAAAGTTTATTGGTTGGAAAAAGTGGTATGAGGTGGGGAGGAATTGTTATATTTTCTTTCCAAAAAGTTGGCTCAAGGGATTTGTCCAGATTTATTGGTGATTCATTTAGGCGAAAATGATCTAGTGGCGTTATCAGGGATTGGTCTTTTGAAGCTAATGAAATTAGATTTGTTGAGGATCAGTCAGAGATGGGCTGGTACGCATATAGTTTGGACAGAGTTGGTTCCAAGGAGAGTTTGGAGGGGAGTGAATTATTTTAAGGGAATTGAGAAACAGCGTAGGAAGGTGAATAGGGAAATGCATAGTTTTTGTTGTATTGAGGGTTTCTCTGTTCTGCAACATGGGGGGATTGTTCATGGGGACGTAGCCCTTTTCCGCCAGGATGGAGTGCATCTATCTTTTTTAGATAATGAGCATTATTTATTAGAGTTAAGACTGAAGATATCGGAGCTGTTGGGGGAGAATTTATGTGATCGGGTTTCTTGCACTTAATTTGGGTGGGGCAGGAAAACGCCTGTCGGGTTTTCCTTTTCCTGTGTGGCGGGGTATTTACGGACATGCCTTGGGTGGGGAACGGTTACGGATGCACAACATGAGACGTCAGGGAATTTGGACAAGGAACAAAGGGAGGAAAAGGCAAGGGGAATTACAGAAGGTGGACAGCTGGGCAGATGGGTACTGGATTGGTCGGGTCAAGGTGGGCATGGAAAGGGGTTATTTGATGAGGGGTAAGTTTTGTAGAGGGTAGGGTGGGTTTTAGCAATTTTATGTATTAGTGAGGCTTTATAGTTTTGTAAGGCAAATGCCAAGGTTATTATTGTTTCCAGACCTGTTCTATTAAAGCGGCCTTTTACCCCTATTTAGAGTGTTGTGGTTGTGCGCCGTTTCGCCCGCTCTGACCCCACATTTCCTGAATAAGAAAATCAGGAAAAAATGTCCCTGGCCGCGTTCTGAGGTCTGTTGGACTGATTTATCTAACCATCCCCAAATACAGGAGAGAAAGAATGGGTGGACGACGTTGTTTGGTGCTGCCTCCCATGTTATGAAACTCGCTTCCACAGGACCCTCTAATAGAAACAGACTTTCTCCGATTTATAAAATATTTTAAAACGTGGACCTTAGACAGACTTTTAACAAATAGACAGCCTGCAACAGCTCTTGTGACCCAGCGCCCTTCACTCCCTGTAACTATGTAGCCATGAAAGCTGCGGTGGCTTTTTATCTTAATTATTAAGTACATTCAGCATATCATAAAATAACATAACTGTAAACTACTTTCGGAGATCGCCGCCTGGGGCAAGAAATTATAGATGAAAACTTTGTCTCCTATTTCTATTTTCCCGTACTTACTTTAATTATTTTTTGATTTACGACACGCGATCTACACCATGACCCCCAGATGAATTCTAAATTTTGTCTACTTTTCAGGAAAGGACAGTTTTCTGCTTCTCCCACAATCCCCGGGCTCTGTGAGAAAGGGATGATAATATTGCCTGGATATGTTTTATTGGAAAACAGAATATGAAGGCTTAAGCACTTACTGCTGAAACATTAAAAATGACCCAGTACCAGCTGGAAAAGCTTCACCACTGAAAAGGTTACATCTGCCACTACATGTATATTCTTGACGATACAGTCGTAGTTGACACCCTACAGTCAATAGTTTTTGCAGGATGGTCGATATTCTGGTAGTACACCCATCCCTACGTGCTCTACTGTGAGCAATGATGTGCACAAAGAAGAAGCGCATCCATAATATTTAGGGGTGGGTGCTCCTCATGTACACAAGAATTTTACCCTGTACTTGATTAATAAACCGCGTGTAATGCAAAGAACTGGTCTGATCGGAAACTAGTGCTGCGCAAACGCACTACTGAGATAAAGCACTACCAGCTAATACGTCAAATTTCATACTATCACTTCAAGCAGCGCACACTTTAATGGGTGCATCTTTGAGGATTTATTCTACATCCTATATTAGTCCTGAAAAAAATATCTGGTTTTCAGGAAAACTTGCGAAGACCTGTAAATTACAGACAATATGGAGATTTGTAAACAATTTGATCGATTACAAAAAAATCGTTGTAAAATGATCATAGCATTCTGTAACCTAAAAGGTCATCTTGTGATTGGTTTTCAGCGAAGGCAAAGAGATTCTATATACAGTTGCCAGCCCTGGTAGGTGGCACGATGTCCAGAATGTTTTATTCTTAGCTCAAGGAAAAATGAAGCAGGGTAAGTTACTGTAGATCTTGTAAACATCCTCTTGTCTGAAACCAGACACTGGTAAGCGGCATGAAATGGGCATGACGACAGTATTTTATAAAATAATTTCTAATCTGCCTTAAGGAGGAGAATTAACACATTTCATTTTTCTTTCATCAATATGCTACACTG
The DNA here is from genome assembly GCF_031143425.1 of Pleurodeles waltl. NCBI lineage: Eukaryota > Metazoa > Chordata > Amphibia > Caudata > Salamandridae > Pleurodeles > Pleurodeles waltl. Next base: position 1,330,120,248 of record NC_090447.1, on the reverse strand, counting down.
GCCTCCGTGCATTTCCAGCTAATCACAGAGTTTTCAAAGCCCACAACTCATGTGTTTCACCCACGACAGGCAACTTTATCAAGGCATTCAGAATTTTTTTGCAAAGTAGATATGGGTGAACTGTCACATTTTCTTTCTGACGTTTCTTCTTTGTAATTGTCTGAATTTAGAGCTTTGCTGCTCTTCAGTAAAAAAAGTTAATGTCAGGTTTCTTATGTGGTGTAACACAGGACCGCTGATAAGTCATCTAGTTATTGTAAAGAACCGCCAATCTGTGTTGTTGTCTTCCTCTGTGCCCTGTGGAATGGTCAATCTTCAGAAGGACGGGTGGGGTCGAACTTTGGGGTCCCTGTGGTCCCAGCATACAGAGTAATGTTGATGGATGGTCCCATTCAAACACAAAAGAAATAAACGAAATGCCTTCCATATTTTAAGCCGTTCAAAACACAAACGCCTGTTCATGTATCATTACACGTTCTATCTCCTAAACTCTGTGGCATAGCTAGGTTACAATAGGTACTAGAGCAGCAAAAGTAACCGGGTCCCTTTACTAGGGTGACTTCGCAATCATTCAGCTGCCCCTGCCACTTCACATATTGAAGGATTCACAAGCTCCTTCAACATGGTCTGCATCTGCCCTATCAAAACCCACTACCATTCACATACACACACACTATTCTATTTCCACACCCTGCTTTGTATTTCTGCAAGTCAGTCATAACCTAAAAAGCTTTACCAAAGCCAATAGGGTTGACCATTGTAAAGTGCATGCACATAAAGCTATAACATGCAGGGACCCCAACCCACACGCTGCTGGCCTCACATAGGTACACCCATCACTATGCACTCACACAGGCTCAACCTTCAACCTGTAGACCACCTACCCTGCACTCACAAAAGACAATGTTAATCCTGCACTCACACAAGCACACCACTCACAATGCACTCACAAAACATGGTGGCTACCCTGCAGTCACACACACAAACTTCCTCACTCACTAGGAAGGAGCAGAGTTAGGATGGATGGCAGCACAGGCCGACTATCTGGTGTTTTGGTCCAATAGTGCAATTCAAAACTGTTCAGGTAAGCTACACTGAAATCTGAATGTCCACTAAGGTTATTTAATCTCCTATCAGCCACACATGGACCATCACTCTGGACCATGTGAGTCTGATCTTTTTAGACTTTTGTGGGGAAGAGTGTTGACATAAAACAGAAAGTCGAACTTTACTTCTAAAAAACAAGGTGGTGGTGAAAGAAAGCAAAACAAAAAAAACAGCAACTACATTTGGAGGGTACACACTTCAATAAAAAATTAAAAAGGTAAAGGGCCTGATTTAGAACTTGGCGGACGGGTTACTTCGTCACAACGGTGTCGGATATCCTGTCCACCAAAATCTAAATCCCATTATATCCTATGGAATTTAGATTTCGGTGGACTGGATATCCGTCACCATTGTGACGGAGTAACCCGTCTGCCGAGTTTTAAATCAGGCCCAAAGGTTTGCACTAGGCTGGCATCTTAAACACTTAAAAAAATATATGGTACAGAGTCTGCAGAATACCATTTCAAGATGGTGGTATGGTTTTGAAGCTTGCAGTTGTGATGCCTGGCACTCCGCATAAGAAAGTTGTGGTCCAGTAGCAATAGCAGCTGAGCTGCTGGCACTCTCACTGCTTAATTAGTAGTAGTCTGCAGTTGCAGGGGAGCTGGTGGGAATGAACTAAAGGAAATATCTCATGGGATTAGACTTCTCTGGATGCAAAGTAACAGACTAAGCAGCCAAAATATTGGTACTAAGACTCTTAAAGACCAGCAGGTACGTATTAGGTACAGTCAAACATTAGCAACAAAGCCAATAACTGAAGCGGGCTGATCCACTGCCCAAAAGTAAGTATGGCATTCTGAAGGGCTGTACCAATATGTGAATGACACTCTGTGAGATGAATAACAGAAAGGGGCCTACCCAAAATCAATTTTTTCGAAGCAAGATTATATACTATTTTTTGGAAAACACAAGGCTGGTCACGCCCAAGACACCTAGAACTAGTAAGAGCACAGGGAGCAGGAGGGCAGCAGATCCTGGGCTCACATGCACAAAGCAAACAACACTGGTCAAGACCATTACAATCTTCCCTAAGGACATGGAACAAGTGAGGTACTGCTGGACCAGTGCAGGCTTCCTTCAAAGACATGGAACATGCGTGGTACTCCAGTGCAAGCTTTCTTCAGAGACATGAATCAAGTGTGCTACTCCAAGGCCTGTCACTGCAAGCTTCATTCAGTGACATGGAACAAATGTGGTACTGTAGGGCCCGTCAGTACAAGCTTCCTTGAAAATATGAAACAAGTGTGCTACTGCAGGGCCAGACACTGCAAGCTTCCTTCAAAAACATGGAACAAGTGTGGTACTGCAGGGTCAGTGCAAGCTTGCTTCAAAGACGTGGAACAAGTGCAGTACTGCAGAACCAGTCAGTACAAGCTTCCTTCAAAGGCATGGAAGAGATGCGGCACTGGGCAGCACCATTTAACTCCTCTCTTAGGTTCAACAAATAAGTAGCATTTATGATTTGGTACAAGTGTAAGGAATAGCACTGGGGAGTATGAGTGCAAGCTTGACTCACAAAATAGGAAAAGCACCGGGCAGGAATACACGCTTCCCTCACACTCATAGAACACATACCAATCTGACCAGAAGCAATGCAAGCTTCCGTTGCATACAGAGAACAGGGACAGCATCTGTAGCAGCAGTCCAAGCCTGGGGGTAAACACAAACACACACAATGTGCAGCATTTCGCAGCAGTTCAAGCTCGCCTTTGGCGCATCACAGGTAGCAGTTAAAGCTCACCTTAGGTACAGCACAGGTATAAAATGGTTAGCAGCAGAGCATGCTAAGATATCTCCACATACAAAACAGGCATCACGCTGGCAACATTATCAAAGCCTATTTCAGGCCAGAATACCCTAAGAAAAATATAGAGGTGGGTGAGCCACTGAAGGCTTGAACCAGATGCCAGACTCTGCTTCAACTTGAGGTCAGCTTGTGCATGCTACCCATGCTCTAACCACAAGAACCCAGAATGAAAGACAAAGAATTAAACATTGATGTGAAACTGGAGCAAGAAAAATATACCAATCTAGTTGCTGATTTAGACAATGTGAAACCAGTAATTCTGGGATCCATCTTGGCTAGGCCACTTGACCAAATTGTGTCCCAGGCAATGATTTGATTTTATTGTTTTATTGTGTCTCCTATTTTTTACATTATTGCATATGAGAAATCCTTGAAATACATGAAGATGAGTGCTGTATAAAAAATTATTTGGTCTGAATTAGTGGAGTATCTCTGTAAAATTAGAATATGCCCACATATAGGGTGTACATGATAAGTGGCTTGCCCTTAGTTCACTAATTATATTGTCGGCAGGGTGAGGAGTGGGAGTATAAATGTGACTAGGTTCATGTTTAAAAACTATCACTTTGGATAAATGCTTCTCAATGCAGTAATATAATTGTATGTACTAAGGTGAAACACTCATTAAAGAGATGTACTTTTTTAAGGTCAAGCACAAAGCGCTCCTTCCCTGATGTAATCTCTCTGTGGGCATTTAACTCCGCCCACCACAGGCCCATCAGTTTGGTTGGTTAATGGGCTTGTGTTTTAATATGTGCTTGATTTTATTAGCAAAAAACATGCATACGTCATGCCTTTTCCAGTGTTTGGCCGCCTCGAGCTCACCGGCCAACTACTGAAAACATACGAGGCTTCATGTTTTCCGTATGATTTCAGCACAATTTTTTCCCTTTATTTCACAGGCAGCATGATCTCGCTGGGCAGTAGTAAAGCACTCTGCATGACATCAACTCTGTTACACTTATAATTGCACTTTTGCCGGTTACATGGATAATTGCACTTTTGCCGATATGTTTCACTGCGAGCGAACTTCTGTTTCCTTTTATGTGTTTGCTTTGCGTTCATGGCGGCTGTCGGCTCACTTATGTGAAAATGTTTTACTTTTCAGTTTCTGTGGAAAGAAAAGTCTGGTTAGGAGTTTACAACGCTAATAGCTTTAACTTGAGTAAACGTGAGACCCATTGCATTGCAAATGCTTGTTTTAATTTTGAAGACAGTTTATCATATTTTTACATAATATCTGTTGCATGATTTTCATGCCAAATGTTTTTCTAGTTTAGCCTGTGTCAGCTCTGCCAGCCAAGATGGTCTCTTACGGCACTGTGTATAACACTTACTTGAGTTCAACCTCTCTCAGTAGCTCGGTCTGGGAAGCAACATCTTCTTTTCTGAGATTCTGGACACTTTCCACAGGTCTCAGAAGGATAACCATCCTTACTTCTGATTTTAATAAGGAATAATTTAGCATTAGCTACCCCGAGAAGTTAAACCTACTTGTGCATTTGTTAGCATCAAAAGAAACAAACATTCAAATAATTAGTTTTCCCAGTTCCAACCCTCTGTCCAAAGGAAATCTATGTTCTTTTATTAGCCACCTTTGTCTGCCCTTCAACCTTTAGGCTGAATGCACTGATTACTATAGATGTCTTGCCTCCAGAAGCAATGCAGCAGCATGGGTATAACATATTCTTTTAACTCCGCTGGTAGCAGGCAGCCAGGGATGAATGGTTCACTCTGCATCAGTGATTATATGCACTGCTTGGCCATTCAGTTTGTGTGCAATGAGGCACTTGTAGTGCCCCAGCAGGTGCTTCAGTGGATTCTTCTGCTCACAGTCTAACTCCTAAAGCTGAGGGAATTGGATGGAGCTAACAGCAAGCTCACAGTGCTGTGAGTAGGCAGTGGTGCTGGACCAATTTTCAGACTGAGGATGCTGCCATCAATGTCACATTCCTTAACGTACAGAGATTCTGAAACACAAAGAACAAATGTCACAAATTAGACTCATCCCTTTTACAGGCGGTAGTAAGGGTGCGTTGTATGCTGGTGCATTTAGGAGCACATAATCACACACATATTACAAAAGCATGGTGTGGTAGCACACTGTCATTTACAGATAGCACATTTGCCACTGACCTGAACATTATATTTGCACAGAGATACAATTTTACTGATACAACTATACTGCACACAATTTATAATTGTGTGGAAATTGGTTTTCAGCAAATGTGTGTCATTTGCACATCACCAAGTAATGTGTCTTGATTTATTTTCATACTATTAAAACCTTTGTTTCCTTCACACTCCAGAATTTAAAAAAAACGCTTCATTTGTGCTTTTCCATTTTGACATATGTGTACAATTAATTTATAGGTATTTAAATGTTTTTGTGTGTGTTAGAAAGCCACACACAGATTGTCACTTAATTTACTTTACAAAATATTCACACTTTGCAGTAAAAAGAAAGAAAGGTAAACAGAGGTCTCCATGTTAAAAGAAGAAGCAGTAATTTATCAGAAGACTAGACTGACGTTTGACCTCAGGCTTTGAACATACAGCAATGTGGCAAGATAAAAAAAAGAAAATGTTAAGTTGTCTTTAACTATGCACTTTCACCTTCAGATATCCAGAATGATCTGCACCAGCGCCGGCCGCGACACTGATAGCTACACCCCTGCTAAAGTACAGATACATTTTTCTCTCACACCAGTCATGGATAGAAAAGAATTGCTTGCCCTAATAGTGTTGTCATAACTAAGACTGAGCGCTATTGTGTGCTCGGTCTGTGCCATTAATGTTACTGTAGAGGGAGAGAGCCAGGAGACAGGCAGAGGCATGGAGACAGTGTCTATGAAGGTTTTGGAGCACTGGCATATAATGTAAAAAATACATTATATGGGGGCAGGGCGCATGAGAGGGGTTCAAGGAGCAATAGAAAGGGAGAGAAATGCAGATTGGTAGGGGTACTAAGGGAGGGAAATCACAGTATTTTGTAAACTTACTAACAATTGACTTTCAAAACAGAGAAAGGGAACACTGATGCTAAGATATTTACCAAGATCCTCACAAATTGGTTTGAGCAATAACTTCCTAGTTTAGTTGACCCTGATCAAGTGGACTTTATTCGCAACTGGCACGGAGCGGACAATATTCACCGAATTGCTCATCTTGTGGAGACGTCTCACAGTTATATCATTACATCCTGCCTTCTCTTGCTTGACGCGGAAAAGGCCTTTGACAGGGTTAGATGGTAATCTTTAAGGGTGGTCCTCAAGAAGATTGGCCTGGGTCCGGCCATGGTTACTAGAATCATGGCCTCCTATGCTGCCCCAACTGCTACCATCCGAGTTAACGGGAAATATACAAGGCCGACCCACCTAGAGAGAGGCACTTGTTAGCGATGTCTGCTTTCTCCCCTGCTGTTTGTCTTGGCAGTGGAACCCCTGGCCATCACCATTCAGCAGTCAGAATCCATAAATGGCATTTCCTTTGGTTGCTGCAAACTGTGACAGACAGTCCTCTTGCTGACTCTCACCCAATCTACCATCTCTCTCCCTGAGGTGGTGCAAGCCCTTACAACTTTCACAAAGGTCTCTGGATTTAAGCTCAATATGACTAAGTCCAACACCTTGAATCTAACAATACCCCAGCTTGACCTCCTGACACAACAAGCCCTGGTGCCTTTCCACTTGGCCCATAAAACCATACGATATTTGGGTCTTAATTTGACCCCCTCCTTGACACAATGGATCCAATGTCTTGTATCTCACTGTACCCCAGCCTGACCTTCCAACACTACAAGCTCTGGCACCTTTCCACTGGGCCCCAAAAACCATAAGCTATTTGTGTCTTCATTTGACCCACCTCCTTGACACAGTGGATCCAATGCCTTGAATCTCACAATACAACCCCCTTCTTGATGACCTGGAATCACATCATTAATCACTCTTTTAAATATTTCCATTCGTTTTAATTGCAATATCAGTAATTCATAAGTTACGACTATTATTTGTCATAAAATTACAAGTTTGCATACATTATTTGTTAGTTAAAACTGCACATATAAAAAATGCCTTGATAGCCACAGGACAGAAACAGTGACTCATACAACAACACAGCAAGAGCAATATATGCTTTAATTGTGTAAGGATGGCAGACCAGACACCAGAGTTACAAGCTGTGTGCACAAACACCAACTCCTGCTTAATCGATTAATGTATTTTTATATTTGTACAGTTGTAGGGAAGGAGCACAGTATGCACTTCTTTCAAGAAACCAAGCTGCTCTCAAGAATAAGCTATCTCTATGTTTTTTTTGTACCAAGTAGCAAGTGGAAGACCCCACAACGATAGGGATTCTGAACTCACAAAATTTATTTTTCTAGGTTGCTTGTCTAATTCTAGTTGGTGTAATTCTTGTTCTTGTGTATAGAGCAGAGTGCACCGGTTAGGGCGAATTGCTGCTGGACAGAGTCTACCTAAAGTAAATTGTGGTTTACACAAAGCTCTCCATTTTCTGTACTCAATTTGGAGTTTGCTTTTGTTTTTGAATTTTTATAGTTTTGATTGCATTAATTTTATTTGATTTATTGACTTTTCCTTCCTCTTTAGGGTAAACAGACAAGGGGGTTCTATGTATTCGAGTTTAAAAAGACTTTGTAGTTGTTTCCTGTCCATAGATAAGTTGTACTGTGATTGGTTGCTCAGCTAGGGAGCCATGCTCGAATTGGTGAGATGTCATCACAAAGCAGTGCTCTGATTGGTGGGTTTCTGATGAACCAGTGCTGTGATAAGAACGCTTTGACAGAGCCGCAATGTGAATGGTCATTGTTTGCTAAGTTGTTTGTTGTGATTTTGGGTTGATTTCTGGATTGGTATGAGTAGAAAGAAGAACAGGAAGTTTTCAAATAAAGCCTAAGGTCACTGTAGTATCTAGGGAGGGTCAAAATGTACCTGCAGAAGCAACACCAGCCTAGGAAACGCTGAAAAAGATTAGGTATTACACGTGTACTTGGATTTCAGAATGAATCTAAATATAGTGCACAAGATGAGGTTCTACAATTTCCATTCGAGGGTATCTTTAGTTTGAGAAAGCTAGATTTCTTTAGACAGACCATGTATGACATGTATGACATGGCATGAAGCAGACACCCAGACCTACACAGTTTGAGGCGTTTAATGAGTGGGATCAAACACCTAAAGACTAAGAGAGGAGGAAAGCTGCAACAGGTAAAGAGTTCTTTTAGACACTGGCTTGAGAGCAAAATGGATTGATAAGAGAAAAGTTGCAGAGAAGGAATTATTGAATGTGTAAAAACATTACCTGCCATATCCACAGAGAGAAGGGAGCACAATAAAAATAAAACAACAAAGAAAGGTGAACATGCCGAGGAATCAGATGAGGATGATGAGAAGTTTATTAGGGAGCTTTAAAGTTCCAGACCACCTCCTCATACAGAAGTAACTGCTGCTGCTCTTGAAATGACAGGAGTGGACACAGGTGCTGGAGGAAATAATGTCAGGGAACAAACTCCTACTGGATTGGTACAAAGTATGGCAACAGAAATAGCAATGATAGCAGTGCCTTGTATGAGTAGAGATCTGCTGTCTGAAACTCAGATATAGGTTATTAGACCAGAGAGAGCAGTGACAGTCGAGCCTCCTCCTAAAGGGATTAGCATAGGCATTTTGAAAATTGAATTTGGTGAGATGCTTCAGGGCAATGTAGATGTGAACAGGTGGTTAAGTTATCCTAATTGGAGTCAAGGGAATGTGGAGCAGCTTTCACGGATGCAGAGAAATATGGTCATTCCAAATATGCTGAATGCAGGACAGAATTTCAGAGTCAGAAGTATTTTGTAAACCAATGCCGACAGCTCCTGTAATGAAGCAGAATATGATGAACATAATGTCCCATAATGTAGAGGATTATGCACAATGTAAAATCCATTGATTCTGAGTCATGAATTAGCAGGAAGTAGTTTCAAATGCCCATGTTTCAGGGGGAAGAGGATTGTATGCTTGGAGCAGACATCGAGGTAGACCAAAGTGACCCATATATTGATGGAGGAGTTAATAGTCACCCCATTTCAGTTTTGCTTGATACATGGGGTATCCGTCTACAGTTTGTTAAGTGTAAATCCCAAACCTACACCGATCTGAAAGAGAATGATTCATTAATAAGCAAATTGTTAGTCAAGTTACAGCAGCTGTCCCAGTTACAACTGGGAAGATGGAAAACAAGCATAAGTTTATTTTGTGTGATTCAAGTCCTGTGAATTTGCTTAATTAATTAATTTTTTAATATACTATACACAGGATAGTGGTGCAATAGAGACACAGGCTGAGGGCTCATTATGTAAGATGAGTTCTTCAGAATCAAAAGTTGAACTGTTCCCAGTTCTAACCAAAGACGACTGCCTCTAGGGTTTAAGACATTCTGTCTAAGATGAGGTATTGAATTTTACAGGAAAGGAACTTGGACTAATTGAAAGTGCAAAACCAGTCAAACTAAAGTCTAAACCTGATGCAATTTTTCCGAAACCTAGCCAATACAGATTGACGAAAGAGGAAGAAGAGGAAATAAAGCCAGTGATTGAAAAAAATATTGAACAGGGAATCCTTCAGGAAGTACTTGGTAGTCCTATAAACTCTCTATTATTAAAAAGATAGAATGGCAAGATCTTCGACAAAATTGACAAAATAGTTGCCCCATGTTGTTCAGTGGTACCACATCCATCAGTGATCCTGCTTCAAATTCCATCAGATGCAGAATGGTATACCGCCACTGACTTATGCCAAGCGTTCTTCTCAATTCCCATTCATGAAGAGTTGCAGTTTCTTTTTGCATTCCAATTGCTGAATAAAGGTCTGGTGTGGAGTGGAATCCCACAAGGGTACCCTTATATCCTTCAATCTTCCTGTAAAGAAAGATTTAGAAAGTTTAAAACTACCATGCAATTCAGTCTTGGCTCAGTACATTGATGACCTACAGGTCACATCAAAGACAAAGGAGGACTGTAAGCTTGATTCAATTGCCCGGTTGAATCATCTAGCTGATAAGGGATATAAGGTATCTCCAACTAAAATGCATTATTGCAAAAAATAAGTCATTTATCTTGGATACTATATAGAAAAGGGTGAGGAAAGTCTTGAAAGAATGCATATTTTCTTTTCTGAAACGGATGACCACCCAGAAGGAGGTTCAGATGTTTATTGGAATTGTTGGATACTGTCGTTAGTGGATTTCAAACTTTTCTCTGATAGCAAAGCCTTTAGTGAGATGGAAATGCAATGATATCCAAGATCCGTTATCATTTGAAAATGAATGCACTGATGCATTTAGAACATTAAAAGAGAGTTTTTCTCATGCGCTCACACAGTACAATGTGATGTTTTCCGTCTTTGGTCATGAAAAGAATGGATGTGTTCTTTCATTTCTTACTCAAAAACATGGAGAACTAATGCACCCAGTATCATATATTTATGTTGTTCTGGATCCAGTAGCTGTAATCTTCCAGGTTGTTTGAATTTGGTTGCAGGTGTTTTCTTAACCACTGAACAATTTGAAGGAATTGTGATGGGCCACACTTTGCATGCCTATGTCTCACATTTAGTTGAGATTCTTCTTACAAAGATGATTACTCAGCACATGACAACTAGCAGACTGACTCGTTATGAGCATATCAGACTTGCAGCAGAAAACATTTCCATTCGGAACACTGCTTCCTATTTCAGACAGAAGATGTGAAGACAGGGATGATGATGAAATTGATGAGGAGATGGATCATGATTGTTCTGAGGTGACTGCATTATGCACAAAGCCAAGACCAGATATTAAAGAAACACCATTATTTGTTCTCCTGTTTGAGAGCCAAATATGGAGCATGGAGAGCTCACAATGCAGTGTGTACTATATCTGAAACATTGGAAACATCCCCTTTCCCAAATGTAACCTCAGCACAGGTGACAGAATTGATTGTTTTAAAAAGAACTTGTAGCCTATCAGAGAATTTGAATGTAACAATTTACACAGACAGACATTATTGTTTTGGTGTTACTCATGATTGCCGGCAGCTATGGTCACAAAGAGGACTTAAAATATCCTCTGGAGCTCCTAGCAAGAATAGCGTGAATATATTAGGTTTACTAAATTCCAATCAGAAGCCAAAAGAAGTAGTTTTTGTGAAGTGAGCTGTCCATAAATCTGATAAAGACATGCTTACTTTTGGGAACAGCCATGCAGATCAGATAGTGAAATCTTGTGCACTGTAGGACAAGTTAGTTACCTTTGGTAATGCCTTATGTGGTAGAGACAATATCTAGTTGCAGATTCCTTACCTTAGAATTTCCTCCAGGCGTCACTCTGGATCCAGAGATTTTTCTCAAGCAGTACCCGAGTGTGTCATTAGGTGGTGCCATGTCGATCAGCTCCACACCCATTATCGTCATCGTCCAAACCCGATATGACGGCACAAGTCTTATATAGGCACAAACCGGTGTGCCAACATCAGCTTCTTTTCACAACTTTGCATGCCAGAAGCACATAGCCATGAAGAACACTGACCACTGGTGTGTCAAAACCTGAAAGGAGAGTTTCTGTCTCTAGAAATCAGTTCACAGAGCGGAGAGGATGGGTGGGCTGGTAAGGAACCTGCAACTAGATATTGGGGGTCATTACAACCCTGGCGGACGGTGTTAAAGATGCGGTAATACCGCAAACAGTCAGACGGACAAAAAAAGGGAATTATGACCCTGGCGGAAACCGCCAACAAAGACAGCCACTTTAACACTTCGCCCGCCACGGCGGTACAGACAAGCATCGCGGCGGTCACCGCCAACAGACAGGCGGGAGACAATGTACCGCCCACAGTATCACAACAGGCCAATCCGCCACCTTTTCCGGGGTGGATTCACCGTGGATAAAAACACGGCGGAAACAGCTTTTGCTATGGGAAAACGCTCACCTTAACATATCCCACGAGGAACGACGACTCCATGGACCCGGAACTCCATATACTACCTGCCCTTGTCTTTCTGCTCCTTCACGACCAACAGCGACGTAGGCGCAGAAGATACCGGTGAGTACAGCAACTACGACACGGGGGAGGCAAAAGTTAGGGGGACACACACCAAACACCCCCACCCCCACCCTCGCATATTACAACATTCACACCAATGCAGTCACAAACATCACAGTAACAACCCACAATTCCCCCGGAAGAATGCAAAGACAATGCGAATTTCGGACAAACTTTGTAATGTGCCAATATACATGTCATACAAAAATAAACAAATATATGTATACTAAAATCACTCTTATTTACATATATACAATCCGAGATGTAGTGCAGATATGTACACAACAATGTCCGTGCACAAACAGTCCAAAAATGCATGGGCGAGGCCCACAATAGATACCTGACCAAAATCGGAGAGAACACTGCCGGGGCATCAGATAGAAACACTACAGGCACCTCAGGGGGAAGGGAAGGGGGGGCACCTCAGCCACATAAACGCAAAGCCAGATCCACGACGGGGCTCCGTGCCCATTGATGTATCCTGGGGAGTGCAAAGCCACAGTCTCTCAAGTCTATACAGTGGGTGGGTTGCCCACTGTTACATCCTGGGGAGTGCAAAGCCACAGTCTCTCAAGTCTCCCAAGTGGGTGGGTTGCCCACTGTTACATCCTGGGTAGTGCAAAGCCACAGTCTCTCAAGTCTATACAGTGGGTGGGTTGCCCACTGTCACATCCTGGGGAGTGCAAAGCCACAGTCTCTCAAGTCTATACAGTGGGTGGGTTGCCCACTGTCACATCCTGGGGAGTGCAAAGCCACAGTCTCTCAAGTCTATACAGTGGGTGGGTTGCCCACTGTCACATCCTGGGGAGTACAAAGCCACAGTCTCTCAAGTCTATACAGTGGGTGGGTTGCCCACTGTCCCATCCTGGGGAGTACAAAGCCACAGTCTCTCAAGTTGATGCAGGTCCATACTGGTACTGGGGGGTGACTGGTGCCCAGACTGGATGAGTCTCCCCGTGAATGGTAGTGTCCTGTCACTGTCCCAGCTGCTCATGGGATAAGGATGCCTGATGTGGCGGGCCATTCATTCCTACCCGGTGCATTGCCCTCTTCAGCGGTGCTTTGACATGGCGGTCTTTGGCCTCTTCAGCGGTGCTTTGACATGGCAGTCTTTGGCCTCTTCAGCGGTGCTATGACATGGCGTTTCAGGACTGTTCAGCGGTGTTATGACATGACGGTCTTTGCCCTCTTCAGCGGTGCTTTGACATGGCGGTCTTTGCCCTCTTCAGCGGTGCTATGACATGGCGTTTCAGGACTGTTCAGTGGTGCTATGACATGGCGGTCTTTGCCCTCTTCAGCAGTGCTTTGACATGGCGGTCTTTGCCCTCTTCAGCGGTGCTATGACATGGCGTTTCAGGACTGTTCAGCAGTGCTTAGACATGGCGGTCTTTGCCCTCTTCAGCGGTGCTTTGACATGGCGGTCTTTGCCCTCTTCAGCGGTGCTTTGACATGGCGGTTCTGATACAGACATTGGTGTGTGGCATGACGATTTCCACACTGGACATTGGTGTGTGGCATGACGTTCCATCATTGCCCAGCGGGCTGTGGCATCCTGGCCCCGCCTGGGCTGTGACTCCGGCGGTGGTCTCTGGACCAGTGACGATACTTGAGCCCTGCTGGGCTGTGACTCTGGCGGTGGTCTCTCAACCAGTGACGATACTTCAGCCCTCCTGGGCTGTGACTCTGGCGGTGGTCTCTGGACCAGTTACGACGGTGCTGGCGGGTGTGTCTGGACCGCCGGAAATGATGGCGCACTTCTCCGCCGTGACACTCACAACAGGCTGGGCAGACTTCCTCTGGACCTTCCCCACCTTTTTTGGAGTTACAGCTGACTCACCAATCGCCTTCGATCCCATTTCACTTGTTGTCCCACCAGGAGTCTTGCCAAGGTGCCGTCGTCCACTCTCCAATTTCAGAGCCTTTACAGGGGGTGGACTGCCTCTGACTTGGCTCCGGGTCCTACTGCCTGACCTGGTGGACGGTGCACTCCAAAAACCTTGAACAGGCACCACTGGTCCTGGAGGCTTTTTTCCTGAGGCGCTGCGACGGGACTGATGAATTGGAGGGGGGGGGCGGGGGCAAAAAGGTCAATTTGACAGAGGGACAGTTTCTGACGAACACTGGGATGGGTAGCTGGAGGGTGTCTGGGAGTGGAGGAAGAGGAGGTGGTTGTAGGAGCTGTCACTTATCTGTTTTGGGTGCAGGTGCAGGTACTGGAGGCTGTCGTGAAGTGGATGGATGTTGGGTGAGTGATTGCCGGCGTTTGGGTACTTTGGGAGGGGGCGTCACAGACAAACTGGGAGAGGACACAGGGGACGTGTAAATGGCAGTGGAGGTGGTGAGTGCAGGTGAGCGGCGTGTGGTGCTGGGTGTCCTGGTGCGAATCCTAGTGCCTGTAGATGTGGTGCATGAAGGTGTGTGTGTAGACGAGACTGGGAGGGAGGAGGGAGAAGAGGAGGAGGGGGACACAGTGGAGACAGTGGATGTTGCTGTGTCTGTATGGGTGTGATGCTTGTGTGAGTGCTTGTGGTGTGTTTGGTGCCTCTGTTTGCTTGAGCTACTTGGGTGTGTTGACTTGTCTGCATGCTGGTCTGTAGGTGTGCTTGGGATGGGCTGGGATACAGGGGATTGGGTCTGGGTGGAGGAAGTTGGAGGGGGGAGGCTGGACACAGGGACAATTGCTGCCATCAGTGCTGAGGCCAGAGATTGCAGGGTTCGCTGAAGGGCAGCCTGACCAGAATGAATGCCCTCCAGGAATGCATTACTGTGTTGCAACTCCCTTTCTACATCCTGGATGGCATTCACAATGGTAGACTGCCCAACAGTGAGTGACCTGAGGAGGTCAATGGCCTCCTCACTGAGGGCAGCAGGGGTGACTGGGGCAGGGCCTGAGGTGCCAGAGGCGAAGGTGATGCCCACCCTCCTGGGTGAGCGGGCACGGGGCGAACGCTGAGGGGCTGCTGGGAGGGCGGTGCTGGTAGGGGGGGTGGCGGCTGTATCTGTAGAAGTGGGGTGCACAGATGGTGCCGCCACCACAGGGGACAAGTCTGTGTCGCTGGTTGGTGATCCGGTGGCCGACGTGAAGCTCCCCTCGCCCTCCGTCCCACTGGTGTATTCAGAGTCTGTGGTGTGGCCCTCCATGGCCATGTGCGATGCAGCTCCCTCGTGCTCCGGTGCCACTGTACCTCCGCCTGTTGATGCTGATGTACAAACGGACAGGCAGAGCAGGAAAAGGGGGGGGGACAGAAGTAAGAGAGTTTTAGTACATGGCATACCACTGCCGTTGGCGGACAAGACAGACGCAGCAGCCCCATGCACAACGCTGCGCTCCTGCCCTCTGCACATGCAATTTCATGGATATGGGCTACATGGCAATGCTGGAAATCTGCTCACATGGATGCCACAGGGGCAACTATACCTCAACTTGCTAGTTTTCTGAGGTGGGGTAGAGTGCCACATGGCCTACATTACGGAGGGGCCTTGCCTAACTAACTCGCCCTGGCCTACGGACACCCACAGCCCACCTCCCCCACCCAGACACCTCCACTGCATGCAAAGTCTGCAGAATGAGTTTGTACTCACCCCCTTGTGTCTGCTGTGATGTCCTTAAGCGCCCATCCAACTCCGGGTAGGCCACAGCCAGGATCCGGAACATCAGGGGGGTTATGTTACGACGGGCACCCCTCCCACGTTGGGAGGCCATCCCCAGCTGAGCCTCCGCCGTCTTCTTGCTGCAGCAGCGAATGTCCTCCCATCTCTTCCGGCAGTGGGTGCCCTGTCTCTGGTGGGCCCCCAGGGTCCGGACCTCCTTGGCGATGGCATGCCAAATGTCCCTCTGCTGGTGGGCGCTGACCTACATGACATGCACAAGGGAAGAGGAACAGTCATTACCAATTGCACCATCAATGTGTGTGGCCCCCTCCATACTCTGACCATGTGGCCCATTTATTCCCATGCTTTACTGTAGTATGACTTCTGCCCCCTTCCCTCTTCCACCCAGCCCTCTCCACCCAGGCCTAGCCCCTACAACGTGCTCCCTGTGTACTAACCTGTTGGTCTGGAGGACCGTAGAGTAGCGTGTACTGGGGGAGGACCCCATCCACAAGTTTCTCCAACTCCTCCGATGTGAAGGCAGGGGCCCTTTCCCCAGACGCAGCAGCCATCGTCGCTTCCAGACCGAGGTCACAGCAGCACCAGCAGTGTAGGTCCTCTCCTGTCGAAGGTCAGGTATCTAGTGATTGAAGAGATAGAAAATGGCGGTGACGTCCGCGGCGGTGACGTCCGTGGCGGGGCGCATCATCACCGCCGGCGCACCTGTTCATTGGCTCCTGGGACCCATAGGGTCCATTGGTAACCAATGCAGCATTGCGTCGCGCTCTACGACCGCCTACTGCGACGGTGTGCAACGCCAGCGCTGTTACCCCGCAATCCCATTGTCCCAGTTTAGAGGTCAGGCAGCCACCATTTCAGGGGACCACATGGATTCATTTTCAACTGCGTCACACATACTGAGGCCTACACTCAACACACATACAGGAATGGTTTATTGTCTGGGGTAGTCTTGTGTGTGACTGTGGGTACATACCTGGAAGAATTGTGACTGTTTCTTCGCTGTTGTCCTTTGTAGGCACCGTCAGCTGGGACACATGAGAAGATGGCGGAATCCGCCGGTGTCCCGACCGCTGGTGGGCCTGTTGACAATGGAGGAGCGACATTTAATTGTGACCTACAGGTTTGACCGTGCCACAATCCAGGAACTGTGTACCCAGTTGGAGCCAGAGCTGATTTCACCAATCCGCCATCCGACTGGAATCCCCCCTGATGTGCAGGTGCTGTCAGTGCTCCATTTCCTTGCAAGTGGGTCATTCCAGACAACAGTGATGTCCCAGCCTATGTTTTCCAACGTCTTGTCCAGAGTGTTGTCTGCCCTGCTGAAACACATAAAGAGATACATCATTTTCTCTGAGGTGGAGGATTTGCCTACAGTGAAAGGTGACTTCTATGCCCTTGGACATATCCCCAACGTCATAGGTGCCATTGATGGGACCCATGTAGCTCTGGTCCCCCCCGCAGGAGTGAACAGGTGTACAGGAACAGGAAGAGTTATCATTCTATGAATGTCCAGATGGTCTGTTTGGCAGACCAGTACATCTCCCAGGTAAATGCTATGTTCCCTGGCTCTGTGCATGACGCCTACATCCTGCGCAATAGCAGCATCCCTGATATGATGGGTGAACTCCAGAGGCACCGTGTATGGCTATTGGGGGACTCTGGTTACCCCAACCTTTCCTGGCTATTGACCCCAGTGAGGAATCCCAGGACCAGGGCAGAGGAACGGTACAATGATGCCCATGGGCGGACTAGGAGGGTTATCGAGCGCACCTTCGGCCTTCTTAAGGCCAGGTTCAGGTGCCTCCATATGACAGGTGGATCCCTATTCTACTCACCGAAGAAGGTGTGCGACATCATCATCGCCTGCTCCATGCTCCATAACTTGGCTTTGCGACGCCAGGTGCCTTTTCTGCAGGAGGATGATCCAGATGACGGTGTTGTAGCAGCTGTGGAGCCTGTGGAGCCTGTGGACAGTGATGAAGATGAAGCTGAGGAAGACGAAAATGACAACAGGGAGTCAGTCATACAGCAATATTTCCAGTGACACACCGGTGAGCACATTTTCTATTTTACCTTTACATTCACTTTCACACATCTACCTCTATCCTGTACCTCAATTTCACTCACTATTTGTTAACTGAGTTGTCCCCTTCCATTTCACTTCCACAAGTGTGGTAACCTACGTGTCAACTGTTTGAATCCTTGAAGGGCTTGTGATGTGTGACATAGGTATGTTAGCCTTCCAATGGGTAACCCATTATGCAACTGTAATTGATTATACAGATTTACAAATCATTGACTGACTCCATTTTTTTAGGTGTTTGAAGGGTGTTTATTTAAGTGTACAAAAATGAAGGGGGGTTGTAAAATGGTGATGGGTGATGGTGGAGGAATGTCCATGGCAGAGTCCAGTCTATTAGTCTCACAGGTACATTGCAAATCTGGGCATTGGAAGTGGAGCTGGCCCAGTTCCGATTTGGGCAGGGTAACAAAGTGGGACAGTGGGAGGACTATCAGGGTGGTCTTATTTCCTGGCGGGGGTCTTGCCATCTTGCTCTGTCCTGTTCCTGGATCTCAGTGCCCGCTTGCATGGTGGTTGTCCGTCTGCAGGGGGTGGGGTGCTGGTGTGGTGGTCCTGTGGCGGGACGTCCTGTCCACTAGCGCCGGCGGAGGTGGTGGGCAGTTCGTCGTCCTGCCTAGTGTCAGGGGCCACTTGGAGTGCCACAGTGTCCCTCAAGGTCTTTTGAATGTCCATCAGCACCCCTACGATGGTGCCCAGGGCGGAGCCGATGGTCCTGAGCTCCTCCCTGAACCCCAAATATTGTTCCTCCTGCAGACGCAGGGTCTCCTGCAACTTGTCCAGGACCGTGGCCATCGTCTCCTGGGAGTGGTGGTAGGCTCCCATGATGGAGGAGAGGGCCTCGTTGAGAGTGGGTTCCCTTGGCCTGTCCTCCCTGTGTCGCACAGCAGCCCTCCCAGTGCCCCTATGTTCCTGTGCCTCCGTCCCCTGGACCGTGTGGCCACTACCACTGCCCCCAGGTCCCTGTTGTTGTTGGGGTGGTAGGTTACCCTGGGTGCCCTGTAGTGGTGGACACACAGCTGATTGACATGTCCTGGGTAGGGAGGTTTGGGCCCGCTGGGTGGGTGCTGTGCTGGTGTTACCAGAGGGTGGCAGCTCGGTGTTGGGCTGTGGCTGGGCAAGGGGAACCGACTGTCCAGAGGCCCACGATGGTCCAGGCTGGTCATCAAGATCCAGTGGGGCAGAGCTGCTATCGTCACTGTGGGCCTCTTCTGGGGGTGGAGTGGTGTTGTCTGGACCCTCTGGTGTGGTGACGTTCCTTCGGGTTCCTGAGCGGGTATAAGTACATGATTATTGCATGTGTGTGTTTCATGGTGTGCAATGGTTGGGTGTGCGTGAACCCAAGTGCAGGCATTCCTGTGGGGGGGCTTGTGTGCTGATGGTTGGGGGGTGTTCTGGGTCTGTGCAGTGGGCATGCTTTGGTGATGGGTGTCGATGCTTAGTTATGTCATGCAGGGCTTGGGATGGGTGGTTGGTGTAATGGGTAGATAGATGAGGATTTGGGGTGATAGGGGAGGGTGTGATGGTGGGGGTGTGTGATATCATGCAGGTAGGGTGGGGGCTATGATAGTTAAGATTTGACTTACCAGTGTCCGTTCCTCCAACGACTCCTCCGAGGCCCTCAGGATGCAAGATGGACAAGACTTGCTCCTCCCATGTTGTTAGTTGAGGGGGAGGAGGTTGTGGTCCGCCGCCAGTCCGCTGTACCGCGATGTGGTGCCTGGATACCGTTGAACGCACCTTCCCCCGTAGGTCGTTCCACCTCTTCCTGATGTCCTCGCTATTTCTTGGGTGCTGTCCCACAGCGTTGACCCTGTCGACTATTCTTTGCCATAGCTCCATCTTCCTGGCTAATGATGTGTGCTGTACCTGTGCTCCAAATAGCTGTGGCTCTACCCGGATGATTTCCTCCACCATGACCCTGAGCTCCTCCTCGGAGAAGCAGGGGTGTCTTTGGCGTGACATGGGGTAGTGTGTGTGGGGTGGTGTATGTGTTGATGAGTGTGGTGAGTGTAGTGGTATGTGGTGTTTTGTGCGTGGATGTTGTGTGGGTGATGGTGTTGTGTGCCTCTGTGTGGTGGGGTTGTCTATTGCTGTGCTCTCGCTGTCGCCTTCTACTCAAATTTTTGGTTGTAGGGGTTTGTGGGTGATGTGGGTGTGTGTTTTCTGCCGGTGACGTTGGGTAGGGGTCCTGCAGGGGTATAAAAAGATGGTTATTACATCTGTGTGTGCCATGGTGTGCAATGGGTGGGTGACCGTGAACCCAGGTGCTTGCATTCCTGTGTGGGACCTTGTGTGATGATGGTTTAGGTGGTTGTATGGGTATGTGCTTTGAGCATGCTTTGGTGATCGGTGTCCATGCTTTGTTGTTGCATGCAGGGCTTGGTGTTAGGATGTGTGGTTTATGATGTAGGGACATTTGTGAGGGGTTAGAGTGATGGGGATGAGGGTGAGGGTGGGGGTGGGGGTATGTGCTGGCATGCAGGTAGGGTGGGGGATGTGATAGTTAAGATTTGACTTACCAGAGTCCATTCCTCCATCTACTCCTGCGAGGCCCTCAGGATGCAGAATTGCCAAGTCCTGCTCCTCCCATGTTGTTAGTTGTGGGGAAGGAGGTGGGGGTCCGCCGCCAGTCCGCTGAACCGGCAGGTGGTGTCTTGACACCACGGAACGCACCTTCCCCCGTAGGTCGTTCCACCTCTTCCTGGTGTCCTCCTGATTTCTTGGGTGCTGTCCCACTGCGTTTACCCTGTCCACGATTCTGCGCCATAGCTCCATCTTCCTAGCTATGGAGGTGTGCTGCACCTGTGATCCGAATAGCTGTGGCTCTACCCGGACGATTTCCTCCACCATGACCCTGAGCTCATCCTCCGAGAACCTGGGGTGTCTTTGCCGTGCCATGGAGTGGTGTAAGTGATGTGTGGGGTGGAGTGTTTGGTGATCAGTGTGCTGATATGTAGTGGTGTGTTATGTGAGGTGCGTGGAAGTTCTGTGGGTGATGGTGTTGTGTGCCTGTGGATGCTGTTGTTCTTGCTGGTGGTGTCTTGGTGTCTCTCTCTGGCCTTCTTTTGGAATTTTTGGTTGTAGGGGTTTGTGAGTGATGTGGGTGTGTGTTTTATATTGTATTGGGTGTGTGGGAGTGGTGTGTGTATGTGTATCAGGTGTGTGTATTTTGAATTGTCCAATGTGGCGGTGTTTTGGAGATGTGTGTGTATTTTGAGCGCGGCGGTGTGTACCGCCAATGGAATAACGCGGTTGAAAGACCGCCACGTGGATTTGTGGGTCATAATAGCATGGGCGTGTTTCTGTTGGCGTGGAGGTGGAGGATTTGTTTCTGCATGTTTATCGCTGACCTTTGGTGTGGCGGTATTGTGTGGGTGTCTGGATTTCGGCGGATTCTGTGATGTGTGTCATAATAGCTGTGGCGGACTACCGCGGACGCGGCGGTGTATTGGCGGTCCTCTGCACGGCGGTAAGCACCTTATACTGCCAATGTTGTAATGACCCCCATTGTCTTTACCAAATAAGGCGTTACCAAAGGTAAGTAACTTGTCTATCTGATAGAGACATCCAGTTGCAGACTCCTTACCTTAGAATAGATTCCCAAGCAATACCAACCCCAGAGGTGGGTCTGCGATCTAAGATCATACTAGACCGAACAGGCAAAGTACCCACCCCACGGACCTGACTGTCCAGAAAGTAGTATTTGGTGAACATGTGCAGAGATGCCCACATTGCCACCTGACAGATATCAAGGTCTGGAACTCCACATGCTAACGCAGTGGTCACAGCAGTAGCTCTGGTAAAACGAGCACACAAACCTTCAGGTGGTTGCTTCTTGGCCACTGCATAGCAGATTTTAATGCACAGAACAACCAATTGGGAGATGGTCCACTTCTGCACTGCCTGACCTTTCTTTGCACATACCTAACCGACAAAGAGTTGATCATCCACCCCAAACTTTTTTGTACGATCAAGGTAGAATGCTCTTTTTGGGACCAGGCGGTGGCGTTTCTCCTCTTCCTTAAAAGGATGTGGGTGGGTGCAAAAAGTAGGCAAGGTGATTGATTGGCCTAGATGAAGGGGCGTAACCACTTTTGGCATAAAGGAAAACCTGGTGCGAAGCACCACTTTGTCAGGATAGATGGAAAGGTAGGGTGACTTAGATGACAATGCCTACAGCTCATTAACCCTGTAGGCAGATGTAATGGCCACAAGGAAGGCTGTTTTCAATGTGAGAAGAGGACGATTGTGAGAATCTCAAAAGGAACACACATCAGGAATGTCAGAACCAAATTCAAATTCCATTGGGGCATAGTGAGGGAGGATGCAGGAACAGATGAATAAGACCTTTCAGGAACCTAGGAACAATAGGAGACTCAAACAAAGAACGCTGATCAGGCACAAATGCAGAAACAGCAGATACATAATCTTTGAGAGTGCCCAAAGCAGAACCCTGCTTGGCCAGAGAAAGGATAAACAACAGGACTTCAGAGAGAAAGGCAGAAAAGGAGTCAACAGATTTGTCTGTGCACCATTCCACAAATTTATTCCAACGACTAATGCATACTGTTTTGATGGGGGGATGACTGGCTGCGAGTATTACATTACAGACTTTGGACGCAAGGTCAAAAATTGTCAACTGTTGCCACTCAATCTCCATGCAAGAAGGCGGAGACTGGACAGGTTCAGGTGGAGAATGCTCGCCTGCTCCTGTGATAGAAGATCCTCTTGAAGAGGCAGTCTGATCAGAGGGTCGATAGCAAAGCTCAGTAGCTCGTTATACCAGACTCTCCATGTCCAGTCAGGAGCCACAAGGATGACTTGAGCCTTGTTGATTTTAATCTTCTTGAGAACTCTGGGCAGAAGTGTTGTGGGCAGAAAGGCGTACAGGAGGCCTGAGTTCCACTTGAGACAAAAAGCGGCAAGAGCAATTGCCGCCTTCGAAACACCAATGTGCAGTACTGCTGACATTGAGCGTTCGCTGCAGAGGCGAACAGATCTAACCAAGGCTCTCCCCACTGCTGAAAGAGACCTTGCACCACTTCCAGATGGATACACCATTTGTGATTGACTAAGCATTGTCGGATGAGTTAATCTGCTCTAGAGTTCAGAGAGCCTGCCAAATGTTGAACCACCAGGGAAATGCCCTGTTGTTCCAGCCACATCGAGAGGAGCAGAGTCTACTGTCAAAGGGTCCACGACCCCACCCGCCCTGCTTGTTGCAGTATCACATGACATTGGTGTTGTCCGTGAACACCTGCACTACCTTTCCCTTGAGAGAGGAAAGAAATGCTTTCAATGCTAGTCTGATCGCACCGAAGTCCAACAGGTTGATGTGGAGTCTGGACTCCACCGGAGACAAGATGCCTCTGATCTCCACCTCTCTCAGGTGGCTGACCCAGCCCAGGAGTGACACATCTGTCACTATTGTCAGCTCGGATTAGGGAAGGGAGAGGGATCTGCCTCTGACCCAATTGTGGTTCATTAGCCACCACTGCAGATCTTGCTCTGTTCCCTCCAAGATCTGAACCATTTTTGTAAAGATTCCACTGATGCTGTGCCCACTGGAAGTTCATATTCCAGTGCAGAGATTGCTTAGGCCATCTGGCATGTATCACTATCAGGATGCAGGAGGCTATGAGACCCAGCAGCCTCAGAGTTATTCTCACCAAAATCCAGGATAGAGGCTGAAACATCAGTATCATAGCCTGAATATCCTGGACTCGCTGCTCTGGATGTTAATCCCAAAACTGCACTGTGTCCAGCTCAGATGAAAGGGATTCAGGTGTGACTTTGGCATATTTATAGCAAATGCAGGTGGTCCGCCGTAGTTTGGAGGTGGGAAACGACAGTCTGGGCTTAGCCCGCCTTAAACAGCCAGTTGTTGAGATAGGGGAAGACTGAAACCATGCGCAGATGAGCTGCAACCACCTTGGTGAATACCCAGGCGGCGCTGGTAAAGCCAAAGAGGAGCAGGATGAACTGAAAGTGCTCATGACCCACCATGAACCGCAAGTAACGTGGGCAAGCAGGACGGTAATATGGAAATAAGCGCATACAGCAACTTCAAGGAAGGGACTCCGTGTCACAAACGGCTCAGAGGCAAGGGGGAGGAGCTTACCTTCCGGTGAGCGCTCCAATGGCACTGAACTCTACCGCTGCACGGGACGCGCATACAGCAACTTCAAGGAAGGGACTCCGTGTATAAAACAGCTACGAGGCACAGCGGAGGAGCTCACCTTCTGGTGAGTGCTTCAAAGGTTTTGAACTCTACCGCTGCGAGGGACGCGCATACAACAACTTCAAGGAAGGGACTCCGTGTCCCAAATGGCTCAGAGGCAAGGGGGAGGAGCTTACCTTCCGGTTAGCGCTTCAAAGGCGCTGAACTCTACCACTGCGCGGGACGTGCCCGGGCAAAGCCCGGGCCAAGGGCAGGCCCATCCTTCACCCGTCAGCGACCGTATGAGGCTGGGCCGGGCCACCCCTCCTTAATTCACGCCCAAAGGCCCTGGTGACCCTGGTCAAACAGCGCAGCTTGAAGATTGTTTTGAGACCACTGCAGGTGAGGAGAGAGTCTGAAGTGCCCCTCTGGAGGTATGTTGGAGGAGGTAGAGGAGGGGGCTTTGAGTACATAAGCGAGGAGAGTGTAAAGAAGAGAGGAGAGAAAGAATATAAGGGTGAGAGATGGGTAGACGGAAGGGGGCGGCACCCCAAAGCAATTTTAATACCAATAAAACTGTAGATGGATTTCTTAAAAAGGCAGTTGGTGCCTTAGACAAAGAGATAGAGCTGGCTGAGCGTCGCCTATCTATCTCAGTATCCCCAGCCACCCCAGCCTCTATTTTCCCACTCTTATCCTCTCCATGAACTTTTTCACAGCCCCTGCACCCCCAGCAGCCCCTCGGTATGCAGTCAGCTTTGACTCCTCCTTTAGCCGTTCACCCAAATAATGCCCCGGAGTCTACTTCTGTGTCATCAGACAAGGCCATTATAACTGATCCCGTCCAATTGACCCCGGGACCTTCAGCTGGTGTATCTGTACTTGAGCCAGAGCCTAACCCAAAAGGGAAAAGAAAGCGTGGTGAGGTTAATCTAAGGAATAAACGAGCTCGAACCTTGAGCTCCAACTACCCGAGTCCTGAAAATGGGAACGATGTGCTCACAACATTCCAAGAAAGCGCCATTGGCCAATTGGCAATGGAGCGTTTAATGGAGCATTTAAGGAAGGGGCTCACCAAGAGACTGCATCCAATTGAAATCCACCTACAAGCCATTGAGGAGAAATTAGGAGGGCTAACTAAGACTTTCATGTCTGATACTCCCCCGCGAGCTGACGTACAATCTCTTTGTCATCCTCTAACTTTGGGACACTCCTCTGGCATTAATGGCAGGATTCCCTCAAACCTGGCTGAGGGTTCTCGGTCACACCTGGTCCATTGCGACTTTTCCTGCCAACCAAAGGTGGGTCAGAATGTTAAACCGCATACCAACCCAGCGTTTAACTGTCCTAAGACTAAAGTTATTACTACTAGGGGGACTGGATAGATCTGGAGTCCAGCCGATCCAGCCCGACAATCACGGGGTGCAGTTAAAAGTTCTACAGCTGCCGCCCGAATCCTGCCCATATGTACTTGTTATTACAAATGTTCCCTGACTCCGACCAAACAGTGGAGAAACCTATACTGAGTTGCAAAACAAGGTCATACACTGGTTGCATGCTAATGTTAACTTTGCATTCTGTATGGTACCCTCAATACTAATGGTGAGGAGGGTGGGATGGGTGGGCCTGTTGAAAAAGTTTGGATTGGGGGATTGTATCGTTATTAATTTTGACTCACCTGCCTTGGTCCAACAGCTTTCTTTAAACTCAAGTAGAGTTAGCCCTTTAGTTGAAGGCGTTTCTCTGTGCAGACTTGCAGCCTTTTATCCCCTAGCAGCCAAACGTGCCCCAAGTGGGCCGACATTTGCTCCCAGAGGCCCCTTTCATTCCCAATCACAGTATGCTTCCCAGTCTGATAGTAGATACCTACCATCTATCCTTTCTGACGTGGACTGACATGAAATTAGTACTACACAGGGTACCTCAGAGACTCTGGGGCCCAGACTAACCACCAGGGAATGTATCATCCCTAGAGATAACGAGCTGGGAGGACCCAGAGTAAGGCAGCCTTGTTGAAGTTCAGACCCCAATTGAGGTTTCTAGGGGCCCCTTACAAACTATACTGTTAACCCAGAAGGACATACGGACCCCAATAATCAGAGGGAATATGATAGGTTTCAAATTCACTGGGGTGAGCGATATTATTGGAGACAGAGAAGTTGCCGGACCCAAGGAGAGTAGTTTAGTGGTGGATCCACTGCGCAACACGAACCTTCTGAGTAACTTATCTACTTTATCACAAATCCCGACTGATGTATCACAAGTTCGAGATGATGAGTTAGCGACAATCCTCTGCTGGAACACTGCTGGGCTCGAGCACAAAATGCGAATCCCAGATTGGGGCCACTTCATAGATGAACACAAGATATGTATATTCCAAGAGATATGGGCTTTGGAGCCCATGCACAGATTTGGCTTCCAAAGCTATTGGGTCCCAGCCCGTAAGGTGACTTCTGGGAGAACTTCGGGTGGTCTGCTTATATGGGTTAGTTGTTCCCTCAAGTGCCGGGTCGAAGAAATGGACATGGGCTGCGCTGACTTGCAAGGTTTAATATTATCGACCCACAAGGAAAAACCATTACTCTTAGTAAATGTATACAGTAGGAGTGTGGGTAGTAACTGTGAGTCTGATGCTTTGATTGCTCTAGATAACATTTTATCCAGTAAATTTTCCATCTATCATATTATAATTGCAGGGGATTTTAATGCGACCTTTGAGCCTTACCTAGTGGCCCAAGAGCTCTATGAAGAAGAGGACATCTTCTGGGGTATTCCGCACTTAGTACCGAATAAAAGTCTTAGAATGAGTAGAACAGCCTACCAAATTGCTGACATTACACTTGCATATGATCTCCATGCCTGCAATGGCCGCTCATGCTCAGATGTCAAACCCCGTCCCACCTTTAAGCGTGGAGCTTGTAAGAGCCCATCAATTACTTCTTACTGGACATTCATTTGTGGGGAAATATGGTCGATATGGTGGTAACAGAACATGAAGAAAGCAACCATGAACCGCTAATTTTTAACTATCAGGGGTCTGCTGTCCACTCTAGAGGCCCCTGATTCAAGGGATCATGTACAGCAGCTTGTCGTGACAAACAATAAACGCAATGTTAAGTGGGATGCGGTTAACTCCTCCTTAGGCTCTCTTACATCTATATACAGCCTATTAGGTGACCAAATTGAGCATATGCTCCTTTTATCGGAGGATGGTGAGAGGCTCTTGGCAGCCCATTTGACATTTTTTAATTCCTTAAAAAAATACTTTATTAAAGAGACGGTTGCCAAAACAAGAAATAGGCGTAGTGAGAGGTGGTTTCACCACTCGTGCAGGGAAGCTAAGCACAAGTTACTGAGGGACTTGAGAAGGGGGATCAGGGAGCCTATAAGACAATCTAGAGAGGGCTATAGACAGGAACTCCTCAAGGCACGCAGGAGCTCGGAGGAAAAACACGGTGGGCTGCCCTCTTGGAATCAGCAAGAGTTAATGCTACCTCCAAATTTTGGAAATTGATTTCAAATGATGGTGGTAATCTTCAGCCTTTGCCCGGTACTTCGATTCTCCCTGTAACATGGTAAAACATTTTGGGTCACTTTATACGGGGATAGATGGGAAAAAATTCAGGGAAATGGCCGAAAATTGGAAATCCGATGTTCCCCCAATTAAATTTACCATAGCCGAAACTAAGGCAGCAATAACTTGTCTGAAGTGGGGGAAGGCTCCGGGGCTCGATAAAATCCTGGGTGATCTTTATAAATCTAACCCTGATATTTGGGCCCCTTACCTGAATAGGATCTGTAATGCAGTCGCTGCAGGAGCACCTACTCCCTGGACTTGGAAGGGTGCTGAGATAGTCCCCCTTTTCAAAAAAGGTAGTCCTTCTGACCCCTCTAATTATCGCCCAATATGCCTACTTGACAACCTCCAAAAACGTTTCGCAAAGCAAATCTTGTCACATTTAGATGAGTGGATCACAGAGAATGGGGCCATCTCTGACTTACGGACAGGGTTCAGACCTGCGGTCAGTACAATAGACCAGGTCCTGAGGTTTTTAGCAATCAAATGGAAGACTGTGGATGTTGGAGGTGGGAATTTATACGTGGCCTTTGTCAATCTTAGAGCGGCTTTTGATCTGGTACCTAGAAATAAACTCTGGCTGACACTAAGTAATATGGGCGTCCCTAAAGGTCTTTTGAACCTTATTGTCCGACTCCATGAAAATACCTTTGCTCAAATCAGGAGCGGCAAGGATGGTGACCTAACTGATCCAGTTGCTATTGAAAGAGGAGTAAGGCAAGGCTGTGTTTTAGCCCCTACCCTCTTCCTTTTATATATGAACAACTGTATCAAATACCTAACTAACTGTATTAACGATTCACCAAGGTTGGCAGGCAAGAAAATTCCAGGAATGCTTTATGCGGATGATACCATCTTAATAGCCAAAACATCTGCGACCCCCCCTCCACCCCTAAAATTAAACCCACCCCTGCCCCTAAAACTACCCCTGCCCCCGCCCCTAAAACTGACCCCCACCCTGCCCCCAAAACCTAAAACAACCACAACCCCCCATCCCTGAAACCTAAAGTACCCCCACCACTAAAACTACTCCGAGCCCTCCACCCTGCCCCTAAACCTAAACCCCCCAACACCCCACCCCGCCCCTAAAATTACCTGACCCCCCAACCCACCCCTAAAACCTAAAACCCCAACACCCCACCGCCCCTAAAACTGACCCCCACCCTACCCCCAAAACATAAAACAACCCCAACCCCCAACCCTGAAACCTAAAGTACCCCAACCCCCACCCCTAAAACTACTCCGAGCCCCCCACCCTGCCCTTAAACCTAAACTCCCCCAACTCCCCACCCCGCCCCTAAAATTACCCGATACCCCAACCCACCCCTAAAACCTAAAACTCCAACCGCCCACCCCCGCCCCCTGGCCCTAAACAGGAAAATACCCCGACCCCTCCACCCCGGCCCTAAACCTAAAACCCCAACCCCCCTGCCCCACCCCCAAACCAGAAAATACCCGACCCCCCACCCCGGCCCTAAACCTTAAACCCGACCCCCCGCCCCTAATCCAGAAAATACCCCGACCCCCCACCCCCGGCCCTAAACCTTAAACCCCGCCCCCCCACCCCGGCCCCAAACCAGAAAATACACGACCCCCCACCCCACTGCCGCCCATCAAACCAGAAACTACCCTGACCCCCCACCCCGACCCTAAACCTTAAACCCCGACCCCCCATCCCCGGCCCCAAACCTTAAACCCCGACCCCCTACCCCTGCCCCCAAACCAGAAAATACCCCTACCCCTACCCCCCACCCCGACCCTAAACCTTAAACCCCGACTCCCACCCCAACCCCAAACCTTAAACCCCAACCCCCCACCCCGCCCCCAAACCAGAAAATACCCCTACCCCGCACCCCGACCCTAAACCTTAAACCCCGACCCCAAACCTTAAACCCCAACTCCCCAAACCAGAAAATACGCCTACCCCTCACCCCGCCCCCCCACCACCGCCCCCCTGCCCCAAACCAGAAAATACACCGACCCCCCACCCCACCGCCGCCCCCCCAAACCAGAAACTACCCTGACCCCCCACCCCGACCCTAAACCTTAAACCCCGACTCCCACCCCGACCCCCAAACCTTAAACCCCAACCCCCCACCCCGCCCCCAAACCAGAAAATACCCCTACCCCGCACCCCGACCCTAAACCTTAAACCCCGACCCCAAACCTTAAACCCCAACCCCCCAAACCAGAAAATACGCCTACCCCCCCCCTCCCCCCCACCGCCGCCCCCCTGCCCCAAACCAGAAAATACACCGACCCCACACCCCACCGCCGCCCCCCAAACCAGAAACTACCCCGACCCCCCACCCCGGCCCCAAACCTTAAACCCCGACCACCCACCCCCGCCCCCAAACCAGAAAATACCCCTACCCCCCACCCCGACCCTAAACCTTAAACCCCGACCCACCACATCCGACCCCAAACCTTAAACCCCAACCCCCCACCCCACCCCCAAACCAGAAAATACCCCTACCCCGCACCCCGACCCTAAACCTTAAACCCCGACCCCAAACCTCAAACCCCAACGCCCCACCCCCAAACCAGAAAATACGCCTACCCCCCACCCCGACCCTAAATCTTAAACCCCGACCCCCCAACCCCGGCCCCAAACCTTAAACCCCGACCCCCCTCCCCGCCCCAAACCAGAAAATACCCCTACCCCACACCCCGACCCTAAACCTTAAACCCCGACCCCAAACCTTAAACCCCGACCCCCCCACCCCCAACCCCATCCAGAAAATACCCCTACCCCCCACCCCGACCCTAAACCTTAAACCCCGACCCCCCACCCCGACCCCAAACCTTAAACCCCGCCCCCAAACCAGAAAATACCACGACCCCCCACCCCTGATCCCCAAACCAGATAATACCCCGACCCCCCCATCCCTGCCCCCCAAACCAGAAAATACCCCGACCCCTCACCCCCGGCCCTAAACCTTAAAACCCGACTCCTGCCCACCGGCCCTAAACCTTAACCCCACCCCCCGCCCCAAAAAACTACAACCCCGACCCCCCACTCCCGCCCCACTTACCTGAGTCGTCGCCTCGTCGCGTCGTCCTCCTCAGCCGACTCCCTTGTTTGTGCCTTAACCACGCATGTGCGTTGTTCAGCACAAAACAACAAAGTCGTGGTTAAGGAAAGCGTTGTTCCGCTTTCGTTAACCAAGATCTTCTTTGTTTAGGAGTCGGCGTTGAGGGCGTTTCCCTTAAAAAAAATAATGCTGATATGCAGCTCACGGAAAAAGAAAGTAAAAGTGAATGTATCAATCAATTCTACTCCCTTGGAAAGGGTCTCCGAGTACGATTACCTGGGGATTAGGCTAATGGACTCGGGCAGTTGGGACTCAGCTATCAGAAAAGGGGCACTCATTATATGTCAAAGAGGAGGGGCCTTAGGGCGTAAAGCTAGACTTGTAGCTAGCCCTCCTTTGAATCCCATCTCTGAAATCTATAAAGTTCAAATTCGAGGTGCTGCACTGTATGGGGCAGAGTTATGGGGTTCTCAGAGACAGTTGGATGCCCTTCACATTAAAGAAAACCACTTTATTAGACACATAATATGGTTGGGGAAGGGCACCCGATGATCCCTCGTAGGCTCGACTTCGGAATAAACAGCATCAAAGATGTAGCAGGTCTCAAGCCTCTCTTATACTGGGTTCGCCTTTGGAAAACTGAAGAATTGGAACCCTTTCGAGAGGCAATTACAGATCTCATAAAGACCCAGTGCAGCTGGAAAAAAGTTGGTTGGTTGAAGGAGATTAAATTTGTCTGGGGCAAACTGGGTTTCCCCCATTTTTGGGAGAGACCCGAGTCGATCCCCGACAATGCCACCTCACTAGTCAAAGAGCGATACTGGGAGATGGCCAACGAGGAGATTCTCCACAGTAATGGGGTGGGTCGTCTGACATCAGAGTTTCTGCTCGTTAAACAAGAACCATGGCCTGCGCAATTATTTGATCTCCCAATACCTGCAAATGCCTGTGTTTTGCTTCTCCAGTTCAGATATGGAACCCTACCAGTAAACAGTTTTACTGCCCGATGGTCGAAGAACAGTTCTGCGGCCAACAAGTGCACAAACTGCACCTTATGTGAGGAATCAACTGAGCATGTACTGTTCTTCTGCCCCCTATACAAGAGTCCTAGGGAGAAATGGATTATTCCATTGTGCAAAGTTTTACTATTACATGACCGAGCCAACGCTCATAGAATCTGTAAATATGACTTGTCTACACTGGTAGTAAGTGCGGTTACCAAACATCTGACAGCAGCTTGGTCTATTCGTCGCAGGGCTAATACAGTGTCAGGTCTTAGTGTCAGGCCTGGGGAAAGAATTTTGTGGATATGACCTAAAAAAAAATGACTAATTTTTACCTCTGACATTAAGTGCGCAATTACTCTTGTTCCCGCTCCCCTACCTTCAGTGGCAGTTGCCAAGTTGTAAAAAAATGATGCCTTTCTTTGCACTTGCCTGGCCCTTGCACCATATTTCATATATAACTTGCTATCTATCTTAAACTATAATGTTGGCCATTTGCTAGATGGTGTAAGCACTTCTAAAGTTGTGGTAATTTTAACTGCTGAGTTACGCATTAGGAATATTGGAGAATTATAGCTTGCTAAGATTTTTGAAAGTCTCTCTTCTCTTTTGTTTTATTGTTTTTATCTGACGGTTTTAGAGATGATATTTTTACCCTAAATTTCATTATATCCTACCGTGACAATATAATGATAACAAATGTATTTGTTCCTTTTTGAAACCTAGCTTATTATTTTATCATTCCATGCTTAACTCTTATGCTTTATGGCTGAGATAAAGTAATTATCTATTAACTTGTTCTCAATATAATAGCACAATTCACTTTAGATTGTTTTGTTTTTTTTAAATATATTTTTATTAACATTTTGTTTTTACACGGTTTCATATTTGTTCATTTTACATGCATTTTTTGCTTATATTGTTATATTCTTTTTTGTGCTCATTGTTTGCACTCTTTATTATCGTTGGTCTTAATGATTTCTGTTCCATAAATTGTGCACATTTACTTTGTTAATGTATATTTCCTTTCTGTAATTCGCTGTGCTGTGTATTCAACAATCAACCAACAAACTTGGACCCCTTCTTCCTTGTAACTTGGTAGAGTGGTGCTCGGGGCTAGATACAGGAAGGTAAGGGTGGTGGGAGGAGAAGCGGAAGGTGAAGGGGAGGGAAACCTGAGGTGTGCGATGTACAATTTCTGTTGGCACTCGTATTGAGCTAGTTGGAGGTAGGGAAAGGAGGAAGGGGGGGAAAAAGAAAATCAAAGGACCACAAACGGTCAACTTTACGGCTTTGTGCGAATGGCTTTTGTGGTTGCTAGCTTGAAGGTACTGTAATGTGCTCATTTTTGGGTGAGGGAAGATGGCTATCCAGGGCGCACCGGCGCACCGTGGAGGTGGCGGGTCACTCACGTTGCTTACTATTATTGTCAGTGGTTCAGGGGTCAGGGATCCAACTATCCTCCCACCTTTACTCTTGGTGCGATCTATGTGTGGTTTGGGTCTGATTTTGGGTGCCTGTCTATGTGCTTCCACCATTTGGTTCCATCCTCGGTGTGGATTGAGTTGCACTGGTTTCTCCTACTGGGCTTGCCAGCCTCCTATTTATACTCTCCCAGTTCGTCATTGAATTCTCCCACCCCGGGGCTATAGGAACCTGGCGAATATTTCTGGCTTCTTCTGCTTTTAGGACCTGCAGTTCAGCTCTAGACCATGTTGATACATCCCTTTTCCAGTCAGACAGTGGAGGGTGATCCATGGCCTTCCAGCCCCTCGAGATTAGTATCTTATAAAGGGCCAAGGAAAGGTCCAAAAAGCGCCCCTCCACTTTTCCGCAGAGCGCAGCTGGTCTGAGGCCCAGCAGGCACAGTTCAGGGGTGGGTCTCAACTCAGTTTCAAACAATTCAGACAGGGTGGGCAATATTTCCCTCCAGCCCTTCTGGATCGCTGGGCAAGTCCAAATCATGTGGTCAAAATCTGCCCCTCCTCCTCCACATCTCGGGCAATTCCCCAAAGCCCCTCCATATATACGGAACAGTCTGTGAGGCGTGAGGTAGGTTCTGTGCAAATAATTATACTGAATGTATCTTAGCCGTGTATTACGTGATATTTTCCGGGGGTAGGCCAGTGTTCTCCTCCATTCTGAGTCAGTTAGTTCCCGCCCAATTGTGCCCTCCCACCTTCCTCTCAGCGACCGTAATGGGTCCAATGCTGCCTCAACTTGGGCCCGATATATTTTAGTGATCAGATGTGATTCCTCCCCTAATGTCAACAGCGAGTGCAGGACCTCGTGTATGGTAGGCTCCGCGTTCACTGTGCCCCAGTGGGTCTTAAGAGTATGTATTAGCCTCCCATAAAGCAGGAACTGCCCCCCGGGAACCCCATCTTCCGTTAATTCAGCAAATCCCCTCAGCACTCCCTCCTTGAAGAGTCCTCCCACTACTTCTATTCCAGTTGACAACCAGGGGCCAAGTCCGGTGTTTCCCGGCCCTCTCCCCTTGGGTTCTATGGCAAGCACCGCCAGTGGCAAAGCTGGGGAATACGTGGGGCCCACTCCCGCCCTCTTCATGCATCTTTTCCAGCATGCCAGCGCCACTTTTATCATTATATTGTTCCCAGGGGTGGTTATCTTTCTGTTTGTCATGCATGTCGCAATCCACACCGTGTCTATTGCTCCTTGGGCTGTATATAAATCCAGTTGGCCCTGGCCCGCAAGCCAGCCGGGTATCCACTGTAATTGGGATGCCAAATAGTATGCCTCAAAGTCGGGGGCTCCCAGGCCACCCGCGTTGGGTGGTCTGCAGATAGTTGTAAGTGTAGTTCGCCTGCGCCCATTGTCCCATATTAGTTCTCTGAGTATTGCGTTCAGGTCGCGGAACCATGTTCGGGGTATTAGCAGTGGCAAGTTGGCAAAGTAGTAGAGAAGTCGGGGGAGCATGATCATCTTGGAGAGCGCCACCCTGGCCATCACCGACAGCTTCAGAGAGCGCCAAAATTCGACCGAGGGTCTCAGGGATCGGAGCGCATTACCAAGGTTGCCCTCTCTCAAGTCTCCCACGTCATGATAGATCTGGATCCCCAGGTATCTAAATGTCCGTGGGGCCCATTTCAGGTCTGTTGGGCATGTTGCAGGACAACTATAACCAGGCACCAGGGGGAACACATATGTTTTATTACGGTTAAGTCGTAATCCTGACACTTCTCCAAACTCCTCCAGGGCGTTCAGGGCCCAGGGGAGACCACTCGCTAAGATAGATCAAGATGTCATCTGCATATAGCGATATAATGTGATCAATTGGTCCTCACTGAATCCCTCTGTCAGCTCCCTCCCCTCGTACCCAGGCCGCCAGGGGCTCCATCGCCAGAGCGAACAACAATGGGGATAGGGGGCATCCCTGTCTGGTTCCTCGGTGCACTGGGTAGGCACCAGAGATTGTCCTACCTGTCTTGACCCTTGCCAGCGAGGATGAGTATAACAGGTCCACCCATTCGACCCAGCCCTTACCCAGACCCATCTTTAACATTGTCGCCCTCAGGTAGTCCCACCTAATTGAGTCAAAGGCCTTTTCAAAGTCCACTGCTAGCAGGGTCCCGGTTGGCGGCTTCGATTCACTGGGCATATGTATGATAGAGAAAATATGCCTAAGGTTTAGGGAGGTGCTGTGACCAGGTATGAAACCGTTCTGGTCAGGATGTATCAGGGTGGGCATAAGGGGCAACAGCCGGTTGGCCAGGATCTTACTGAGGATCTTAAAGTCGCTATTTAGCATTGATAGTGGGCGATAGTCTGTCACTGATGCCTCCTTGCTATTTGTTTTAGGAAGTGGCACTACCAATGCCTCACGCAATGTGCGTGGGAGTTCTCCGTTCTTTGCCGATTCCGTATACATTTCTATCAGTCTGGGGACTAGTAAGGTTTTATACTTTTTATAAAAGTCCATAGGAAGACCATCTGTACCAGGGGTCTTCCCAGGGGCCAACTGTGCAATCGCCTCAACCGTCTCATCCGCAGTCACTGGGCCCCCCAAGCCGACCCTGCCCTCTGGGCTCAATACCGGTAAAGGTATCTGAGTTAGGAAATTTTCGAGGGTCCCCCTCTCCATGTCTGTGGGCCTCCTATATAGGTGTGTATAGTAATCTCTAAATGCGTCGTTAATGGATTCTGGGCTAAGTCTGCCTGTTCCTCCCCTGTCTAATACACTTGCAATAGGGTCACTATCTCTGTTCGGGCGCACCAACTATGCCAATAGTCTACCAGATCTTCCCTCCTCTGACTGTATGGATACCAAGTATCTTTGCATACTATGGCATCTAAGTCGCTCTTCAGCCTGGGAGTGCTCTCTACGTGCATGATCGTACTCTTCATCCACTTGCCCTGCAGAGCCCTGTCTCAGCTCCCCCTCATGTATGACCCTCTCCAGCGCGTTTAATTCTCTCTCAAGCGTACGTTTTTTCCCCACTGACTGTCCAAGTCAGTGACCCCGCGTCCCCACTTTGAGTGTCTCCCACTCTATGCCTCTGGAGGAAGTGGGTCCCTGGTTAGTTTCTATATTTTCTGTTAGGTAGCATCTTAATTCCTCCCTGTATGCCTGATCTTCAAGCGCTGTCGGGAGCATTCTCCATGACGGTATGGGGGGGTCTGTCCTGTGATACTCTCAATGTCAGTAATAGAGGGTTGTGATCTGATATTGTGCGGGCAAGGTATTCAGCATGGGTCACTCTACGAGCCAGTCCCGCAGTGCAAACTATCCCATCGATTCTGGTGTGTACCTGGTGAAGACCCTAATAAAACGAATAGTCCCTGGTCGCTGGGTGTTGTGACCGCCAAGCATCTACCAGCCCCCAGGCGTCTAGCCACCCAACTAATTTTTTTGCTGTTTTGGTTGATGTTGCTCCCTGTAGTGGGGGGGTAGATCTATCTAGGTCAGTGTCGAGCACTACGTTGAAGTCTCCACCTATTAGTACTTCCCCCGTGTGCTGACAAGTAAGGTGCCTAGACAGGTTCGTCATAAATGTTGTTTGGTCCTGGTTGGGGACGTATATACAACTCAGGGTCAACTGGAGCCCCTGTAATCTCCCTTCTAATATGACAAACCTTCCCTCATTGTCAATGTTGGAGGAATCAATCGTGAAGGGGACCCCCGCCCTAATCCAAATCAGGACTCCCCTTGCGTAAGCTGAATATTCTGTGGCAAACACCTGTCCCCTCCATCTCCGCCTTAGTTTCTCTCCCTCTCCGAATGCGAGGTGGGTTTCCTGTAGCATAGCTATCTGCACCCCTCTCCTTTTTAGAAAGGAAAGGATTCTATGTCTCTTAGCAGGAGTACCCATCCCCCTGACTTTCCAAGTTATGATATTGTAGTTCGCCATCTTATTCTCATGGCCTGTTGTATGCAGGGTCGGCACGCCCAAGGCCCGATCGATTCCCCCACAAGTTTGTACCTTCCTCATGCTCGTACCATTTCGCACGTGTAGCCGATATAACTAGTAACTGCAAACCCCAACTCCCCATCCCCAGGGCACCTCCGGAACTGTAGGCTGCCCAATAAGTTCTGCAACACTGCAAATTATTCAAAACATCACCGCAATACTCGCCAGTCAGGACTGACAGGCAAGAGTCAGGTCCGGGGGAGCGGCCAGGTCCGGAGGGGCCATTTCGCTTCTTATCTTGTCTTGCCTTTCAGCGCTGGTGCAGGCACGATCTATGCAAGTTCGTCAGCAGTCTGCGGGGTCACTCTTGGCGCGTAGGTCGAGTCCCCAGAGCCGTCGGGCGAGGACACAACCGTATCATCCGATTCTTCTTCAGAGATCTCCCGGGGCGGCGACTCTCCACCCACCTTGGCCGCTGCCTCCAGGGCCTCTCTCTTGCCAGTTTCCCTCTGTGTCCACGTTGGTGTTAGTCTCTGGCGGTCTCTGAGTCTTTCGCCCCGCGGTTCTCCGGTACTGGTCGCTTCGGCCGTGTCCCCGATCTTTCGAGCCATTCCCATGCCTCCTCTGGAGTTTGGAAAAACATGGTCTTCCCCTCCGCAATCACTCGTAGTCTTGCTGGGTAGAGCAGCGAGTACTGTATCCCCTCTTCTCGCAAGGTTCTTTTAACGGCTAGGAAGGAGGCGCGCTTGTTTTGGACCTCCGAGGTGAAGTCAGGGAATAATGTCGCTTCGCCATTGGCTACTTTAAACGGGCCCGTTTCCCTGGCTTTCTGCAAGAGGATGTCTCTGTCCCTGTAGTGCAGGAGTCTAGCTATTACTGCTCGCGGTGGCCTGCCAGGAGCCAGCGGTCAAGCCGGTACACGGTGTGCTCGCTCCAGTGAGTAGAAGGGGGTCAGACATCCTGGTGCGACAACTGTGCTTAGCCATTTCTCCAGAAACTCCACCATATTCGGCCCCTTCAGGGAGGCCCACCACGCGAATGTTATTCCTCCTATTTCTGCCTTCTGCGTCTTCAGCACGCTGTTCAAGCTTCGCCACTCTGCCAACCAAGGAGGTCACCTCCGCTGATACATCATCTTGTTTTGGGACTACTTCCGCTAGCGTTGCCTCCGCTTCTTTTACTCTGTCAGCCAATTTGTGATGATCAGCTCTCAGGAGGCCCACCTCTATCGCCACCTGATTGATGTCACGCTGTAATGTGGATTTGGTGTCCTCAATGGCACCCAGTATTTTGTCTAGAGTGTCTTGCATTTTGCTTTGCGACTGGCTTTGCGTGGACAGTTCATTTTCCCCCAGTGGTGCATGTGCCAGAGGGTCCATGGTTTTGCTCTTATGTTTGCCCTTGGGGGGCATTGGCCAGGCAGGTAGGGGTGACTCAATGAGGCTAGCGCCCATTGCGCTTAGGCCCAGATCCACCAGCGGCCCCCCGCGGACCGAACGATCGTGAGTGCGCCGTGCTCAGTCCCCCGGTCGCGCCACATCTACTCCATAGGCAAGAAACCAGTTTTGGGCTAAACCGGGGCTGGCATGCTTTTGTAGATTTGCGTTGTTGTGCGTATAAGTGATTGGTTCAGCAAGGCCTTCCGGTCGGGATTGGTCCGGTCAACCAAAGGGGGCTCCGCACCCGGGAACAAGGGCACCCGGCCCCCAACACTGGTAGATGACAGCAGATGGTGCAAGGCGATTCCCCGTTGTCTCGCCCCACAGAGGACAATCAGTACTCAACCTGGGGCGCCCTGAGCGTAGTAAGTCCCGTCATCGGCATCCGGGGGCTCCCGGGCAGCAGACAACAGGGCTCCGGTCATGCGTTCTCCAGGGGGACTCCTCACCGGGCAGCTCCGGGGGGCCTCCCGTCCTCCGCCTCCCGAGCAGAAGGCCGATCCGCCGCCGGCAGGTGCCCCCAGCAGACGCTCCAGCCTGCACCACCCCTTCAGGGTGGGCCCGCATTCAAGGCCAGCGCCGGGCGCTGCGTACCGCTCAATCTGGGGCCGCGGCCGCAACCCGGCGGCGAACCACTTAGGTCCAGGCCCGCACCGGGGCGCACGAGTCCGCCGGAGGCCGCCCCCGGGGCCGCAGCCGCACTCAAGCCGCTCCGGTCGCGTCGGCCGCTCACCTGCAATGCACCAACACGGGAAGCCCCCCGGCACAGCGTGCCTCGGCCCCGCCCGCCGGCCGGGCCGCGGCCTCCTCGCAGCCCCAAACAGCCCCAGTCACTCGGGGGCCCGCTCCAGGGGGGCAAGACCGCACCTCCGCGGTCCCCCCGTCCACAGCAGTCGTCCCACTCCGCTCTGGACACAGGACCGCCCGCCTCAGCGCGTCCAGGCACCGATTTAAAGTCGGCCCCTCCGGAGCCGATCCGTTAAGCGTGCGCCATGCTCAGCTCCGTGGCCACACCCCCATTCACTTTAGATTGTTAACACCAGAATTACTATTGTAATAGAGGATCTGGCCACAGATTGTGCCTTTCTTTAGAATAACGGGATAATGAACTCTAGACTGTCAGTATTATAATTATTTTTACAAGTAGTGGTTTTGGTTTTATTTTGTATTTATATATGTATTATCGTTCAAAAGCATTTTTGCAGTTTAAACAGATGTGATTGATACTTTACATTATAGTTGCTTGCCAAGATGTGCTGATGAATGGTTTTTAAATAGGCAGGATGGTCTTTTGTTATTCTCCCTAAATTACAGGGAGTGCAGAATTATTAGGCAAGTTGTATTTTTGAGGATTAATTTTATTATTGAACAACAACCATGTTCTCAATGAACCCAAAAAACACATAAATATCAAAGCTGAATATTTTTGGAAGTAGTTTTTAGTTTGTTTTTAGTTTTAGCTATGTTAGGGGGATATCTGTGTGTGCAGGTGACTATTACTGTGCATAATTATTAGGCAACTTAACAAAAAACAAATATATACCCATTTCAATTATTTATTATTACCAGTGAAACCAATATAACATCTCAACATTCACAAATATACATTTCTGACATTCAAAAACAAAACAAAAACAAATCAGTGACCAATATAGCCACCTTTCTTTGCAAGGACACTCAAAAGCCTGCCATCCATGGATTCTGTCAGTGTTTTGATCTGTTCACCATCAACATTGCGTGCAGCAGCAACCACAGCCTCCCAGACACTGTTCAGAGAGGTGTACTGTTTTCCCTCCTTGTAAATCTCACATTTGATGATGGACCACAGGTTCTCAATGGGGTTCAGATCAGGTGAACAAGGAGGCCATGTCATTAGATTTCCTTCTTTTATACCCTTTCTTGCCAGCCACGCTGTGGAGTACTTGGACGCGTGTGATGGAGCATTGTCCTGCATGAAAATCATGTTTTTCTTGAAGGATGCAGACTTCTTCCTGTACCACTGCTTGAAGAAGGTGTCTTCCAGGAACTGGCAGTAGGACTGGGAGTTGAGCTTGACTCCATCCTCAACCCGAAAAGGCCCCACAAGCTCATCTTTGATGATACCAGCCGAAACCAGTACTCCACCTCCACCTTGCTGGCGTCTGAGTCGGACTGGAGCTCTCTGCCCTTTACCAATCCAGCCACGGGCCCATCCATCTGGCCCATCAAGACTCACTCTCATTTCAACAGTCCATAAAACCTTAGAAAAATCAGTCTTGAGATATTTCTTGGCCCAGTCTTGACGTTTCAGCTTGTGTGTCTTGTTCAGTGGTGGTCGTCTTTCAGCCTTTCTTACCTTGGCCATGTCTCTGAGTATTGCACACCTTGTGCTTTTGGGCACTCCAGTGATGTTGCAGCTCTGAAATATGGCCAAACTGGTGGCAAGTGGCATCGTGGCAGCTGCACGCTTGACTTTTCTCAGTTCATGGGCAGTTATTTTGCGCCTTGGTTTTTCCACACGCTTCTTGCGACCCTGTTGACTATTTTGAATGAAACGCTTGATTGTTCGATGATCACGCTTCAGAAGCTTTGCAATTTTAAGAGTGCTGCATCCCTCTGCAAGATATCTCTCTATTTTTGACTTTTCTGAGCCTGTCAAGTCCTTCTTTTGACCCATTTTGCCAAAGGAAAGGAAGTTGCCTAATAATTATGCACACCTGATATAGGGTGTTGATGTCATTAGACTACACCCCTTCTCATTACAGAGATGCACATCACCTAATATGCTTAATTGGTAGTAGGCGTTCGAGCCTATACAGCTTGGAGTAAGACAACATGCATGAAGAGGATGATGTGGTCAAAATACTCATTTGCCTAATAATTCTGCACTCCCTGTATAAGGAAGATAATGGCTGTATCTGTTTTTAGTAGTTGTACTGAGTTTTATTTCTTATGTACAGACATTTTATTGTACTCAAATGGTCTAAATTTAGACCGACTATAGAGATTTTGATGATGATGGAAATAAGCATCCTTCAAGTTCAATGCTACCATACAGTCTTCTCGGTCCAGGGCAGATAAAACCTGACTGTCATCATTACGTATTCCTGATCCAAAAGCATCAAAGGGTCAAGTCAAAATCGAGCCCAACTTTATCACAGTAAATAAAATAATTTATTTTCTTTAAATTGACCCTCACCCACTCTAATACTGGCATGCTTCATCATCTGGTTCACCCCAGCCCCTAAAAGTCAAGTTGGCTCAACCGAATTTCGGTAGCACTTAGAGATAACCTACTGGGGACCTAAAGATTAAAAATACCTTACTATTCACAAAGGTATCCCTTTATTGTGATAGTGTGTATGGTTAAACCTAATATTGTTATTGGGGGTACACTTAGATTTTATGGTCCTATGACCCTCATTTAGATATCCCCGACGTGTCAGCCCTTGAAAATGGCCACTAGGGCCCTGGGCTTTCATCAGGATGCAGATATTAATAGTAACCCCAGTCCCTGACCTACTTGTCACATCAGTGAGTCTGTGAATAAACTGTGAAAGTTCACGCACATGCTGGGAGGCAATTAACTCGCCTGTAAAAGGAGGCTATGTTTTGGTTCCTGTAGCAAAAGGTAAAAAGACCAGACAGACCATATATCCATTGCAGTATATCTATTCAGAGAATAAAATCAATTTGTGATATTTCATATACACTCTCAATGATCTGTGAAGGGTTTTCGGAGGCTCATGACCTTCATGATTGAGAAAAACACACATGCTCATAACATTGCATGCGTCATGAATTCAAATACATGTGACATAAAGCCAGATCCAGTAGTCTTTATGTGCGCCAGTTCTCTTGCCACCTTAGTGACTCTAAAAACACACACAAATAGCGAAAGCACAGACAACACACACAATAAATTGGTAAAAATAGTGGACATATACACGTATATATACTGTACACACTTACTCATTTTGGGTAACCACTTTTCTTTTCAGGGAGAGTAATCAAGCAGGCGGCAATGCTGTCGTGCGGAGGGTGCACCTGCAAAGCAGACAGTGAACTTTGTGACGGGGCTAGCCAGGGGGAACCCTGCACCCCGTCCCTGCCAGCCTTTACATGACGGT
The DNA here is from genome assembly GCF_031143425.1 of Pleurodeles waltl. Classification (NCBI taxonomy): domain Eukaryota; kingdom Metazoa; phylum Chordata; class Amphibia; order Caudata; family Salamandridae; genus Pleurodeles; species Pleurodeles waltl. The sequence continues at coordinate 1,330,077,864 of NC_090447.1, read as the reverse complement.
GCCACCTCCATGTAACCGCTGGCGGAGAGGGGTGTTGTAATCCCCAAGCGCCGCCCTGGTGGACTAGGACCGCCAGGACCGCCAGCCCGTCGGGACGTGGTGTCCTCGCGGAGCTGGCGGTCTGACCGTGGCACAACCACGGCGGTCATAATGTCAGGGTCAGAGCGCCGCCAAAGCGGTCGGACCATCGATTAGGCGGAGGTCAAACAGCCACTGCGACCTTGGCGGTCAATAGACCACCAGGGTCATAATCAGGCCGTAAGTCTTCTTAACCAACATAAAAAAATGACAAACATTTTTCAACAGATTGTCTTGTGACACTCTGCGTAAACACCATTTGTTGACATTCCAAGACCATCATACGGCATCAAACCCAACACCCTCATAGGCAGCACTAAAAACTGATGGGTGGTTTCCAATATCACAGACTTGTAAAAACACTGTGCAAATATTATTTGTTGATATGATATGATATGATCTTCTCACAGGTGTCCTGGGAACGAGGATTTTTTTATTATTATTAAAACTTGTCTTCAAACAGGGTGGCCAATAGAGGACACAATATGAGAGCTCAATAGGTCCGACAGTACAAGGTAAATATATGTAGATAATTAAGGACTACTGTAAAAGTGTCCTAAGACTTTTATGTATGCTTGAATGGACGACTTGGAATCATAATTTTCATGCATCATAATGTTACAGTAATGGTTTAATCTAGCCTCAGCCTCATTGAAAGGTGAATTAACACTACAAAGACAGACCCTCAGGCCACAGTGAGGGTCTCATTTCAAAATATTTGTTACTCTCCATCAGTCTGTCATATTCAGGGCATTTCAAGAAATGTCATGGTTTAGTCCCCTGATATGATTCTTTACCCAATGTGTTTGGGGAAAGATGGGTTAGAGGTTATTTTTCCAATGACTGTCTCGCTAATTTCATTCTCATTATGGCCCTTTTCCAAGTATTGCGCCGTCATTCCGGTGTCGGATTGCTAAAAAAAATGAGACTCATGGCCTCATAGAACTCTTAGTTGGGCAGGGGTTGCTTCGGTTCCCGGAAACTCAGGGAGTTACGGAGTTGGCCCAAATGCTGGTTCTGTAGAGGGAGGCCTAGAACGAAGACACTTCTGCTCCCTCTTCTCGTCAGCCAACGGAGGATGGGAAGTCAAAGAACGTTTCACCTTCCTCAACTTCTTTTTGTGCCTTGACTTAGCTGATCATTCTGAGGACTTGGAGTGGGATGATGATGAGGGGGGGCTCTGTGACCGATTCGGAGACCTTCCTCTCGACCGAAACTTTCGCAGAGTCGAGTGTCAGCTGCCATGAGCTTGAGGGACCTCTCCCTCAAAGCCTTCAGATGTATGACTCAGAGCACAAATTCGGGTCATCGTAGCGCCCCAGGCACTGAAGGCACATGAGGTGCAGATCCGTCACGGATATTGCCCGATGACAAGACGTACAAGGCTTGAACTCGGTCTTCCTTGATGACATCCCTCAACGCACCATGAGTAAACAACTTGAAAAAACGTCGACAAAAAGTCAAAAAAGGCCAGCCAAAAAAAAATGACTGAGGGATAGCTCTCTTCAGATCAGCACCGGCTGGCATGGAAAGAAAAGAACTGACGTCAGTGCACCAGGGTGGCACCTACGTAGGTCCAACAACATCATATCCAGCATGAATGATGCCGACAACGAACATGGAGCTGATATCCACAGGGGTACTGCTTGAGAAAAATCAACAGACCTGGGGGAAATTTTAAGGTAAGGAATCTGCAACTAGATGTCTCAATCAGATAGAAGAGTCAATTGTGCAGGAAAATGAACATTAAAGTAAAAGGTTGGAAACTGATTCAGTACGGAGTAAAAATAATTTCAATTGCTTCTTTGTGGACTCAATGCTAACTTTTCTGAGTGAGTTGAGAGGCTTGCAAGAAGATGCTCTAGAAAGTAAGAAACGAAAAATGGGAGAAGCTAGTCTACAAAATGAATCATCAGAATTTGCACGTCAATGCAGAGCAAAAGTATATACTCACTGAATCCAAGTTATATCTATTGTGTAAGTATTTGCAAAATCAGACACATGCAGATAGTCTGGTCAGAATTTTCTCAATGTACTGAGAGAATACAAGATTTCAAAATGTTGCTGTAGATGTTTGCAGCTGATGTTTGTCTTGTCATTTCAATAATCGGGGAGGAGAATAGTTACCATTATGATTCATATTGGCAATAGAGAGGGCCCATTTACAAGACTCTATGCAATTTTTATTGAGATTTCAAATTTGTAATTTCTTAAATTATGTCTTGGTAATTATCTGCTTGTTTTCTAAATGGCATAAGGCATTACTCACAAGGACAGTAGATAGCCTTGGATTTGCCAAATTGTTGTTTCAAGATTCATTTTTCCAAGCTCTATTTAGATAGACTGTGGTATTCATCTTAAGTATGAGATCTTGCACATAATCTTTGCACTATTCAACATTAATCAGAGGTTCCATTGTAGTTATAGACCACAGTCTTCTGTTCTTGTGGAACAAGCATCTGGCACTATTAAGGAGAAAGAGAAGGAGTGAGCTTCAACTGATTTGAAATGGCCTAATGCCTTAGCTCTTGTTTTGATTAGCATGAAAAGTACTCCCGATAAAAAGACAAGCTTATCTCCCCATGAAGTCATCAGGACACAATTAGAGCCAGAAGAAGAACATAAATAAAGACTGTTAAATAAGAGTGAAATTCAAATTGATGATTAAGAACTTTGACAACAATATTTGGCAAATCTGAAGAAACATTTTTGAAGTTGAAAGGGTTTTGTTAGTTGCACTTGAATAACTTTGAAGGGAACTTTTGATTTTTTTTTTACTTTTGAAAAAAGAAGAACTGAGAAATGAGTTTTCCTTCTGCTTTGATTATTGTTTTAATAAAATAAGAAAAGAAAAGATTGTTTCAAAAAAATGTTTTTTTAAAACTTTTTACCACAATAACACTTATTGTGTCAATATAAGATGGATCACAGCAGATGCAGTACAATTCTTGGGTTAATAATAATATTGATATTTTTAGTCGGACGGTTGTTGTGCTTATCGACCTCATGTTAGATATGCTTTATATCATCTTAATAGTGCTAAAACAAAAAATGAGTGCTAAAACAAATTAATTTAAACATGACATACCATTAAGCAGGAAAAACTATTTAGTGGTTTTAAAGGTAATGTTGTACTAAAATGGTGAGGGAGTATGTAGACATAATGAGCATTAGTAAATGTTATGTCTGTTATTACCTTCTGCTGGGGAAGGATTGACTCACGTGCCATTACCAATCTCATATTCTTTATTGTGTAATGTTTTTATTGCTATTTTCAATCATAATGAATTTCTCTCTTCATATCTGACATATTATAATGTGTCTTTAGAGAATTTACCTATTAGGGAAGAAAGCAGAGAAATTAAATATGTGAGGTTTTGAGAGTAATTGCACAAAACTGATATATTAACCTGGTTAAACACTAAGGCCCTCAGTTGGACCTTGGCGGTAAAAACCGCCTACCGCCGCGGCGACAGCCGACAAAAGACCGTTGCAGCGGCTACAAGCCGGCTGCCGGATTATGACCACAGCTGGATTTCCACCAGAAGGATGGCGGAAATCCGGCTGTGGCTATGCCCCTGGATGGCGGTAAGGTGGTGCTGCTGCCAGCAGCAGCGCCATGCCAGTAGACCTCCACCAGCCGTATTATGAGAAATAATACGGCCTGGCGGTGTTCTGCTCTTGAACACTGCTGCTGGTAGCAGTGCCCCGACTTGTCCCCTGTCGGAGGACCCCCCGCACACAGGTAAGTGGGTGCTCCGAAAGCAGAGGGGGATGGGGGTGTTGTGTGTGTGTGGGTGTGTGTGTGTGTGTATGTTTGTATGTGCGTGTATGCGGGTGTGTGTTGCATGTTGGATGTGAGTGGGAATGTATGAAGGTGTGACTGCATGTATGTTATGTTTTGTGAATGCGTGTGTGCGTGCATGTTTGAAAGTGTATGCGGTTGTGTGTGAGTGGAAGTATGCATGCATGGATGTTTGTGGGAATGTGTGTTTGTGTGTGAGGGGGGCGTGAATGTAGGGGGTTGGGGGACATTGGAGAGGCAGGGAGAGTGGGGGGTAACTGGAGTGGGAGAGGGGGGGACTCCTATCAGTGACAGGGAAGGAATTCTCTGTCACTGATAGTGCCTACTGCCATGGTTTTCGTGGCGGTAAGGAAGCCACGAAAACCATGGCGGTAGGCGGGGTCATAATTGCGCAGGTGGAACAGAGACGGCCGCTGGGCTGAAGACCATGGCAGTCGGAGTGGTACATTGGCGGGTTGGCTGAGCAAACTTACCAATGTCATAATATGGCAGTAGGTATCGCCAGCCTGTTGGCGGTACTTACCGCCATATTTCCACCAACTGCTGGGGTCATAAGTCACCCCCTAAGTGTGTCTTTTGAGTAAAGAGGAGCAGGATTTTATTAGAAAATATAATGAAATTATGGAGTAAAAGTAATGAGAAGCTTGGAAGGACAGGAGATTGTGTTAGAGGAGATAAAGGAAGAATAATTTATATTGTAAGGCTTACTTCCTAGTTTGATGGAGCAAGAAAGGAGAGGTGAGCTGTGTATGATAAGACGAAGTTTATCAAAGGGTGATAAGGTGTAATTTACTTGATAAAGACATCATTCTGAGGGCAATTTGTTATTTGTGTGGCAAGACTGCTTATTTTAAGTTGCTGAGAAATCAGGTTGGCTCATGTTATTTAGCTTTAGTGTGTCCAAGAGTTTATTATATGGATGAACTGAATAAAGAACCTAGTCTAAGATGGGTGAAACATAGTTTTGGACAAATAGTTTTACATAAATCAGTTACAATTATTTCCTCCATGGGAGTGGTAATGAATGATGTAAAAATTAGGGCCCTTGTTATGAGTTTGGCGGTCTTTGGGCAAGACCGCCATGGAAAATCCTGCCACCATCCCGCCAGTGTTATGAGTTACAGACACCAAGCCGACGAAACACAGCCAGAAATCTAACACCACCAGTGCCACTGATGGCGAAAGAGTGACTGTCTGCCCGCTGGGCCCGCCATGCCAACACCATACCAGCCGCCATATCATGAGTCAGATTTCAGCACAGCAGAACATGCATGGCGGGAAACCATTGGCTGCGCGCACCGCGGTGGGCTCGAAACTCACCGTCAATAGAAGGCAACACCAGTTTGGACAGTTCGAATGCCCCACACCTGAAACACATTCACACACTACACACACCTGTTCACTGCACCATAAAACACAACCCCTCTCTGCCACTCAAACCCTTGCAAAAAATACCACGACCCAGATATACACAACGCACGAGCCATTGCACACTGACCATTGAATTCACACGGTGCACGCACCCCCACAACATGTCACGCCACAAGCACCCATGCTTCGCCGACAATGAGTTGCGGGTCATGGTGGACAAGATCATCAGAGTAGAGCCACAACTGATGGGAGCACAAGTCCAACAAACATCAATGACCATGAAAACTAAGCTATGGCAGAGGATCATCGACAGGGTTAACGCAGTCTACAGCTAACAACGCACAAGGGAGGACATCAGAAAGAGGTGGAACGACCTAAGGCGGAAGGTCCGTTCTATGGCGTCCAGGCTCAACATCGCCCTCAACAAGACTGGCGGTGGACCCCGACCTCCTCCCCTTTACTTCACAACCTGGGAGGAGAAGGTCTTGGACATCATGCATCCTGAGGGCCTGACTGGAATCATTGGAGGGATTGATACTGGGAAGGAACCTACACCGCTCCTGAGCACTAACCACTCCAGTCCTGCAAGCCTCCCAAGCACCTACCACTCCCCATCATATCACAAACCACAAGAATGCGCCCCCACTATCAACCTACCTTCCTACTCTGCATGCCACACCACCCCTCTCTCACCATCCACACACCCACCCTGCACAATGCATGCTAAACCTTCACTATCTCCTCAACTACCACTTCCACATTTCATAATTAGGCATACCAGACCTGAGTCACACTCACACCTCACAATAGTGCCCCTGCATAGACAATCATCCCACAGCCCACCCAGACTGCTAGCCAACACCACCTCACTACCTATGCCAATTACAGCATTGTCAAACAGCAACCCCACAACTACAATTGATATTACAAGCATGTCCCAAAGGCCATTCACCATTCAGTGTCAGCATTGTTGCAAATGTCATTGCCATCCCTGGATAACGATTCCACCCACTGCAAGCAGCACACCATGATGCTACAACAACATTTCCACATACTAACTCTTACCATTTCCATCCACAGCTAACCCTGCTACTGCCATCCAGCTGAGGATGCCAGGGTCAGACAGTCCTCCCCAGGATGAAGGCCCCAGTGGACATCTGGAGGATGACAAATTGCAAGGCCCATCTGGGGCGACTGGCCAGTCCATCTCCAGCAGCCCCAACCTAGACACCCCGGATTCACCCTCGCATGTGGCTACAACATCACAGCTAGCCCCTCCTCCCCAAACCTGTGCCTCAGGGACCACTCAATTAGAGGTGGCCCACCAGTACAGGTCCCTGAGTCAAGGGCACCCACCTCAGACAATGAAGGCCTTGGTGCTACCGTGAGTGGGCACACTGTGCGAGGGGCACAGGCACAGGGGGGCAGGGCTAGTGGGAGGGGATCTGTGGTCCAAGGGAGGGGGCAGCAACAACATCAGACTGGCCTGGAGCTCCTCACCCAAGTTCTGGGTGCATACCACCAAACCCAGGATACAATGGCCCAGATCCTCACTATCCTGCAGGAGACCCAGAGGCTACAAAGGGTAAACCATCAGGAGGACATGCAGCAGTTGCAGACCCACAATGCCACCATGCCCTCCATAGCAGGGGTGCTGAAGGAACTTACCTCCATCCTGCATCAGTCCACCTCCCACCAGCAGGCCCCTTCCATTAGCCAGATCACATCTGAGCCCTCCACGTCAGCCGCAGCCAGTGAAATGGAGTCCCGGCCACAGGGCATGCAGGACACCAGCACCCCTTCCCCTGTAGCTGAGGAGCCTCCACACAAGCGAGGACATCCACGACTACTGCCAGGAAGTGAGCCACTTCAGCACATACCCCCTTGTGTGTCACAGTAACACCCTGTTGACTGTCCACTGTCAGAACTCCTTTTTCACATGGCCATCATACTGGACAACGACTCCCCACAGGTGGGATAAGTACTCTGATAATCCCACTAGCCATGACCCCACTCATCAGCCCTTGCACTTATATTATAAAAAAAACACCTTTGAGCACAGTTTCTGTCTACGTCTTTATCTATCATGAGTACAAAATATATAACCATGACATATATAACAGGCAGACCATTGACCTACCAATTTATGCAACAGTGCCAGAAGAGGGAGCAATCATTTACAAGTTCTGTAATAGGAGTTAACAGCACTGCATCTAAAGTAATGGCTTCACCCTATACCCACATTAAGCACACAACCCTGGTAACAGCCCTTCACACTGCACACATTGCTACTGGTTACATAGCATGACTTTGACACATACCTGTATGTCAGTGGAAGTATTGTTGTATTAGCTTTGCTCTGGAATCAGCTGCATCCTCGTCATCCTCCTCCTCATTACTTCCCATGTCCCTTCATTAGCCACTGACACAGCTGCACCCTCTTGAGCATCCAGTAATGGGATGTGACGTCTGAGAGCCAAATTGTGCAACATACAGCACTCTACAATGATCTGGCACACTTTTGCTGGTCTGTACAGTAGGGCCCCTCCAGTAAGGTGCAGGCACCTGAATCTGGCTTTCAGCACTCCAAAGGTGTGTTTGATTACCCATCGGGTCCTAACATGGGCCTCATTGAAACAGTTTTCTGCTGCTGTAGTCGGATGCCTGAGAGATGTCAGTAGCCATGACAGGTTGGGATAACCAGAGTCACCTGTGTCAACAGAGGTAATAGGCATATTGAAAAATATAGGTAAATCTGAAAGGTGGTGTAGAGTGTGCAGAATACAGAGGCACACATTTGACACAATACATACCGGTGAGCCAGGCACGATCCCTTTGCAGTGGTGCCATCAGGTGTGGGATGCTGCTGTTCCACAGTATGTAGGCATTATGCACTGACCCTGGGAACCGGGCAGTCACTTGAGTGATGTAGAGGTATGCGAGACATACCACCTGAACATTGGTTGAGTAGGAGTATTTACAGTTTCTAAACACCTGTTCACTCCTCCTGGGTGGCACCAGGGCAATGTGGGTCCCATCAATAGCCCGATCACATGTGGCACATGTGCTACAGCGTAGAAGGCTGCTTTCACAGTGGGCATATCGTCACATTGGGGGAACCTGATATAGCTGCCAATATTTTTGAGTAGGGCACATAGGATGTTCTTCAAGATGTTACTGAACATGTGCTGGGATATTCCCACTGTTATTTGGAAGGACCCTGAGGCAAGGAAGTGGAGGACTGCCAACACCTGTACTGTGGGTGTGTTGGCATTGGGATGACAAATCCCAGGCCACAGATCCGGCTCTGTAGAAAAGAATCACTCCAAATAATCTTGCAGTAAGAAATGTAGGTCCTTTTATTGGAGCATCCCATCCACCAGCAACCGTGAACAACTTGCTCTTCACTCTCCTCACCTCTACATGTCAACACTCCACATTCTACCCTGAGGTCATAGATGACCTCAGCCCAAGGCAAAGCATAGTGAGCATTCCCCTCAAGCTGAGATCATCTGAGCCATATACTACACATCTTCCCTCTTAACAATGAAACTACACAAGGAAACTGTATTACAAATATTTACACTGAGATAAGAAGTACATAACTAAAGGAACAAGAAAACAAAAGAAAAAAAGAAGCATTCAAATAAAAACTTTAAGCAACACAATATTGCTTTCCTTTGGATTTGACTACTCTATTGAGATTCCACACTCTACCATCCTTAATTTTAACAGCATTCCTGAAAAGTTTAACAACTTCAAACAGTCCCATGAACTTACTTTCCCCTTTTTACAAAGTAGGTTTTCTTACCAAAATCTGATCACCAATACTCACATCAAGGCAATGTGTACTTTTCTTGTGATCATAGTACTCCTTCCTCTTCTGCACACATGTTTTTTCATGCTCGTTCTCTTCGCCCACAACACTCATTCATTCCCCATATTTGTTTCCCCAGGACACCCACGCAGGTGAAAGGAAAGTATTGGCTTTCCATCCTCTGAATAGAAGAATTGGAATCTTACCCGTGGTGGAATGCGGTGTGACTCTGTACGCATGAAGAAATCCTTTCAGACCTTCTTTCCAGTCTCTATTAGACGCAACCTCCAACTGCACACACTCTTTCACACACCTGTTGAACCTCTCCACAGTACCATTCCTTTCCGGATGATATGGAGAACACCTCCTATGCTTAATCCCAGCCTCCTGAAGGAAATCTTCCATTTCCTTTGAAATAAACTGTGGTCCATTGTCCGTCACTATAACATTAGGTAAACCCTCATGGCAAAAGACATCCTTGAAAAATGCAATAATTCTCCTGGGCTCAGTGAAACTGAGAATACCAATTTCCGCCCAACTAGAAAACTGATCAATCAAAACTGTCAGATAGTTGGAGCCACCTCTTCCTTGCACAGGTCCAACAATGTCAGCTGCTACTATTTCCCACGGTTTGTGCAGCATGTCCCTTACACACATAAGAGGCACCCTTGTCCTGTAAATTTTATCACTACTGCAACAGTCTGTGCACTCCCTTACAAATCTTTCAACCATCAAGTCCATCCCTGACCACCAATAATTAAGACGAATCCTTGCCTTTGTTCTACTCATACCTTGGTGCCCTTCATGCCCCAGCTCAATAATTTTGTGTGTAACTCTACTGGAACTACAAACCTTAGTCCACGTAACAGGATACCATCTTCCACCGACAATTCTTCTTTCACTCTCCAAAAACTACACAGATCCTTATTCTGCTTAGCTTCATTCCTCCAACCAAACCTGATTTGCTCACACACTTGTTGCAAAATCTTATGCCCAATTACAGCTCTCACCCACTCATCTTGTCCTACCACACTTCCCGTCACACAGCACACACATATATTTTCACGTCTTTCCTTCTCCGGAAACTCTTCAACTTCAGAACTCAATCTGGATAGACAATCCACAACTTTGTTGTAAGATCGTGGAACATAGTGTACTGTATAATTGTAATCTTGTAGATTGATTAGCCATCTACTAATTCTTCCCGAGATCAAATCCAGACCCTTCCTCATAAACATCTCCACCAAAGGCTTGTGATCTGTAAATATTTGAAACTCTCTTCCCCACACAAAGTTCCTGAGTTTATTAATCGCCCAAAATATACTCAATGCCTCTTTTTCAATGGTAGAGTAGTTAACTTCTGGTCCCCTTAGCGTCCTGGAACAAAATACTATGGGTTTAAGACCATAATTATCCATATCCTGCAACAATACCGCCCCCAGTCCTGTCTCACACGCATCAGTCATAATTACACATTTCTTGTTGGGATCGAACGACTTCAGTGACCCAACTGAAGCTAACTCTGCCTTGATTTCCTCAAACTCTCTCAGGCACTCATCGTCCCACACAAACTCTACATTTTTCTTAACCAGTTTACGCATGCAAACCGTCTTTGATGCCAAATTAGGTAAAAATTTAGCATGAAATTCTAACATCCCAAAGAACGATAACAATTCTTCTTTCCTCTCTGGTACACGCAGGTTCAAAATGTTCTTTACCAATTCCTCCTTGGGACATAACCCTCCAGCTGTAATCTTTATTCAACCTCTGTTTCCCCAAACAAACATTTCTTTAGCTTGAGGGTTAAACCATGTTCTCTGAGAATGCCTAGAACTTTCCTAAATCTTGCGTTATGTTCATCCACGGTGCTCCCATGCATCAAAATATCGTCCTGGTAACACTTCACTCCAGGTTCAGAGCCAAACAGAATGTACATGAGTCGTTGGAATACAGCTGCTGCTGAGATTAAGCCAAAAGGCATCCTTATTAACCTGAAAGTGCCAAACGGAGTGATGAACGTGGTGTAGTCACGTGAATCCGGGTGCAATTCAATCTGATGATATGTAGAAGTTAAATCACTTTTACTGAAATATTTGGAACCAGACAACATAGTGACCGTTTCTGAGATGTTTGGCAATTGAAACTGGTCTCTGACAACACATTTGTTGAGGTTTCTCAGGTCAATGCACAGTCTCAAATCCCCTGACGGTTTCCTTGCTACTACAATTGGCGAAATCCATTCAGGCGACTCTACTGGCTCAACTATACCCTCATCGCACAGTCTCTTAATCTCTCTCTCCACATCATCCTTCAGAGAGATGGGAACAGGACGCACCTTTGCTGCCTCCGGAATAGAGCCTTTCCTCAGCCTTATTTGATGAGAATACTTTTTCAAACTGCCTAACTTCCCGCTAAAAACCTCCTTGAACTCTTCGACAAATCCTGGTGTAGACGCTCGTTCCTGCACTTCTAACTCACAAATGCGATGCAAAGTATTAACATAGTCTTCCTTGATCATAACTGGCGAAGGAGAATTTGGATCAAGAATGACTCTCAACTCTTTCTGATGAGGCCAGCTTATAACACTATCTCCTTTAACAGGAACATAAACCTTTCCGTAAATAGTGTTCGTCTTGAAGCTCATCTCAGCCTCAAAGTACCCTCTCAGATCAATGACCTGACCTCCATACCCACCTGGAATAATGTCAGGATCTTTTAACTCCACTAAATGACTCAGTTGTTTATCACAAAATCGTTGGAGATCAAAGTCAACCAGGCCCCAGAATGAAATAACAGCTCATTCGACACTCCTAGAATGGTTACAATGTCCTTAGGATGTCTCTTCTTCTCAGTGCCCATGGAAACTGTCAAAATGCAATCTTCAACTATCTTCACTGCGGTCTGACTTCTTTGTGATTTGCAACATTTACCAAAATGTCCTTTCTTGTTGCATACCCTGCAGATTGAGTTGACAGCTGGACACTTTTTGTAGGATGCATAATGTCCTAAGTTCCCACAACGGAAACACCTAGCATCCTTGTATCTGTTCGTTACTCCTTGGTCAATTTTGCCATCCTCTTGTTCAATGCTGCAACCTTTTGCCCCAGTTGGTTCTTTCTTTGTAGAAATTCTGTTCACATCAACTGTCTTTTCTTTCTCCAGTTCTTCCACGCAAGCCATGGTGTGCTCCACACTCTTGGCAAGGATAATCACTTCTTGCAATGTCGGATCATCTTTACTCCATAACTCTTGTCTGATCTTGTCACTTGCACATCTTAACATAAACTGATCACGGATCCTTTCTTCAATCGTGCTCCCAAACTTGCACGTAGAAGCAAGCTTCCTAAGAGGAGTAATATACTCCTCAACACTTTCACCTGGTCTCTGCTCCCTCATGCCAAAATGAAAATGCTCCAAAATAGTACTGATCTTAGGTAAGAAATGCAAATCAAGTTTCTTCAAACACATTTCGAACTCATTAAGGTCTGTAGCCTCTTCACCAGGATCTGGCAAGTTTTCATATACTTCCTGACCCTCACAGCCCAGACAATGCATAAGAAGTGCTGTTTTTCTTTGATTAGATAAATTTGTTCCACAGACTCTGGAATAATGGAGAAATTATTTCTTCCACTTGGACCATTTTATTGGTGGTTCGCCAGGTGTAGTTAGAAAGTAAGGAGGTGGTGGGATATTCTGCATCATGTAAGATTAATATAAAGCCTGCATTAAATCCAAAATATTCTTTCCTATATATTTTCCACTTTGATTATATTTTAAAATGTAACCTGCAGAACTTAAGACAACTTGCTGCAATTGATTAAACTTCAAGAGTTCTAATTCCTATGTAGATACATGGATGTCACCAAGTTGCTGCAATGTTACACATAGAAACTGAAACCGCTGACATTTTACTCGCGCCCTCCTGAGCGCGAGTTAGATTTCCTGCGCGAGTGCAACGCCGGCCCTCGTTTTCTGGGAAACAACTTGAGCTCGTGCCAGGGAGGAAGAGAACGCGCTGAGGAGCGCGAGAAAGAGAAACCGTTGGCACAGGTAAGCCAAAAATTGGAAATAAATAAAAAATTAAAGTACCTTGTGGATCTGAACAGCTGCAAGGTCCTTAGGAGAAACAGCAATGTTTTGTAGATCAAGGACCTGATCATACAGGATTCAAAAATGGAGGAAAACAAGGTTTCCAAATAAACAGCATAAAAAATGGCCAGAATCCTCAAAGTAATCGTTTGTGTTGAGATGCTCCAAAGACCCTCATCGCCAGTGTAGAAAAGAATCACTCCAAATAATCTTCCGGTAAGAAATGTAGGTCCTTTTATTGGAGCATCCCATCCACCAGCAACCGTGAACAACTTGCTCTTCACTCTCCTCACCTCTACATGTCAACACTCCACATTCTACCCTGAGGTCATAGATGACCTCAGCCCAAGGCAAAGAATAGTGAGCATTCCACTCAAGCTGAGATTATCTAAGCCATATACTACAAGCTCCAACAGCCTCACAAGCTCCATGATGTTCTGACGGTTAAGCTGATAGCACTGGTTGACGTGCCTCTTCAAGGGTGGCAAGATCGACCAGGGGCATGTTGACAGGAGCATTCCTCACCATAATTTTTCCACCGTATCTGCAGGAAGCGGTGGCAGGACCTGAGACGCTGGGCGAGGAAGACCAGTGAGGCTCAGCTGGGGATGTCCTCCCAATGAGGGAGGAGTGCCCGTCGGACCCTGACCCGCATTATGTCCCACATTTTGGCAGTGGCTTACCCTGAGGTGGATGGGCGCTTGATGGCAGTACAGCCGTCACAAGAGGATGAGTTCACATTCATATTTAGGTTATGTGGTGAGTGATAGATGCAGCCTGTGCAGTGTGTGAAGGTTATGGAACATGTGCTAAGTAGCTACTGTCGGACTAGGCTTGGGACACAAAGAGGCCGGATGTGCTACATACATTTGTTCATATGCCATGCAGGATGTGAGTTGAGGTTGACTTAACTACTAAGTGCATCGATGACAGGGAAACTGTGTAGTACATGAGCAGGGTCTTAGATGTGGACAGGGTTCCTGCTTCTGGAGTTCACACACATTGTACTCCCAACTATCCAATCAGTGTTGCTGGTGCCATATCCCTATCTGCTGTCTGCTGGCATGCGGTGTATGTATAGTCTGCGAAGTCTGAAGTTCCACATCATACAGCTATATGTGCTTGGCTTATGTGGCTGTGCAAGTATGCCTCCAAACTCCTATAGAGTATTAAGTTTGGGTCTAGTGATCATATAGAGCCATGAGGCAATGAATTGGGTCAGGCCTGTGTTGAGGGCATGGCTTTCATCCTGTACAGGTTAGATTGTGTGTCAGCATGAATAAAACTCATGTGCATGACTGAGGTGGTACGCATGGGCTGTCATTGCAGTGGCATGTGTGTGAGAAGGCATGGCATGTAATGACATGGCATTAGAGTATGTTGTAGTGACTTGTGTGTGGCTGTTGTGATGGCATTGATCAATTGCTCCCTCTTTCTCTTTCTCCCACCCTGTATCTCACTGTCCCACCCTCCTCCTCTGTCTTTGTGTGCATCAGCATCATCTGGCGAAGGAGAAGGGGCACCGGTGAGTGGGAAAGCTGCATCCCACAGGACCCCGGAGGCTGATACCAGCGGAGCCGAGGGAACCAGTGGGAGGAGGGTGAGTGGAGCAACACGGGGAGACAGGAACATCTACACCATCATCTGATTCTTCCTCCGCTGGTGACTCCCTGGTGGTGGCGGAACCTTCAGGCCATATGCCTGCACCATCCTTTTCCACCACCCCCCTTACCAGTACTGCTTTCCCTGTAGCTCCCCACCCAGTTGCCCGTGCCCACTCACCCAGGAGGATGGGCATCTCCTTCGCCACAGGCATCTCTGCCCCTGCCCCAGTCAGCCCTGCTGCCTTCAATGAGGAGGCTATTGACCTCCTGAGGTCCATCTCTGTTGGGCAGACAACTATCGTGAATGTCATCCAGGAACTGGCATCCCAGATGCAACAGTCAAATGCATTCCTGGAAGGCATTCACGGTGCCCTGTCTGCCCTTCAGAGATCGTTTGAGGCTCTGGCATCCTCATTGATGGCAGCCAGTGCTCCTTCTTCTTCCTCCCCCCCCCAACTACCTGTTCCCATTCTCACATCCCTCTCCCATTTCTCATCCAAAGCACACTTTCATACCAGCATACATCCCCTCCAACAGACCCAGAGCGCAAGGACTTTCACTTGCATCACAAACGCCACCACCGCCATGCACACACCCACCATTCAGACGCACACACAACATCATTACCTACCCTGACTCCCCCACCTGCTGCCCCCTCTCAGTCACATCGCCACTCACACATGCAGACGCAACATCATCAGTCCCAGGTCCAGCCACATGTGCCGTCACTGCCACCGTCACCACAACAGCAGACGCCCATACATGCACCCCATACACCACATCCTCACCAACCACAACAGTCAACACAACTGCATGCAGCACATCCACCCTACCTGCACACACCACCCCAAAATTCACTCACACATCCCCCTGCCATCTACCTGTGTCTCCTCCACTCTTCCTCCCTGTACACCTTTACACCCACACTCATCCACCCAACACACACCCAGACACACATATCATACACCCACGCACCAGCACCCAAACCACATCTACGTACACACATGTCAACCATCCCCTCTCCCTTCACTCCCAAATGCCTTACCCATGACCTACCCGGTGTCCCTAAAGAAAGATTCCTGCATGAGTTTTCCCTGTTCCCGCCCCTTGGTCCAGTCCCTGTTCCCCCCAATTGCCCTGCTACCCTTCCCAGACCCCTGCCTTCCAACTCCTTGTACTCCTCTGGGCTGAGCCATGCCCCGCAGACAGCAGTCTGCAGTGCTGCCACAACAGGCACACCTGGTCCTCATACCTCCAGCCCTGGTAGCACTTCATCTGGATCCCCTGCTGTGGTGGCCTCCACAGCCATCCCACCAAAGAAGGCAGCAAAGAGGGGCAAGGCTAAAGCGTCCCCCCGAAAACAGGACAGTAGTGAGGGAAAGCCTACAAAGAAGAGGAGGGACCCCCATACAAACCCTGATCACACCCCTCTCCCACCCCCCATCCCTGAGGTGCCTACATGCCCCATTGATGACCCTGCCCTGTGGAGGTCTGCACATTGCAGTCGGGAGTCAAGTTGGGCAGTCCTCACATGCCCAATGTGCCCGGGACATTTGGACAATGATGCACTGGCCCTTGTGGTATTTTGTAAACAGTTGTTATAATGGCATATTTTATATTTCAAATAATATTTCTCTACAACGGCACCGTTGGTGTCGATGCTACATAGCTTGTCCTGGCTTTCCTTGAGCATGTATGTATGGTAACTGTGCGTTTGTGCATGTGAGTGTACTAATGTCCTTCCCTCCTGTGTCTGCTAGGCTGAGGTACTTACGGCTGGTGTCTATGTGGGCGTCGCTGGTCCTGGATGTCAATGGCCAGCAGGAGCATTGGAATGATTTGCAATTCACGTGCCATGGTGCCAACGGACGTGCCTGTGTTCCAGAAGGTGGGTGCTTCCTTTTATGTTGTTTGTTTCCGCCATGGTTTTCGCGGTGGTTAGACCACCCCGGAGGTCGTGACGGTGTGCAATCTCGTAATACAGTGGCTGAAAACTGTCTGATCACTGCCTGAAGAGACCTTCCACCAGCAACAGCGGTCTGTCCGCAATGGCCGTCCAGACGGAAACTTGACTGTGTTCTGCAGGTGCCTTCGCAGTACTCGTAATATGATGGTCTATGCCGCCAGGCCCGCAGCGGTGTGACCGCCATCTCCACTGCGGTGGTCCACTGACCGCCAAACTCATAATGAGGGCCTAGGTCTTTGGCTACCGTAGTAGATAGACTTGTTGTAGATGTGACAGGGTCTTTCAGGTTAGTGAATGTAGAAATCGTAGCGATTAGGACTGTTGTGATACAAAATGGTCTTGTTTTAGATATTCTTTTGGTTAAAGAAAGTGGAGAATGCAAAGTGATCAAGGCAAAAATGTGTACATATATTCTGTATAATAATAAGACTGTTGATTGCTTTATCACTAATATGACTAGCTTGACTCATAAGATTAGGTCTCTGGAGGAACCAGACTTAAGGGAAGCTGTAGGTTCTTAGTTTTAGGAAGTTAGGAAGGCGTTTAGAAAAGGTTAGTGAGTGGTTAGGTAATACATGTAGTGGTGTTTTCCAGCCCATTCTAACTCCTGTAATAATCATAAAGGTTTGTGAAATTATTCTGTTGTGTAAACTGAGTCTCTGGCTCAGCTCTACAAGGTTTGTTTTCACACCCAAGGGTGATACAAGTGAACTTAGTTAAATGCACCAACGCTTGAAAAGTGAAATACAGGTTTTTGTAGTCCTGCAGAACCCCACCCAATACATAGATGAAGTTAGTTTCTAACAGTCTCTAAACAATGATCTAGGGGCACCATCATAATCTGAAACAAACTCTATTGTTCCCTTCAATACCACACACACACAAAGCAAAAAGGAAAAGACACTTTAACAACAAAGTATGTTTATTTCAACAGGTGCTCCTTGGTGCTATGCACATCTAAAACAACCACACAGAAAATGATTAAACCATCACAAATAAATGTTGCGAACAAGAAGAATGAAATGAGCATTTCTAACATGGTCAAAAATGTCATAAAAAAACTAACATCCTAAAACCTACTTCTACATGCTACGCTTGGAGAGCATGGAGTAGAACTTGCATCTAGGTTTCCTTGAAGAGGTATTTCATACCTGTTTACAGCAAAGTGCTGAAAGTATCAGGAGTCAGGGAGGTCATGTGCCTGTAGAATGCAAACACATGTGGTATCTACATCAGCTCCTCTCAGGCTCGATATCAGCTTTCAGTAGAAAGTGTGATACGACTGCATCTCTGGCGTAGGTCCTCTCCTGAAAAAGGCCCTCATTACAACCCTGGCGGTTGATGCAAAAGTGGCGGTAATACCGCCAACAGGCTGGCAGTTAAGTACTGCCAAATTATGACCATGGCGGCTAGATCTCCGATAGACAGCCACTTTACCACACCGGCCACCTGGGAGGAAACAACAGGCACCATGGCGGTAGCCGCCTGCAGCCAGGCAGAAGTCAATGTTCCGCCCACCATATTAAGACATGCCAATCCACCACCTTTTCCGATGCGGTACCAATGACATCAAAATCCTGGAGGAAACACTGCACAGAAGTGAAAGCACTCATCATTGGAGACACAGGGAACAACCTCGCAGCCGTGGAGCCCAAGCTGCATGTCTTCCCCATGCTCTTCTACGTGCTGCTCCACCACGAACACCAATGATGGCAAAGGCGACGACGGTGAGTACAGCTGCCTAGCACACAAGGGAGGGAGGGGGGAAAACGACAGTGACACACACACGCACAACACACACCCAATATACACACCCCATACACACAACCAGAGGCACAAGATAACAATTTATTCCCCCTAAATCGGCTGAATAATGCAAGGACAAAAGGAATTTACTAAAGTGAGTGTAATAAGATCAACACAGTATAAAAAATAATTTAGCCAATGTAACAGATATCTACAAATGTACAGTTCAAGGGACACTGCCCAGTCTTCAGTTAGCGTGGGCCACATGGCCACAGAGCAAAGTCCAAGGCCCCACTTGTCACCTGCATAAACACGGAGAGAACACCGCAGGGGCATCAGTTGGCAAATAGGCAGGCACCTCAGGGGGACAGGGGGCATCTCAGCTGGGAGATGGAACAACACAACTGGTTCTTGAGGGGGCAACATGCCCTGTGCTTGGTCCTGGGGAGTGCAAGGCCACAGTCTCTCAAGTAGGTGATTTGCCCACATGCTGTGGAGGGGCCAACATGCACTGTGCATGGCCCTGGGGCGTGCAAGGCCACAGTCTCTCAAGCGGGTGATTTGTCCACATGCTGTGGAGGGAGCAACATGCCCTGTGCTTGGTCCTAGGGAGTGCAAGGCCACAGTCTCCCAAGTGGGTGATTTGCCCACTGGTTCTGGAGGAGACATCGTGCCCTGTGCTCTTGAACCTGGGGAGGAAGGGGTAGGTGGGTATCTTACCCACTGGTTCTGGAGGGGGCATCGTGCCCTGTGCTCTTGATCCTGGGGAGGCAGGGGTAGGCGGGTGTCTTACTCACTGATTCTGGAGGGGGCATCATGCACTGTGCTCTTGATCCTGGGAAGTGCATGGTCACAGTCTCTCAGGTGGGTGTCATACCCACTGGATTTGCAGGGGGCAGGCCGCACAGCAGCCCATGAAGGCAGGTTCACATACCGTCCGCCGGCGGTGACGGCTGCTCAATGGTGCTGGTGCTGCTGGTGGGGGGAGCTCCTGCCCATCCCCTGCAGCCTCGGACGGCTGCCCGCTGGAGGTGGTGGTGCTGCTGGTGGGAGGAGGCTCCTGCCCATCCCCTACAGCCTCAGACGGCTGCCCACCTGAGGAGGCGGTGCTGGTGCTGCAGGTGGCGGGAGGCTCCTGCCCATCCCCTACAGCCTCGGACAGCTGCACACTGGAGGTGGCGGTGCTGCTGGTGGGGGGAGGCTCCTGCCCATCCCCTGCAGCCTCTGACAGAGCCCCCACCACCAACCATCATTGTGCAGCTGTCTCAGTTCCTGCCCCAGGCCCCTTGCCCTTTCTGCCTGATGGTTCTGGCTCCTTGCTCTTCCTGGCAGCTGGGGCAGGCTCCGTAGTCTTCCTGGCAGCAGCTGGGGCAGGCTCCTTAGCCTTCCTGGCAGCAGCTGGGGCAGGCTCCTTAGCCTTCCTGGCAGCAGCTGGGGCAGGCTCCTTAGTCTTCCTGGCAGCATCTGGGGCAGGCTCCTTAGTCTTCCTGGCAGCAGCTGGGGCAGGCTCCTTAGTCTTCCCGGCAGCAGCTGGGGCAGGCTCCTTTGTCTTCCTGGCAACAGCTGTGGCAGGCTCCTTTTCCTTGAGGCTGCCTGGTGCAGGCTTCTTCACCCTCAGGACATGTGCCCTGGATCCTTTCCCACCACAAGTGGGTATGGTCACGACTGGGCCCGTGGACTGGGTGGCTGAGGTGCTTGGCTGGGTTTTTGCCACCCTGGCCAGACATGCTGGATGGGGCGGGAGGGGGAGGGAATTGGTCAATGGTGGATAGGAAAAGCTTTTTAGGGACACTGGGGCGGGAAGAGGGAGAAGGTTTGGGAGTGAAGGAAGAGTTGTAGGAGGTGTCTGTCTGCTGACTTTGGGTGCAGGTGCATGGGCTGGATGTTGTTGTGAGGTGGATGGCTGTTGGGTGTCTGAGTGCTTGCGTTTGTTTACCTTAGGAGGGGGGACAGACACAGTGGGAGAGGACACAGGGGATGTGTGTATGGCTATTGTGGAAGTGTCTGCCAGAGAGGTGTGTGTTCTGCTAGGTGTGGGGGTGATGCTGGTAGTGGATGATGGTGTAGTGCATGCAGGTGTCAGTGTAGACGGAACTTGGAGGGAGGTGGAGGAGTAGGAGGAGGGGGACACAGTGGAAATTGTGGATGTTGGTATGTCTGCATCTGGATGGTGTTTGTATGAGTGCCTGTGGGATGAAGTGTGGTGCTTGTGTTTGCCTGAACCACTCGTGTGTTGTCTTTTGTGCATGTTCGTCTGCCTGTGTGATTGGGATAGGTTGGGGTTGAGGATAATGGGATTGGGAAGAAGAAGTTGGAGGGGGTAGGGTGGAAACAGGGACAATGGCAACCATCTGAGAGGAGGCCAGAGCCTGCCTTGATCTCTGTTGGGACGCCAAGCCAGTGTGAATGCCCTCCAGGAATGCATTAGTCTGTTGCATCTGGGCTGCCAGCCCCTGGATGACATTCACAATGGTTGACTGCGCTGCAGAGATGGATCTCAGGAGGCCAATAGCCTCCTCACTCAGGGCAGCAGGGCTCATTGGGGCAAGGCCTGAGGTGCCTCGGGCGAAGGAGATGCCCACCCTCCTGGGTGAGCGGGCACGGGCAACTCAATGAGGGGCTGCTGGGAGGGCAGTGCTGGTACAGGGGTGGCGGCTGTACCTGTAGCTGGGTTGGTCACAGAGGTGTCCGCCACCACCAGGGAGCTTCCATCGGAGGAGGTATCTGTGTCTGAACTGTCCCCTCCAGACTCCACTGTGGTGCTTCTCTCGCCCTACATTCCCACTGGTGCCCTCACCGTCGGTGGACTTTGCCTCCTAGGTCCTGTGGGATGCAGCTCCCTCCGTCGTCGGTGCCTCTGCTCCTCCGCCAGATGATGCACATAAGGACAGGATGACAAAACAATATGGGGGGGAAGAGACAAAGAATACACTTGGTCAATGGCTGCACCTACACCACCGTTGGCGTACACAGCACCCTCAGACACAGGGAACAGGCCTACGCACTATGCATTGCACTGCCAGTGATATTGCTAGCCACCAAGGCATGGGGAGGGGCACACACCGGCAAATCCAGCACACCTGGGACATACGCAGCTGTGACCAGTAGTGGATGCCTACGAGCTAGGTAGCTAAATTTGCCCTGCTGCACCCTTGCCACCAGGGGACTAAGCTGCAATATCAGGCCTGGCCTGGGGCACCCACTGACACACATCCACCACCCGGATACCTCCCCACCAGGCATTAGTAGTAATGATGGGCACTGTACTCACCCCCTTGTGGCTGCTGTGATGCCCTCAAGCGACCATCCAGCTCTGGATAGGCCACTGCCAGTATGCAGGCCATCAGGGGGGCAGGGTTCGATGGGCACCCCTTCCTCATTGGGAGGCCATCCCCAGCTGGGCCTCCGCGGTCTTCTGTGCCCAGCGTCTCAGGTCCTCCCACTGTTTCCAACAGTGGGTGCAGTGGGTGCTCTGCCTGCCGTAGACCCCCAGGTTCCGCATGTCCTTGGCGATGGCACACCATATACCCTTCTTTTGAAGGACACTGACCTGCAGAGGAAATACACACAGGAAAATAGTATTAGTCAGACAGTCTGCATGTTACACTTATGGCCTACCATACCCCTTCACATCACCATTTGCACACAAATGGCCCAGCACACAACCAATACGCCGCTCAGAGGACATCCACCCACCCCCTTACACAAGGCCTTCACACACACCACCCCATGCATTCATGCCACATGCATCGTGCCCACAGTGTACTCACCTGTTGGTCTGGAGGCCCATACAGCAGTCCGTACTGGGGTAGAACCTCATCCACCAGTCTCTACAACTCCGCCGAACTGTAGGCAGGGGCCCTTTCCCCAGTCACACCAGCTATGGTAGGTTCCAGACACAGGTCACAGCAGCACATGCAGTGTAGGTCCTCTCCTGTTGAAGGTCAGGTAGCAATAAAGGAATGAGATAGAAAATGGCGGTCACGTCCGCAGCTGTGTATACCGTCACAGCCGGTGTAGATCACCATTGGCCACTGTAACCCATAGGGCCCTATGTTACCCAATGAGGAGTTGCACGGTGGTTCCTGACCGCCTCCTGCAACGGCACACAATGTCAGCGGAATTACCTCACTTCCACCTGTCCCTCCACATAGGACAGACGTACCCCATTTCAGGGGTAGGGGGGCAAGCCCTGGATAATTGCTGTGTTACTGTTTAAATTTGGGCATACTGGACAATTCACACTGACCCATTACATATTAACAGCATGCAATATTCTGTTGTATCCCGATTGTTCAGTTTGTGACCGGCTCCTCACTCTTTTGCCCCATAGATTGCTACTGCTGCAGATGAATAGGAGATGGAGACATACCCCCGTGTACAGACCCCTAGTGGACTTGTCAACACTGGTGACAGGCACATTATCCTAACCTATAGACTGGACAGGGCCACAATCACAAAGCTGTGTGCCCAACTGGAGCATGACCTGATATCTGCTATCCGTCACCCCACTGGGATCCCCCCTCTTGTGCAAGTTCTATCAGTGCTCCATTTCCTGGCAACTGGTTCTTTCCAAGTGACAGTGGGCATGGCAGCAGGAATGTCACAGCCAATGTGCTCAATAGTGCTGACAAGAGTGTTGTCTGCCCTGATAAAACACATGTGCAGCTACAATGTTTTCCCCCAGGTTGAGGATTTGGCCACAGTGAAGGCTGACTTCTATGCAATGAGACATATCCCCAACATAATAGGGGCGATTGATGGAACACCCCCGTCAAAATGAACAGGTGTACAGAAATCGTAAGAGTTTCCACTCAATGAATGTACAGATGGTATGCTTGGTGGACCAATGCATCTCCCACGTCAATGCTAAGTATCCAGGGTTGGTGCATGATGCCTTTGTCCTGAGGAATAGCAGCATCCCAAATGTGATGGCCCAACTACAGAGGCACAGGGTGTGGCTAATAGGTGATCCCTTGTCCCCACCCAGTATATGTTGGTGTATGGGTATGGTGTGGGCCATATGGGATAGTGTGTGGCTAAAGGTTGTCCCTCAATATTTGCAGGTGACTTTGGTAACCCCAACCTATCTTGGCTGCTGACCCCTGTGAGGAATGCCAGGACAAGGGCAGAGGAACATTACCACTGAGGAACATGGGCGAACCAGAAGGATTATAGAACGTACCTTTGGCCTCCTGAAGGCCAGGTTAGAGTGCCTCCATCTAACAGGTAGATCCCTGTGCTGCTCACCCAAGAAGGTCTGCCAAATAATAGTGGCTGGAGGAGGCTGGAGATGCCCGTGTGCCAGCAGTGGACCCTGTGGACAGTAAGGATGAGGAGGCAGAGGATGAGGATGAGGGCAACAGAACAGCAGTCATCAGACAGTACTTCCAATGACACACAGGTAAGACAGTGTTACTTCACATTTCATTGTAATAATTTCTAATATCTGTGGCACTGGCATGCTGCAATTTCCCACCTCTACGCCCACTTACTGTACCCTTTGGCAATTCATATTGTGGTGCCTCACAGTAGTTCCTGGTGTGAACACTGCAGCCAGCTACAGGTCGTTAACATATGCTCATTTACTGTACAGTTGAATTTAATTGTTTGAACCTGGTTAAATGAATACATATTTGTAAAAAGTGACATACTCCATATGTCTATTTTTTCAAAGGGTGTTTATTAAAGTGCTAAGAAAAAGAGGGGCAAGTGCAATGGCTGGGGTGATAATGGAGGAAAGTCCAGGGTATTGTTCCAGTCTATTTGTAGCACAGATGCATTGTCCAAGGGGACATAGAAAGGGGAGAAATGGCAGTTCAAGGTGGACAGGGTGACTGTGTGGGACACAAGGTAACAATCAGGAGAGTCTCATTTCCTGTCGGGGGTCTTGGCAAGTGTCTCTGGCTTCAGTCTGGATCACAGGGAACGTTTGCGGGGTGGTTCTCCTTCTGCAGGGGGAGGGGTGCTGGTGGCCTGCTGGTCCTGTGGCGGGCCTCCTGTCCACTAGCGGCAGCGGAGGTGGAAGGCAGTTCAGATGTCTGGCTAGTGGCAGGGGCCCGCTGTTGTGATACTGCCTCCCTCATTATATTGGCCATGTCTGCCAGCACCCCTGCTATGGAGACCAGGGTGGGGTTGATGGCCTGCCCACTGCCACGGACCCCAGGTCCCTGATTGGCTTGGGTATGAGTTGTGCCCTGGGGTCCCTGTAGAGGTGGACACACTGCTGATTGACGTGTCCTGGGGACAGAGGTATGGGTCTGCGGGGTGGATGCTGTGGTGGTGTTTCATGATGGGGGAGGCTCTGTGGTGGTGTGTGACTGTGCCTGGGTAACCGACTGTCCAGAGGTCCCTGATGGGCCAGGTTGGTCAACCAGATCCTGAAGACCATAGTTGCTGTCATCACTGTGGGCCTCTTCTGTGGGGGGACTGGATATTGCTGGCACCTTCTCTCCGGTGACATTGGCTGGGGTACCTGGGAGGATGTAAATGTTGTGTTTTTGTTTCTGTGTCTGACATATTGTGCATCCGTGGCTTGCCCTCTTTGGTTGTATTCACTTGTGTATGTTGGTATAGTAGGATGGCTGATTCTCTCTAGTGTGCGTGCTCTAGTGATAGGTGTCCATGCAGGGCTGTGAGTGGTGTCCATGCATTGGTATGGCATGCAGGGCTTGGCATTGGAATGAGTGAGTTGTGATGGTGGTGTGTGTGGGAAGTGGTGGAGTGATGGGAATGAGGGTGAGGGTATGTGATGGCATGCAGGTAGGCTGGTAGTAGTAGTATAGAGTTGACTTACCAGAGTCCAGTCCTCCTCCTTCTCCAGCCAGGCCCTCAGGATGCATGATTGCCAAGACTTGCTCCTCCCATGTTGTTAGTCATGGGGAAGGAGGTGGGGGTCCACTGCCAGTCCTCTGTACAGCGAGCTGGTGTCTTGCTGCAATGGAACATACCTTCCCCCATAGGTCGTTCCACCTCTCCCTGATGTCATCTCTGGTTCTTGGTTGCTGTCCAATGGCGTTGACCCTGTCCACGATTCTCCGACATAGCTCCATATTCATAGCCATCGATATATCTGCTGCACCTGTGCTCCAAATAGCTGTGGCTCTACCCTGATGATTTCCTCCACCATGACCCTTAGCTCCTCCTCTGAGAATGGGGGGGTGTCTTTGTGGTGCGATGGGTGTTGTGTGAGTTGTGTAGGTTAGGGTGTGTAGGGTGTGTGATTTGGGATGTGTGGGTGGTATATAGGTGTAGGTAGTGTGTCACTCTGGTTTTGTCTGCAGTTGTGGTGTCTGTCTCGTGCCAATGGTTCGTAGTCTAAAGGGTTTTGGGTACTGTTGGTGTGTGTTTTATAGTGGTGTGGGTGTGTGGGTGTGGTGTGTGTATGGGTGTCAGGCGTGTATTGTTTGAATTGTCCAATGTGGTGTTGTTTTGTTTGTGTGTGTGTATTTTGAGCACGGCGGTATGTACTGCCAATGGTTTACCGGCCTTGAATGTCCGCCATGGTGATTCGTGAGTCATAATGTGATGGGCGTAGTTCTGTTGGCGTAATGGTGTGGGTTTTGATACCGCCAGTTTATCACTGACCTGAGGTGTGGCGGAATTGTGTATGTGGCTGAATAGTGATGGATTGGTGTGTGTATGTCATAATATGGTGAATGGATATCCGCTGCGGCGGCGGTATCCTGGCAGCAGTCAGCGTGGCAGTAAGTGGGATTTACTGTCAATGTCATAATGAGGGCTAAAGTGGTTAAGTGGCATTCTCTTTATACAATATCTTATCTAAGATGGAATTTCCAACATCACCTGTTTGGATTGTTTGCTATAACCAATGAGCATCAAGCGTCTAGTCCTAGTTGCATTCTCTTTAAAAAAAAATAAAGGTCAAAATAGGACATTGTTTTCGCTATTATTCTTATTTGACCCTGGCATTAAAATAAAAAGGCACTTTTTCCAGAAAGATGTTGCATCAGGTGTCTTGCTGATATCTATAACAGAGTGACTTGACACTTTCACAGGTTCTTGAAAAGATAAGACAGACATCTGTGTCAAAGGCAGACATGTTGATGATTCTGCAAAAATACAGAAAATGGTGCCTTGGGCTTCTTAAAATTGAGTTTGGCCTTATAGTCTTTATGTCAATTCTTTTTTTTTGTTACAATTGTTAGGGTGTATGATTAGTAGACATAAGAATAATACTAAGAGGTAAATCGAAAAGGATCATTTTAAGGATCGTGAAGAGCATGTATTAGAACCAAAGAAGCTAAAGGCATCTAACAAATAATAGATGATTAACAAAGCTTATTAACAGGATATGAATGAATATGTGGAAATAATTAAGGGGGGGGACTGTTCAAGTTTTTTTTATATGTGCAGTTTTGATTAACAAATAATGTGTGTGGATTAGTAATATTATGTGGAATGGTCTTAACCGATGAATTAATTATGTTGCATTTAATAGAATTTAATATAACTGTTTAGAAGAGTGATTAAAGATGTAGTTTATTTATGCCACATTTTTGTGAAGAAAACATTTAATTAAAATGAGTGCCATTTCTAGTGCACTGATCATTTTGCTCCTGCTCATTCCAAATCCCAATCAATGTCCGTCTGCAAGCCTTCTTTCCCCACCGTTTCTTGTTGAGCAGAATGGAGTGTGACCTAACTGACTGTTTCTTTAGGGTGCATGTATTGTGAACAATGTTTCAATCATGTCTCTGATGTAACTTTTCTTGAAGGACACTTCAGCTGGAAGTGCTGATACCAGTTTGCTAGCACATTAATGTATAGACCGTTGTTAGAGAATGTTTCATATGTGGAAGGTAGTAGAAAATTATTGATTGTTCTTAGAAGTGAGATAGTGTTATCACTTTATTGTGACAATCCATTTTCTAATTTGTGCAAAATGTACTGTTGATTACCATGCTATTCTGAATCTACAGTTTTCACTCTGCATATTAGTTGTACAAAAACCCTTGGTTTTAGGTGCACACGGACCACTTTTACTCATGGCGCTCTATACTAACACTAAATAATCAAGGTTGCTGGAGCCGAATTGCCAACGATAATTTTGGAATGATTAAGATACTAAGGGCCAGATGTATGAAGAAATGGCTTTGCGAATCGCAAATAGCGTTTTTTAAGAAATCGCTATTTCCGAGTCGCAATTGGCCATGTATTATAATTGTGATCCGGAATTAGCGATTTCTTAAAAATCGCTATTTGTGGTTTGCGAGGCCCATTTACTGAATCGCAATTTGCATTTTCGCAAATTGCATTTCGGTAATTGAAAATCGCAAATTGCGAGAAATTGCGAGAAAGCACACCTGGAGGAGCCTGATGACATCACAAGCAGAATGTGAGTCATTCCAGGCAGTTTCAGGTGCCACACCCAAACCAGCATCCAGAGAGAGTCAGCCCAGCCACACTGAGCAACACTCTGAAGTAGGCAGCACACCAGAACAACCATGGACACCTCTGCCCAAGGAAAGGAAAAGGGAGAAAGAAAGCGTAAGCTTAAATTCAGCGAGAAAGAGCTGGAGGTGCTGACAGAGGAGGTGGTCAGGAGCCATGACCGGCTTTTTGGCAAAAGCTCACTCCAGGTGCCTGAGAGTGAGAAAAGGAGACACTGGGCAGACATACAAGCAAAGATTTGCGCTGTTTGAGTGGCACAGCGCTCGGTTGAAGAAATTAAGAAGAGGTGGTAAGACCTGCGTCCTGTGCCAAGGAGAGGGTGGCAAGACGACTGCAGGAGGCCAGGAGCACAGGAGGCGGCCCACCCACAGAGTCACCCTCCACCCCGATAGAGGACCTCGTGGAGTCCACACTCCTCCCTGAAGTAGTCAGTGGGGTAACAGAGATTGACACCTCTGGCACACCAAGTACCAGCAAAGGTAAGTGCAATATTGAATTGTAACCGCATATGTGTATGCACAAAAGCCCCTTAGGAATTAGCAAGTAATGTAAAACAGTGTGAGAAGTAGTCCATTCCACATCTTAGAAGAAGCACAACAATGCCTTATGGGAGTGGTAGTCCACAACCCAGAGATGAAAGTAGCACATACAATCTAATTAAGTAGAGCAACACCCAGAGGAACACAACACCCACAACACAGTGAAGAGAAGCACTTTATTACCATTGTGTGACCGTAATTGTAACAAACATAACTGACATGCTGCATATTGTCGTTGCAGGTGGGCCAGGCCCAGCAGCCACAACATGTGCCAGTTTAGGGGAGACTGACACCCATCCTGCTTCTGACTCCAACACGAGTGGGTCTCTGAACATTGCGCCACTCCGACGCAGGCCCAGGGCACTGCCACTGCCAGAGCTCAGTCAGGACTCCGATGACCAGCAGGAAGGCCCACATACACCATCCCCAACTGGCAGATGCACCCAGATGCAGGAGCCCAGTTTGCAGCAGACCACAGCACCCCGCAGGATGGCAACAAATGCAGGTGCACAGGCGTATGAGGCAGGTGAGGGAACCTCCATCTTTGGTGGCCTGGAATCGGCTATGCTGCAGCAGCAGCGCCTGCAGAATAAAAAGATCACTACATTACAAAAACAGATGCCCCAACATAATGCCAACATGGGGGGCCTGCATCGCCAGCTGGAGTGCCTGAATGCAAACATTGAACAGCTGCATGAGGGACAGGTCCAGGCATCGCAGGACACAAGGGAGCTCACTTCTGCTGTGCGGGAACTATGTCAGGAGCTGCGCCATGACAGGGTGAGCCACCGCAGGCAGGAGCGACGCTTCATGAACATGTTTGGGGGATTTTGACGCTCTGTGACTAGGCTGGCTAATTCCACCTCCCAAATTTCACTTCGTGCAGTGGCTGCACAGGTGGAGGCAGCACACAGCAGCAGGGATGTGGCTCACAGACTTGTCCAAATCACAAATGTGATTGACAATATCATGGCAAACAGGTCAGCCACACCTAGCGAGCTTGGACTGGGGGACACGGAGGACACATCCAGCCTCAGCAGCCTAGCTGTGCCCGCAATGGACACCAGACGGCGCAGTGCAACTCACAGCACTGCCACAGAGGCAGACAATCGAGGTGCCAGTGAGGCAACTGGGCACCCGAGTGGCGTGCGTGGGCGCAAGAAGTAAGTGTAGTGGCCAGAGGGGTAATGAGTACACTATGAAGGAATAGTGCTTTACTGTGGACTTCTATTGGTTTTTTTGTAAATCACTTTTTTTGGTATTCGTTGGACTAACATTACCTGACATTAAGGTAGTAAATTTACTCACTACAGATACATTTGTCAGTGCATTTGTGTTGTTCATACTTACATCTGAAATGGTTGTGTGTGATGTGAGCACTCCTTTGCCTTCCCTCTGCTGCACTGGTCCTGTGTGCTGGCTGTAGGGTTGGTATGGGATCATCATCCTCATCAGATTCAGAATCACATATTTCTACAGGTATGCCCCTGGTGGTAGCTATATTGTGCAAGATTGCACAAGTAGCCACTATTCTACATGTCGTCTCTGGGCTGTACTGTAGTGCCCCTCCACTTTTGTGGAGGCACCGGAAGCGACTCTTCAACAGTCCAAAGGTGCGCTCCGCCACTTTGTGTAGGCACTGTCTCCTGGAAGGGACAGAGGGTACATTGAGTAACTGAGCCATCTGACATCAGCACGCCATCAATGCGCTAGTGTACAGAGGGACAATACCTAGTAGATATCCTTCTCCAAACTCCCCAGCTAGGAGTCTTGTGTGACTGCTGATATGGCGAAAGATGTATGAATCATGGGTGCTCCCTGGGTACCTGGCCACGAGATCAGTTATGATGTAGGAGGTATTGCATATCACCTGTACGTTCATTGAATGTTGGTATTTACGGTTGCGGTACACATACTCTGTGGCTGATGGTGGGCAGATTGCAACATGTGTACCATCTATGGCACCTAGGACATGGGGGAACTGTGCTATCTGGTGAAAATCTATTTTTGTCTGCAGTATTTCCTGTGGGGTGTGGGGGAATCTGATGTACTGGTGTATCCTGCTCAGCATGGCGTTGATAAATGCATTGAAAACTCTAGAGAGGGTACTCTGTGAGACCCCTCCAGCTGCTGCTATGACCACTTGATAGCTCCCTGAGGCAAGTAGGTGGAGGGAGCATAATACCTGCACATGGGTGGGGATACTATGAGTCCTATGTGTTCTGCGCTGCAGTATGGGTTGTAGCTCAGCTATCACATCAAGTATCATGGCTGAGTTCAACCTGTACATCTCAAATATTTCCTCCTCAGTCTGTTCAAAAAGTGTAATGCGCACTCTGAAAATGCGCTCCTGTCTCCTCCTCCCTCTCCTCAAACATGCCAAGATCCTCATCCTCCTCACCATGACGTAGAGTGCAGCCATTGTGGAAAAGAGTCTGAGGCATTCTGGGCCTCTTTATATAGGTTGCACCAGGTTACCACCTGGTTTCACTTAGTGGTATTTTGCATGTGCAAAATGCCATTCTGCGAAAAATCGCAATTTGCGATTTTTTGGTGCATTGAATTGCGACTTGGATTTTGCGTTTTGCGGCTCGCAATTTCGTACTGGAAAAACTGAATCGCAAAATGCGACTCGCAGAAACAGGTCGCAACGCAAAAAATCAAAATTTTTGCAATTTCTTATTTTTGGTCTGTGAATGCCTTTCATGCATCACAGACCACGTTTTAGCATTCGCAAACGGCTGAATTTTGCGATTCGGACCGTTTGCGAATGCAAAAAGGTTTCATACATCTGGCCCTAAGTTCAGTAAATTACTGTGGTTCGGACTTCCACACAGCTATAGCATCCGGGGTACAAAGTGCAGAGCATCTGTAGGGGAAAGGTGCATTGATGGTCTGGGAGAAAGTAGACTGCACTCTCTGCCCTTGCTGTAGTGTAAAATAATTTTTTTGTATTTTTATTTTTTATAGTAACAGGACTCTGGTGTATTTCCTCTGGTTCTTGACCAAAGAAAGCATACAATAACACTAGGGATGGTGTTGCTGAGCATGCCTTGGCTCCTGAGAAAAATAATGTAGCTGTTGTAGACAGAAGATAACTGTTAGTTTGGGTTGAAGAGTGCAACAAAAAACATTGTGCTTTCTTCCTTCTGTTGTGTAAAGAACTTATGCGTAATCAATTGCCCTACATTTAGCATTGGTCACCACATGCTTTTAGTGATGTTCAATGTATTAACTGCTTGTCACAGTGCGCAATGTAACTTCAACATATACTTATAGTGAGCTTTGGGTTGCCACATGTTTGTAATAGGATGGCTTTCTCATCTATTTCAATCCCCTCCTCCCTATTTGACGGCATTCATTCCTATTATTTTTGTAGCCTTCCACTCCTGATTTCAAGGAACTTTTTTGTTTTTGCTTGTTTCCCTTGAACCTGAATTATAGCACACAATCAAATTGCATGTCCTACACGTCCCTCTCTCTCTCTCTCTCTCTCTCTCATCTTTTTCTCCCCATTCTGCCTTTCAAGTCATCCTCAGAATTACCACCCCAGACACTGGCTCTGAATCATTCTCTCTACTACCTGTGCACCCTCCATTTGCCAACATTGAGCACTGCTGCAGCTCTCTCTCTATCTTTCTCTCTCTCTCTCTTGCACGCCTTCAGCACATCCTCTCTCTTTCGCCATTGTTGCTATGAGTTTGGCAGTGCTTGCAGAATTGCAATGCAAACAATAACAAACCAGTTTGTGGCAGAAGATCTTGGAATGGTGTTTTGTGGCTGTTTAAGTTAATGGATGTCACTTAGCATCTAGACACAACATCACGGCCATCTTAGTATATCAGTATAGTATATAAAATAATATTACAAAATGACCACACACAGCTGTTGGATTAGGCAATATTTTATCTTTTTGTTTTTGTTCACGTCCATCTATGTGCCCCCTGCTGTCTTGTGAAATGTGTCCTAAGGATCTTATGTGTGTGCCTTAAGAGTTTGGCCCTCATTAAGTCATTGTCGGTTTAGACCGCCTACCGCCGCGGCGACGGCCGCCAAAACACCGTCACTGCGGCTACCTACCATCCGCCATATTATGACCGTAGTCGGAATTCCGCCAGAAGGATGGCGGAATTCCGTCTGCGGTCATGGTGGCAGATGGTGGTAAGGTGGCACTGCTGCCAGTAGAAGCGCTACACCAGTAGACCGCCGCCGACCATATCATGATCCACGATACGGCCTGGTGGTGTTCTGCTGGCGGACGCTGCTGCTGGCAGCAGCGCCATGTCCCATCTCCTGCCGGAGGACCCCCTGCAAGCAGGTAAGTCGGGTGCTCTGACAGGGGAGGGAGGTGTTGTGTGTGTGTGTGTGTGAGAGTGTGGGTGTATGTTTGTGTGTGAGTGCATGCGGGTGTGTGGCATGTGAAATGCGTGTGTGCAAGAATGAGTGTGAGTGTGCGTGTAGGTTGTGTTGTGTGACTGCGTGTGTGCTTGTATGTATGTCAGTGTGTGTGGATGTGTGTGTGAATGTATGTATGCATGCATGAGTGAATGTGGGTATGAGTGTGTGTATATGTTGGTGCGTGAATGTGTGTGTATGTTGTGGGGGGGTTGGGAGAAGACAGTGGGGAGTGGGAGGGGGGCGGGGAAGACCCCTATCAGTGTCAGGGAAGGAATTCCCTGGCACTGATAGTGCCTACCGCCATGGTTTTCGTGGAGTTAATAAAGCCACGAAAACCATGGCTGTATGCGGGGTCATAATCCCGCGGTTGGGACAGTTACGGCTGCCTGGCTAGAGACTGGAGTCTCCAGCCCGGCGGCTGTTACCACCCTGGCGGACGGAGTGGTACATTGGCGGTTTGGCTTAAGCCAAACCGCCAATGTCATATTTTGGGGAAAGGTACCGCCAGACTGTTGGCAGTACCTTGCTCCAAAATACCGCTGTGTGCCAGGGTCGTAATGAGGGCCTTTATGTTGTAGCTTTTATCGAATGATACTGTGCATAGGTGTACTGTTTGCACTCCTTGCAGTTTATGCATACAAATTGTGCAGCGCACTGTACTATGATGTCTCTTACTGCGGCCCGCCCTTGTGTACATAGAAAACATAAAGCATGATCTTATCACTTGGCTTCTGCTAAGTACAATTTGACGGTCAGTGCGTATTTATAATAGTGTTGGCAGCTGGACTCTTCTATCTTCTGCTTGTATTTTTCCCCAAAAATGACAAGGGCCCTAATCTCTTTATGGAGCTTGTATTTCTTTGTCCAGTATTGTAGGACCTCCCATTAAATTTTTGTAAAAAACATATGTTGTTAGTCTATCACGTATCTGTTGTTGTAGTGTGGGAAATGTTCACAATATACACACACATCAGTTATGAAGAGAGAATATGTTACAGATCATTTTATGACACATATTCAACAATATTTACTGCCCCTACAGAGACCAGGACTCCTACCCATACCCAGCCACTAATTTATAAAATGTAAGAATGACTAGATGAGGCACTTCTTGTTTTGGGGAGAAGTTGTGGCCTAGCAACTAAAACTGAAGCCTTTGGAAGCTGGGGACCAAGGTTCAAATCCCAGCCTCAGTGCTTCACTTATCATCACTTAGGGGCTAATTACGTGTTTGGCAGTCCTTTGACCGCCATGTTGGCGATGGTGGTCTGACTGCCAACAGGCTGGCAGAGAAGACGGCCAAATTATGACTTTGGCGGTGGTGCACCGCCAGTATGATCAGACTGCCATGGTCGACTGGAGCCGGCAGCAGTCCATCGGAGGTCCACTGGGACAGAACTGGTATTCAACTGATATCAGGTGCCTGCAATTAAATCTGCTGAGCAGCCAGGCAGTTGGCCTTTGAAAAAGGAAGGAAATGTTTGTTCTCTGCTGATAAAGGGGTGAACCTAGAAACATGCACAGAGATGCTTGAAAATATAAGGCCTGAAATAATGAAAATGCTGAAGAATTCTCTGTAAGTTGCTGACTTTGCTACATTCCATAATGACCTGTTGTGAGTGCGCTTTCGTTCAGCACAACTCTTTTTGGTACATATATATATAGATAGATAGATAGATAGATAGATAGATAGATAGATAGATAGATAGATAGATAGATAGATAGATAGATAGATAGATATTACCTACTGGCAGTCGCCCACCCCCAGGACATAGCTGTTGGCTCTGACTTGGCGGGAGCAGACGGCTCTGCCAAGTCAGAGTAAACACTCTGCTCCCAGCAAGTGAGAGCAGTCAAACAAGCTGGGAGCTGAGGTTTCCTCTGTTTCCCTGCCCGCAGATATGCAGGTAGGGAAACAGAGGAAACTATTGCTTTCACAAAGAGGGAGCTTCATCTTTAGCAGCTCCCTCTCTGTGACAGCAATGCTGGCTCCTTCAGGAGGCAGGGAGCCGCCTGGGAAGGTGGAGGTCTTTAGGTTCCTGTTAGACCTGACAGCCTTAGGG
Organism: Pleurodeles waltl; assembly: GCF_031143425.1. Classification (NCBI taxonomy): domain Eukaryota; kingdom Metazoa; phylum Chordata; class Amphibia; order Caudata; family Salamandridae; genus Pleurodeles; species Pleurodeles waltl. The sequence goes on along the minus strand of NC_090447.1, from coordinate 1,330,042,974 downwards.
TGGTCACCCCTAACTTTTTGCCTGCCTCCCTCCACTTTTTGGACACTGTTTTTGCTGGCTTTTAGACTCTGCGCACTTTACCACTGCTAACCAGTGCTAAAGTGCATATGCTCTCTCCCTTTAAACATGGCTATCTTGGATCATATCTGATTGGACTATTTAATTTACGTAGAAGTCCCTAGTAATGTGCACTATATGTGCCTAGAGCCGGTAGACTAAATGCTACTAGTGGGCCTGCATTACTGGTTGTGCCACCCACTTAAGTAGCCCCTTTTCCTTGTCTCAGGCCTGCCATTGCCTGGCCTGGGAGTGCAGTTTCACTGACACCTCGACTTGGCATTTAAAAGTAATTGCCAAGCCTAAACCTCCCCTTTCTCCACATATAAGTCACCTCTAATGTGTGCCCTAGGTAACCCCTAAAGCAGGGTGCTGTGTGGGGAAAGGTAGGACATGTACCTGTGTAGTTTACATGTCCTGGTAGTGTAAAACTCCTAAATTAGTTTTGCACTACTCTGAGGCCTGCTCCCTTCATAGGCTAACATTGAGGCTGCCCTCATACAGTATTGAAGTGGTAGCTGCTGATCTGAAAGGAGTAGGAAGGTCATATTTAGTATGGCCAGAATAGTAATACTGAGTCCTGCTGACTGGTGAAGTTGCATTTAATATTACTATTCTAGAAATGCCACTTTTAGAAAGTGAGCATGTCTTTGCACTTAAATCTTTCTGTGCCTTACAATCCACGTCTGGCTGGGCTTGGTTGACAGCTCCTTGTGCATTCATTCAGACACACCCCAAACACAGGGTACTCAGCCTCACTTGCATACATCTGCATTTTGAATGGGTCTTCCTGGGCTGGGAGGGGGGAGGGCCTGCTCTCACACAAAGGACTGCCACACCCCCTACTGGGACCCTGGCAGACAGGATTGGACTGAAAGGGGACCTGGTGCACTTCTTAGCCACTCTTTGAAGTCACCCCCACTTCAAAGGCACATTTGGGTATAAAACAGGGCCTCTGCCCTACCTCAACAGACACTTGCTGGAGAAGAAACCTGAACCAGAACCTGCATCATGCCAAGAAGAACTGCCTGGCTGCCTAAAAGACTCACCTGACTTCTTTTTACAAAGGACTGCTGCCTTGCTGTTGCCCTGCTGCTTTGCTGAACTCTTGTCTGGCTGTGAAAGTGCTCTCCAAGGGCTTGGATAGAGCTTGCCTCCTGTTCCCTGAAGTCTCAGGACCAAAAAGACTTCTCTTTTTCACTTGGACGCTTCGTGCGCCGAAATTTTCGACGCACAGCTTGTTCCGCGGCGAGAAAAACGCTGCACACCGACGCTGATCGGCACGATGCCTTCAGGATGACCGGAACTTCGACGCACGGCCTCGCAAGGACAACGCCGCCCGACTTCCAGAGGAGAAATCGACGCGACGCCTGCTGTGAGAGCGAAACTTCGACGCGCAGCCCCGCAGAACGACGTGCAGCCGGAAAACAAGCAGGAGAATCCACGCACAGACCCGGGACATCTGGTAATCCCCGCGATCCACAGAAAGAGACTGTCCGCGTGCCGGAAAACGACGCACGACTTCCCCGCGTGAAAAATAACAACGCAAGTCTGTGTGTGCTGGGGAGAAATCGACGCACACAGCATTTTTCCACGTATCTCTTCTTCTGTGGCCCTCTGAGGAGATTTTCCACTCCAAACCAGGTACTTTGTGCTTGAAAGAGACTTTGTTTACTTTTTAAAGACTTAAGACACTTTGGGGGTCATTCTGACCCCGGCCGATGGCGAAAGCCGCCGGCCTGGCTGGGACCGCCAGAATACCGCTGCGCGGTCAAAAGACCGCCGCGGGTATTCTGGGTTTCCCGCTGGGCTGGCGGGCGACCGCCAGAATGCCGCCCGCCAGCCCAGCGGGAAACACCCTTCCATGAGGATGCCGGCTCCGAATGGAGCCGGCGGAGTGGAAGGGGTGCGACGGGTGCAGTTGCACCCGTCGCGATTTTCAGTGTCTGCATGGCAGACACTGAAAATCTTTGTGGGGCCCTGTTACGGGGGCCCCTGCAGTGCCCATGCCTTTGGCATGGGCACTGCAGGGGCCCCCAGGGGCCCCACGACACCCCATACCGCCATTCTGTTCCCGGCGGCCACAACCGCCAGGAACAGGATGGCGGTGTGGGGGTCGGAATCCCCATGGCGGCGCAGCAATCTGCGCCGCCATGGAGGATTCCCCAGGGCAGCGGGAAACCGGCGGTACACCGCCGGTTTTCCGTTTCTGACCACGGCTGTACTGCCGCGGTCAGAATGCCCATGGGAGCACCGCCAGCCTGTTGGCGGTGCTCCCGCGGTCGTTGGCCCTGGCAGATTTTACCGCCAGGGTCAGAATGACCCCCTTTATATCACTTTTCAGTGATATCTCTACAAATTCACATTGCAACTTTATTTGTTTTGACCTAGAATTATCCTGATAAATATTATATATTTTTCTAAACACTGTGTGGTGTATTTTTGTGGTGCTATATGGTGGTATTGTATGATTTATTGCACAAATACTTTACACATTGCCTTCTAAGTTAAGCCTGACTGCTCGTGCCAAGCTACCAGAGGGTGGGCACAGGATAATCTTGGATTGTGGGTGACTTACCCTGACTAGAGTGAGGGTTTTTGCTTGGACAGAGGGTAACCTGACTGCCAACCAAAAATCCCATTTCTAACAGTTCCCCTCGTGATCCCCGACCATTTTGACTAGGTGCCCTGGGGTGCATCCAGATGACATGGCCAGGCCCCGGGAGATGGGGACCCCGGGGCTGAGAATGGCCTGTGGGGGGGGGCACGCGGCCCTCCCTTCCCCAAAAAATATAAAATGCTTAGTCCAGGCCTCAGGGGATGGAGACCCCAGGGCTAAAATCAGCCAGGGAAGAGGGACTACGTGGCCCCTCTTCCCCCCCAAAACAGTTTAGAAGTCTGGACCCCAGGGGATGGGGTCCCTGGGGCCAAGATCGGCCAAGAGAGGGCAGCCATGTGACCCCCTTACCCCAAAAAATAAATATATTAATGCCTGGCACCGGGGGATGGGGTCCTCAGGGCCAAAATTGGCCGGTGGGGCCACACAGCCCCCCAAAAATATATTTTAGAAGGGCGGGAGCCAGGGGATGAGGTCTCTTCAATCCCTGAATCATTTCAAGAACTCCATAATCTTGGGTAAACAGCTACCAATTGTGAAGGAACAAACCAATTTTGCCCCCCAAATCACACCCAAAATGGGAATAATTGTACCTGTAAATCCAGTGTTGCTCTGCCTGATCCAGCTCCTCTGTCGCAACCTTTCTGAAATCGCTGCAGCCACCTCTGGCTCTGGAGGGGAAGAATGTACCACCTATGTAAGTATCGTACCAGCTAGGTCTGTGAGAGGACAATCCTCTTTAGGAAACTTGCGTGAAGAAACAGCCAGACGAATGTCCCCGGTATCACTCGGCCCTTCCCAAAAGATAGGGCCGAACTAATTTCTTTAGGGGCAACTGAGCCTTGTCCAAATCAGTAAATATGGTGACACATCTGCTGAGGTCTTTTACAAATGTATCCCAAAATAGCATACCTTGTGCCACAGGTCCTGCCTCTGTAAAAGCCAGATCAGACAACTTCAGATTGGTACACTGTATGTTAACCCACCTGGCCAAAATGTCTGAATCACTGGGAGCACCACTCCCATTCCTTGTTATGCCATCTCCAAGATCTTTGTTAAAAGCCCAGGCAAATCAAGCCTACAGCGAGGTCTCCACTTCTGCAAGTCCTGGTGATGGTGACCTGCCTGGTCCATCTGGTCTATCTGAGCGGACAGCTCCAGTTAGTCTCATTCGGCCCACACCTACATCTCCCAGCACACCTCCGCCAATGGATACCTCCACTTCCTGAGTCCAAAGAAATATCACACCAATCTTGTACCCCCTGTCCTGGCTGCTGTTGAGACCTCCTGTACAGCCAGGACCCAATGGGATGGGGCACACTGGCTCAGGGGCACAGGGTAGTAAGGGTAGGAGTTGAGGGAGGGAATCTGTGGGCCAGCAAAGTGAGGCCACTGGGTACACTGTCACCCAGACCACCACTAACAAGGTCTTGGGAGCCTTACATCAGTCCCAAGACATGATGGGCCAGGTCCTTACAGAGCTAAGGGATATGATTCAGTTGCAGAGGGAGCACATTTTAGAAATGCAAAATCACAACTCCATTATAAGCTCCCTGACTGGGAGCTGTTTGACATTTACCACCATAAGTGCAGGGCTTTCCCAGCAATAGCGACCCCTTTTTGTGTGACCCTTCATCTGGCCCCAATACACCTACCTCATTCACAGAAAAGGAAGCCCTGCCACATGCAGAAACCCAGGATCAATCCAATACGCTGTGGCAGTACTTGATAAAGTGTCACAACCAACTTAAAGTGGTCTGCTAGAAGACATTCATCCTACAGTGAGGAGGTACATCAACAGCCTCATACACTTAACACAAAATGAGGACTTAGCAAATGTGAATGGAGATGAGTATGCTATGGTTCAAATCACACATGTGGTTGGAGCAAGTGAAGAAGAACATATTGCCTGGTGGCAACATACAACAGAAAACAAGTGTAATGCAATACCAAAAACTCCTAGGCAATCATGTGCAAGTTGTCTTTGTACAAGATTTGTACATCCAAAGTGTGTGTGTCTTTCACAGGATGAACACATTCTCTTTGTACTTGGAAACAGCAATAAATAACAGCAAATGTCACAACTTTGAAATGTCCAAATGAAGATGACATTGTGAAGAATCTTAAAACAGAACAGCAAGAAGAATTTAATTTATTTTCCTTAAGAAATAGACACCTTACAAATAATAAAATATGAGGACACAATCACTTAGATCAATCAAAGATAATCAATGTACATGACCACAGTGGTCAACAAACATCCTTGCCCAGGAATTTTCCAGACCTACCCATTCCTAAAAATAATTCAAGCACAGACTGATATTTTCCTCATATTACAAGTTGTTCTGACAGTGAATGTAACATTATGTAAAGATATACTTACACTTGTGTGAAGAAGTGGTCAATGACATCTTGACGTACATCAATTCCTTTCTTTTCACCACTGTGACTTTCATTTGCCATTTCAACATCCTCACCTGCGGCACTTTATGGTCTCCATCCTCTGCAATGTATAGGATGTTCCGTCACAGGGCTATGTTGTGCAACATGCAGCAGGCAACTATGATTTGGCACACCTTATCGGCTGAGTAGAAAAGGGCTCCACTGGTCTTATTCAGACAGCAAAATCTGGCTTTCAGGAGTCCGAAAGCCTGCTCCACTGGCCTCCGTGTTCTTCCATGTGGCTCATTGAAGTGGACTTCCCCTGGCGTTGTTGGATTCCTCAGTAGTGCTAGCAACCATGGTTTGTTAGGATAAGTGAGTCTCCTATATGAAAGTAAAAAAATACAGTTAGCAATAAAAATCTCATCCCATTGTAAGATCCTAAACTTTAAATAAAGCAAATGATCCCACTATCTGTTTGTACTTACCAACAAGCTGGGCCCTTTTAGGTCCAAGTTGTGACATTTGCATGGGTATGCTGCTGTTCCATAGTACAAAGGAATCACGCGTTGACCGTGGGAAATGGGCACACAGGCATGAGGTATACAAATGTGGTAATCAGACAACTCGCACACTGATTGAATGGAAGTTCTTCTGAATTTGGTAGGCCCGTTCCCTGGCGTGTAGTGGCACCAAGGCAATACGTGTGCCATCAATTGCTCCAACCAATTGAAGATTCTGTAATGTGTGATGCTCCATCACAATTGGAAGTAGGTAATGTTAGCCCTATGTCAGGTGACATGGCATAAAATACACTTATGATACAGTGTATGTTTCTGACTTCACATTGGTGAGTTGCTATTATGAACAAACAATAATGATCTCTTGTCATAAATGACTAGGCATATGAGTACAATGGCAACATTTCTTAACAAAGATATTTGATAAAAATGTTTTCGCTGCAAGATTCAAGTCAGTTCATCTTGACAGTAGTAGATTGGCATGAAGCTGTACTCTTTCACAAATGTGCATCTAGGCCAGTCTGTTTCAACAAACATGAATTTAGTAGGCAATCATTCTAAATTGAAACAGACAGGAAGGTGTAAACATTGAGGACATAGTTACCCACACCCCAAATAACATTTTTGTGCCCGTTGTTTTGTCCAGAAGATGAATCAACACTGAAGGAAAGGGGTTAATAAAAGGAACTTCTGCAGATGGACAATGTACATGTTACAAAGCTTTCCTGCTTGATATTAAATTTTGTGACATGAGTTCACTATTCAAAACAACCTATCTGGCCCATCCAGAGGTAATGTACAATTCCATGAGAAATTTGAAGTGTTTAAGATAAATGTTCTAAAATGAGATGGGAATAACAATGGTAATTTGCAACTGTGAGAAAATTGGTCCATGATATGTTCCCAACATGCATGGGGTAATGGTGAAGTATATCTACGTTTTAAGGCCTGCAGCAGTTAAAACAATAAAAATGTGAAATGTTTCCATAATGAACCTCTTGAAAAATGTCATTTGCACAGATATACAAAAATGTTCTCTGTGTATTTTCAGCATCATCAGGAGCAGGCGAAGGAGGCATTCGCCATGGAGGCAGGAAAGCAGCTGGCTGCTGTGTTTCGGGTGCAGAAATAACAGACACGGATGGACACAGTGGCACGGAGGGTGAGGGGACTGTAACAGAGTCCACAAGCTCTACATCTTCTTTGGATGCCTCCACAGAAGACCAGTCCCTAGTGGTGGTGGACCTGACAAGACCGGTTCCATCTGCATCCTTTTCTGTCACCCACATTCCCATCTCTACCCTCTCTCCTGCTCCCTCTCCCAGTTGGCCAATCCTGCCCCCCTATAAGGGTTGGGGGCTACTTTCCTGCAGGCACATCCCCCTATCCCTGTCCCCATGGAAGCACTCAGTGAAGAGGCTATTGACCTCTTATGCAGCATCTCTGTAAGCCAGACAGCAATGGTGAATGCATCCAGAGGCTTAGTTGCCAAATGCAATAGATGGTTGCATTCATGGATGTCAGTCATAGTTCCATATCTGGCATGCAGAGATCGCTTACAAAGATAGCCTCTGCTCTGACCACAGCCCCTCAACCAGCCCAAACTTGTGCCCTTACTCCTGTTCCTTCCATATCCCAAATCCTACCTCCCACCCCAATCCCAAGCATGCTCACTTCTTTGCACGCACCCACTCCAATAGACAAAAGCAGAACAACACACCAAGAAACACAAGCATTCATGCATCCAAAAGGCACACTACTGACATGCCCCCCTCAGGCACAACAACACCCACCACTACACCCACAACCATCACAACACCCACCACCAGAGACACAACCACCACACCCACAATACCCACCACCACAGGCACAACCACCACAGCCACAACTCCCACAACCACAGGCATTTTTCAACTTGCAATTGCATATAAAACACCCTTCCTTTGCGTTGGATAAGTTCAATAAGTTGGGAGGATTTGTCCTTTACAGAAGACCTTCAACGTGGACAACTGTTATGTTTGTATTTGTAAGTGCGTCCCATTGATGTTTAATTTCGGTGAAAAGCGCATCAGTGCCAGAAAGGTTCCTCACCTGCTTAGTTATCCAAAAAGATTCCACAGTATTGCACAAAATGTCTACCCAACTGGGGTGCTTTCTAGTGGTTAATTAGTAAGTGCTACCCCACTGGGTAAATGTATAGGGCACATGGTAGGCTATGCACCACACGATAATGCGTCCATTGACCATGTCGGTGTAACTTCAGCAATGTGATTGTTCCTCAAGCGTGTTTCCCATAAATATCACTGCAAACATGCACTTTTGTAGATCGAGGCGGGAGCCTGAATTCCCCCGCAGTCTCGTTGCTGCTGCACACAAAGAACAGCAAGAAATGCTGCTCCCTGCGTGCAGGAGCAATGGTTTCATCTGTTTTCTTGCCTGCTGTCAAGTCCGCTTCCAGCAAATGGGAGTAGTTTTGCTGTTCCCGCCCACTGGGAGCAGAGTTAAAGTTTGCTGTCACTTTGTGACCATGTCATAGCTCCCACCAAACAACAGCAAACTACTAAGGGGGTCATTCTAACCCTGGCGGTCGTCGACCGCCAGGGCTAAAATGACGAGGGCACCGCCAACAGGCTGGCGGTGCCCCGCAGGGCATTCTGACCGCGGCGGTTCGGCCGCGGTCAGAAGTGGAAAACCGGCGGTCTCCCGCCGGTTTTCCGCTGCCCTTCTGAATCCTCCATGGTGGCGCAGCTCGCTGCGCCGCCATGGGGATTCAGACACCCCATACCGCCATCCTGTTCCTGGCGGTTCGCCCGCCAGGAACAGGATGGCGGTATGGGGTGTCGTGGGGCCCCTGGGGGCCCCTGCAGTGCCCATGCCAATGGCATGGGCACTGCAGGGGCCCCCGTAAGAGGACCCCACAATGAATTTCACTGTCTGCATTGCAGACAGTGAAATTCGCGACGGGTGCCACTGCACCCGTCGCACCTTCCCACTCCGCCGGCTCCATTCGGAGCCGGCGTCCTCGTGGGAAGGTTGTTTTACACTGGGCTGGCGGGCGGCCTTTTGGCGGTCGCCCACCAGCCCAGTGTAAAACCCAGAATACCCGCAGCGGTCTAATGACCGCGGTGCGGTATTCTGGAGGGGGGAACTCTGGCGGGCGGCCTCCGCCGCCCGCCAGGGTGAGAATCACCCCCATAGTCCCAAGGGTGGGCACTTCAGAACATAGGGAGCGGGCCCTGAGGTTGGAGGTCCCCAGGGCCATTAATGGCTCCAGGGCAGAGGCTGTGTGGCCCTCCTACTTTTCTTTTTAGGGCCATTTCTAGGGAGGTGGTGGCCCCTAGGGCCGATATGGCCCAGGAGGGGGATTGTGCAGCCCCCTCACTCTTTGTTTGGTATTTTTTACCCCCAGGGAGGTGGTGGTCCCCGGGGCCCCACAGGGCCCTACAGTTTAGCCCCCTCCAACTTACTAATAAAGCTCGGGCCTGGGCAGGTGGTGGTCCCTGGGCTCTTAGGAGCCTCAGGAGAGGGGTCCACACGGCCCCCTCCAATTTAACAATGAAGCCCCAATGAGGTTGTGGTCCCCGGGGCTCTTACGTACCTCAGGAGGGGGGTCGGCACCCCCCCCTCCAATTTGTAAATGAAGCCCGAGGGAGGTGGTGGTCCCCGGGGCTCTCAAAAGCCTCCGGATGGGGTCTGCATGGTCCCTCTCCCAACAAATTGTACATTGGCATTGGCATGCCCCCGGGACCTGGCCCTTTAAACAAGTGCAGGAGAGCACTCTTGAAAGAAAAAAAAATAATAATTCCCGGGATCCACGGATCCTATGCGATTTTGCGGGAAACATTTAAAAAAATCCTTTTTGGCCATGGAGGGTCCCAGGGGGACCCCAGCACCAGGCCCAGGATGTCAGGGTATTCTTCCCGACCCCCTTTTCTTTATTTTTAACTTTATATTTGGACTCTGCTGATTCCAAGTACCAAAATGGCAGCCAATGCTTTGTGGTTGAAGTGATGGTAGCCTACCAGATATCAGCACAGGGACTGTCGGATCCGCGAAGGATCTGCATCCCTAGACATCTATATTTTTTAAACTTTAAATATATCAGAAACTAATCAACAGTTTTACACAAAATAACAAAAAGGGTGCTTCCTAGACCAAGATCTAGCTTTCTGCCAAATTTGGTGTATGTCTGTCCAGCTGTTCGAGCTGTAGTCGTGTCTAAAAAGCCCTATGGAAATTGCATGGGGAAGAAGTGTTTTGGGACACCCATTTTTTCTCAGCCCCGCTTGATGAATCACCCCAAAACTTTCAAGACAGCAGCTGAAGTGAGTGGAGTACTAGTTTTAAATATTTCATGAAGATTCATCTAACAGTGCCAAAGTTATTGGCAAAACAAAAACGCTTTTCCTATGGAAACTAGGTCCTAGCTAGTAGCTACCTACATATATAATTTGAAAGCTCACAATAATTTGAATTCTTTTAGCATTATTTACTATGGTTTATGTTATATTAAGTCCCCGTCCCCATCATTTTCCATTGTATTGCAGTACTAGTGAGTGAGTGGCGAGACATATTTCATTGCTTTGCTAGAGTACACTTACTACTATTTTGTCACCTTTAGGGCAGTAGTAACTTCAAATGTGTAGCTTGTGAATATCAGTGGTCTTACTCTTTAGTGGGTGGATGTCTACATTAGCATGGCCCTCCCTAAACTCCTTTTTCATTGCCCCTTTCAAGAACTGTCCTTAATCCTCCCCAAATCCCTCCCATTTATTAGTACATATTCCCCATTTGCCCGCAGTCTCCTAGTCACTTTACTAAGTAGTAACCTTATATCCCCTCCATAGAAAATATAGGAGAGATGGAGTTGGAGGATTCCATCAGTATGTTTGTAAAGTGCACTTTGTAGTAAGTATTACTTTATGGGCTGCAAAATTCTGTTTGTGAATAGGGCTCTCATTGGCTTGGTAGGTAGGATACCCAGACAATCCCCATAATCTTGTCCAGGGAATACAAGGGGTGGCAGCTTTCAAAGAAAAAAAAACAGTCAAACAGCTGTCCTGTGCCACAATGGCCTGGAACGGGGCAGGTGACACCCATCTCTTCACCATGTACACACTGGGAAGAGGGCACAGCAGTGAGTACCAGCTAATAAGCTCCTCCGTGGCCAACAGCATTGTGCAGGCTACTACGGCTGGTACCTACTCCTGCGTCACTTTGCTAATTGAAAATAGGGTGCAGAAGCAGGTGCCGGCTGACTGATGTTTGCAAGCAGGGCGCTATAGTGGGTGGCTGATCACAGGCTCCTGTTTTGTTTGGTTGTATATCAGCATATTGAGCACAAAACTATCATTGTCACTACCAAAAGACTGTGAAGTTAGGTATGTGTAGGTAAGTATAGATTTACCATACATAACTGCACTCTTACGTACCCTGAAGATATGTATACCATATGTGGAGGTAAATATAGTAAGCCAATACTTACGTTTAATATATACTTACCTTTTCACCCTTTTTATAGTTGATATTCTGATATTATTGTATACTATATTTCAAATATGATCTTCTGGTAGAATACTCTTTGTCATGCCCCTCTCACCTTTGGACAAGGGAGCATCAGGGAGGCACACACTAACCATGCCTTGGGCAAGACAGAGGTAGTTTGTTTAACAAGCCCCCCCCCTCGACTAATGTGAATATAGTCCTTGTAAGGCTGAGGGGAGAATGAAGACATACACTACACCCGCCCTTAGGCAAGGCAGGGGTGCTTAATATTAATTACAACAGTCCCCTATTCTTCTAGAGGGTTTGAGGCATCTAATGCCCCCATATATTTTTTTAACACTCTCTTGATGTTCACAAACATTGTGAGGGATTAAAAAAATGGTAATGCCTATAGATCTGGCTTATATTTTAAATTGCAAGCCAGAGTTATAGGCATTGCCAAGGTTGCAGATTGAGTGCATACGGGGCGGGGGGTTGCTATGGCAGAGAAAAATGGAACATAGAGGAGGTGCCAGGCAGCAGGGTTAAAACAGAAAGGGAGGGCAGGAATACACAGAAAGGTTGCAGGGGCAGAGGCACAATGGGGCACCTGTTGGGGTCGGGCACACCGTGAGGTTGCAAAAGCAGGAAAAATTGATCAACACTTATAAAATGCAAAAACTGATGTGGACAAAATACAGGGTAATTCTTTGTTGCAGACATGTTAGAAATAAGCATTGGCAAAGCCAATAGGTTTCACTTATGCAAGAGCTATTGGGTTTGTCATTGTCTTTGAGTTGTGTTGTATAGCAGCTTGGTTGCTGTGTAGCATGGCTGAAAGTTAGAAAAAAGAAGTGCTAGAACATGGTCAATGCTGAACATGAGGGGCAGTGATCCATTTTCTTAGTAGGACTATTCTCTGCTTTCACAACAAAATACGTTTTAGGAACAAATGAAAATCACATGTTGCCGGCAAACTGAAACCAACAAGAAATTAAAATACACATTTATGCATCAATCTTCTTTAAGGGGGCCGAGAAAAGTGAGCCAAAGGCTGAGGATGCTGGGCAAAATAAGATGAAGCTGATGAAATACGATGAAGATGACGAAGCCAACCAATGGTAAGCAACGACTGGGCTCTAAGACCGCTATAAGTAAACAAAATGTCTTGCAAGTGACAGCACATACACTATCTCAGGTGAGTCCTAAATACTATGGTGTGGGGCTAGGGAGGGGGGCAAAATGTCAAACGGGGTCATTACAAGTTTGGGGGTCCCCACATGGGATCACCAAACTTGCGAGGAGGACGCCACTGCCATGGTGGTGGAGTCCCCCTGCCCTATTACGAAGATCCCGCCAGTCGGATCTGTGGAAACATTATATTAGAGCGTTACCGCCGGTCAGTCGGGCAGGAACAGTGCTACGAGATAGCACTTGGCTCCCTTGTAGCACAGAAGGTGCCGACCAGCACCTTCGTAATGTGCACTGTCTGCATAGACAGTGAGCATTCTGACCGTGTTGGGCAGGGGGGCCCATGCACTGCCCATGACATGGTCATGGAGGGAAACAGCTTTTTATACTTGTCCGGAACAAATGCATAGCGTAGCCATGCAAGCGTTACCACACTTGCCTGAACCAAGCATGTGCCTGAACCACGCAAGTGCGTAGTTAAGGCATCATGCATATGCGTGGATCAGGCACACAGCAGGAACAGCTGGGAAAGGAATGCGCAGCCAAGTAAGTGGGGTTGGGGCGAGTGGGGGGATTTTTAAGGACAGGGCTGGGCAGGTTTTAGAATTCAGGGCAGTGTAGATTTTAGGACAGGGTGGAGTAGGTTTTAGGGTTCAGGGTGAGGTGTTAGGGTAGATTTTAGGACAGGGTGGGGTAGTTTTTAGGACAAGATACGTTTCAGGGCGGGGGTCAGGTCATGTTTAGGGCAGAGCGGGGTAGCTTTTAGGGTTTAGGGCGGGGGTCGGGGTACTTTTTAGAACAAGGCAGGGTGGGTTTTAGGGTTTAGGGTGGGGGCACGAATCAGGGTAGTATTTAGGACAGGGTGGGGTAGTTTTTAGGACAGGGTAGGTTTTAGGGTTTAGGGTGAGGTGTCAGGTTGTTTTTAGGACAGGGTGTGGTAGTTTTTAGGGCAGAGTAGGTTTACAGGGTGAGGTAGTTTTTAGAATAGGGTAGGTTTTAGGGTGGGGTGGCGGGGTAGTTTTTATGACAGGATAAGGTAGTTTTTAGGGCAGGATAGGTTTTAGGGTTTAGGGTCGGGGTCGGGGTCGGGGTCATTTTTAGGACAGGGCAGGGTAGCTTTTAGGGTTTAGGGTGGAGCAGGGTAGTTTTTAGGACAGGGCACAGTAGGTTTTAGGGTTGAGAGCGGGGTGGGGGTCGGGTAGTTTTTAGGACTTGGTGGGGTAGTTTTTAGGACAGGGTAGGTTTTAGGATTTAGAACAAGGGGATCTGGGGGGTTGTATCACACAACCACGAATGGTGTTACCACATATACCTTTACTGAGCGTGATTTTACAACACAATTAGTAGTAAAGGTATGCATGGCAAAGGCATGCATGGTAAAGAAGTAGTCGTGGTTCCGACCGCATTGTGAAGCCATGCATGGTTCTGCCATGTGTGGTTCTGCCATACAACCAGTCATGGACAATGAAGGGGCCCCCTGTGGCCCCTTGCACTACCTTTCCGCCAGCCGGAGCCCGCCATGAAAAGGCTCACAGAAAGGGGGGTTGTAATCAGCAGGGCGGCGCTGAGTTTGCGCTGCCATTACTGATTACAAGCCCAACTACCGTCATGCTGTCAGGAACAGTGTTCCCGGCGGAGACGGCGGTCTGACTGCCAAAGTCATAATCTCTCAGTCAGACTGACAAAGCTGCAGCAGTCTGACCACCACAGCGAGTCTGACAGTCTGAAGACCGCCAGACACATAGGCCCTCATTACAACCCTGGCGGACGGTGTTAAAGCGGCGGTAAGACCGCCAACAGGCAGGCAGTAAAAATTTCGCAATTACGACCGTGGCGGAAACCACCAACAAAGACAGCCACTTTAACACTCCGACCGCCACAGTGGTACAAACAGCACGGCGGTCACCGCCAACAGACAGGCGGAAGACAATGTACCGCCCACACTATTATGACAGGCCAATCCGCCACTTTTTCCAGGGCGGATACACAGCGGATAAAAACACGGCGGAAACAGGAATTTTCGAAGGGAAAACGCTCACCTCTACACACTCCACGAGGAATGAGGACACCATGGACCCGGAACTCCAAATTCTACCTGCCATAGTCTTCCTGCTCCTGTACCAGGAGCACGAACGTCGGCGGCGAAGACCACGGTGAGTACTGCACCAACGACACCAGGGAGGGGGAGGTAAAATACAGGGACACACACACGAAACACCCCCACCCCCACCCCACCATCACCCACTACAACACACACACTAATACATATCTATATATTATAGTTACAGCCCCCAAGCCCCCCCGGAAGAATGCAAAGACCAAAGGAAATGATTGTAACCATTGTAATCTATTAAAATACAGTACTATAAAATTTATATACACTATAAACAAATATATACACCAATAATACAAGTCCAGGTATTGCACCATTTATAGTCCGTGGACCACTGGGCCCAAAATGCATGGGCAAGGCCCACACTCGATACCAGATCAAAACAGAGAGAACACTGCAGGGGCATCAGATAGAAATACAACAGGCACCCCAGGGGGAAGGGAAGGGGGGCACCTCAGCCGCATGAGTGCACGACGCCAGATCCACAAGGGGGCTCAATGCCCACTGTTCAATCCTGGGGAGTGCAAAGCCACAGTCTCTCAAGTCTATACAGTGGGTGGTTTGCCCACTGTTCAATCCTGGGCAGTGCAAAGCCACAGTCTCTCAAGTCTCTACAGTGGGTGGTTTGCCCACTGTTCCATCCTGGGGAGTGCAAAGCCACAGTCTCTCAAGTTGATAACAGTCTCCACTGGTTCTGGAGGGGGAATGGTGCCCAGAGTGCTTCATCCTGTGAAGGACAGAGGTAGTGGATGGATCTCTCCACTGGTTCTGGAGGGGGACTGGTGCGCAGAGTGCTTCATCCTGTGAAGGACAGAGGTAGTGGATGGATCTCTCCACTGGTTCTGGAGGGGGACTGGTGCCCAGAGTGCATCACTCACCCCATGACGGTCCCAGTTGTGTCAGTGCTTGAGTTGGCGGTGCCCTGTTCAGCGGTGCTTGATTTGGCAGTGCCCTGTTCAGTGGTGCTTGAGTTGGCGGTGCCCTGTTCAGCGGTGCTTGAGTTGGCGGTGCCCTGTTCACCGGTGCTTGAGTTGGCAGTGCCCTGTTCAGCGGTGCTTGAGTTGGCGGTCCTTCATGGCCCAGCGGGGCTTGTGCTGGCAGTTCTTCATGGCCCAGCTGGGCTTGTGCTGGCAGTCCTTCATGGCCCAGCGGGGCTTGTGCTGCGGTCCTTCATGGCCCAGCGGGGCTTGTGCTGGCGGTCCTTCATGGCTCAGCGGGGCTTGTGCTGGCGGTGACCTCCTGGGCAGCTGGGCTGGGGCTGGCAGGGCCCTCCTGGGCAGCTGGGCTGGCGGTGGCCTCCTGGGCAGCTGGGCTGGGGCTGGCGGTGGCCCTCCTGGGCAGCTGGGCTGGGGCTGGCGGTGGCCTCCTGGGCAGCTGGGCTGGGGCTGGCAGTGGCCTCCTGGGCAGCGGGGATGATGGCGGTCTTCTCCGCCGTGCTGCTCTTCCCAGACTTGCCGGGTTTCTTGTGGCCCTTCCCCACTTTGGGAGGTGTCACAGCTGAGTCCACACTCCCACCGGGACCCCTGGGAGCGGCTTTGGTGGCTGGAGTCTTCCCCCTCTCCCGCCGGGCACTGGCCAACTTCTGATGCTTCACGGGGGGACTGGCTGTGCTGTGGCTCCATGCCACACTGGCTGTCCTGGTGGCCGGTGCACTCCACATACCTGTGACTACAGGCACCACTGGTCCCGGAGATGTTGTGGCTGAGGTGCTAGTTCGGGACCTATGAGATGGACGGGGTGGGGGAGGTGTGGGAAAAAGGTCAAGGCTGGACAGGAAAAGTTTTTTGGACACACTGGGACGGGTAGCTGAAGGGGGTTTAGAAGTGGAGGAAGAGGTGGTGGTGCATGCGCTGGAGGCTGTCGTGAGGTGGATGGCTGTTGGGTGGGTGTGTGCCTGCATTTGTTTATCTTGGGAGGGGGCGTCACAGACACACTGAGAGAAGACACAGGGGACGTGTGAATGGTAGTGGGGTGGTGACTGCACGTGAGCGGGGTGGTGACTGCACGTGAGCGGGGTGTGCTGGTGAGGGACATAGTGGCTGTAGAGGTAGTGCATGCAGGTGTGTGTGTAGACGAGAATGGGAGGGAGGAGGGAGATGACGAGGAGGGGGACACAGTGGAGGCAGTGGATGTTGGTGTGTCTGCATGTGTCTGATGCTTGCGTGAGTGCCTGTGGGATGTGCTTATGTTTGCCTGAGCTTTCCTTGTGTGGTGAGGTGTGTGCAGGCTGGTCTGATGGTGTGCTTGGGATAGGCAGAGGTACAGGGGATTGGGTCTGGGTGGAGGAAGTTGGAGGGGGGAGGCTAGACACAGGGACAATGGCTGCCATCAGTGCTGAGGCCAGAGTTTGAAAAGCTCGGTGAAGGGCCGCCTGACCAGAATGAATGCCCTCCAGGAATGCATTAGTTTGTTGCAACTGCCTTTCTACACCCTGGATGGC
The DNA here is from genome assembly GCF_031143425.1 of Pleurodeles waltl. Taxonomy (NCBI): domain Eukaryota; kingdom Metazoa; phylum Chordata; class Amphibia; order Caudata; family Salamandridae; genus Pleurodeles; species Pleurodeles waltl. The sequence goes on along the minus strand of NC_090447.1, from coordinate 1,330,026,169 downwards.
ATTCAAAATGGTAGACTGCCCAACAGTGAGGGACCTGAGGAGGTCAATGGCCTCCTCACTGAGGGCAGCAGGGGTGACTGGGGCAGGGCCTGAGGTGCCTGGGGCGAAGGTGATGCCCACCCTCCTGGGTGAGCGGGCACGGGGCGAAGACTGAGGGGCTGCTGGGAGGGCGGTGCTGGTAGGGGGGGTGGCGGGTGTACCTTTAGATGCGGGGGCACAGATGTTGCTGCCACCACAAGGGTGCTCCCATCAGAGGACGAGTCTGTGTCGCTGGTCTCAGCTCCTGTCCCCGCCATGGAGCTCCCCTCGCCCTCCGTCCCACTGGTGAATTCAGAGTCCAAAGTGTGGCCCTCCATGGCCATGAGGGATGCAGCTCCCTCGTGCTCCGGTGCCACTGCTCCTCCGCCTGATGATGCTAATGCACACAAGACCAGGGAGACCACAAAAAGGGGGGGGGACAGAATAAAGACATGTTGAGTGCATGGATTACCGCTACCGTTGGTGGACAAGACAAACACAGAAGCCCCCTGCACTACACCGCGCTCTTGGGCTCTACAGTGCAATTCCTGGGAAATGGCCTACATGGCTATGGACGACATCTGCACACATAGATGACACAGGGGAATGAATAGCTGTAGTTGGCACTCTACAGAGGTGGGGTGGGGGCCACAGGGCCATGGCTTACGGAGGGGCCTAGCCTAGTGAACTCACCCTGGCCTAGGGAAACCCACAGCCCTCATCCCCCACCCAGACAACTCCACTGCGCGCAAAGTCAGCTGAATGAGAGTGTACTCACCCCCTTGTGTCTGCTGTGATGCCCTCAAGCGCCCATCCAACTTCGGGTAGGCCACCGCCAGGATCCTGAACATCAGGGGGGTCATGGTTCGATGGGCACCCCTCCCACGTTGGGAGGCCATCCCCAGCTGAGCCTCCGCCATCTTCTTGCTCCAGCAGCAAATGTCCTCCCATCTTTTCCGGCAGTGTGTGCTCCGTCTGTGGTAGACCCCCAGGGTCCGGACGTCCTTGGCGATGGCACTCCAAATATCTTTCTTCTGGTGGGTGCTGACCTACATGAAATGTACAGGGGAAGAAGAGAAGTCATTACCAACTGCACCTTCAAAGTGAGTGGCCCCCATTCCTACCCTTGCCATGTGGCACATGCACCCACCGTCTTTCATGCACGCAGAACTCTGCCCCCTTCCTTCTTACATCCAGCCCTCTCCACACAGGCATAGCCCATACAACATGCTCCCTGTGTACTTACCTGTTTGTCTGGAGGACCGTAGAGTAGCGTATACTGGGGGAGGACCCCATCAATGAGCTTCTCCAACTCCTCCGATGTGAAGGCAGGGGCCCTTTCCCCAGACGCACGAGCCATTGTCTCTTCCAGACTGAGGTCACAGCAGCACTTGCAGTGTAGGTCCTCTCCTGTCGAAGATCAGGTATCGAGTGATTCAACAGATAGAAAATGGCGGTCACGTCCGCGGCGATCACGTCCGCAGCGGTGTGTACCATCACCACTGGCGTACATCGTCATTGGCTCCTGGGACCCATAGGTTCCAATGTTAAACAATGCAGCATTGCGCTGCGGTCTCCCATCGCCTACCGCGACGGTGTACAACGCCAGCTCAGTTACCTCACATCACATTGTCCCACTTTAGAGGTCAGGCAGCTGCCATTTCAGGGGCCCACATGGCCTAATTTCCAACTGCGTCACACATACCTAGGCCTAGTCTCAACACACATACAGGCCACCTTTTGTGTATGATTGGTGTTCTGTGTAAACTGTGGGTACGTACCTCTGAGTTGTTTGACTCTGTGGTCGCTGTTGTCCTTCATAGGCACTGTCCGCTGGGACATGTGAGGAGATGGCGGCATCCTCCGGTATACCGACCGCTGGTGGACCTGTCGACAATGGAGGAAAGACATTTGATAATCACCTACAGGTTTGACGTGCCACAATCCAGGAACTGTGTACCCAGTTGGAGCCAGACCTGATGTCAGCAACCCGCCATCCCACAGGAATCCCCCCTCAAGTGCAGGTGCTGTCAGTGCTCCATTTCCTTGCAAGTGGGTAATTTCAAACAACTGTGGCCATGGCATCAGGATTCCCCAGCCTATGTTTTCCAACGTATTGTCCAGAGTGTTGTCTGCCCTGCTGAAACACATGCGGAGCTACATCGTTTTCCTTCAGGTGGGGGATTTGCCTACAGTGAAAGGTGACTTCTATGCCCTTGGACATATCCCCAACATCATAGGTGCCATTGATGGGACCCATGTGGCTTTGGTCCCCCCTCACAGGAGTGAACAGGTGTACAGAAACCAGAAGAGTTATCATTCCATGAATGTACAGATGGTATGTTTGGCCGACCAGTACATCTCTCATGTGAATGCCATGTTCCCTGGCTCAGCGCATGACGCCTACATCCTGCGGAATAGCAGCATCCATTATGTGATGGGTCAACTTCAGAGGCACCGTGTGTGGCTATTAGATGAGCCCCTGGAAGCAAGACAGTGGGAATGGTTGTCTGGGGTTATCCCTACAGGTTAGTGTGTGTCTAACAGTTGTCCCTCGCCATTTGCAGGTGACTCTGGGTACCCCAACCTGTCATGGCTACTGACCCCAGTGAGGAATCCTAGGACCAGGGCAGAGGAACGCTACAATGTGGCCCATGGGTGAACTAGGAGGGTGATCGAGCGGACCTTCGGCCTCCTGAAGGCCAGGTTCAGGTGCCTCCACATGACAGGTGCATCCCTATTCTACTCACCAAAGAAGGTGTGCCAGATCATCGTGGCCTGCTGTATGCTTCACAACTTGGCTTTGCGACTACAGGTGCCTTTTCTGCAGGAGGATGGTCCAGATGGCGGTGTTGTGGCCGCTGTGGAGCCTGTAGACAGTGATGAGGATGAAGCAGAGGAAGAAGACATGCAGAACAGGGACTCAGTGATCCAGCAATATTTCCAGTGAAACACAGGTGAGAATACATTCCTGCCTACTACATGTACTTTTACACTACTACCTCTCTGTCTGTCGTTTTCACACAGTGTATGGTCACTGAGTTGTCACCTTCTCTTACGGTTTCACAGATGTGGGTCCCAACGTGTGTCATCTGCTTAGATTCCTCATGGACTAGAGCTGTGTGACATAGGTATGTTGACATTACTATTTCAAGAACATTTGGTCACTGTAATTGCAAATACACTATTTCGAAATCACAGACAGACTCCAGATCATTTGTGTTTATTTAAATGCAAAATATTGGCGGGGGAAGTTAAATGGTGAGGGGTGATGGCAGATTTTCTTGGCGGTGGTCTTGGCATCATGCTCTGTCTTGTTCCTGGATCTCAGGGACCGTTTGCGGGGTGGTTCTCCCTCTGCAGAGGGTGGGGTGCTGGTGTGATGGTGCTGTGGCGGGTGTCCTGTCCACTAGCGCCGGCGGAGGTGGTGGGCAGTTCATCGTCCATGCTAGTGTCAGGGGCCCCTTGGAGTGCCACAGTGTCCCTCCTGGTGTTAAGTAGTTCCTTCAGCACCCCTACGATGGTGCCCAGGGTGGAGCTGATGGTTCTGAGTTCCTCCATGAAGCCCATAAACTGTTCCTCCTGAAACTTGGCCAGTACCGTTGCCATCGTCTCCTGGGAGTGGTGGTATGCTCCCATGATGGAGGAGAGAGCCTCGTGGAGAGTGGGTTCCCTTGGCCTGTCCACCCCCTGTCGCACGGCAGCACGCCCAGTTCCCCTGTGTTCCTGGGCCTCTGTCCCCTGGGCCGTGTGCCCACTGCCACTGCCCCCAGGTCCCTGTTGTTGTTGGGGTGGTGGGTTATCCTGGGTTCCCTGTAGTGGTGGACACACAGCTGATTGACGTGTCCTGGGGATGGAGGTATGGGCCCACTGGGTGGGTGCTGTGCTGGTGTTTCCAGAGGGGGGAAGGTCTGTGGTGGCCTGTGCCTGTGTGAGGGGATCCGACTGTCCCGAGGCCCCCGATGGTCCGGGCTGGTCATCTAGGTCCAGTTGGACAGAGCTGCTGTCATCACTGTGGGCCTCTTCTGTGGGTGGAGTGGACATGTCTGGACCCTCCTGTCTGGTGACGTTGGGTAGGGGTCCTGCAGGGGTGGAAAGGCATGATTATTGCATCTGTGTGTGTCATGGTGTGCAATGGGTGGGTGACCGTGTACCCCAGTGCTGGCATTCCTGTGTGGGAGCTTGTGTGATGATGGTTTAGGGGTGTGTATGGCTATGTGCAGTGTGCATGCTTTGGTGATGGGTGTCCATGCTTTGTTGCTGCATGCAGGGCTTGGTGTTGGGATGTGTGGTTTGTGATATTGGTACATTTGTGAGGAGTTGGAGTGATAGGGGTGGGGGCGAGGGTGGGGGTATGCGATAGCATGCAGGTAGGGTGGGGGATGTAATAGTTAAGATTTGACTTACCAGAGTCCATTCCTCCACCTACTCCTGCGAGGCCCTCAGGATGCAGAATCGGTAAGACCTGCTCCTCCCATGTTGTTAGTTGTGGGGGAGGAGGTGGGGGTCCGCTGCCAGTCCGCTGAACTGCTAGGTGGTGTCTTGAGACCACGGAACGCACCTTCCCCCGTAGGTCGTTCCATCTTTTCCTGATGTCCTCCCAATTTCTTGGGTGTTGTCCCACTGCGTTGACCCTGTCCACTGTTCTTCGCCATAGCTCCATCTTCCTTGCAATTGAGGTGTGCTGCACTTGTGCTCCAAAAAGCTGTGGCTCTACCCGGACGATTTCCTCCACCATGACTCTTAGCTCCTCTTCCGAGAACCTGGGGTGTCTTTGCCGTGCCATGGGGTGGTGTAGGTGATGTGTGGGGTGGTGTGTGTGGTGATAAGTGTGGTGATATGTAGTGGTGTGTTGTGTGAGGTGCGTGGAAGTTGTGTGGGTGATGGTGTTATGTGCCTGTGGATGCTGTTGTACTTGCTGGTGGTGTCTCTCTCTGTGCTTTGTTCTCAATTTTTGTTGCAGGGGTTTGTGGGTGATATGGGTGTGTGTTTTATATTGTATTTGGGTGTGTGGGAGTGGTGTGTGTATGTGTATCAGGTGTGTGTATTTTGAATTGTCCAATGTGGCTGTGTGTTGTAAGAGTGTGTGTATTTTGAGCGCGGCGGTGTGTACCGCCAATGGAATACCGCGGTCGAAAGACCGCCGTGTGGATTTGTGTGTCGTGATAGTGTGAGCGTATTTCTGTTAGCGTGACGGAGGAGGATTTGTTTTCGCCAGTTTATCACTGACCTTTGGTGTGGCGGACTTGTGTGGGTGTCTGAATTTTGGCGGGTTCCGAGATGTGGGTCATAATAGCTGTGGTGGAATTTCGCAGCTGCAGCGGTGTGTTGGCGGTCTTCTGCACGGCGGTAAGCGGCTTTTACCGCCAATGTTGTAATGACTGCCATAATGAGGCCAAAAGAGCCGAAAGTGCCTACTGAACATACCGAAGGGCATAAAACCACCAACACTGCCACCAAAATCATTTTTGGCAGTAGGATGTGGCAGATGTGTTTAAGAAGAGTGCAGGGATGTGCTTTGCCTGAGGGGAAACAGCTTTTACCATGCAGCCTTACCACGCACTTAAGTACCATGTAGGTGAGCATTTGTTTCTTTACCTGACAGTACTTTTTACCATGTAGACAAGTATTTTTTATTTATTACGTACTTTTCATTTTATTAAAAAAGGTGATTTTAGGGTTAAGGAATGGGAAGATGTAAAGAGAGGCAAGGGTGATGCTAGGGTTTAGGAATGGGAAAAGGGAGGAAAGAGTGAATTTGAGGTTCAGGGGTGGGTAGAGATGTAGGGAGGTAAGGTGTATTTGGTGTTTAGGAGTGAGTAGAAGTAAAGGGTGGTAAGAGTGACTTTAGAGCCTATAGGTGGGTAGAGGTAAAGTGAGGTAATGGTGATTTTAGGGTTTAGAGGTGGGCATAGGTAAAGGTGATTTTAGGGTTCAGGGGTGTGTTGAGGTAAAGTGAGATAAGGGTGGTTTTAGGGTTGGGTAGAGGTAATGGGAAGTAGGGGGGATTCTAAGGAACAGGAAGGATAGAGCTAGTGGAGGTAAAGGTGGGTTTTAGAGTTTGTGATGGGTAGACGTAAAGGAAGGTAAGGGTGATTATAAGGTTTAGGGGTGGTTAGAGGTAAAGGGAGATAAGGGTAAATTTGGTGTTTGGGGTGAGTAGAAGTGAAGGGTGGTAAGAGTGAACTTAAGGTTTATGGGTAGGTAAAATTAAAGGGAGGTAAGGGTGAATTCAGGGTTCAGGGGTGGGTAAAGATAAAGGGAGATAAGGGTATGTTTCGTGTTAAGCAGTCAGTAGACGTAAAGTGTGACAGGAAAGACTTTAGGGTGTATGGATGAGTTGAGATAAAGGGAGATAAGGGTGATTTTAGGGTTCAGGGGTGGGAAGAGGTAAAGAAGCGTAAGGGAGTTTTAGGGTTTAGAGGCAGGTAGAGGTAAAGGGAGTTAAGGAGTAATTTTAGGGTTCTGAGGTGGACAGAGGTAAAGGGAAGTAACAGGGATTTTGGGGTTCCAGGGTAGGGAGAGGTAAAGGGAAATTTGGGTGATTTGGGGGTTCAACAGTTGGTAAACTTTAAAGGGTTTGGTATGGGTAGAGGTAAAGGAAGGTAAGTGTAATTTTTGGGTTTAGGAGAGGTTAGAGGTAAAGGTGAATTTAGGGCTTAGGGTGGGTACACGTAAAGAGAGATAAGGGTGTATTTAGTGTTTAGGAGTCAGTTGACGTAACACGTGGCAAGAGTGACATTAGGATTTAAGGGTGGGTTGAGGTAAAGTAAGGTAAGGGTGATTTTAGGGTTCAGGGGTGGGAACAGGTAAAGGAAGGTAAGGGTGGTTTAAGGGTTTGGGGTGGGCAGAGGTAAAGGTGATTTTAGAGTTCAGGGATGGGTTGAGGTAAAGCAAGATAAGGGTGATTTTAGGGTTGAGTAGAGCTAATGGGAGGTAGGAGAGGCTTTAAAGTTTGGGATGGGTAGAGGTGAAGGAAGGTAAGTCTCATTATAAGGTTTAGGGGTGGGTAGAGGTAAAGGTGATAGGAGAGTTCAAAGGTGGGTAGAGGTAACGGGAGATAAGGATAAATTAGGGGGCATATCTAAGAGCCCCTAGTGCCATTCTAACAGGACATTAGCATTGTTTTTTGTACGCTAATGTGGCATTAGAAGGCCAAAAACGTGGCGCCATATTTACAAAGTGGCACAGTGCACGCATTGCGCCACTTTGTACCCCTTTGCGCTACATTATGCCTGCGCCAGACATAATGTATCCATAGGGGGCGTTTCCCCGTTAGGGGGCCAAAAAATGGCACAAATAAATCTAAGAGATTTCTTTGGGTCATTTTCTTCGGCACTTTTAACACCTGCTTAGAGCAGGCATTAAAAGGAAGCTTCATTTGGTTACAATGGGCCTTTGGGTGCTTTGCAGGATTAGGGTCAAATGTGTGCAGTGCCACTTTTCTTAAATATGCCCCTAGGTGTTTAGGTGTGAGAGGTAAAAGTGATTTGGGGGATTATGGGTGGGTTGAGGCAAACAGAGGGATCTGTGAATTTAGGGTTCAGGGGTTGGTAGGGGTAAAGATAAGTTAGGGTGATTTTAGGGTTTAAGGGCGAGCAGAAGTAAAGGGAGTAGAGGGAAGGTAAGGTAGAATGTGGGGTTCAGTAGTGGGCAGAGGTAAAGGGATATAAGAGTGATTTTAGAGGTTTACGGGTAGGTAGAAGTAAAGGTGATTTTAGGATTCAGCGGTCTGTAGAAGTAAAGGGATATGTGGGTGATTTTAGGCTTAGTGGGTAGGAGTAAACAGAGGCAAGGGTGATTTTAGGGACCGGAGTCTGTAAAGGTACATGGCGTTAAGGGGGATTTTAGGGAGCGAGACAGGAACATGGTAAAGGGAGGTAATGGTGACTTTGGAGTTCAGGGGTGGGTAGTGGTAAAGGGAAGCGAGGACGATTTTGGGGTTCCATAGTGAGGAGAGGTAAAGGGAGTTAAGGGTGAATTTTGGGTTCAGGGGTGGGTATGGTTAAAGGAGGTATGGGTAATTTTTGTGTTGAGGCAAGGTAGAGGTAAATGTGATTTTAGGTATCAGAGGTGGGTATAGGTAAAGGGAGGTAAGGGTGATTTTAGGGTTTAGGCAGGGTAGAAGTAAATGTGATTTTAGGGTTCACTGTGGGTAGAGGTAAAGGGAGGTAAGGGTGATTTTAGGTTTCGAAGGGTAGAGGTAAAAGGAGGTAAAGGTGTATTTGGTGTTTAGGGGTGAGTAGACATAAAGTGTAATAAGAGTGATTTTAGGGTTTATGGGGGTAGAGATGAAAGGAGGTAAGGGCGATTTTAGGTTTTAAGGGGCAGGTAAAGGTAAAGGGAGGTAAGAGTGATTTTAGGGTTCTGTGGTAGTTAGAGGTCAAGGAAGGTGAGGATGATTCTGGGGTTCCATGGTGGGGAGAAGTAAAGGGAGGTGAGGGTGATATTAGGGTTCAGGGGTGGATGGATTTAAAAAGAGGTAAGGGTGAATTTTGGGTTCAGGGGTAGGTATGGCTAAAGGGAGGTAAGGGTGTAATTGGTGTTTAGGGATGAGTAGACGTAAATGGAATTAAATAATTATTTTAGGGTTTGTGTGTAGGTAGAGGTAAAGTAAGGTAAGGGTGATTTTGGGGTTAATGGGTAGGTAGGGGTAATATATGATAAGGGAGTATTTGATGTTTTGTGGTCAGTAAAGGTAAAGGGAGATAAGGGTGTATTTGGTGTTTAGGGATGAGTAGACGTAAAGGAAGCTAAGAATGATTTTATGATTTCTGGGTAAAGTTAAAGTACGATAAGGGTGATTTTGCGGCTTATGGGTGGGTAAGGTAAAAGGAGGTAAGGGTGATTTTAGAGCTCAGGGGTGGACAGAGCTAAAGGAAGGTAAGGGTGAATTTGGGGTTAAGGGGTGGGCAGAGGAAAGGAAGGTAAGGGTGAATTTGGGGTTAAGGGGTGGGCAGAGGGAAAGGGAGGTAAGGGTGAATTTCGGATCTAGGGGTGGGTAGAGGTAAAGGTGATTATAGGGCTTACTGGTGGGTTGAGATATAGTGAGGTATGGGTGATTTTAGGGTTGGGGAGGAAAAGGTGGTGTTAGGATTCGTGGTAGGTAGAGGTAAAGGGAGGGGAGAGTGGGTCGATTTTAAAGGAGGTAAGGGTGAATTTTAGGGTTAGGGGTGGGTAGAAGGGGTGGGAGGTAAAGATGTATTTGGTGTTTAGGGGTCAGAAGAGTTAAAGGGAAATAAGGGTGTATTTGGTATTTAGGGATGAGTGGATGTAATGGGACGTAAGAATGATTTTATGGTTTCTGGGTGGGTAGAGGTAAAGTAAGGTAAGGGTGATTTTGGGGTTCAGGTGTGGCTAGAGGTAAAGGGAGGTAAGGCTGATTTTAGAGATTTATTGGAGGGTAGAGGTGTGGGTGAATCTGGGGTTCAGGAGTGGATAGAGGTAAAGGGAGCAAATAATGGTTTTAGGGGGTATAGGTACAGGATAGTAAAGATGGATTTGGGGTTCCAGAGTGGGTAGAGGTAAAGGGAGGTAAGGGTGAATTTAGGGTTTAGGGGTTGGTATTGGTAAAGGGGGGTAAAGGATGAAAAGATGTAATGGGCAGTAAGAGTGATTTTGATGGTTTGTGGGTAGGTAAAGGTAAAAGGTAGTAGGGATGATTTTAGGGTTTGGGTGGGCAGAGTTAAAGGGAGGTAAGGGTGAATTTGGGGTTAAGGGGAGGGCAGAGTCAAAGGGAGGTAAGGGTGACTTTAGGGTTTAGGGGTGGGTAGAGGTAAAGGTGATATTAGGGTTTAAAGGTGTGGGTTGAGATTCAGGATCGGGTGGGTAGAGGTGAAGAAGGTAAGGGTGATTATAGCATTCAGGGGACGATAGAGGTAATGTCAGGTAAGGGGGATTTTAGAGTTTTGGGATTGGTAGAGGAAAAACAGGTAAGATTGAAACATAAGCCTTCTGAAAAGACAGCATGTTTGATGATGAATAAAATATCTTGTAAATGATAAAACAGGCAACCAATAAGTGAGTAAATATGACACAGTGACAAATGTTAATTTGGTGTGAATGCTAAGGCTGTCTTAGCTCTACAGAGTTTGTTTTCACACCCACAAGTGACACAAGTGAACTTAGTTCAATGCACCAATGACTGAATGTGAAAGATAGGTTATTGTAGCCCCACAGAACCCCACCCAATACATAGCTGAAGTGGAGTCAATGCTTTTGTGTTACAAACAGTCCCTTCACATGGATGCAGGGATGCCCCAGTAATCTGAAAGACCAATTTTTTTTGCTACAATATCACATGCACACTGAGCTAAGAAAAAGACACTTCAAATAAAAAGCATTTATTTCAACAGTATCATCCTGTTGCTTAGCACATCTAGAATAACCACACAGAATATCATTAAAACAACACAATTACATGTTACCAACAACTAGAATAAAACAAACACCTCTACCATAGTTAAAATGTAATTAAACAACCTAACACTAGGAGACGTGGATTAGCATAACTTTCATCTTGCGTTTTGTAGGGAGAATCAACACACTGCATACCTGTTTACAGCAAAATGCTATAGTTATCAGAGGTCAAGGAGGCAGTGTTACCTGCGAAAGGAAAACATGCAGCACATCAGATCCTCTCCTCCTGGACTTGGCTTGGTATCTGCATAAAGTGGAATTCAGCAGCCTCTCTAGCATTATCTTGTGCGATAATCTGGGGGTGAAGAACCTCTCCTGGAAATTGGCAGCCCTTTTATACTCTATCTGAGTTTGGAATTTCTGACATAGATTTAGGAGTGTCTGAAATACCTTATCTGCATCAAGATGTTAATCTTACATGAAGTCTTGACAACAAATAAGATAAAAAATATATCAGTTCAGGCAGAACTGTTCTTGTTGTTGTTCTTGTCTGACCTTGAAACGGAGATAACAAGGCACTTGTTCCAGACTGATGTCACATCAGGTTTTCTAATCAATGTTATTGTGTGATATGGCACTTTCAAAGGTTATTGAAGGATAAAGACAAACAACATGTGCATCAGAGGCAGATATGTCCATGACTCTGCAAAAATGGAGAAAATTGAGTCTCGGCCTGTTCAAGATGGAGTCAGGCCTTATGGACTTTAAGTCAAATTCTTAAAAACACATGCTGTCTGGCAATATTCTTAAAGGAAGAAAGTAGCTTTATTGCTTCATAATCAGTAAAAGAGGCAAGTTCCGAAAATGTATGTTTGTGGGTTGCCTTTTTTATAATTTACAGGAAGTTTTATTAATAACATATATCCTGTGTTTTGAAAAGGTGTATGTGTCCACGTAGTGTAAAAATTACCTTACATCATAAAGTGATTTATTAATTGTTTGTACGCTTTGCAAAAATAGCTTCACCTTATAATCAAGTTGTCATGCAAGAAACAAAAAAAAGGACCGCTATTCCAGTGCAAGCAACACAGAAGAACACTTATGAAAAAATCAGTCAGTTTTGGCCCACGTTCAAGGAAAGAGACAAACACATGAAGACAACTTAAGCCCACACAAGCTCACCAATGGAAAGCAAGAAGTTAAGCGTGACAATGAAGAAGACCAATGGTAAGTAATGGGCAGGCCCAAAGCCCTTTTTGTTTTGTTTTTTTAAGTAACAAAAGATTTTTGAAAGTGCGCTGTCTCAGGCGATATCTAAAAACACACTTTCGTGTGCAGCATTTTTTTTCTTATTAGACCTAGATGTAATTTGCACTAAAAAATAGTGTAATCTTGAGCTTGACTGTTCCAAATGTTAAGAAAAGGGCTTACCACTGGGGTACCTCAGCACATAAAGGGTTCAAAACTGGGTTAAAAAAAGAAGGGTGGCAACAAAGTGCTTTTGAGGCAAACTGGTTGCCCACAAGTGATTACTAACACCTTATTTACTTTGAGTGCGCTATAGCACAGGCGATATTGTCTTTGTTAGTGCTCTGCTAATGAAGCATGGTTCACAGACAAGTCACAGTGTGGACAACATTTTTATTGGCAGGGCAAGGAGCTTTAAATGCCACTACAAATTGAATCAACACCTGGGAGAGTCGATAAAAGGAAGAATAATTCGAAAATAATTACATTTCACTTGATCATACAAATGGATAAATAGAAGGATAAAAATGAGAGTTGAAAATATTATTCTGTGAAAACATCCTTACTTCTATTATTCTGGAAAACCATAATAAATTCAACAATTTGATGTCACTGCAAACACCCTATTGATGACAAGAACTTTCATACAAGGGTCAACAGTGCTGCTTTAGAGGTTTTTCAGCCCTCATACTAACCATGGCCTGCTACAGACTGTCGAGTGATAATAAATCACAGGGGGAACTGAACGAATAACCAGAGGTCAGCTGAATATAAATAGAACGGAAAATGATATCAGGCATATGTGATCTCTGATGACATATTTGATGTGGGGAGCAGCATTTGACAAGCCTTGCTACTAAAAAGATGCCACAAAAGTGCCCACTGAGAGATATTGGGGGCAGGGACACAGTTTCAATTTCCACTGAATGAAACTTCTTATCACTAAAGACCGCTTAAGAGAAAGTCTGTGCCACTGAAAGAAACAAGGCACCATTTTTGTTGTGTGTACAGTGTGGAACAGAGAAAACAGTATTTGGTCCGAGACAAGCACATCACAACCTGATTTCACTTTGTTTTCCGTGTTTATGTATTTTCTCTACCTTCAGCTGACAAAGATGGAACTATATTAGAGGCAAACTCATTTTGTCCTAATTGTATCATCTGGGTTGCAAAACAGCATACAATTGATTTGCTTTATTTCGGAAAAAATTGGTGTTTATGTCCCATTTACAGGTAGTCATTGGCATCCTCGACACAGTCTTTACACAATGAGATTCGCCTCGTTCCACGGTCAGGATTTACCTAACATATCACTAGCAAAAAAAGTTAAAAAACGATATCAAGTCCCTAGATATTAATTAACCCCTTCCTATATTTCCGGGCAAAGGCTGTCCAATCAGGCAAATCCAAATGCACTTGATGGGAGCGGAGGGTGGAAAGTCGGAACCGTGGTAAGAACGACTATGATTTGGAGTAATAAAGATTGTAGTTAAATAATAGGGGTGTTACTTACTTATCCGTCTTTCTCATGTTAGTCCTTACATATGGAATATGGAGGCAAGCAGGCACTGCGAGACCATAGACGTCAATTCACCAAAATACCAGGGGTAGCGGAAATGACATCACGCGCCCTTGGACCTCCACTTTCACACACATGCACACAATTTCACACTTTCATAGACTCTCTCACATAAACGCGCTGTCACACTAAAGCACGCGCACAACATACACTTAAAAGCATTTTTACTTACCTCAGCTGCCATGGAAGGGCACAGTCCCATCTAATTGTACCCTGCTTGTATTACACGAATAGTGAATAATATGTTATTGAAGAAAACAAAGAGAGCCGAGTCCCAGCTGACGTCCATAAGGAGGAGCAGCCACTATGTACCTGGAACTGATTTTGCCACCTCTGAAGCCAGGGGTCGCAAAGGCAGTGTCAGGTGTCGCAAAGGGCAAGCTGGCGGTCGCAGCTCAGTGCTTAATTAGTGCTTGTTGTTTCCGGTGCTGAGCACCGACACTTATTTTTGAGGGCCTGGGGCTTATTCTTCTGCCAAAAGACACATATGAGAAAGACGGAGGAAGGGGGAAAAACGAAAAACCATACCAAAGGGAGAAAGTAGAAAGCTGGTAGCGTGAGCTGAAGGGGCAAGGAGTGGCTGTATATGGATTGAAGTGCCCCGAGATGGCTTCAGGATTACAACGCCTCAGTATTCTGTGTTCTCACATTTAATGGTAGAAGCTGCGTGTTTAAGAGGAGGGCTTTGGGCACCGGCACGTTTTGATTTACAAATTAAGCACCACCACTAAATGACGTCCATCTGTAACGAGACCACAGGAAAGCAAAAGGGGGACCGAGGATGCCACAGCCTCAGCCCAAGAAGGGCGTCATGAAAAAAATAGAAGTTACCAGTCAGACTAAGGGTCAACTCAAAAACCGTGACAATGAAGGGACATAAAGGTAAGTGCATACAGCAAGACAACTAAAAAGGAAAGTACACTACTGGGAGTCTATTGGAAGTTACCCAAGTGTCAGTCCAACTAAAGAAACCTGGCTGAGGAAAGAAGCGAGCTGGGAAGTGAAGGCCCTCCCGACAGCTGCAGTTATCAGTTGGGACGGCATCATCTGTCACAGTGCAGCAATAAAAACAGGAAGTGTGCTTCCAGTGGTCACCTTCGTGGCATGCTGAGAAGGGAAGCGCCTTACCTAGAGACGGCGGTATGAGATTTTACATTTTTATTTGTTAAGAGATAGGATAGGCAAATCCTGTCTTTTGAATGAGGCAAACCTCATTTTTTAAGGACTAAGACAAGGCAGATGAAGATGTGCAAAAGGCAGTGGACTGCTTTATTTATGAAAATCATTGCTACGAACAAAATACATTGTTGGTACTCACACCCATTGTTCATAATATTGTCATGATGTAAAAATATTTCTATTATATAGTTTAGGGCAACATTTTTCATTACTTCTTCAGAACCCAAGCAGAATTAGTTTACAAAATATTTTTTAACCCATCTTTATTGAAAGTTTTGCTATTTTGACATTGGCAAAATCACAGGAGCAAAATTTGATTGCACCTTCTTATACAGATATGCAGTCATTCAGTGATACTCAAGTATAGTACTATGGAATTCAAAACACAAAGGTGAGTCTGATTCTGTGTGATACAATTGGTGAGAGTAATAAGGTAGTGTGCCAAGGCACGGATCCACTTGCCCTTGACAGTCCTGCGGGTGCCGTGGGGGCGAGAATAAATCAAGTAACACATGCTGCTGAAGGGGAGGTGCGCGAAGGGAGTGTATTATTGCCTGTGTGGTAGGCTTTGGCGGCCTGGGTTCGTCGTTAGGGTCGCTTTGGAACGTGAGCAGTAGTTCATCGCAGATGGCTGCTATTGGGCGCTTTTGTAGACCCTGAACTCTCTCCAGGTGTAGTGCCATGGACGATAAAGCGATTGGCCTCTCCCCTGCCTTCGGATGTTAATAGAGCACTAGTAGGGAGCTGTCAATGTGGTTGAGGTCCTGGCATCCCGTGGATCGGGTACAGGCCATGCATACCTCATCCCAGAAGGAGCAGGAGACAGGGCAATCCCAAAACATGCAAATAGTAATGGTAAGAGTGGACACCCCTAGGGTGTACCACGACTTACCAGAAATGGATCAGATATCACTTGGTCAATTTTCACTCTGGCCTGTCAGCTCCGTGAGTAGGATTTTGATCAGCTGCAACATCCTGTCACCAAGGCCCATTGTTTGTAGGACCACAAACATGTACTCCCAGTCCAGTGAATCAAAAGACTTTTCAAAGTCCAGGAGCAGGCAGACAGAGTAAGGCCGGAGTAAGGCCTGAGTGACAGTGACCAATTTGAAATTGGTGCTAACTGCGATTGTTTTGTGACCACATTCATAATCACAAAACAATCATACATCACACTGCGACTCGCAATTAGCAAGGGAACGCACGTTCCTAACTGCGAGATTCAAACCCTTTTTGCGATTCGGTAAAGAAATTACTGAATTGCAAAATTGGTTTTGTGGATCGCAAAATGCTTTTTTATTGTTGCAAACAGCAGAATTTGGCAGGATTCTGCAAATCGGGCCATTTGCAATCAGAAAAAAGCTTTGTCATGTGACCCATAGATTTGCTGGGCATGACTCCATTTTGGTAGTGGTGGACCAGCCTGGGCATGCATTCCAACAATCTTTTTGTCAATATTTTTCTGAAAATATAACTTCAAGAGGGTCCCATCCTGCTTTTTGGGAGTAAGACCAGCAGTGCCTTGAGCAAGAATGGTGGTAGGAATCCGGAAAGTTTACAAAATGGTTTTGGCCTGTTTCTGCCTGCATCAATGAAAGTTTCTGTGACATGGCTCCATGTGCCCACAGATAAATAAATGCACAAGGCTTACATGATAAGTTCTGCATAGAAGATGGGTCTGTTCCCAGTTAAGTTCTCACCAGCATGGATGAAGGTGTTTCATGAAATCACATAATGTGCTCACACCAAGAGCGAACCGCTAAATCCGCTCCATTCTTAGACAACCGGTGGCGCAAATTTGGGTCGTGCTTGTAGCCCAAATTCAATTTCAATTTCAACAGGCAGATTTCAGCTGTTTCACAAAATAATTTCGCCCAACTCTAGTTGCCACCAGGTGTTGATTGGTCTTTTAATGCCCATGTTAGTGATGTGGATTTTCTTCAGATAACTGATTAGTTAAGAGTTGATGTGCTGTTTTCTATATAATATGGGCATCTTTTAGGTAACAAGCAATGGCAATTCCTCCTTTACAAAACTGAGATGTTAAAGAAAGTAACTCAATGGAGAATTTTACATTTCACTTATTTAAGGCATAAACAGAAAATATTGTGACCTTTTCTTCCCTTAGATGTTTCAGGATACCAATAATTTCTCTCTCCCATGACTTCTTATTGTATTTAGCGGAAAATGTAGTTGTGTGCAAATTAAGACTGTAACCGACTTTCATTTATTTGTAAATGAAGAAAAATATAGTATGAACGTTCCTGATTTTAGAATTATATGTTCTATAGAGCGTGGGTCAGATACAAGGGCCAGGTTGGTCCATCTGAAGACTTACCTTCACATGACCATTGCAAAGAGTTCAGTTTGTGATGGTGAAGTCCACTAGGAGGAGGCTTTCCTCCTCGCGGAGTAGAGCCAGAGTGACAGGGCTTCTTTGAGAAATCTGTGCAGCATATGGATATTAAGGGACATAGATCTGATGGGCATGAATCCATTTTGGTCGTGGTGGACTTGCCTGGGCACGTGGGCTTTGCCTTCGCCTTCGTCACAGGCTGTTGTTGCAGTGGTGCAAAGTGCATGTCTCGTGTTGCCGGTCATCACAAATGGTCGCACAGAGAGAAAGTCTCACCGGAGCTTCATGTATGACAACTGTCGTGGACAACAGAGTTTTGGAGTGAAAGTGTCTGTTTGCATTTGCTTGGAGCCGAAACGTCAGGATTTTCACCTTTTCTTCTTGAAGGATATTCCACTGATGCCAGCCAAGGATCAGGCACCTGAGAGTGTAGGGCCACCTCTTGGGGATCAGGGCTCACTCCAGCAGAGGCCAGCTGCAGGGCTCAGACAGGTCCAGTTGCAACTGGTCAGTTACAGGAAGGCCTATAAAATCTGTTGTGTCCCTGTAGCTCACACAGGAAATCAGCCAACTGACACTTGGTGTCACTCCGGATAACCTGGGAAGAAGGCAAAGGAGGTCTAGCCTTCCTTCTTCAGAGAGCAAAGCAATTTTTCAAGCAGCAAGACGGTCCTTCTTCTGAATCTTCCACAGGTCCAGGAGTGTTCTGATAAGTGGCTGAGGAGGTCCAATATTTTTACCTGGCGTTGACCTTTATGTTTGGAAAAACCCTGTCTTACCTCCACAACTGGGTCTAGAAAGTTTTTCCTCTTCGCCTGGTCAAGGCTCCAAACTGCCTAGGGTGACAAAAAGCAGGGCAGGTCTGGTGTCAGATTCCTTTGTGTGTGCTGTAGGCAAAGCCCTTTGAAGTTGGAGGGGGGCTGCCTACAGCCTCTCCCCATTCATCTTGCCAGGAGGCCTATCCAGTCCACACCTTAGCTCCCTCTGTGTCACTGTCTGGAAACAATACACAAAACCCCAACAGCAGAGCCATTCACAATCAAGTGACCCAGGACACTGGCAGAAGGCAGGGTTGGTTAGGCAGGAAAATAACCACTTTCTAACTGTGGCACATTTAGAACTATGACTTAAAATCCGACTTTCCCATTAAAAATATAATTTTAAATTACAATTTGTTTGAGTGCAAACAGCATATCTCTAACTGTTCCCAATCTAAAGTTAGTGGTTATCAAATGTAAAAATGTAATCCAGCATTAGTCAATGGGGGAGATAGGCCTAACAACAGAGGTAAACAACTTTGCCTGATTTTCACTGCCAGGACATGTAGAACTTGAGAACACATGTCTTACACTTTAAATACTTTGCATCCAACCCTACAGACATTTAGGGCCTACTTCAGGGATGACATACACATGTTAGAAAGGAAGGTGTGAGCTTGATCAGAGATTTATTTTGCCAGGCCTAAATGGCATTTTAAATCTGCACTACAGGCTGCAGTGGCAAGCCTGTGACATGTTTTTAAAGTGTTATTTCAGTCAACCAATCAATCAATCAATAATTTTTATAGAACGCAACTACTCACCCATAGGAGTCTCAAGGCACCGAGGGGTAGTTCTTCTGTGCTTCAGCCAAAGAGTCAGGTTTTAAGGTCCTTTCTGAATTAAGGCAATGATGGTGACTGCTTGAGGTGAAGAGGCAAAGCGTTACAGCTCTTTGCTGTGAGGTAGGCGAAGGATCATCCTCCAGCTGAGGTCTTTTGTATGTGGGGTACAGTGGCTAGTGCCTGTTGAGCAGAGTGGAGAGGTCTGGCGGGGGGGGAAGTGATGCAGTGGTTGGGGTAGGTGGGTCGTAGATCGTGGGGCACCTCGTATGCTTGGACGAGGAGTTTAAAGCTGATCCTCTTCTCAACGGGGAGCCAGTGGAGGTCCCTTAGGTGTCTGGTGATGTGTTTGTGGTGGGGGACGTCCAGGATAAGTCTGGCAGAGGCGTTTTGGATGTGCTGCAGTTTCTTTAGGTTCTTTTAGGTGGTGCCAGCATAGAGGGCATTGCCATAGTCAAATCTGCTGGTGACCAAGGCGTGGGTTTCGGTTTTGTGGCAGTCGTTTGGGATCCATTTGTAGATCTTCCGGAGATGTCGGAGTGTGTGAAAACAGGAGGATGCAACCGAGTTGCCTTGGCTGGTCATGGTAAGCGATGAATGCAGGATGAAGCCGAGGTTGCGTGCGTGATTTGGTGGGGTGAGGGGGTTGCAGAGGGAAGCAGGCCACCAGGAGTCGTCCCAGGCTGATGTGGAGAGTCCCAGGATGAGGATCTTGGTCTTGTCAGACTTTAGCTTGAGGCAGCTGTTCTTCATCCAGGCGGTGGCAGCTTCCATCCCATTGTGAAAATTCTTCCTGGCTGTTGTGGGGTTTTTGGTCAGTGAGATGATCAGATGTGTGTCATTGACATAGGAGACAATGTTTATCCATGGTTCCTGACAATGGATGTGAGCGGGCCATGACAATGTTGAAGAGTGTGGGGCTCAGAGAGGAGCCCTGTGGAACTCCGCATCTGATCTCTGTAAGTTTTGACAGGTATGGCGGGAGTCTGACTCTCTGTGTTCTGTCGGTCAGGAAGGAGCATATCCATTGTAGGGTCTTTCTGCAGATGCCAGCTGCATGGAGTCTGGAGCAGAGGGTGTCATGCAAGACTGTGTCGAAGGTGGCTGATAGGTCCATTAGGATGAGGGCTGCTGTTTGGCCTCAGTCGAGGAGCGAGCTGATGTCATCTGTGGCGACGAGGAGGGCGGTCTCCGTGCTGTGGTTGCTCCTGAAACCTGATTAGGAGATGACCAGGATATTGTTGTCCTCAATGTGTTTGCGGAGCTGCGCGTTGATTGCCTTTTCGATGACCTTGGGTGGGAAAGGCAACAGAAAAAAGGGGGGTAGTTCTTGAGGTCCAGGGGGTCAACTGTGGGTTTCTTCTGCAGGGTGGCTTTCCTCGTGGACCTGATGATGTGGTGGTGGGATTTGATGGTGGATTTGAAGGCCGCAAGGTCTTTTGGGGACTTGCTGGTTCTCCATGTTTTTTCTAGCCGTCTGCAGGTGCACCTGGAGTCCTGGAGTGCAATGAGCGCTGCAGGCCGAGAGGTAGTATTTCATTCACAGGCTCTGGGTACATGTAGTACCATTTACTAAGAACTTACAAGTAAATTACATATGCCAATTAGAAGAGGTCAGTTTTACCACGTCTGAAGAGGAAAGCACATGCACTTTCGCGCTGGTAAGCAGTGATAAAGTGCACAAGCAGTCCTAAAGCCAGCAAAAAGGAATTCAGGAAACCGGGGGAGTGAAGGCAAAACATTTGGGTGAATATCACACCAAGGATGCTAGGTCTAACACCACCCCTGAGCTTTAAAATCCCATTAGTAACCCCCTATGCACTACCTATTTCTAAACCCTAAAAAATCATTACTACCTCTAAAAGTGCCCCACTGCACATATGCCATACCATCCCTGAACCTCAAACATATTTCTACCTGTGAATAAACTTAAATCATTTAAAACTATATTATAATCGTTTTTGATACCTGGGAGTTCTGTACATAAGCAAGGAAAATTAGTGTTAAAGTGCCAGTGGCAAACAATAAACATAAAAAAACGTAAAAACCTGGTTAAAATGAAGAGGCACATCCTCATCTTTGCAAAGTGATTCCATTATCGTTGTCGTTTTTGATGGGCCAAAATGCGTGTGGAATTTGTTTCCATCGAATGGTTCTTCGCACAATAAAATCACCACTTCTTACGTATGCAGACTGTGATTATGAGTTGTTGTTCTATGTACTCACTGAAAAAAATAGAGGGACGTTATAGGTAGGAAATATAATTTTTAAGTAAACGTAGAAATTTACTAAAAAAATAAAGATTATAGGGACGTTATGGTTAGGGTCTGATTTTACACATACAAAACCACATAAAGTCACCAGTTAAGGTTATCGGAACTAACTATAACTTACACCCTCGCAATGCACTGCTTATGACCTCACATATTACATCACTCATGATATGGTTAGTAACAAAACCAATGACATCTCAAATGACATCACTGATGACATCATCCAGTGAGTGTGTTTCGTAAAATGTTCTGAGACTTCAAGATATATACTAAGCTACTGCATAAGTTAAATTACTATTCATTCTGTACTAAAGAGTGATGCTATTTCTAGCATATGTCATCTGATCTATTATTCAGTTTTTAAAGTGGGTGTACTATTATCAATGAATTAGCCTCTACACTGTCATATATCCCCTTGACTTTATGACTTTAATTACTTTTCAGCCGTGCTGTGTCATGATATCAGCGTTTCTGAATACTTTCCTCAGGAGATGATACTCGAATACAGGTATAGGTGTACCGTTCTCTTAGATGCGGCAAGTGTTATCACGTCAATTGTCCATCAGCCACATGGTGCCATGACACCACTAGTTTATAGTTAGATGTTTTACTTTGGTTATTAGTGTTTAGAGTAGAGATTCAGAAGAGACAGTGCTATCGACTGAGAACTGTCTCTTTATTGATAAGTGAGTGTAGTAGTTGATAAGCACACAGTGAGCTCTGTGCTGTACACCTCTCACCTGTGTAGTTTTCTCATTTTTTGAAAAATTAAATGGTATTTTATGGAGTATACTAAAGTTTACTTTGCTGGATGATGTCATTAGCGATATCATCAGTGATGCCACTGACCATGTCATGAGTGATGTATAATGTGAGGTCATAAACGGTGCATTGCGGGGTGAAAGTTATAGTTAGCCAGATAACTACAACTGCTGAATGTCCATAGTTTTGTGTGTGTGAAATCTGAGCCTAACTATAATGTCCCGGTAACCTTTGTTTTTTGCAGTCAATTTGTATGGTTTTTAATGCTATTTCTTAACTACAACACCCCTGTAACCTTTAGTGTTTTAGTGAATTTCACAGTTTTTTAAATATAAATTGTACTACAGTTTCACCTATAAGTTCTATTTACTAATATGCATTTTTACAAGTTTATAAATACATTCTGGTAACACATTTATTCTATTGTTATATATTTCAAATGTAACAATTACCAAATCAACATAAGGTAACTTATGTAAATGTTTTATAAATGCAGTGTAGCAAGTCTTTCTCTTTTTTGTATTCATTTTATGGATCTGCGGATTAAATACTAGAAGCAAGTGAGTAGCTACATAAGTGGTTATGTCACTGTGAAACAGGCTGTGTAGTGGCTGTACAGATGGGTGACTGGGTGTGCGAGCGGTTGAGTGGATATGGGAGTGAGTCTATTAGTGCCTCTGTGGGTGTGTCACTGGATACGTGAGTAGCTGTGTGGATATGTTACTGGGTGTGCTAGTGACTGTATAGATGTCTAAATGAATATGTAAGTGGATGTATGGATTGGTAACTGGCTGTGTTAGTGGGCATGTGGGTATGTAACTGTGCAAGTGGCTCTGATAATGGTAGATACAAAAGTGCTGGGTGGGGGTGTGAGTGGATGTGTAAGTGCCTCTTCTTGGGTGTGTGTGAGTGACTGTATAGTTTTGTAACTAAGTATGTAAGTGGCTGTATGGATTGGTGACCTGGTGTATAACTGGGTGTCTAGGCGTGTAACTGTGTGTGTAACTGATGTGTGAGTGTTGGGTACATGAATGGCTGTATATTTGTTTGAGTGGGTATGACAGTGCCTGCGCGGGTATGTCAAGGACTATGCAAGTGGATGATAGGTGAGTAAATGGGTGTGTGAATGGTTTTATGGGTGTGTGACAGTGTGTCAGTCAATGTCTTCCTATATGAGTGTGGGGTACATAAGTGTTTTTGTGGAAGTGTAACTGTATGTGTATGTGCCTGCCTGTGTGAGTGGGTGAAAATTACATACTGTAAGCAAGCACCCACATCTTATTTCAAAACATTCATTTGTGCTGGCTTAATAAAATAACTATATTTCAGTATAGCAATTCTCCTTCCTCCTTTGCTGCTCACTATATGCTTACTTAATGTTATCATCTACTTTCCCTTCTATTTTGTGTTTTACTATAGTGTCTAGAAGCTACACATTTTCTTTCAGCTTATATACACTTATAGATTTGTTAAATATAGTTTTTATAGTACAACCTAATTAACATACCTGTAAAATATATTTGTTTTGTTCAACTTTTATTTGAATATCTATTAACATCTGTTTTCCACTGCAAATATCAAATTAGAATTTTAGCAATCCTCCTTCACTCTTAGTAGAAGAACCAATAATGGCTACCCTTCCCACTGTGCTCCCACACTCCTGTACTTAGCAAATCAGAAACATTATTTCATCTTTTATTTTTTGCCATACCACTTCTACATGGTCACTATTCTTAACCCTTTCCATGTTTTCTGTGAAGAAGCCCAAATTGGTAGGGTTTTTTTGAGAATCCACAGATCCCCATGGAGCTCAGCATACCCCGTGTAGTCTGCGCAACAGCCCTTAAAAGCATTTAACAATCTGTTATCAATGCTTTTCATTTATGTTTATTTTGTAAAATATTTGAAAATACAAGACATACACCTTTACTGAGCAATTTCTAAACACCAGTCTGCTTTCTGCTTTTCAGTTTCACACTGCAGTTTCTTATGTTCCCTTCCCCCCACACTCTTTTAGCTCCATTTCTGTAGTAACCATGTTCCCAATAGTCTCTCCCTACCAGTAGGTCAAAAGTTCACAAGACCTTCTCTCAACAGCATACTAGCTTCACATTAACTGTAGCAATTGTGGTTGATTGAGTTGAATTCCAGGCATATCCCAAACTGCATACATTTCTTTTATTTTTCCAAAGCCAATCACAGAGTTAATTACTTTTTTTCTTAAAACAACTACCTAATTTTAGTTCTGTGGACATCTCCACCATTCAATGAATTATGTTCTGGTATATTTCACTTGCTGTCCTCCATTTTAACTGCTTTTCATCTTCAAAACTGCCTCATTCTGCTGAAGACTTCTGTGTGCTACTCCTGCTTGTCTTCTTCAAAATGGTCAAAGATTCTGTACTGTGGGCCATTGACACGGTCTGCACATCGCTTCCCACCTTGAAGAACTTGAAGGAGCACCGGGTCTTCTGCTGGTTCTAGACTGACCAAGATTAGGGCGACCCTTTCTAGTAGCCACGATGCTGCTTACCAGGAAACGTCAAAGCAGAACATACCCTCCAGAAGGAGTCCCAGAGGAAAAAAAACAAAATGTGGGAAAAATCTCTACACAGGAACTCCTGATAGAGAGGAAAAGAGATAATAAAAAAAAAGGAATAAATGGAATAATCCCTTGCCAAGAGCAAAAGGAACTGGAGAAAAACACGAAGAAACAGGAGCGAGGCTCACCACCAAGCGGAAGTGTTTGCAACGCAAATAAGACCAGAACTGAAAGGCTTATATACCAGGAGACAGGAAGTGACAAACAGGAAGAAAGAGCGACACCATCTTGGATTGGGAAGGCCACATAGGAAAGAATAGGAAAAAAGTAGCAGTATAAAAAGAAAAAGAAAAAAAGCATGCTGGGAAAAAAAGACACCAAGAAGAAGACAACATGGACACCAGATCAAGGAAAGAAGTAAAAGTGGAAGACAAGAAGAAGAAAAAAGTAAGAAAGAAGAGGATTCCCCAAGGTAAGGAAGGGAAAGTGTATCAGGTAGGCAGGCTGGAAAAGCGGCGTGACTGGGAGCACGAAATGTGCTTTCTGGGCCCTGCTGCAAGAGAAGACAGGTAGAAACGTGGGCCGTGGCAATGCTGGTGCTCCGATACTCGGTAGAGCGTGGCGTCACAGCCATAGTTTTTTGCTTTGGGCCAGAGAGAGTGCTAGAAGAAGTGGCATTGACAAGGACCTAGGTTTACCTAATGAAGACATTATGCAGGTTGGCCAGAGAAGGTTAAAGTGGCATCAACTGCTGCTTTTGGTTGAAAGAATTGCAGATTGGCAATATCCAGACCTCATGATTGTGCACTGTGGTGGCAAAGACCTAGGCACATTTACTGGGGTAGGACTGGAAATTATAATAATGAAGGATACCTTTGTTAAATGTATGTCACTTTCCTCATATATTGCCTTGGTGTTCTCCAACATTTGTCAAACACAAAAGTGGCAGTGGGCAACCTCGTTTTCTCCATAGATAGAAAAATCCAGGAAACATATCAATAAACTATTTCTGTATATACTATAACAATGTACGCTTTGGCCTGGATGGAATATATCAAAAAGACAGAGTGCATTTCAAAGATACAACTAAAAAAACCACATCCTGTCCTATGTCTAATTATCATATACACACCATCAACACAAAGGCTCTTTTCCGATCCAACCCTTTTCCCAAACATTGGTTCTTTTTGTTTTCAAATCCTTTTTTAAAAAAACAGTTCTCACTCAGATTTACAGATCTGCTGCAGATTCCCAGCCAATTGAGGGGTCTGCCGGTTATGTTGCGGGTGTAGCCGTGATAGATCGGCAGATCTATGTCCAACCAAAAGCACACATTCAATACAAGACAACAACATATTTAATACAAACATATCCTACTGCAATTTATATAATTGTACTGAATCACTGCCTGTGTGTGGATGTGTGAGTAGCTGTGTAAATGACTGTGTGGGTGTATAAGTAGCTGTCTAGTGCTTGTATGGATGTGCAAGTGGTTTTCAGGATCTGTGAGTGAGTAAGTGGTTGTATAGGTAGTGAGTAGGTGTACCAGTGGTTGTGTGGATGTGCAAGTGGCTCTGTGAGTGGGTGTGTCACTGGCTGTGTGGGTCTTTTAGTGGGTGTATGAGTTGCTGTATAGGTGTGTGAGTGGGTATGTGAGTGGTTGTGTGGGTGTGTGACAGGCTGTATGAGTGTGTGGTAGGTGTATGAGTTGGTGTGCTACTGTTTGTGTACATCTGTGACTGGCTGTGTGAGAGGTTTTCTGGGCCTGTGAGTGGGTGTGTGAGTGGCTGGGAATGTGAACTGGGTGTTTCCGTGATTTTCTGGGTCTCTGAATGGGTGTGTGATTAGTTGCATGGGTGTGTGGATGACTGAGAGTGGTTGTGTGAGTGTGTGAGTAGTTGTGTAAGTGCATGTGTGGGTCTGTGAGTGTCTTTCTGGGTCTCTGTGCAGATGTATCAGTGATTGTATGTGTGTGTGAGTGCCTATGTGGGTCTGTGAGTAGTGTGCAAGTGGTTCTCTGGGTTTCTGAGTGGATGTCTCAGGGACTGTACAAATCTGTGAGTAGATGTCTGAGTGGCTGCATGGGTGTGTAACTGGTTATGTGAGTGGCTGCATTGGTGTGTCAGTGGGTGTGTCAGTGCTTTTCTGGGTCTCTGAGTGGGTGTGTGGTTGGTTGGGTGGGTGTGTAATTGGGAGTGTGAGTGTATGGTGGGGGCATATAAAGGGGTGTGTAAGTGGCTATTTGGGTCTGTAAGTTCTATGTCAGTGGCTTTGTTGATCTGTGAGTGGGTGTCTAATTCGCTGCATTGTGTGTACATGGCAGTATGAGTGCATGAGTGGGTATGTGAGTAGTTCTTTAAGTCTTTGAGTGGATGTATCAGTGACTGCATGTGAGTGTGAGTAGCTGTATAGGTGTGTGAGTGGTTGTACGGGTGTGTGTGATTTTGTGAGTGGGTGTATACTTTTTAATTGGGGTCTGGATTCATGTATATGATGCAGATTCACATAGGAAGCTGCTCTGAGCGCCTGGGTGGATCTGCAGATCCTTACGTGCCCTCCCAAAAAAACATTTTGTGGCAATTTCTTGCCTATGAAGGGTCCTTCACAGACCCCTCCGTCAGTCTCATGGTTTCAGGATACCTATATCTTATTTAGAGTCCCCCACCATGGAACCGTGTCCTGATTCACAAAATGGTGGTCGCAACTTTCCTCTCAGGTTGCGGCCAGCCAATCACAGCATTGCTGTTGGTGAGTGGATCCATTGATCCACTGAGGTGGACCTGTGTCTCTAGATATACATAAATCTTTTTTCTTTAGTAACTCCAAAACTACGGAACCGATTTACACCAAATTACGAAAAGAGATCTTTATGGACGAAGATCTAGCTTTCTGCCAAATTTGTTGTAATTCTGTGCAGGGGTTCAGGCTGTAGTCGTGTCTAAAATCCCTATTGTAAATTGCATTGGGTAAGCAAGTTTAGGGACCCCCACTTCTTCTCAGACCCCTGCTTCACGAATCATCCCAAAACATTCCAGAGAGCAGCTGAAGTAAGTGGTAAACTAGCTTTGAAAATTTCATGTAGATTCATCAAAAGGTGGCAAAGTTATTAGCAAAACAAAGAAAGCTTTTCCTATGGAAACTAGGACCTAACTATAACTACCTACTGGTGACTGCTAGTAGGTAACATATATATATATATATATATATATATATATATATATATATATATATATATGTGTGTGTGTGTACACACAGACAGATAAACATGAGCACGGACACACCTACAGGCTTCCAAATAAATGTTTGCACAAGTGAACATGGAAGCAGTTTATGTGTTTTATGTATGAAGAAATATGATTGTTCTTTAAAGTGTCACACTCCTCTCTCAGGGTAGCAGCAGTTTCACATGCCCTTCAGTAAGGGTTATTGCCCAGATTCCACTCTCCTAAAAGATCCAGGCCAACACACATCACTCAGTGTCTGCCTCCTACATGTCGCCCCTGTGCTGTGCAAGCTGCACCTGTCGCCTGATTGCTCAAACACCCATAAACACTGCCCTAGATTTGAGACACTCTCAAACACATTGACTCTACTGTTCTCATCTCTGTCACACACTGCTTCTGCCCTGTTACATTGCCCTTGCCCGAGCACACTATGCTTGTCCCATCCCATTCTGCTCTTCTCCCATATACTGCCCTTGCTTCCAGCATGCCATGTCTCCTACACATTACTCTTGACCCATACATTGCCCCACTTTTGACCCTTCATCCAGCATGCTGCACATTTATTTATCCAATCAACCATCTGAACACTCACTTATTCATCTACTCATCCAACTATTGACTCATGCTTGCGTTCACCCACTCACCCAGCCACATACTTGCCAATCGATGAAAAAGCCCTTTTACTTACAAAAAGCAAGACGTTTTGTTTTTTGCAGCATTAGTAAGCAAAATCATTTTGGAGATATAATAAATCATAAGAGTAAGGCACTCTAGATTTTTATTTTCTGTATTAGTGCACTTGCTGACCTAATAATCATGCCTTTCAACACAGGAAGTTTTTGCAAAATATTAAAATATCAACCGTTTCTTAGGCGAGAATACTAGAAGGAAAAAAATTGAAAATATTTGAATTGCATGACGCAAGCTACATATTTCCAATGCAATATAAGAATCATTTTGAGCAGAGGAGGTAAAACAAAAATTAACCAATAACATTTTTTAAACATATAGGGGCATATTTATACTCCGTTTGCGCCGAATTTGCGTCGCTTTTTTCGACGCAAATTCGACGCAAAACTAACTCCATATTTATACTTTGGCGTTAGACGCGTCTAGCGCCAAAGTTCATGGAGTTAGCGTCATTTTTTTGCGTGAACACCTTCCTTGCGTTAATGATATGCAAGGTAGGCGTTCCCGTCTAAAAAAATGACTGAGATGCTATTGCGTCAGATTTATACTCCCTGGCAAAAATGACGCCCGGGAGTGGGCGGGACTAAAAAACCCGCATTTGCGCCGGATTTTAGCGCCTGGGTCAGGGCAGGCGTTAAGGGACCTGTGGGCTCAGAATGAGCCCAGAGGTGCCCTCCCAAGCCCCCAGGGACACCCCCTGCCACCCTTGCCCACCCCAGGAGGACACCCAAGGATGGAGGGACCCACCCCAGGGAAGAGAAGGTAAGTTGTGGTAAGTATTTTTATTTTTATTTTTTTGTGGCATAGGGGGGCCTGATTTGTGCCCCCCTACATGCCACTATGCCCAATGACCATGCCCAGGGGACAGAAGTCCCCTGGGCATGGCCATTGGGCAAGGGGGCATGACTCCTGTCTTTGCTTAGACAGGAGTCATTTCAATGGGGGATGGGCGTCGTAAAAAAATGGCGTAAATCGGGTTAAGACGGTTTTTTTGCCTCAGCCTGACTTGCCCCATTTTTAGACGCCCAAACGCCATTTTTCCCTACGCCGGCGCTGCCTGGTGTATGTGGTTTTTTTTCACGCACACCAGGCAGCGCCGGTCGGCTAACGCCGGCTAACGCCATTCAATAAATACGGCGCCCGCATGGCGCTTCAGAATGGCGTTAGCCGGCACAAATTTTTTTGGCGCAAAACTGCGTTACCGCAGTTTTGCGTCAAAAAGTATAAATATGGGCCATAAACCGTAAATACCAAATGTTTGTTTAGAGTGAAAATACATTTTGCAGTTGATGCATGCAAACTGCTTTGCTTTGGTTGCCAGGTCTCTAAATATGTATTCTAAACCATATTTCTGAACTTGGGATTTGATTTAACAAATGACTGTATACTAGTAGTTGAAGTATTTGACGTAGCTGGCTAACACACTTGATAACAATGATTTGAAAAATTGACTGGATGCATAAGGCTCTATTAAAAAAGGTAAATGCACACATGAAGTTTTACTTGTGTTCATATACTTTTCACTATTCATCATTTCCAAGCATAAAGTGACTACTTGGTGAAAAGATTGCCATTGAGGAGAGGACTCCAGGTCCCAGTGTGCACAGTGCCAAGAGGCGCCTCGCTGCAAGGCGAAAGGGCTATATAGAGCTGAAAGGATCCACGCTGTACAGGACACAGAAGCCATTGAGGAGGGGACTCCATGTCCCAGCATGCACAGAGCCAGGAGGTGCCCTCGCTGCAAGGTGAAAGGGGAGGAGTTGTGCTGCCCACACGCTATACAGCACTTTAAGGATCCCTGCTGAGCAGGATGTGAGAGCCACTGAAAGGGGCCTCCAGGTCCCAGTGTGCACAGCGCCAGGATGCTCTCTCGCTGCAAGGTGAAAAGAGAGGAGTCCTGCTGCCTACACACTACCACACTACATAGTGCTGCAAGGATCCTCTCTGTGCAGGACGTGAGAGCCACTGAGGAGGGAACTCCAAGTCCCAGTGTGCACATCGCCAGGAGGTACCCTAGCTGCAAGTTGAAAGGGGAGGCTTCCTGCTGCCCACACTCTATATAATGCTGAAAGGGTCCCTGCTGCATGGGCTGTGTGTGGACTGCACCCCAGCAGAGCCAGGTCCAAGGGCGGGTCTGTCCTGTGGCCATCAGTGCCTGGAAGAGGCAGGGCAGGGCCACCTCCTTTGCTCTGCTTGATATATTGGGTTAACACCAACTGGTAAGCCTGTGCTCAGAGTTCTTTCCATCTTGGGAACTCTCTTATGTTTGCTGAAACCCCGGACTGTTTATTGACTGGTTGGTGTTGCGGGCGAGTCTTCGTGTGACTGTTTTTTCTTTTATCTGTTTGTGGCCTTCACTTTTGACCCCACCTATTCATTTTTAACTCTTAACCGATCTGAGCAACTGAAAAGCATCTGAACACCCTGTGTGGACAAGGAAGGACCCAAAATCTGCTAGGCATCAAGCAGCGGAAAACTGCACCCTTCAAGTAATTGATGACTTGATTAACAGGAGACCAATGCCAGCCACACCCATATCTAGGAGAGGGAACACTAAGATCATGCAGTTTTACAAAGGGCAGGGCTCTACATCGGATACTCACCCTTGTGATGAAGTCCCCCCTGGGCCTGAAATCAAGATGGAGAAACAGATGGGCCTTTCAGATAGCTCCACGGCGTCAGTTCCACTCTCCCCCACCATTGATATTGGTTTTTCTAAAGAGGTGGTGGCATCTAACATAGGCTCCATGGTTTTATCTTCATCCTTACCTCACCAGAGGTCTGCCGACACTGACCTATCAAGTCCTCTTGCCCAGCGGAAAGTGTCTTGGACCCGGCTCACAATGGCATTGATTGTATGGACAATATTAGGAATATGGTTGTACAGCTTAATACCGAACTCAAGGTTGTTAAAGCAACAGTTGTGACCTTGAATACAAGTGTCGTTGGACCTTATTGGAATCAACAATGATTTAATGGGTAGGCTAAGGGAAAGAGAGCCCTGTTTTAATCCTCCTAATGTCAATGCCCCATCCTACCACCCGAGTAGCTTTCCCAGCCCTAGCCTGAAGTGTGTGTCGGCTATCTAAGTGGGAATCATTCATCTATTTCCACTTACATAGCTACCACGTCTACAAAGACACCTGATATGGGTCCTGCTTTATCCCTTTTACCTACAAAGCAAGTTTTTTTTTTCAATGAGGCAACATTACTAATTGTGATAAACTTAATATGAACAATTCTACCATTCTCCTACACTCACAGGTAGTGACCCCTAGAATGGCCAGTGTCATGCGTTCTCAAACTGAGGCCCCTACTATGGCCAATCAGTACACTTGTTAGTCTCATTCTGTGGATCCTCCCAGTAGGGGTGACTTTTTAGATCTTCCAGCTAACTGCACACCTTACGTGGTTGTGTTAGGGAATGTTCCCCTAGTTAGAAAGAACACTTGCAAGGTTTTTCTACAACTTAAGAATAAAGGCCCTCATTATGACAGTGGTGGTAAAAACCGCCTACCGCCATGGCGACGGCCGCTAAAACACTGTCACCGTGGCTACCAGCCGACTACCATAATTTGACCGTAGCCAGAATTCCACCAGAAGGTTGGCGGAATTCCGGCTACGGTCATGGCGGTGGACGGCGGTAAGGTGTCGCTGCAGCGCCACGCCAGTAGACTGACACAGATCGTATCATGACCCATGGTAAGGAAGCCACGAAAACCATGATGGTAGGCGGGGTCATAATCCTGCGGGTGGAACAGTGACGGCTGCCTGGCTGGAGACTGAAGTCTCCAGCCCGGCGGCTGTTAACGCCCTGGCGGACGGAGTGGTACATTGGCAGTTTGGCTTGAGCCACAACGCCAGTGTCATATTTTGGGGAAAGGTATCGCTAGCCTGTTGGCAGTACTTTTCTCCAAAATACCGCCGTCCGCCAGGGTCATAATGTGGGCCAAAGTGTCTTATTGGATATCCACAAGGATAGGAGTTCATGCCAACATTTACACACAGATAAATATGGTTTATAGGGTGGGGTGTGTCAGTCTCGGCCCTAAGATGTTTAAAGGTGTGTGTGTCATGGTGAATTTTAACAACAGATGGGCTGCTTCCATCCATGGCCGAGTGATTTCAGGCATTGGGTTGTATCCTTTAAGCTTCTTTTACAAGCTGGGGTTTGGCCCTGAGTTAATTGGCTCCCAACAATCCCGGGTGCCCCAGGTCCTTCAAGCTTAATACATACACAGTAAGTACAGTAGTAAGCAAACCGTCCTCTTCAAATTTGTAGGCCCTCTCAAGGTTCATCTTTGGTGCACTGCAAGTCACCTGGGGGGATTACTGCCCCTGTCACCTCTTCTAACAGGTTTGAGATTCTTGACACTCTTGAGGAAGTATATTGACTACCTCACCTGAATCTTGGAGTTGACACAAAAGAGATGGTAGAGGAGCTGCTTAGTAGTGACCAGTTGGGGTTTCTTTCCTGGAATGTTGCTGGGCTTGAAGCCAAGATCAGAGACTGGAATTGGCTGGATTTTAATTAATTCCATATTTTAGCCTTTCAGGAACACTGTTCCTTTAAATCCACCTTTTATTTGGACGGTTATGCCTACTTCTTTTGGCAAGCAATACCTTCATTGGTTGGGTGAGCCAAGGCAGGGGTATGCAATGTAATCTCCTTAGGTTTGATTTGTGTACTGATCAAGGTGGAGACAAACTGTCCCAATGTAGGGGCAGTTTTGCTCCCCTTCTTGGACAAATCTTTGATATTAATTGTGACTATTTATAATCCTGATGGTTATTCCCCCCATTATGAGTTTATCTCCAACAAGGGCTCTATTATAGAGAAATTTAAGACCTTCCTCCTGTCTCCAGGCGCTGGTTTAAACAATTAAGTTTTGATTGTGCTCATGTGGGATTTTAATATCCATCTACGTTCCAGAACCTGTTTTGCTTTTCAGGACCCTCTGGAAGGTTATGAGTCATCATATCCCCAATTTGAACACTCCCCCTAGGGGGATCAGTTGAACCTTTTGACTCATTCACAGAATTTGATTTTACCCAGTACCCAGGTAGCCCCCACCTATATAAGCAGAGAGGCAGAATCTATTGTGGATCACTTCTTGATTTCTTTGTCACTCGCCAGCTGCTTGGTGGGTTACCAGTCTAAATGGTCAGGTTTGAGTGATCAGAGTCCCTTGGTGTTAGTGTTAAATTACCAATATCAGCGTCCTACCAGGGCGGCGTATGCCCTGCAATACCTGATTCCCTCAGATCAGGGTAGATGTCTGAAGTGTTCCAAAATAAATCCAGAGGATTTCTGTGGGCCCTTGTTTAGCCAGCTGGGCCCTGAGCTAGATTGCTGTTTTAACCCTAACATCCCTACCAAGAAGGTCTTGATCACTTTTTCTGCACTTTGTGCAGGGGTGAGACTTGCCCTTACTGCCCCTCACCGAGGTCTCCCGATCCAGAACAGTCCCCTGTGGTTTAACAAGGCATGTTTTAAAGCTCATTGTGCTTTAAAATCAGTCCTTAAACATTCCCCAAGAAATAGGAGGGAGATTCAGGAACTAATAACCCACTATAAAAAGGTGCTGAAGGAGAGAAAGGAATCCCTGGAGGATGAAGCCTCGGAGCAGTGAGTTAGTCTATGCCTGTGAATTAAAGGAGTGTGAAGCCTTGGGGAGAGCATTAAATCACCCCTTCCTCGCTGGTGACACCATGTCAAATCTGACTACTGTAATTGCTGAAGATCAATGGTTTGAGCATTTTTCTCAAACATATTCTTTTAAGGTTAGGACTGACTTAGAAACCCCAATCACTGTCATGAAGGAGATTTGCGCCCCTCATATTAGCATGCAGGTTGGGAGTGCCTGTCGCCTTACCTTTAATAGCCTGGAAGTCACCTGTGCTATCAATCAGAAGTTTAACCTCTGATAAGGCCCTAGGCCCAGAGT
The DNA here is from genome assembly GCF_031143425.1 of Pleurodeles waltl. Lineage (NCBI taxonomy): Eukaryota > Metazoa > Chordata > Amphibia > Caudata > Salamandridae > Pleurodeles > Pleurodeles waltl. The sequence continues at coordinate 1,329,992,391 of NC_090447.1, read as the reverse complement.
ATGTTCCAGGTGACCTTTTCAAAAGCAATGTAGCTATTTGGGCACCCTGTTGACGAAGATCTTAATTGCTGCAATGTCAACAGACCCCGACAGTTCCTGGTTTAAATCCATCATTGTACCAGTTTTCAAGAAGGGTGTTTAGGGGATCCTAAATGTTACAGGCCCACATCATTTATTGATATTCCTGTCACGATCCTGGGCCAGGTGGTCCTCAAGAGGCTGTCCGACTCGGCTGAGGAGAACAATATTATTGCAGACTACGAATATGGATTCAGGCCTCGCTTGGGCACTATCGCTCAATGTCTGAACCTACATCTTGTGATTCAGAAATACACAGTGGCTCTCCTCAGCCTTTGATCGGGTAAATCGCTCAAAATTGTTGTGGTCATTGTTGTTATCCTTAGGAGTGTAACGAGATTTGGTCTCCTATTTGACAGATCTCCATATGGACATGTCTGCCTCAGTAAGATTTTGGGAGGATGGTGCTTGTACCAAACAATTTTGTATTACCATACAGGATACCATATAGGAGTCAGACAGGGGTATATTTTGACTCCTGTTTTATTTACTATTTACATTAATAGGCTAGAGACCGCTTTGCTGAGAGTGGAAGGATATCCTCCCCTGGCGGGCACACAGGCATTACCTGTTCTCTTATAAGCAGATTTTGTAGTCCTTATGTCAAGGTCGGCATTAGGCCTTCAAAGACTGCTTGACTCATACTGAGTTCATGAGGGTCTGGATCTCTCTGTGAACACTACTAAATCTTTCATGTTGATTGCAGGCGCAAAACCAACTAAAACTAAAACCATTTCTGCCTTAATGCCAAGATTTCCCAAATTTGATCTTTCCTCTATTTGGGCATCCTGTTTGATGATATGTTTTCATGGGGCCCTTCTATCCTCTTGAAAAGGCTTTCACTAGCCAGACTGTGTGGCTCGGTCCTGGATTTCAGTTTAAGGGTGAGTAAAAAAACCTATTAAAGGCTTGATTCACATCTATAAATCTAAGTGTTTCTCTGCAATCGGTTAGGCAGTGACATTTGGGGTACCGGGACTGAGGCCCTTTCCAATTAGAAGAAAACAAGTTTGTTAGGCAGGTGTTGGGGGTACCTCAAGGCTCCTCTACACTTGCGAGGTATGAAGAACGTGGCCTCAAATACATCACAGAAATCATCAAACTCAGGCCCCTACTACATTATATATAAGCATGTAAAGCCCTCGGTGCTCTTCCTTTTTTTGTTGGGGGAGCTGCGCACCTATGTATTAATGGGCCATTTTGTAAGTAGTATTGTCAAGAGGCAAGGGGCTGGGCCATAATCCCGGGTCATGGTGGTCTGGTGAACCTTGTGTGTCTTTGGACTAAAATCAGTCTATGATTTTGACAACACATTGATATTTTAATTGTCATGCAAAATGTATTGTTTTAAAGGATCTTATGCAAAGGTTTGTATGTTTTTATGCAATTTTATATGCTCTTAAACCTTTTATGGCTAAGTGTTTTAATCAAATAATTTATCTACTACTACTCCTAGGTGCAGACTTACATATCTCTACCCCCTTAGTTTAGGGGGTGGAGTCTTAATAAACACAGGTTATGGCTGTAAAGTTACTATTAGTAACCTTACAATGGCAGTTTATGTTCCACACACTTTGAGGGGACCTCTGCACTCAGCGCAAAGGCCTCCGCAATCAGGCCAGATAACTCCGCATGTGGAAGTGAGTCCTCCAAATGGAAGGAAATAGGAGACATTCATATACCTGAACCAAATCACACCTGACATCCATTCTCCTTCCAACAACATAAATACTGCCCACACCACTGGCTCTGTTTTATCATCTTTGTCTTCGAGATCCTGGAGCCACCACTTTGTTTTGCAATAATGCAGACCATATTATTAAAGAGGAAGAGAAACTTCACTTAGGAGGCTACAGCCCTTGTAGTTAAATATTGTGGTAAAACAATGCAAGCAACTTCAGTGTGTCTCCACCCTCAATGAAACACAGAAGACAGCCTTATGGCAGAAGGTGATGGACATTGTCAATGCATTGGAAGAAGAGGCAAACTATATGGAGGACTATTAAAAAGTGGGAAGATTAAAGGAGGCAGATGAAGGAACAGTTCTCCAGGATTCAGCAGTCACAAACTCCTCCTGAAAGGTCCTGAATCTGTCTCACCCTCCGCAATAAGAATGTCCTCTCCACATGCTCCCCACCTGCAATATCGGCTGCTTTGTTTGGACAACACTACTGTGGTGCCAAGTAAGATTCTAAACACCTCTCTTTCACTAAGCCTTGACATATATCTACAGTCATTGTTTACATTTTATAAAAAATATATTCAATGTTTGTATTTATTTAATGCATTGGTTTCTATAGTAAGAAAGCATTTTTTCCTTTGCAGTCTGTTTACAAAATATGTAACAGCATTTGGTAAATGTCCCTTGCCTGGCAAAAGTTTGTTTCATGAGCCCGAACGCCAACCTCAGCTGAGCCTGTGATATGTGCCATGGCAGGTGGAATACTGACGTGAACAACCTAATTACAAGTTTGTCTACATAGAGGGCAACTCTGCCCTGAAGGCCATGCTGCCAGAGACTAGGATCGGTACTAGTTTGGCCTGTATTATCTGCAAAAGTGGGGTTTATGTCGATCCGGCGATTGCTACTCTTAGACAATGAAATGCCGCTAAAAAGGAGTTGGCTTTCATTCACATGATCTCCTTGTACAGCAGACCTAAGTATTTTTATTCAAGTGTTACCTTATCTGTTTCTTTTTCCAAGTGGCAAGATAAAAATGCTAATGGCTGGATTTCCTATTGTTAGAAATGGGGTCTTTGGTTGTCAGTCAGGTTACCCCCTGTCCAAGCAAGGACCCTCACTCTAGTCAGGGTAAAGGAAAATCACCCTCAGTTAACCTCCGCTCACACCCTTGGTAGCTTTGCACGAGCAGGCAACTTCAGAAGCAATGTGTAAAGTATTTGTACCAACAAACACATTAACCCAGTGAAAACACTACAAAATTACACAATACAGCTTTAGGAAAATAGATAGTATTTATCTAAACAAAACAAGCCCAAAATGACAAAAATCCAAAATACACAAGTCAAGATATGAATTTAAAAAAGAATAAGGCCCATATTTATACTTTTTTAGCGCCACATTTGCGCCACATTTTGACGCAAAAACGGCGCAAACTTACATTTACCATTGTATTTTTTAAGTTTGCGCCATTTTTGCATCAAAAAGTGGCGCAATTGCGGCGCTAAAAAAGTATAAATATGGGCCTAAGAGTCTTACATCCCTAGAAAACAGTGAGAAGGATGTTAGCGCACAAAAGTACCTGGGTAACATCAAACTAAAGCTGCACGGGCAAGCGTGCATCGGAAAAGGCCAGCGATGCATCGATTTCTCACCTGCAAGAAAGAACTTGCATCGTTCCTCCTCTGTGCGGGTCGGCATGCATGGTTTCTTCTCTCCCGCAAGAGAGCGATGCGTTGATCCGGACAGGCACCTCTGGTTCGGGCAGGCTTTGCATTAATTTTCCTTGCCCAGAGATGTTGCATTGAAATTCGGTTGCACAGTGTCAAGAAACCGCACTGTTTGGGGGCTTGCGTCGTTAACAGCAGCCTCTGCGGGTGTTGCGCGTCGTTTCTCCAGCCATGTTGTATCGATCTACCAGCCGCAATGCAGGTGAAACATCGATTTTAGCCGCAACGCCGGAAGCGCATCATTCAGCAGCTGCGAAGCGGGTGGTGTGTCAAAAGTTTCCCCGCACAGCGGTCTTTGTGTGGATTTCTGTCCTTTTCCACAAGCTGCACCTTTCAAGTGCCCAGAGACAGGTTAGGGCACCATTTGGCAGGCAGGACTCTCAGCAGGAAGCCAAAGTGCTGGCAGAGAAAAATCTTTGTTGTCCCTGAGGCTTCAACAACAGTAGGGAAGCTCAATTCAAGCCCTTGGAGATTCTGCACCAGCGGGAAGTCACACAAAAGTCAGTCTTTGTCCTCTCTCAGGTAGAAGCAGCTACTGCAGGCCAACCCAGAAAAGCAAAGTCACAGGCAAAGGGGCAGTACTCCTCCTCCAGCTTCTCCAGCTCTTCTCCCCCGCAGAGGATCCTCTTGGTTCCAGAAGTAACATGATTTTCAGGGGTTTGGGGTGCTCTTTTTATACCCCTTTCTGCCTTTAAAGTAGGCTTACTTCAAAGAGAAGTCTCTGTTGTTTTCAAGATCCTGCTTTGCCCAGGCCAGGCCCCAGATACACCCCCGGGGGTTGGAGACTGCATTGTGTGAGGGCAGGCACAGTCCTTCCAGGTGTAAGTGACTACTCCTCCCCTCAGCCCAGATGGCCCATCAGGATATGCAGGCTAGACCCCAGCTCCCTTTGTGTCACTGTCTAGAGAAGAGGTGCGAACAGCACAACTGTCAAACTGACCCAGACAGGGAATCCACAAACAAGCAAAGTAACAGAATGGTTTAAGCAAGAAAATGCCTACTTTATAAAAGTGGCATTTTTTAACACCTAAAAACCAACTTCACTAAAAGATGTATTTTTAAATTGTGAGTTCAGAGACCCCAAACTCCAAATGTCTATCTGCTCCCAAAGGGAATCTGTGCTTTAATTATATTTAAAGGCAGCCCCTATGTTAACCTATGAAAGGGATAGGCCTTGCAACAGTGAAAACCGAATTTGGCAGTATTTCACTGTCAGGCCATGCAAAACACACATAAGTACATGTCCAACCTTTAACATACACTGCACCCTGCCCAGGGGGCTAACTAGGGCCTACCTTAGGGGTGCCTTACATGTATAAAAAGGGAGGGCTTAGGCCTGGAAAGTGGGCACACTTTCCAAGTCGAACTGGCAGTTTAAAACTGCACACACAGACACTGCAGTGACAGGTCTGAGTCATGTTTACAGGGCTATTAATGTGGGTGGCACAACCAGTGCTTCAGGCCCACTAGTAGCATTTGATTTACAGGCCCTGGACACCTCTAGTGCACTTTACTAGGGACTTACTAGTAAATCAAATATGTCAATCATTGATAAGCCAATGTACACATATAATTTATACAGGGAACACTTACACTTTAGCACTGGGCAGCAGTGGTAAAGTGTCCAGAGCAAACAAAAACAGCAAAAACATAGTCCACAACCACAGAAACAACCTGGGAAGTAGAGCCAAAAAGTTAGGGGAGACCATGCCAATGATGCCAAGTCTAACACCTGTGACCATGATTTTTGTTTTTATCATGTTTATTTCCATTGAGTTAACCCTGGAATACTCAGCTGTGGCCTTAAATAGTCTTTCAAGACTCATTTTTGTACAGCTGATCAAGACAAGGTTATCCGCATACATCAGACTTGGCAGAAGAATGCTTTCAATCTTAGGAGCGTGTGAATTAAACTGGTCTAAGATAGGTGGGAGAAACCCCAGAAAAAGGCGGAACAGAGTATGGGAGCTAGTATGCACCCTTGCCATAGGCCCTGATATGTTTCAAAATCTCTCGACGGGTGGGAGCCATTTCCCAGCTTTATTCTTACCCAGGTGTCAGTGTGAAAAAAGATCAGAGATTACAGCAGGGGGCAGGAAATGTTCCAACTGGCTAGCTTTCTCCAGGGCTTATTTCAATCGACATGGCTAAATGCTGCTTTATAGTCTATGAAGCAAAGAAAGAGTGGATGATGAGTATTCTTGCATTGGTCAAGCAGTAGTTGAGGAAATTGTTACCATGGGAGCCCCAGAAAACTGTGGTTCATTCCTTCATTTTGTCAAGACTAGACTATGAAAAAGTTCTACACATAGGTCGTCCGGACTACCTTATTCAAAGATGCAAAACATCCAGAACCTGGCAGTACGCCTATTAGTTAGAATGCATAAACACGCCTCGATTTCCCTGTGCCGGAACCAGTTACACTGGCTACCAATAAAGAAAAGGATTATTTTTAAGGCCTTAACTTTAGCACACGCTGAGGTTTATCAAATTGGACCCTCGCATTTGCAATAAAAGCTAACCACCTGCTACCCTCAGGGGTGCTTATGCACCCAGTCTGCTCACTTTTTTAATATAACCCCCCACCAAAAGGAAGAAGTAGGGCGGTTCCACCTGCTCTGTTTTAGCAGCCAAATACTGGAACGATCTTCCTTTCTTTCTCAGAAATATTCCTGAGAAAAATAAGTTTCAGAAACAATTGAAAACCTATCTTTTTAAGGAATAAAATATGTTTCTCCTCCTTTTTGACAGTTGTTATGATCAGCGCAAGGTAACTCTAGTAGTAGCTGTGCACTCTACAAAATTCTTCACTCATTCACTCATTTATTCATTCAATCATTCAGTAGTGATAGGGCAAGTATGTTGGTTGCTATCCCCATGCTCTTTCAAAATCCAGTTTGATTTAAAGGGATTATGTGCCTTTCAGTGGCCCAATATGTTAATTCTTTGAGTAGGCAGCCAGCGAAGTACTTTGACTCAACGTCGAGAAGTGCTTAGAGTCGGTAGTTTCGAGTGGTCAGAGCTGTCTCCTTTCAGATTAGGGAGATAATTGAGCCCATCCAGGAGGCGGGTATGCAGTTGAGAGTTATGATAATGTGAAAGATGGCTCAAGGCTCTTTGCCCCCCATGCAGTGTCCTCATTGAATATGACCACGGGGAAGCTATTCGGTCCAGGTGTCCGATCTCAGTGGTCCCTCATGATTTGCTTTTCGATTTTTGCTGCTTGGAACTTCAGAGGGGCGAAGTCACTGTGATTGCCTATAACGTCGATTATGTTCTGTTGAATCCCTTGTGGAGCTGTGGGCATACGGTCTGAGGGGGTTGTTATGCTACTGTAGCATGGGGTGCCACGAGGTAGGCTGCCTTTGGCATTATTTTGTGCACAGTGGGTTGAAAGGTACTCATGTCAGCATTCTTCCTGGATATTTGTAGTTGTTTTAGTTTCTGAGAGGATAGTTTTCCAGAATCTTTTGTGTCTGTTTTTAGATTTAGATTGTGAGTCATTTAAGAATCTGGCTCACAGTTTATTGTTTGTCTTTCTTTTTAAGTCCCAACTGTGTAGTCTGTAGGCAGCTCTTACTTTTGTCACTGTGGCTTTCAGTAGGTGGTTGTTTGGTGGTGTTTGGAGAGCCCTAAGGGTCTGATTTAAAAAGTGTTTTCATTATTTTCATTTTTTATGAGCTGTCATCCTTACGCTACCACTTCCTGGTTGGCGAATTGTCTAGTGAATCCTTTCCAGACGGTTTTCATCAGCCACCCCCTCAGCTGCGTGTGCCAGAAATTATTTTTTTGCTAGCTGGGGGAGATTGTGAGCTGAATTAGTGGACCATTTTATCATTTTACTATTGACTGTGTAACTGGAGCCATGGGTTACTATATCTAATGCATGGTTGTCAAGATCGATGGCCAGGCATAGTTACTGCAGGAGGCGGCCGCTTTCCCCTCTGGCTTCTACTGGAAAGCTGTCAATAAGATAGGACAAGGGGACTGATAACACAGTGAAATCTATTAAGGAGCTGCTTATATGATTGTGAAAAGTTGCTGCCAGTGAATTGTCTGATGGAAAGTGACAGTTGACAGCCCTAAGGTTAAGATACTCTTATTTGCGAGTGAGCTCTGTGCCCTTTTTGTCGAGTGTAAAGAAGTGACATTGAGTCTGGGCTAGAATTTATGCAGTGTGCATTTCTGTTAGAGTCTTATCTTCTTTCTGCAACCAAACAGATTCATGTTAAAATCTCCAGCAAGAATTATTTCTGTAGGTGATGGCCCTTCCAGAAGTTCCTGGATCTTGGTTTTCAGATGATCAATGGTTCTTTGTTTTGCCTTTGCTTTTGATGGTATGTAAATGTTCAGTAAAGCCAGGGGGAACATACTTGTGCCCTAGCCAAAAATGGTTTGAACAATTTGAGAGCCTGTCGATGCAGTTGGTTTAGGTTTATAGACTCCTTTTAGTGCAACTGAGATATACATTGCCAGTCCATACTGTGACGGCCGTAAGACAATTCCTTTGTTTCGGGTGTGGAAAAATTTATGTAGCCTGGTATTGTTGTTTCCTGTATCGTGATCACCTGAAATGATGTTAGATATTCTAGTGTCTCACAATCATCCAGTTTGTCTAGCAGGCTGTTGATGTTCCATGAGCAAATCTGTAGGTATCCTGTTTGAGCAGAAGCAATTTCGGCTGTGGGTGCAGTTCATTGTTGTGATTTGGGTGTGCTCAATGCTCCACAGACCCAGCTCCAGTCATGGTCCTTCACCAATGGCCTCTTGTCTACCTGAGCCAGTGGTGGATCTTGCTCATTTATTTTCCTAGGAGACTTGCTAAAGGTGCCTCTTAGGACTAAATGCACTTTTTGGGGTTCTGGAGGTGTCCTGCCCCTTTTGCCCCCATACTAGGGGGTCAGGGTAAGCTGGTTCGCTGGGGAGAGTCACATGTATCCCCATCCTTTAAGAGTCTTCACTGTTGTTAATACCTTATTGACTGCTTCAGACCTTGGATTCCTCACTAGGTTGCCCCAGTCTGGAACCACTGAATTTCACTGAGCCAATGTTGTTTCAAGAGAGGCTGCTTGTTTCCAGAATTTAGCAACACAAAAGGATGATAGATGGAGTGCTGAAACTTTTGTCCTGATGGGCTACCATCTACCAGAAATAGAGATCACCGATGAACAAGTGGTGATCTCTGTATCTTGACATGAACCATCGTCACAGCAGTTCCTGTAAGGTACAAATATTTTGGTGGACACCTGCTGTGAGTTTTGACAGCCATCAATCCACACTTTTACAAATGTTTTATTTTTCCAGATCCTAAAGTTGGAATTAGTTATTGAAAAAAAAAAAAAAACTAATGACTCTCGTACCTGCAGTACTAACCCCTTTATGATTATCTGTCTGAAACTGGGGTGGCATGGTGAGCAAAAAACCTACGGATTAACCCCAGATCTGTGAGTGGGGGTGAATGTTTGATTTGTTCAGCATTCCGTCCATCAACTGTTCTTTTTGCTATTGTTGCCGTAGGTGGGAAGGGTATTCCAATATGTGGGTCCTGTGCTCACTATGTCACTGGAGTCAAGCTAGCTAGGCTGATGAGGGATGATACCCCCAAACCTGTCCCAGGATGACCTGGCCTGGAGGTTTGGGCTGGACTGTTCCCATAGGGAGCAAGGTCAAGACTGATTTGCATATGGCGGGGTCCAAACTGGAGTGGCATGGCGACCAAAAACCAATGGATTTAACCCAGATCTGTGACTGGGGGTGAATGTTTGATTTGTTCAACATTCCACCCATCATCTGTTCTTTTTGCATGTTCCTGGAATTTCGCAGAGAAAGCGGAGGATGGTTCCGCAACTCAGTATGTCAAAGTTTCCCCTTGACTGGTATTCTGGATACATTAAAGTTACCAGGCTGGTGTTTGTTCCCAGTAGCAGAGGCTGAAAAGAGGAGATTGTGTTCTGTTCTTCCTAAACCAGCATTGAGTCTGGCTTGGCGCTGAGGGAACATGCAATGCACTGTTCATGCGCTCTGACTGAAGTAGCTGGCAGTGCAGGGTTATTAGCTTTTGTTTGTCCAAATAGGATTGACCAGGTGGCAAGTGGATGGTTCTGTATTGTGTCGTGTGTCAGTGCCTTGGTGAGGTTAGGCGGGTTTAATATGACTTCCTCATTGGCTACAGTTGCATTGGCTGGTGTACAGTGCTGTCATTAATTTTAAATGCATTGGTCTCAGTCTCTATGAGGTCGCTTGTTTCCATTAGGTTTAATCTGTTGAAGGAGGGTTCTTTTTTATTCGTAATTCTTTTTTATTCATAACTACCTGCGAGTCAGTGCCCACAGCCACTCCCTCCACCAGAACTGGGGACTCTGTGATATTAGAGTTGCTAATGTTGATCAGATTTTAAGGAGCTTTGCCATGTTTGTGTCTTTGTTGCTTTCTGTGTCATTGCTTCTGCGAAGATTGGGATTTGAGTTTTTGAAAAATGAGTAAATGCCACCACGCTTTATTGGGTTGTTCTTCTTATTCCTCGCCTTATGTTGAATTTTCCTTCGGAATCTGTCTGATTGTTGGTCTGATGCCTCACATTTTTCATGCCCCTCGCCCATTCGCTTCCTTGCTGGTGAGCCAGTGTGATTTGCTGCTGTGGTTGTGGTACACAGGCCGGAACACTGGGTTTTGAGAATGTTTCCCGAATGGGGAAGAGTGGGTTAGGCCTTTTTCCTAGCTGTAAGACATAATGAGTTTTGTGGGGACTTCTGTTGACTGTGAGCAGCTCGGGTGGCATCCAGTTTAGTTGCCTTAGTTGCCTTTTCCGGTTTTCATGGGAACTTAGAACTGTGGGTAGTGATTCTAGCTTGTCCAATATTGGGGGGCAGTTGCAAATGGGACGTCTCATGTTGGCAACTTGCTGAGCTAGTATTATGAGGCTGTGCAAATCAGCAATTTTTGTGTCAATGCCAGAGATGAACACAGCCATGGGGTTTAGAAGTGTTGTCTGAGTGACCATTTTATTGGATTGATAGTTAAGAGCTTCAACTGTTGATTGAAAAGTTCTTAAGAGGAAGGTCCAGATGTCCTCAGCCTTGCTGTTGACTGAATCTGTGGGGAGTCCCTAGTGAATCACCTCCACATGAAGTGTCATTCCTTCCCATTCCTCTGGAATTAGAGAGGGCATTTCCTGGGCCTCGGTGCCTTAGGTACCTTGGAGAAAGATGAAATCACTGAATAGTTTGAGGTGGCTGTGTGCTTGCTGTTTTTGTTGTGCAATAGTTCTTCTTGGGTTAATTACTAAGCTTTGTTGATAAAGGAGCAGAAACACTCTGCCTGCGTATGCTGCAGTTTGTGGTTGAGCACCTCCTTGATACGGTCGTAGTTGCCTGTTCCATTTTCCATTCAATTGCTCTGATGATAAGGGAGAGGTCGTCACAGATGGACAAATGTGCGAGTTGTCCATGTCAGTACTGGCTCCATTGCCAGCTCCTGTGTTTGCCTGTGAGCTTTGAGGGTGTTTATTGGTCCCCCATTGGGCTGTGCTGGGTCTACTTGCTGGAACAGTGTCATGGCCCTTTTTGTTTGAAGTAGGGATATTTGAATGCAAGTATTGGCTCGTCCCTTTCTGCGGAAATTGTGTGGGACAGTGTAGGCTGTGTTGGTTCAGTTGTTTCTTGGGCCAGGTTGCGTGTGACAATTTGTTGGATAATGGTTGGTTTTATAGGGAAGGGCAGAGCTAGAATATCTGCATTTGAAGTGAAAATTGCTGCTGTTGGATCTTTGAGGCAAAAGAACTTGCCGCCTCATTACGAGTTTGGCAGTCGGCTTAGCCGACTGCCTAACTTGCGGGAGGACACCACCGTCATACCGTTGGCACCCCCCCCAAGCATATTACAATGTTCCCTCTGGGCTGACAGGCAGGAACAGGGAGCCAAGGCCAATACCATAGCACTACAGATCGATCAGAATGCGCACTGTCTGCAAAGCAAAGCAGACAGTGAGCATTCTGATGGTGCTGGGCAGAGGTCCCCTTGTACTGCCATGGGCATGGGCAGTGCAGGGGCCCTCCCTGTGGCCCCAGGCACTGGCTTTCTTCCAGCCTTTTCATGGCGGGGTCCCCACCATGGAAATGCTGGTAGAAAGCTGAGTTGTAATCAGCACCACGGTGGCTGAGAACAACTCAGACTGCCGTCAGCCCATCAGGAACCATGTTACTGGTGAGGACGACGAACCCCTGGCAGGTCCACCAGCCAGTGTTGCAATGTAGCAATTGGACTGGAAAGCAGCAGTCTGACCATCACCGCGAGTGTGGTGGTCCTTGGCCCGCCACAATCGTAATGAGGCTCTTGGTATAGATTTTCAGTTGGTGCATTAAATTCTTTTTGTCCATCATGAGGGGAGAAAATCCATCCTCGCTTAAGGACTTAGATGATATTTCAGATATTGACTTTGTGCTACGTAGTTCTATCCCTGATGCTGCCATAGTCGCGAATGTTGGTTCAGTGACTTTTACTGCCCCAATGTGAGGCTTTCTTTTGTCGGGCCGCTGGGAGACGTCCTCTCATTCCCCCAGATCTTATTTTGCTTGGGCTAATGGGGCTTGTGCAAGTGAAGCTTATGGTTATGGTTTTCCTGCCTTATTCCTTTGGCTTTTACGTTTGGTCCTGATGGGTGTGAGCACAGGGATCAGAAGTCAAGAATCAAGGCACCAAGGGTTGTATGGAGGGCTTTTGTTGCCAAATCTTACCCAGTGTATGCTGGACCATTACCAATGCCAATTTCAAATTTAGGCAGATTGAAGGACTTGCAGGCAGTTGGTGGAGTTGAGCTGAAGAAAGTTTGGAGGGACTGGTATGCAAGCACCAAGGTGGTACAGTTTGTACAGTAGGTAGTGTGGACTGTGGGCTGTACAGTATGTAGTTTAGTGGCAGCTGTGGTAGTGGTGCATGGAGAGAAGGTGGGTAAGCAGCTGGCAGGTAACAGTTTCTGTTAGGGATTTGTGATTTGGTTAAAGATGCAGCTTTCAAGTGTGGGATGCGTTGTACAGTAGCCGGTAAGCAGCCCTCACTAAAAAGGTACAAGCCGCACAGGCCTAACGCACACTGGCCTCCTCACCTAATATGATGAGCCACTTCCCTAAGGCCTTACCTGTACCTATTCTAATGGGCCGGTCTGGTGTTTCATTCAGCTCGGCACCACTGCAACCAGGTGCACCAGGTCTGAGTGTGCCGATTGCTCCTTGCCCCTCTGTGCCGTACCTGATGCCAGGTGCTGGTGTCAGGCTCCCATTGCCTCCATCACCCCGTTAGGAGGACCCCCTGCAAGCAGGTAAGTCGGGTGCTCTGACAGGGGAGAAGGGTGGGGGTGTTGTATGTGTGACTGTTTTTGTGTGCGTGCATGCGGGTGTGAGGCATATGGAATGTGTGTGTGCAGGAATGGGTGTGAGTGTGCAGGTATGTTGTGTGAATGCATGTGTGCTACGATGTATGTCAGTGTGTGTTGGTGTGTGTGTGTATGAAAGTATGCATGCGTGGGTAAATGTGGGTATGCATGTGTATGTCTGTGCTTTTAGATGTGTGTATGTTGGGGGGGGTGGGGAGAGGGAGGGTGAGGGAGGACTCGGGGGAGGGGACGGGGGAGACCCTGGCACTGATAGTGCCTACCGCCATGGTTTTTGTGGCGGTAAGATTGCCACAAAAACCATGGCGGTAGGCGGGATCAAAATCCCAAGGGTGGGACTGTGATGGCCGCCTGGCTGGAGACCAAAGTCTCCAGGCCAGCGTCTGTTACCGCCCTGGCGGACGGAGTGGTACATTGGCAGTTTAACTTGAGCCACTAGTCACTAGTGTACCAGGAACTTCATTCTGGCCTCTGTCATAGGTACTTCGATGTGGATGCTCTCATAGGTACTTCGATGTGGATGTAGTTGAGGGTAAAGGTCTATATGTAAGCCCCATCACACAGAGATGTTGTGCAACATACAACAGACTACAACAATCTTAGCTCTACTTCTGGGAAATGCACTAGTACTCTACCCCCCCCCCCATACACTTAACACATCTAAATAGTGATGTAGGGATCACAAAAGAACACTCAAGTATGGTGTGTTCATGCATGTCTGCCCTGTTGTGCTTCTGTTCAGGTAGTGTAGGTAGATGTTTGTAGAGAGTGAGGTAATGTGGAAAGCGAGCATATCCAGCATCACCTGCAACAAAGAATTGTGAGATTCATTTTTTAAAAAGGGAGCTCTATTCTATTTGTAAAACATCATGTCTACGAACATGCAGTGAATGTCAGAGCAATGTGGGTGTATTGTGTTGTAATGATTAAAAAGAATGTTTGAGATGCCACCCTCTAGATTTACAAGTGGCCTCAGTGTGAGATGTTCTTACTTACAACACACCACATGTCATGGAAATCCCCAGCAACCAAGTAACGAGCAAGCGGTGACTGACAGTGACTGACGGAAGAGGTACCTGACATATGTGCTTCCAGGAAGGCTATATATCAGTATATCAGTATATATCATATACCAGTGATGGAGTGCCAGTGATGCCTGTTGTGGGAAATGGTAAGCTTTCTGGTGAAGTGGCAGAAGTGCAACGTTGATGCAGTCAACTGCACTTTTTACATGAGCAAGTGGGCAAAGGCAAAACATTCTCCTGCCACCCTTTGCTTTTCGGCCAGGACTGTGACATGACTGTAAGAAACCAAGAAAAACGAGGGCACAGCCAGTCAGAGTATGCTGATCAGCTAGTTTCCAGGAAGGTGGTAGCATGTCTTAAAAAGGAATGTAGACAAATGACCACCTAAATGGATGAAAGTGATCCTGATCCCTTCCTGTACTTCGATCTAGTATGAAAAGGCAAGAAAAATAAAAAATGGAACCTTTGAATAGGTCTGAGGTCCTACAAGCATTTAAAAACGGTGCCTCCCTAATGGCAATAAACTCCAACGATTAAAAAAATAACTTTGGTTAGTACCATGGTGAGGAAGATGGTGTCCAAAGTAGTTTTCTACTCAAAGTTGGTCCATAGTTTGATATTGGATCCAGAGCAGAAATTAAACCTCCAGGGTCGTAGAATAGTGAAAAATGAGAAAGTAACAAGAAGAATAGAGAAGTTATTGTCAAATAATCATACAGGGCTCTTCAGCGTTCAGTTAAATCTGTCGCTAATGGACGGCCCTTGGGAGGTGCAAAGGAGGTTTGTAGGTTTCTGTAGCAGAAACCTAAAAGTTGCTGTCCCTCAAAATTACAATAAAAGTATAGAATGTGATCTAAGAGTTAGCCACAGATTTTCTTGTCTAAGTAATATTCATGCAGATGACTTATTTATGTTGAGCAATACTGATTAGGAAAGGTGTTGGTCAGAGGACCTAAGGATCCTTTTCTGCAATGTATTTAGATTAAGGAGATTATTAAATTCTGAATATCTAAACACACAGTTATGCAATAATTTGCTTCCAGGAGACATGATTATCTGGCATTATACCTGCTTTGATGGTTTAATACAAAACTGTAGGGAGGTAGATTGCCTGTTGGTTTCACTTACAAAATATCTACATTTCTACTAAAGATGTAAAGAACCACCCGTCTTATTTGGTCTAGCTCACAATGTCAAAATTTAAGACAGGAGCTGAGGAAGCTCCGGCAAAATAAGGGTGCAGCATTAAACGATGAAAGGGTTGAGAGACTTTGAGAAACTAAAACTGAATATGCCACCTTAATAAGAGGAAAAAAGACCATATTACAAAGCGAACTGGGCTGAAATATTAACAGTTTTAGCCTCAAAAGATACCAAGACATTTTGGAATCGGTTAGATTTCTAGCAGAGTTGCATACCACAAAAGTGGTCCTTCCTATGAACTGGTCAAGTCCTGATGTGAAACTTGTATCCTTGATGTCCCAACCAGCAACAAAAAATGTATAGCTTCAATAAACCTTACTAGGGCGATGGATCCTGATATTTTAACCCCAATAAATATTACCAACAACATCGATTGGTGGGCCAGTATCTTTCATTTAGCTTTTAATATACTCCTGAACTCTGTAAACCAGTAGCGTAACAAAGACCCCTACAGCCCCTGCAGTACGGTGTGGGGGGGCCCAAGTTCTAGAGGGCCTCTCAGCACAATACACTGTGGATCGGTAGCAGCCCCTGACTGGGTCCAGGGGGTAGGAGGCCACCTACAGGTACTTTGCAGGTGGCCATCTTAAGTTTTCTTACACCATTTCTGTAAACATCCCTGAAAGTTATAGAAGAGCAATAATCAACCCCATCTTAAAACAAGCATTTGCAATGCAGTGGGTATCCAGTTTGTTCAAGTTAGAGCTATTAGCATTTTAAACTCCTAACCGGAATTTTTGTGCCACATAAACTGACAATGAAAATTCATACAATTTCACATAAGGGGGACAATTTAAAGCGCCACACCATGAGCATGAAGGTGACTAATCAGAACCAAAAGACTGGTCTGGTTTCCCCTTTGGATAGTAATTAAAAAAAAAGCTGTGTAAAACCTTGAATTTGAGAAGGAGCCCTAGGATAAACAATAGAATTAAACTGGTAGTCATAAAAAGCACTCAATTAGTGCCCAGCGAGATCGCGCTGCCTACTAAATAAAGAGAAAAAGTAGTCCAGAAACCATACGGAAAACATGGAGCCTCGTATGTTTTCAGTAGTTGCCGGTGCTCAATACCTGAAAATGCAGGACGTATGCAAGCCTTTCAACAAATGAAATCAATTGATGGGCGTGACATGGGCATGGTTAAAAGCCCATAGAGAGATTACAACAGGGACAGAGCGCTTGCGTGCTCGACCCTAAAAAAACAGTCTTCTGACTTTTTATCGCCAAATTAGTTCAGTCGCGGTAGGGGGTCAAAACATTCACAAAATAAATCCTGCTTCATTCAAAGGATTTTGTCAATACCAATAGGCTAATACCTACTGAGCAAGGGGGGCTCAAAGAAGAGCACTGAACCATGAATCATTGCTTCATCCTTCAGGGCAAAGGGACAGAAAGTGACCTGAACATGAGAAAAACATTTTGTTGCTTCATTCACTTTCGATCGGCGTTCGATCTGGTCAACAGGAGGATAATATGTGAAACGTTAACTGGGACGAATATTCTGGGTAGTTCATTGACAGTGTTGAATTAACTTCATTGAGTGACCTGGGCCAAGTTTGAGCTCAATGTAAATATTGCTTCGTCAAAGGAAGTCCCAATTAACAGTGGCCTAAAACAGTGAGGCGTCCTTGCCCCCCTGTTATTTGAATTGTGCCTGGCTGACTTGCCAAAAATTTTACATAAAACGCACTTTCTTCCTTAGGATTGGGGATTGTCACTCACCTTATTTATTATATGCAGATGACTCGATGTGACTCAAGTAGGGCTTCAAACAAAATTGCATAATTTTAACCCCCATTGCAAAGTCAATTCACTTAACAATAAATAGAGAGAAAACAAATATAATTGTGACAGAAAAAAAATCAAGCCCTTCACGTTGTTGTACAAGAACCTCTCTCACATAAATATCTTGGTATCATATATTTAACCAAACAAAAAAAAATACACTGAAACAGAGCGTTTACATCTGTGGGAATCTAAGAAATGTAAAATAAATTTGGAGGCCCCTCAATAACCCTGGCGTTCACTGCCTATAAAGCTATGGTCTCTCCACAAATAATATATAGCGCAGAGATCATGAGTCTGGAGTCGAGACAAGTTGGGATGAAATGGAGAGTAATTGTCTTAAACCCCTTTTGGGCGTTCCACTAACTGCCGTGGCACAAGCAATCCAAGTAAAAATCGGTTTAACTTCTTGGAACAGTATTGAAGCAAACCTAACCTTGTGTTTCTGATACAGACTGCAATTGTGTTGTGTTCGAAAGTAAGTATCGATGCTCTGTGCGAAGGGAATGGGCCAGAGTGAGTTTGGCTGAAGTTAGGGTTGCCACCTGGCCAGGTTTTTACCGGCACCATGAGTATTTTAATGTCCTGGCCGGCCCAAAAAATAAACAAAATCACCAAAAGACGGTATTTTTAGCCCTTACTTGTACATACTTTAAAGAGTAAACATAAGTAGAAAACCTTTTGAATAATTAAAGTAAACATGGGCAGAAAAGGCATGTTGCAAACAAGGGTGGGCATAGTTTGCAGATATGTACTCTTCTGAATTCCGCGCAGTTCCCCAAAAAAACTGCTAAATTCCGCGGAGTTCCGCGTGCTGGCAGAGTTTTGCTCGGCCACCAAACTTCTTGCATTAACCCCCCATCTCCCTTGTACACCGTTGTTGTATGCAACAAGCGGTACAAACAGGACTTCAAATATAGAGTAAGCTCCTCCTGACTGGTTTACATTAGACATTTCGTTCTAATCTGTTGGGCGCCTCCGTAGCAGGGTAAGGTTGCACACTGGGTGATCCTTCACAGTACAGAGGCAGGCCTCCTCACACCCCCCAGTGGGGCTGCAAGCAGGCCCTGGGTGCTTCCTTCCTAGTGCAATGTTACGATTGGCACAGCGCTGGCCATCTGCCATCTGGCCATTCAGAGCCACTGCCTCTAATGTCCGGTCCCCGCTTCCCACGGTGATGCTGCCCTCGTAGGGTTGGGGCAGCTGCTCTTCAGGTCACGCCGTGGTGTCCGAGGGGACAGCCATCATGCTTGGAAGCTCTGGTTTGTGCACCTGGAGTCAGTGTTTAATTTGTAAATAAAAATGTGCCGGTGCCCAAAGCCCTCCTGTTAAACACGCGGCTGCTGCAATTAACTTTGCGAGCACCGAATACTGAGGCAGCATAATCCTGAAGCCATCTCGGGCCCTTTTATCCATTTACAGACACTCCTGCCCCTTCAGCTCACTCTTGCTTCTGCTTTCTCCCTTTGCGACTCCTTTTCGTTTTTCCCTTCCTCCGTCTTTCCCATATGTGTCTTTTGATTGCAGTAAATGCTTGAGGCAGAAAAAAAGGTGCCGGCCCTCAAAAATAAGTGCCAATGCTGTGCACTGAGGACAAAAAGCACAAATTAAGCACTGCCTGGAATATACCTGCCCACAAACTATGTGTGTCACTAGTCACTACTACCGACTTAGGCGGAAGGCTGTCAGTTTTTGTTTTAACATCTGCGTGACATTTTATATCTCACTAAGTGTTTTTAAAGTCCACTTTTTAAGTGTATTTCCAATGACGGCAGTGGCAGTCCCGGCTCTACTGTGCGCCCTTCTCCAGCTGAGGAGCTTTCTTTTCAGGATCACATAACAAAGCAATAATGGGCTGTCACCCCTCCCAAAGCCCAATAAATCAAGTGGCAACAATTCAGTAACTGTTCAGAGCACGAGGCAACTGTAAGAAGCGAGGCTCACGGTAGGGTAGAGCGGTATGTAGTGATCAAACTCTGGTGTAAGACTTATTTGAGATCTGCAAAGATCTACAAAAGTAACTTTTTGTAGGGCCTCGACTGGGCATAACTGTGCATACATATAGCAGCCTGTTAGCAGCAGGGCACTGTCTAACAAGCCTACACATGTTTTCTTCATGTGCCATGTTGCGAAGGAACACAAAAGGATGATGGACGGCGGGCTGAACAATGCAAACACTCAACCCCAGTCACAGATCTGGGTTCAATCTATCGTTCTTTTTCTCACCATGCCACCCTAGTTTGGACCCAGCCATATTCCAATCAGTCTTGACCCTGTTCTTCATGGAACAGTCCATCCTGAACTGCCAAGCCAGGTCTCTCTGGACCGTAAACAAGCATCCTGGGACCGGTTTCAGGGTATCACCTTTCATCAGCCAGGCTACCTTGAATCCAGTGGCACAGTGATCAAGGGCCCCACGTCCTGGCATACCCTTCCCACTTAGGGCAACTTTAGCAACACAAAAGGATGATGGACGGAGTGCTGAATAATGCAAACACTCACCCCAGTCACAGAACTGGGTTTAATCCATCGTTCTTTAGCTCACCGTGCCATCCCAGTTTGGACCCAGCCATATGCAAATCAGTCCTGACCCGGTTCCTCATGGGAACAGTCCAGCCTGAAGTGCCAAGCCAGGTCCTCCCTGGACCAGAAACAAGCATCCTGGGACGGGTTTCAGGGTATCACCCTTCACCAGCCAGGCTAGCTTGAATCCAGTGGCACAGTGAGCAAGGGATCCACATCTGGGCATACTCTTCCCACTTATGACAACTTTAGCAACACAAAAGGATGATGGACGGAGTGCTGAACAATCCAAACACTCACCCCCAATCACAGATCTTGGTTTAATCCATCGTTCTTTTGCTCACCATGCCACCCCAGACTGATTTGCATATGGCTGGGTCCAACATGGGATGGCGTGGTGAGCAAAAAACGATGGATTAAACCCAGATCTTTGTGACTGGGGGTGAATGTTTGATTTGCTCTGCATTCCGTCCATCATCTGTTCTTTTGCATATGTTGCGAAAGAGGCATGCTGGCAGCTCATTAGGTCTCTCCATAGAGACCAGTGGAGAGGCAAAGGGAGTTTGGACTATAAAGATGTGCCTGAGGCTTCACCTTGCCCGACGACTACAGTATCTTTCTTGACCTGAGGAGGACTTACGTCTCAATACCTGATTCATTCAAAGAAAAAAATGAATTCTGTTAAAGAAAATAAAAGTACTGTTTTTCTTTCTTCGTAGGGTGCAGTTTAATCTTTATAACGTAGCGAGCAGGTAATAGTATTTTCCCCAAGCTCAATACAGTACCTGCTTTATAAAATTGTTGCTCTGGCTTACGAACAGCATCTCGCTCATCATAAATATTGCGTGTGATGACTCCGAGCTCCAGCTGAAGGGGAGTAGAGAGAGTGTCCCTCACTCCCTGTTCGAATCCAATGGAGCCTGATGTCTGCAGATGAGAGTGCACATATGATAAACTTGCTGGGCACTAGGCGTGGTCAGTGCATATTGGCGTCATGACGTTGTTGATGTACTGCTGATCAATATGGGAAACTCAGGTGGGAGGGTGCGATTAAAACTCCGCTAAGCAGCTGAGGCAGTGTTTTTGCTGAACTCTGCACTCCAAGCGGAGCTAGAAGTAGCAAAAACTCTGATAAATCCACCGGCACAGCGGAGTTTACTACCCATCACAGTTGCAAATAAATACATTTGATTTTATTTAAAATCTTATTTAGTATCATATCATGGCCTTCATGGACTCCTAAAGTAACCAAATATCCGGTATTTTTCTCTTGAAAAGGTGGCAATCCTAGCTGGGGTTAATACAGGACATTTCACAAGTGATACCCCTATATATTGTACAAAAAGGTAAGTAACATCATTGCAGCTGTGGGTGAAAAAGAGAGGGTCTAGTGGGCATGCATAAATTGATTGCTAACACTGTACTGGAAGCAGGAGGAGGTTCTTAAAACCAGTTTTAACTAAGTGCGGTGTAAAGTTCAAATTAGAGGCAATGAGTTTTTTTTTTACATGATATGCAATTTCTAGATGACACTTGTGTAGTGGGTAGGTCTTTAGCAACCTTAGTCAGTTTAAAAACTCTGGTTGAGTTAGAGACTTTTTAAAGCTCAATTTTAAAACAATTGTTTTATTTTGAATGTTGATGTACCTATTTTAATGGAAGTTTTGCAAACAGCTTTTTAATTTCTATGTGCAATATATATGTACTGTGTTATTTTAAAAGAAGTTTGAAATCCTGTTTACTGCCTGAGCAACTTGAAAATATTGTGTCTCTTGGGACTCCATAGAACGTGATGAAACATCAATACTATTTTGTTTTTTTGCTTTAGTAGACTATGGTCTACGTAAACTTTGATTTTAATACTACTACTACTTGGTGGAATGGTAATAAACTGGTGCACACGTCTGTTGAAGACTCTCAGTACCTGATGCATGCATCAAGATTAGTTGGCTATGCAGTACATACATTGTCAGAGCTGACCGCCTGGAAAGACCCAGTTGCTAAGAAATGGAGTACATCAGTATTCTGACATGGACAGAGATAGCCTGGGAGCAGGTTGTAGGTGAATCAAGCTCCTTAGTCCAGTCTGCAACTATGTCAAAGAACACGTCAGGTGAGAAGTGGTATCTGGCTATGACTGTTTTCCTGGACAAATGAAATATGTGATTTACTGAGGAATTTATATGTTAAGATGAACAAAACTGTGTCAAGGGAGGACTAATCTTTCATTGAATCTGAAATTGTACACAGCATCTGTTTTTCAGATACCTATCAGCAGTATTTCCTCTATGTTTACAAGAATATAACATATCTGTTGTTTATTTCTGTGGCACTAAATGCACTTTTTATCAAGTCGGATGAAGGTCTGTGGACTGAAAATCGTCACCAGTTTGTAAGGAGAGGCATGTCTCACGCCAGATTATATAAACATATGGATAAAACCTTTAAGCTAGTAGTGTCTGGCTTCAGTTAGGCAAGATTTCACTGTAGCCGCAATAATAAATATTTAAAATCTACAGACCCTACGGGCGCAGCACCTCCATTGGTTTGTCTAAGTACACAAAAGCATTTGGAGGAGGAGGTTTTGTGATGTGTTTTATATATATATATATATATATATATATATATATATCTATATATCTATATATATATAGATATATATATATGTAGATATAGCTATATATAGATAGATATATAGAAAAATAAAATATATAGCGATATAGAGATGGGCACATATATATATATATATATATATATATATATATATATATATATATATAACCTACTAGCCAGTAGCTAGTTATAGTTAGGAACTAGTTTCCACAGGAAAAGCGTTTTTTGACTTGGCTATATCTTTGGCGCCGTTTGACAAATCTTCAATAAATGTTCCACAAAAAGTGTCTTGTTGGGTCTTGTTGTGCATGAAAAGTTTCGGGGTGATCCCTCAAGCGGGGGCCAAGAAAAAGAGGCGGGGTTAAAAAAGGGCATTTTACATGTTAATTCCCATAGCGATTTTAGACACGACTGCAGCCCGAACCGCTGAACAGAATTGCACCAAATTTGGCAGGAAGGTAAAGTAATAATATGTGCATCCAATCCAAAAGTATATACATATTTACAAATCAAGGGACACTGCCCAGTCCTCAATGTTCGTGGGCCACAGGGCCACGTCACAAAGTCCAAGGCCCCGTTTGACTCATGCAACAACACATAGAGAACAGTACAGGGGCATTGGTTAGAAAATAGGCAGGTACCTCAGGGGGACGGGGAATGGGGGGCACCCCAGCCGGAAGATGGAACAACACCACTGGTCCTGGAGGGGGCAACATGCCCTGTGCTTGGTCCTGGGGAGTGCAAGGCCACTGTCTCTCAAGTGGGTGATTTGCCCACTGCTTGGTCCTGGGGAGTGCAAGGCCACAGTCTCTCAAGTGGGTGACTTGTTTGCATGCTCTGGAGGGGGCAACATGCCCTGTGCGCTGTCCTGGGGTGTGCAAGGCCACAGTCTCTCAAGTGGGTGACTTGCCCTCATGCTCTGGAGGGGACAACATGCCCATTGCTCTTTGTCCTGAGGAGGATGGGATGAGTGGATGGCTTCTCCACTGGTTCTGGAGAGGGCATCGTGCCCTGTGATCTTCATCCTGGGGAGGATGGGGTGCATGGATGGCTTTCCCAGTGATCTGGAGGGGGCATCGTGCCCTCTGATTTTCATCCTGAGGAGGATGGGGTGAGTGGATGGCTTCTTCACTGGTTATGGAGGGGGCATCGTGCCCTGTGATGCAGGTCTTGGGAAGTGCAAGGTCACAGTCTCTCAACTGTGTGTCAATCCCACAGGATTTGCAGGGGCAGCCCGCACAACAGCCCACGGACGCAGGACTACATACTGTCCGCTGGCAATGACGGCTGCTCAGTGGTGGTGATGGTGATGTTGCCGCTGGTGGTGGGGGGAAGCTCCTGCCCATCCCCTACAGCCTCGGACGGCTGCCCACTGCTGGTGGTCGTGCTGCTGCTGCTGGTGGTGGGGGGAAGTTCCTGCCCATCCCCTTCAGCCTCGGACGGCTTCCCACAGCTGGTGCTGCTGGTGGGGGGGAAGCTCCTTCCCATCCCCTGCAGCCTCGGACGGCTGCCCACCGCTGGTGGTCGTGCTGGTGCTGCTGCTGGTGGTGGTGGTGGGAGGAAGCTCCTGCCCATCCCCTGCAGCCTCGGACGGCTGCACCACCATGGTTGGTGGTGGGTGCCCCAACTGAGTGCCAGCACCAGGACCCTTGTCCTTTCTGCCTGCGGGTGCAGGCCCCTTGCCCTTCCTGGCAGCAGCTGGGGATGGCTCCTTGCTTCTCTTGGCAGCAACTGGGGATGGCTCCTTGTTCCTCTTGGCAGACGCTGGGTGTGGCACCTATACCTTCATGGTAGCAGCTGAGGGTGGCACCTTGACCTTCCTGGCAGCACTTGGGGCAGGCAATCTCTCAGTGTGGCTGCCTTGTGCCCAGGATCCCTTCCCACCACTAGTTGCTGTGGACACTACTGGGCCCGTGGACTGGGTGGCTGAGATGCTTGCTGGGTTTTACACACCCTGGCCTGACGTGAAGGACGTTGGGGGAGAGGTAGGGAAGAGGGCAATGGTGGAGAGGAAAAGCTGCTTAGGGAAACTGGGGCAGGAACAGAGAGAAGGACTGCGAGTGGAGGAAGAGGGAGTGGTTGTAGGAGGTGTCTGTCTGCTGTGTTTGAGTGCAGCTGCATGGGATGGATGCTGTTGTAAGGTGGACGGCTGTTGGGTGTCTGAGTGCTTGCGTTTGTGTGCTATGGGAGGGGGGTGACAGACACAGTGGGAGAGGACACAGGGGACGTGTGCATGGATGTTTGGGTGGTGATTGCCAGTAAGGTGTGTGTTCTGATAGGTGTGCTGGTGCTGGAGGTTGTGGATGAGGATGTAGTGCATGCAGGTGTGAGTGTATACGGAACTGGGAGGGAGGTGGAGAAGGAGGAGGAGGAGGAGGGGAACACAGTGGAGGCAGTGGATGTTGGTATGTCTGCATGTGGAAGGCGTTTGTGTGAGTGCCTGTGGGATGATGTGTGGTGCTTGTGTTTGCCATGTCCACTCTTGTGTGTTATCCTGTGTGCATGCTCGTCTGCCTGTGTGCTTGGGATAGGTTGGGGTTGAGGGGAATGGGATTGGGTAGAGGAGGGGGGAGGGTGGAAACAGGGACAATGGCTGCCATCAAAGAGGAGGCCAGAGCCTGGATTGATCGGTTGGGCCGCCAAGCCAGTGTGTTGCATTTGGGCTGCCAGCCCCTGGATGGCATACACAATGGTTGACTGCCCTACAGAGATGGATCTCAGGGGGTCAATAGTCTCCTCACTCAGGGCAGCAGGGCTAACTGGGGCAGGGCCTGAGGTGCCTGGAGCAAAGGAGATGCCCACCCTCCTGGGTGAGCGGGCAAAGGCAACTCGCTAAGGGGCTGGTGGGAGGGTGGTGCTGGTATAGGGGTGGCTGCTGTACCTGTAGCTGGGGTACGCACAGAGGTGTCCGCCACCACCACGGAGCTTCCATTGGAGGAGGTATCCATGTCTGAACTGTCCCCTCCTGTCTCTGCCATGGTGCTCCCCTTGCCCTCCGTCCCACTGGTGCAGTCACAGTCGGTGGGGTCTGCCTCCTGGGTCCTGTGGGATGCAGCTCCCTCTGACACCGGTGCCTCTGCTCCTCCACCAGATGATGCTAATGCACATAAGGACAGGATGAAAAAACAAGAAAGGGGGGAGTGAGACAAATTATACACTTGGTCAATGGCTGCACCAACACTACCGTTAGCGTACACAGCACCCTCACACGCAGGGAACAGCCCTACCCACTATGCATGGCACTACCAGTAACAACGCTTGTCGCCAGGGCATGGGGAGGGACACATACCACCCACTACATTATGCCTTGGACCCACACACCCCTGCCCAGTAGTGGATGCCTACTAGCTAGGTTGGAGGAATATCACATCAGAACCCTGCTCAACATGGGACTTACACTGCAATGTCAGCCCTGGCCTAGGGGCACCCACAGGCACACTTCCCCCACCTGGATACCACCCCACCAGGCATAAATAGTAATGATGGGCACTGTACTCACCCCCTTGTTGCTGCTGTGATGCCCCCAAGGGCCCATCCAGCGCAGGATAGGCCACCACCAGTATGTGGGCCATCAGGAGGGTCAGGGTTCGACGGGCACCCCTTCCTCGTTGGGAGGCCATCCACAGCTTCCATGCCCAGCATCTCAGGTCCTCCCACCGTTTCTGAAAGTGGGTGCTCCGCCTGCCATAGACCTCCAGGGTCCACACGTCCTTGGCGATGGGATGCCATATACCCTTCTTTTGATGGGCGGCTGACCTCCAGAGGAAATATACACAGGGAAAGGCATTAGTCAGACCGTCCTGCCTGTTACACTCATGGCCCACCATAGCCCACCCATCCCCTTATGCACAGACATGGCCCAGCAAACATGCTGCACGCTACCCAGGGCCCATCCACCAACCCCTCCCTACACAAGGCCTTCACACACAGCACTCCATGCATTCATGCCCCATGCATTGTGCTCACAGTGTACTCACCTGTTGGTCAGGAGGCCCATACAGCAGTCCATACTGGGGTAGGACCCCATCCACCAGTCACTCCAACTCCGCCGAGGTGAAGGCAGGGGCCCTTTCCCCAGTTGCATGGTCCATGGTAGGTTCCAGACACAGGTCACAGCAGCATATGCAGTGTAGGTCCTCTCCTGTTGAAGGTCAGGTAGCAAGTGAGTGAACAGATAGAAAATGGCAGTGATGTCCACGCGCTGCATACCGTCACCGCCAGCGTACATCTCCATTGGCCACTGTACTCCATAGGGCACAATAATAACCAATGAGGAGTTGCAGGGCGGTTCCCGACCACCTCCCATAACGGCGCACAATGTCAGCAGAATTACCTCACTTTCACCTGTCCCTCCATACAGGACAGGCGGACGCCATTTCAAGGGGGGGTTGACCATGGATCCTAACTGCATCACAGATCAAAATTGTACACTCAAGACATATGCCACTAAAACATTAATAAATCACATCATGCATTGAATTGTAGTGGCTACAATGTACAGATTATCACCAGCTCCTCACTCTTTTGCCTCATAGATTGCACACGCTGTGGATGTATAGGAGATGGAGACATCCCCTGGTTGACTTGGCAACACTAGAGGACAGGCACATTATCCTCACCTACAGACTTGACAGGGAACCAATCACAGAGCTGTGTGCCCAATTGGAGCCTGACCTGATATCTGCTATCTGTCACCCCACTGGGATCCCCCTCTTGTGCAAGTGCTATCAGTTCTCCATTTCCTGGAAACTGGTTCTTTCCAAGTGACAGTGGGCTTGGCAGCAGGAATGTCACAGCCAGTGTTCTCAAACGTCCTGACCAGAGTGTTGTCCGCCCTGACTAAACACATGTGCAGCTACATTGTTTTTCCCTAAGTAGAGGATTTGGCCACAGTGAAGGCTGACTTCTATGCAATGGGACATATCCCCAACATAATTGGGGCGATTGATGGAACACATATTGCATTTGCCCCCCCCTGCCAAAATGAACACGTCTTTAGAAATCGTAAAAGTTTTCACTCGATGAATGTGCAGATAGTGTGTTTGGCGGACCAGTACATCTCCCATGTCAATGCTAAGTATCCAGGCTCGGTGCATGATGCTTTTTTCCTGAGGAATAGCAGCATCCCAAATGTGATGGCCCAACTCCAGAGGCACAGGGTGTGGCTAATAGGTGAGCCCTGGTTCCCATCCAGTAAATGTTTGTGTATGGGTATGGTGTGAGCCATATGGCATAGTGTGTGGCTAACAGTTGTCCCTCGATATTTGCAGGTGACTCTGGTTACCCCAACCTCTCATGGCTACTGACCCCTGTGAGGAATCCCAGGACAAGGGCAGAGGAATGTTACAATGAGGCACATGAGCTAACAAGAAGGATAAAAGAATGTACATTCGGCCTCTTGAAGGCCAGGTTTCGGTGCCTCCATCATACAGGTGATCCCTGTGCTACTCACCCAAGAAGGTCTGCCAGATACTCGTGGCATGCTGCATGTTGCATAATCTTGCCTTGAGATGCCATTTGCCTTTTCTGCAGGAGGAGGAGGAGGCTGGAGATGGACGTGTGGCAGCAGTGGACCTTGTGGACAGTGAAGATGAGGAGGAAGAGGATGAGAACAACAGAACTGCAGTGATACGTCAATACTTCCAATGACACACAGGTAAGACAGTGTAACTTCACATTTCATTGACAGTTTTGTGTTTGACATTGTCACTTGCAGGCTGTGAGTTCCCACTTCTATAGCCACCCACTGTACCCTTTGGCAACTCTTTTTGCAGATGTTGGTGCCCCACTATCGCTCCTGGTGTGTTCACGGCAGCCAGCTAC
Source organism: Pleurodeles waltl (assembly GCF_031143425.1). Classification (NCBI taxonomy): domain Eukaryota; kingdom Metazoa; phylum Chordata; class Amphibia; order Caudata; family Salamandridae; genus Pleurodeles; species Pleurodeles waltl. The sequence continues at coordinate 1,329,964,545 of NC_090447.1, read as the reverse complement.
CGGTCTTCCCTATGTATACATTAATGTACAGTTGAATTGCAATGTTTAAACCTTGTTAAATGAATACATACTTAAATCATTTGACATACTCCATACTTGTATTTTTTCAAAGGGTGTTTATTTAAGTGCTAAGAAGTAGAGGGGCAAGTGCAATGGACTGGGTTGATGATGGAGGAAAGTCCAGGGTAGAGTCCAGTCTATTGGTAGCACAGGTGAATTGTCCCAGGGTGCTTAGGAAGGGGAGCAATGGCAGTTCAAGGTGGACAGGGTGACAGAGTGGGACACAAGGGTGACAATCAGGAGAGTCTTATTTCCTGGCGGGGGCTTGACAATAGTCTCTGGGTTCTGCCTGGATCACAGGGAACGTTTGCGGGGTGGTTCTCCTTCTGCATGGGGAAGGGTGCTGGTGGCCTGTTGGTCCTGTGGTGGGGCATACTGTCCACTAGCGGCAGCAGAAGTGGAGGGCTGGTCGATGGAGTGGCTAGGGGCAGGGGCCCGCTGGTGTGACACTGCCTCCCTCAAAATGTTGGCCATGTCTGCCAGCACCCCTCCAATGGAGACCAGGGTGGTGTTAATGGACTTCAAGTCCTCCCTGATCCCCTGGTACTGTCCCTCCTGCAGACCCATGTTCTCCTGCAACTTGTCCATGATCTGGCCCAGCGAATCCTGGCAATGTTGGCATGCTCCCAGGATCGCGGTGAGTGCCTCCTGGAGAGTCGGTTCCCTGGGCCTGTCCTCCCCCCGGCACACAGCAGTCCTCCCAGCTTCCTTGTTGTCCTGTGCCTCTGTTCCCTGAACTGTGTGCCCACTGCTACTGACCCCAGGTCCCTGATTGTCCTGGGTATGGGTGGGGGGGTGCCCTGAGGTCCCTGTAGTGGTGGGCACACTGCTGATTGGTGTGTCCTGGGGACAGAGGTATGGGCCCGCTGCGTGGGTGCTTTAGTGGTGTTTCCTGAGGGGGAGGCTCTGTGGAGGTGTGTGACTATGCCTGGGTTACCGATTGTCCGGAGGTCCCTGATGGTCCAGGTTAGTCATCCAGATCCAGGCGAGCACAGTCACTGTCATCACTGTGGGCCTCTTCTGTGGGGGGACTGGATGTTGCTGGCACCTCTTCTCTGGTGACATTGGCTGGGATACCTGTGGGGATGTATATGCAGTATTATTATTTCAGTGTGTGGCATATTGTGCATGGGTGAGTTGCCCTCTACGGTTGTTATTGCCCTGGCAGCTTTTCCTTGTGTGAGTTGTTCTGTGGTGGGCTAGGTGATTCTCTAGTGTGCATCCTTTAGTGATAGGTGTCCATGCAGGGATGTGAGTGGTGTCCATGCATTGGTGGTGCATGCTGGGCTTGGCATTGGGATGAGTGGGTTGTGATGGTGGGGTGTGTGGGAGGTGGTGGAGTGATGGGAGTGGGGGTAATTGATGGCATGCAGGTAGGGGGGTGATAGTAATAGAGAGTTGACGTATCAGAGTCCAGTCGTCCTCCTACTCCTGCCAAGCCCTCAGGATGCATTATTGCCAAGACTTGATCCTCCCATGTTGTTAGTTGTGGGGGAGGAGGTGGGGGTCCACCGCCAGTCCTCTGTACTGCGAGCTGGTGTCTTGCTGCAATGGAACGCACCTTCCCCCGTAGGTCGTTCCACCTCTTCCTGATGTCATCCCTTGTTCTGGGGTGCTGTCCCACGGCGTTGATCCTGTCCATGATCCTCTGCCATAGCCCCATCTTCCTAGCAATGGATATCTGCTGCACCTGTGCTCCAAATAGCTGTGGCTTCACCCGGATGATTTCCTCCACCATGACCCTTAGATCCTCCTCAGAGAATCTGGGGTGTCGTTGTGATGCCATGGGTGTAGTATGAATGGTGTGGGTGAGGGTGTGTAGGGTGATGTGTTGGGGTGTGTGATGTAAGGTGCGTGGGTGGTGTAGAGGTGATGGTGGTATGTGGCTCTGGTTGTGTGAGTGGTCTTGCTGTCTCTCTCTGTTGGCAATGGTTTGTAATCATAAAGGGGTGTGGGTAGTGTGGGTGTGTGTTTTATAGTGGTGTGGGTGTTGTGTGCTTATGGGTGTCAGGTGTGTGTAGTTTGAATTGTCCAATGTGGTGTTGTTTTGTATGTGTGTGTGTATTTTGAGCACAGTGGTATGTACCACCAATGGTTTACCGCCATTGAATGTCCGCCATGGTGATTCGTGTGTCATAATGTTGTGGCCGTTGTTCTGTTGCCGTAACGGTATAGGTTTTGATACCACCAGTTTATGGCTGACCTTTTGTGTGGCGGAGTTGTGTCTATGGCTGTATAGTGACGGATTGGTGTGTGTGTCATAATATGGTGAACGGATGTCTGCAGCGGTGGTATGTTGGCGGCAATCAGCATGGCGGTAAGTGGGATTTACCAACAATTTCATAATGAGGGCCATATTCTTTTTGGGCTTTAGACATGGGGAGATTTAGTGATTTGCCCAGAACCACGGGATATAGAGCTGATGCCGAAACTTAAACCTGGTTCCCCTGTTGCAAAGTATGCAGCTCTGGCCATAATATCACATTCTCTCCTCTAAGTGCAACATATAACCAAGTGATCAACTGGATAAAAACATCAAGATAGCTAATAGTTTAAAAGTGCTTTATCTTTATTTGAGAACTCAGAAAATATTTCCTCATTTTTGTTTTTTATAGCACTAACTATAATTTCAGTGGGAATTTATAATTTCTAAAGGAAATGCTTTAGGTATTACAGCTTTGATTACATCAAGATGATGTCAGGTGTCCCACACTTTTGTAATAAATAGCAAATGTTAATAATTTAGGAGTTAATTAGGAAACTGTAGGGAGGCAGATGTCAAGGGCACGGACTCAGGTAATTGAGGGCAGGAAGGAGGGTGCAGATGCAACAATTTGACCAGGCTGGGCAGGTGAGAGGGGCAGTTACAGCACAATGAACCTTGGAGGGCAGGGCCAACAAACCAACCATGCACGACAGGAGAGAGAGGCTGTGGCAATATAACAGACCATTGAGGGCAGAAGGAAGAGGCAGTGGCAATACAACCATACATGCCAACAGACCCAATTCAGTCAGGAAACTCCCAATGTATTTTAAGCCTAAGAGGGTTTTATTGTATCTGTCTCCTGTCACAAATCTCTTGCTTTTCAATGTAAGAGAATATGGAAAATCAATTCCCCAGGTTTTTCTTTCAAAATCTCCCTCTTACTAAGTTCAAAATGTTGACAAGTATGGTACATTGGATCACTGAGGGCAGGGGAATGGGGTAGGGACACTGACTCGGAAAACAGAGGGCAGGAGGAAGATAGTGCAGCACAACAGACCATGCAAAGCAATAGGGATGGGGTAGGGCCACACACAAGGACAACAGAGAGCAGAGTAGAAGGAGGCAAGGGCAGCAAGCTGACCATACCGAACAGACAGGAGGGATAGGTGCAGCATAACAGATCATGAAGGGAAGGAAGGAGGGGGCAGGGGCAGAACAACGAACCAGACAAGGCAGGAGGGAGGAGATAGGGGCCTGCACATGTCAAATGGAGGGCAGGAGATAAGGGGGCAGTGCTGGAGCAGCAAGCTGACCATGGAGGGCAGGCAGGATGGGCAGTGGAAGAACAACACACCATGGAGGGCAACAGTGAGAGTATAATGGCATACACACAGGCACAGAGGAAAGCTGAGACGGGGTCAGGTGCAACTAGCAAACCACATAGGCCAGGTAGGAGGGGCTGTGGCAGCACAGAAGGCCATGCATGGCAAGTTGGGGGATTAGTGCAGCACAATGGCCATAGTGGGCAAGAGGGAGGGGCAGTCACAAAGGGCCACAGAGGACAGAAGGAATGGGTAGGGACTGGACACAGGCAAGAGAGAGCAGTTCAAGGGGCTTCACAACAGACCACGTTCTGCAGGCAGGAGGAGCAGTTGCAGCACAACAGAGAAGGGCCAGAACGTAGTGACAGCAAAATGGACCATAGAGGACTGGGGAGGGGATAGGGGCATGGAACTCAGACAGGCAGGGTGAAGGTGGCTGGGACAACTCAACAGAACACTCAGAGTAGATAGAAGGGGCAGTGGCAAGTCCAAGGAATATGGTGAGCAAAAAGGAGGGAGCAAGGGCAAGCAAACAGGCATTGGAGGGCAGGAGGAAGGAGGGTAGGGGCAGCAAGTTAAGGACAGAGGCTAAGCAGGAGGGCAATGATGGGGCAAATAACTGAGCAATGAATGGTAGGAGGAGTGGACAGGGACCTTAAGCTAAATGGAGGGCAGTGGCAGAACATCAGACCATACAGGACAGGAGGTAAGTGGCTGAAGCATGGACTCAGACAACAGAGGGTAGGGATGAGGTAGATGGGACAGAAAGCTAACTTTTCAGGGTAAGCGGAAGGGCAGCAACAGAACAATGGCCACACAGGGCTGTAACGAGGGAGCAGAGTCATGGACTTGGACAATGGATGGTGGGGGGGGCAGGAGCAGCAAGCTTGGGTGGGGACAGCACAATGCCAGACCAGGCCCTGTGTTCAACTCCCCCCCCCCACCCAATGCACATTGCAATGGGCATTTTACTTATTGTTAAAAAAAAATACAAATTCACAGAAAAAAACAAAGATTATCGGGACATTATAGTTAGGAAATAGAATTTAAAAATCTTATAAATTCACTAAAAAAGACGAAGATTACATGGACATTAACGTTTTTTAGTAAGTAGGCATTTCTCTGCACTTACTGCTCTCTGTGCCTTACAGCCTATCTCCAATCCATGTCTGGTCTGTCCTGGTTGACAGCTCCCCTTGTGTATTCCACCCAGACAACCATAAACACAGGACATTCAGCTGCATCTGCATACTGATGGGCCTTCCTGGGCAGGAAGGGTGGATGGTCCCTCACATACACCTCAAAGGGTAGTGGCTTGACCCCACACAAAGGAATGATAATCCCCTGCTGATCTCCTGCCAGTCAGAGTTGGGTTGAAAGGGGACCTGGTGCACTTCAAACTATTCTTTGAAGTCTCCTCCACTTCAAAGGCACATTTGGGTGTATATATACCTCGTCTATGACCCTCTAAAAATCAGACACTTCTGCACTTACAACTGGACTTTGTCAGAAGGATTGCAGTGCTGGCCAAAGGTCTCAAGTGGACTGCTTTTCTAGAAGGGCTGTTCTTCTGCTTGTTGATCTGCTGCCAACTGCTCCCTGACTCTGCTGGAAGGACTTTGCCTTGCCATCACAAGTGATCTCCAAGGGCTTTTTAGCTTGCCTTCTGTTAACAAGTCTCAGGGGCATCACAGACTTCACCTAAAAGAGAAAATCCATACCTTAACGGGCTGCACTGGAGAAATTGACACAATGCCTGTCTCATGGCTGAAAATGGATGCACAGGCTGCAGAATCGATGCAGCGTTTGTTTCATCGCATTCCATCATCACAGCGTGTCTGGATTTATCATGCATCGTCGTTGGGCACTAGTTCTTCACTGTACTCCACACCACGCTGAGGAACCGAGGCCATGTGTCTGGAAATCGACACATCGCCTTTCCTGCAAGGAAAGAATCAACGCATCACCTCACCTGCTAGCAAGGAATCGACGCATTGTGTCACCAGCGTAGGAAGCATTGATGCATCACCTCCTCTGCTCAGTAGGGGATTGATGCATCACTTTACTTTCTGGCGCCTCACCATTTCTGTGGATCGCATTGGCTTTGTTTTTGACACAGCCCAGGTACTTTGTGCTAAAGAGATACATCCATTGATTCCTATGGGTTAAGACCTACTTAAACCGCTAAAAAGTGATAAATTGACCTGTGTATATTGGACCTTTGTCTTTTTTTATTCAGATAAATATTATCTATTTTTCTAAACTGGTGTGGAGTACTTTTGTGGTGTTTTTACTGTGTTAGTGTCTGAGTTATTGCACAAATACTTTATACATTGCCTTATAAGTTAAACCTGCCTGTCCTGTGCCAAGCTGCTGGAGACGAGCACAGGATAATTTAGGTTGTGTTGTGTCTTTCCCTGACTAGGATTGTGGTCCCTTCTTGGACAGGGTGCATACCTCTGCCACCTGGAGAACCATTGTCTAACAACTTCTATATAAACCTGTGTATGCTATGCTTTGTCTACCAGCATGACTGGGGATGTTATTATGGGGATGCACAAAACAGTGGTCCCACAATGAACCAAATGGTTGTGTGAATATGTCCTCTAGCATATTTGGATAAGAGGCTCTTCTTCTGGTCAGATTTGGCTGCCTAAGTGGTGCATCTTCCGAGTCGCCATTTAAATGGTTCTGGTACCATTTAAAACATCTTATCTTTGGGCATTTCTACTTGGGAGCCATAAGGTTTTCCACTGTTGCTTAGAGTGTGTTGCACTTCTGCCCTTCCCAGCTGGGGAGGAGGACTCTTCTGACTTCCTCTCAGTTCAAATGGTTGATAAGCAATAACCCTGCCATATGTAGATCCCATAAGTTGAGTGTGTTCAGGTCCCAGCTCTTGGATATCATCTTATCTAAATTACTTCATTATAGATATGATTGTCTAGTACATGCTTTTTTTCTCAGTGTCCAGTTCTGAATGGCACTTGCTGACAGTCACCTGTTCTTGTACCTATAAAATGTAAGCACTGAATAAAGAATGTTTTTAAAAAAAATAGTGTATTGGCTTCTGGACAGAAAAAAAGTTGGCACGATTTTGTACATGGTTCTGTCCAGATGGGTGTTGTGCTGGTTGTGCTTTTAATGTATTTTCTGATTAGCCTATCAACAATATCCATTATCCAGGATAAATATGTCAAGAGCCTATGCATTTTAGCATAGATATGGACATACAATGGTAGCAGAAACAGTCCCATCAGCTTTCCAAACTCAGATTGAGATCGAGCTCCCAACCAGTCTGGGAGGGCCTGGGATCTGATTACTGTAACCAAGGTATTGTCTGACTGAAATAGCATGTCCTAAATATCTTTTACAAAAATAAAAATGTTGTTCCTGGACTTAATGTTAGAAAATCTACAACCAAAATGACTGAAAAGAATTGCAAGCAAATTAAGACATTTTCAGACTATGTCACCAGTTCCTAACAGCTCTCCATCTATTCACTTGTAAGTAGGAAGGTAGAAACGGTGGCTAGCCCCACAGCCTGAACCCTTTTTGTCATTTGTTTAGTTCACAGCTGTAAGCGGTATGGCAAACAATTGAATGATATTTTGTGTTACAAATTATTCAATCTTGCTTATTTTAAATAAGTACACTTGGAATTCTTTCAAAGCTTATACACATTGAAAATCCAAGGTCTAACAAGTGGTAAGGAGTTTAGTGTTCTAAAAATGGAGTGCCCAAAACTACATTTTTTTTTCACCTGATCCCCAAAATACAGAAAATGAGAAGCAACCTGATGGCAGATCCATAATAGCAGTGCAAGAAGGGACTATTTCAGAATGTCTCAAGATACACTGATTACTTTTTGAAGCCATTTGTTTAGAATTTACCCTGTTACGTTAAGGTCACAACTGATTTTCTAAAAAGAATCTTTGCTGTAAGCTGGGAACAGACATGCTACTCATGAACCTGGATGTTTTATCTTCATAACAACATAGTGATGGTTTAAGAGCAGTGGGTCACTTTTTGAGAGCAAGACCTAGCAGGTTTACAAATGCACTTTGATGATTCTGACTTTGATTGAATGGTGACTGAAAAGGAAAATATTTTTCTTTAATAACGACACATTTGCACAACAATATGGAACAGCTATGGGAACCTGCTTTGCCCCTGGCTATGCTAATATGCATATGAACTATTGGGAGAAGCAGGTTCTCAATAGCCCCCCTCTTGACAAATGGATGGGCAACATCATACTATGGGCCCACTTTATAGATTATGTTTTTGTTACTTGAAAAGGGGACTGAATACTAGCCAATCTTTTTGTCTCAGAAATTAATAAGAATGATCTACTCTTGAGGTTTACCAGTACAATTAATAATAAGGAAGTGGAAGTTTTGGATGTGAAATTAATTGTTGATCAGAATATGTTGGCGTCTACACTTTTCAGAAAACTGAGTGCCAGCAATAGTACTCTGCATGCTGATACCTTTCACCCTACTCCCCTCAAAAAGAGTATACCATATGAGGAACTTTTAAAAGCCAAAAGAATTTGCAGTACTGTAGAGGTATTTGAGAACATTAAAGAGGATATATTTAAGAGATTTGAAGTGAGAGGTTATAGTAGCAAAACACTTGAGGCTTCTAAAGGTAGGTTAGAAGGAATGATTTATTATTCAAGAACTCTAAAACACAACCTAAGAGGTATATGTGTACATTCATTACATCATCCTACACTGAACATGGTACCTTTACACCTATACTTAATAAACATTGGCACCTACATATGAGTGACCATGTGATTGGGAAAGTCATATCAAGAAGACCACTCATTACTTTCAGGAGAGTAAAATTGACGAGGGACATTTTGGTGAGAGGTGACGTGGGAACTGAAAAACAATCTTGGTTATAACTCAAAGATGGATTTACCAGGTGTAGTGGGTGGAAAGCATGCACACACTGTGAGAGCATAACAGAAATAATGTGGCAAGGCACAAACATCAGAAAAGATCAGAGGATATTACACTTGCAAAAGTGACCGTGTGATCTATATTTTGAAATTTACATGTCCTAAAATGTACGCAGGGACTACTACCTTAGCCGTAAAAGAATTCTAAAACATTTTAGAGCTATAAAAAATCATGATCTAACTTACCTGGTAGCAAGACACTTCCATGTAATGCATAGAAGGGAAGAAAAGAAGATGTGATAAAGTGCAATTGATGGGATCTTTAATGATTCTCAAGGGGGCAATAGTGGAAAAAAAGCTGAGTTTGGAGTCAAGGTACATCCTTGCATTTGATAGCAAAGAACCTAGGTGACTAAACTGCAATGAAGAGCTGTAAGTCCATCTTCAAGGGAAAAGAGGATGACCCCACGTGGGAATGGAATTTTAGTGCAACTGTTGAGTATATTTTACTGTAGTATGAGGTTTCATGAGAATGTGTTTGTTGAATATTGTTGTCTGCTTGTTGTTTTGTGCAGTAATATTTTAACATGTAATTTGTTTTTCTAATTGTCAACTCAGTAAGATCTGTGTTTTCTATGCGGTCAGGATACCTGTATCCTGACCCCATATATGTCTTTACACTGTTTTTCCCACCCCTCAGACAATGTGAGAAACAAAATGGCGATCACAGCGGTTCTGCGGCAAGCTAATCAGGGCCTCACTTTTCCCCTGGATCCACAAATCCTCCACGAGTGAATCTGCGCCTCTAGCTATTCAGATTTCTTTTTCCTTTAGTAGCTCTGAAACTACTGAATAGATTTACACCAAATCACAAAAAGCACAATCTGTGGACCAAGCTCTAGCTTCCTAACAAATGTAGTGTAATTCCATATAGCACTTCAGGCTGTAGCTGTGTCTAAAAAATGCAAAATCACAATAGACACAGAATGAATAAAAGTGTTTTGGGACCCCCCTTTTTCTCAGCCCCCGCTTTACGAACCACCTCAAAACATTCAAGACAGCAGCTAAAATAGTTTCAATTTATTTTGACTTTTAAAAAATGTATATAAATGTAACTTTATGTTACAAAATTGTATATTTAAAATAAAATACATATGATTTTATGGTAAAAAAATAATGATACACTTTTTAAATTGAAAAATAAATGTAATTTATTTTAATAAATAACTAAATTAATTTAAATTAATTCTATACATAACTTTTCTAATTGTTATCAAATAAGAAAATATAAACCTTCCAATTTATGTGGGCTCTGTTTATAAATATTTACATTAATATTTAATTTAAATTAAAAAAAAATCTACTTTTTATTTCCACACTTTAATCAACTTTTTACATTTTCTCTATACTATACCATGTGGCTACCTCCGGCCCAGTAGCAGAGAACTCTGCTTTCATGTGAAAAGTTAGTAGTTGTAACTTTACACTACTACTTTAATTTTTAATTAAAATATTTAATTAATATGAATGAATAGGAAAAGCACTCTAAGGCTGTCTTATGTCCTGGCAACTGCTCCTGTCCACTTCCAGGTTGCTAATCCCTGATTAGTAGTTAGCAGATAACACCTATTTGCTCTTCCTGGGACCAGAGGCAGACTCTTGTCCTCTCCACCAGATGTGGTAACTCTTCAAGCCAAAGATGTGTATTCTAGCTCTGTAGGTGTGTGAGTAGTAAAACTGACTTTTAGCAAGTTATGGCTTAGGTCACCCAAAGTACATTTTTCTTAAGCTATTTTTTCCAGTCAATTTAACTAATAAATCGGGCTTATTTTGAAAATTAGGTAGGAAATAACTTTAAAGCACTTTTCTAGGATTTTCCTAGACAGTAATATCAAAATGAAATATTTTAATCACAACCAGGCCTGTTCTATGGAAAATGTAGAAGGACCTACACAGTGAAATAGCTTATAGGCCTTAAGTCACAGTGATGCACACTTTTTAAAGTGACCATTTTTTTTTATTAGGCACCCTGCTTGGTGGACTTACAAGGGGGAAAAGACCACTCAGGTACCTGTAAACCCAGTTGCAACCTGGGTGTTATGTGTTATGTAATATCTGTAACAAAGTCTCAACAGGTATCATTAAACAAAATTATTTTTTTAATGAATTTAATTGCACTGAAAAAGCACTCATTAAAACCTTGATATATTTATATTTCTAAAAAGAACACATAAAATGAAATAAAGTTAGAATCATACCTGTTGAGACATTGTTACAGATATCATTTGCGAGCTTACAAGGATGATTTATTAAAACATAAAAATAACTTTCCTACATGGCTACGTCACTTTCCCTAGTCATGTGTTCCTTCACTGCCTTTAAACTGCAGCTCAGACAGAGCATAGTGGTGCTCTTGGCAGAGATATTTTTGCCATATATTTGGATGGTGTAAATACGCACTGCAGCCCAAATGCGACAAATTAACTCCAACGTCATTGGTACATTTTCTCTGCGATCTGCTACAAACTTACAGGACAGTAAAATAGAGTGAAACCAATTTTACCAATACCATTGTAGGGCCAGAACACACAGTCTGTGGCACTGACAAGCAGTGTCACAGTGCACAGAATCCTAACATCAGCAAAAGTAGGGTCCAAAAAAAGTGAAAAATCTGGGATTGACCATACAGAAAAGGTGAATTCATTACAAGAATATATAAAACTAGCTGAGAATTACTCAGACTATAAATCTCAAAATTAAAGTATAACAACAATGAAGTCTCTTCTAAGACCCACTTAGATCTGTAGAGGTTGCTGAGAATCACTCCTAACACAAATCTGTTGTAGGGTTCACTCAGATGTGAAGATATAAAGTTAGCTGAGAATTACTCTGATGATAAATCGCTTGTACAGTTGACCTAAAGAATCACTGAGAGTAATGGTTCACAGAAAATATTGTTCAGATTACAAGACCCCTACAGAGTCCATTCAGATTAGAATGTTCAAACGTATTTGAGAATTTCTCAGACCATAAATTCATTTTAAAGTCAAACCAAAAATCCCTTGCAGAGACCACCCAGATGACCCACATAAAGCTGAGATTCAGTCAGACTGTACTTCCCTGGTAAGGTCCACTAGATGCACAGATAGGTGAGAATACTGAAATGTTCGCCCAGAAGACAGAAAAAGGGCATCTCAGAATGCAACAACCTTATTGTGGTCATTTATAGATACTCAGACCGTAGTGGAGTACACAGAATAGCAATTGCAGCTATTGTCTTTTCAGATTATCACTAATATATGAAGGCCACAAGATTTGGAAAGGCTTATGTATGGTGTCCATTGCAATACCATTGTACAGAATGTGTGGAAGGATTAGTATCTGTTAGGCAGTGATATGAAAGTAGTGACTTGTAGGACCTACTTACTCAGTGGGAATAATCACACAGTTCTCATTTTGTGCCCTAGCAAATCTACCTGCAAAGCCATATAGTCAGTAGATACGTGTCTTGTGTTATGACTTCAACAGCTATCAGAGCTACCACCAAAATCTTTTTATCTTCTGGCCATATGAAAAGCTAATGGCCAGCCAGCAAAGTGTGACTCATTCCTGAAGATTGTTACCAGATAGAATTTAGAAATTAAAATTGTGTGATGTATTTTCTTGTCAATAACTTATTGTGGCTAAATAATGCAAGGAAACTCTGAATGAGAGGATGCAAATGTAGTGCTGACAAAAACTGTCACTTTTTGGGATTAGGCTGAGTACCTTGGCATCAAAATGGTGCTCCAGATAATGAAGAACGTTTAGAAACTTTTCTAAGGCTGCTGAGCAAATGACCTTTAGGTATGTACATTAAGTAAACAAAAAGACTAAGGGTCTTATTACAGGTTTGGCGGCCAGACGACTGCCAAACTCGCAGGTGGTGGTCAGACAGCCACACTCCTGGTGGTCTGACTGCCAGATTACGATTAGGAGACAGCCGCCTCTGCCGCGATCAGGGTTCTCGACAGATTGGTGGCAGTCACAGTTGTGGTCAGCCACGGCGGTGCCGAGTTCAACACAACTGATCACAACTTCACTTTCGGCCAGCCTTTCCATGGCGGTTGCATGCCATGGAAAGGCTGGGGGAAAAGCAGTGCTAGGGGCCGCAGAGGGGCCCCTGCACTACCCACTCATGTCATGGGCAGTGCAGGGGCCCCCGCCAGCACCCTCGGAATGCGTACTGTCTGCTCTGCAGACAGTACGCATTCCGAGGGTGCTGGTGTGAGATAGCATTAGCCTCAGCACCCTAAGGGAAACGCTGTTTCCACCGGACTGACAGGCAGAAACATTGTAATACGACGTTTCCACCTGCCAGCCCAGTGGAAACATCATAATACAGCCTCACCCCCGCTGTATTGGCAATCTCAGCGGCAATGCCGCAAGATCGTAATTAGACCCTAACTCATTGCTAACAGCTATGTACCCATGTGTGCCTCCAAGTACAAATGATTTTCTACTTTGAACGTTGTTGTAGCCGCAGGCACTGATGGCTGACCAGCTCACTTTCTATTGATCTCACTTTTTCGTTTTGACAATGGGCATAAAATGTTGCCATGGGAGGACAGCATGAACCTTAGTTATCTCTTGTAATTGGCATTTTAGCCAGACATGTCTTACTTCCATACCTATTTATAAAAACATTATTTCGGGAAAGGACAACTGAACATTGTAAACAAAAACGAAATGCATGTTTTGTATTAGTGTCTCATTTTTATACATTTCTGAAGTGCTTTTAGACATCAACTACCCTAAAAGGTCTAAAATACTGAGATCTTCTTAAAGTTTTCTCCCCACCGGGGACACCAACAGCACCTGATGCAATTTATGTTCCAGCACAGAATGTGTAGTTTCTCTGAATACATCCGAAAAGTGCGTCTAACATGGAAGTACCCTTCATGATACTTGATTTATTGTTCAACTGGGTTGAGGTCAGGGACGTAAATTAAAACCAAAGAGATCTTAATTATAATTGCAGTTTCTAAGTGGTATGACAGTTTTGTAATATTGCATCCATATCGTGTTTTAAGGTACAGCAGTGATTTTCGTTTTTTTAAAGTATAACAGTGATTTCTTTATGATTATTTTGTATAGATTTTTTAAACAGAAATAAAATAAAAATTAGACACGATGTGCATAACCTTTAACGTGTTTGCCTCCAAGTGCCCAAACATGCTATTCCTACCTCTACTACTCTTGACACGTCAAACTCTGAGCTAATACATGGGTACGAGAGAAGACAATAAAAGCTGCCGTAAAAGCAGTTAGGTTCGGGGACGCAAACGTTCCTTTGCATGACTACGTCGACTACAGCCTTAAAGGAATGCACTGTGGCGACAGCAGCTTTAAAAATAGATTGGAGATTTGTGTGGGCATGTGAAGCATGAGGAAAGCTGGCACACCTCTGGGTTAAAGCTAGACTTCCAAGGTGCTCGGCGCCAGGAAGAGGCGTTTCAGCTACATTAGCTGCAACTACATGGGTCCTGTGCGCACAAACAGGGGTCAATAGAACTGTCATTTCCGGAGCTGCGCACAGTAGGTTCGGAGAACAAAGCCAGATTTAAAGAGGTCAGCCTTTCCTCGTCCGTCACAGTGCACGCGGGTGCTTGTGCTGGGATCCCGTTTGGTTAACAAGTGAACAGGTGTACCTCTGCTTTTCAATTCCAGCTCTGGAATGTGAATGCGAGCCGAGCTCCATTGCTCCCATTGTCCTCTTTTTTTCAGAGGAAGTTTATTTACACCCTCCCAATTAAAATAGCTTGTAGTTCTCATTGAGTTTAATGGATTTGTGCTAGATCCCTGCAGCTGCCAACTGGGACTGAACTAAGCACGATACCGCGCCATTCTAAAGTTACTGTGACCATATCTGCCAGCGAAAAATGTAAATCCGCTGCCAGGGATACCCTTGTGGAGGTCTTATGTTGTCTTCTGTTACTCATGGGGAATTAAGTCATGGCACCCTAGCAGGACTGCAAGGGCTTCCGTAAAACAGCCAAGTGACATCCGCAGTGATGTAAAATGATACTTCATAAGACATATAGGTTGCTTGTTTTTGTACATATGTATGTAGGGGTATCGGTATAGCGCAAGCCTAGCTGGGGGGCAATGGAGTGCTGAACAGCAGATGTGGAGTTTATTAACAAAAGGCACTTTAAAGGTGGATTGCTCTATTATGGGCAGGTAGTGCTCTTTGAAGAGGTTTACCTTCAGCTTCTTTCAGGGTAGCAGTCTGTCAGCAAGTATGTTCGCTACAATCTTGCTTACAAAGCAGCACTGAACTATTGCGATGTAATAGCCCGTTACCTGGCACCACAAAAAACAGTGCCGGAGAGGAGCGTAGTCAGGACACCGATTCAACATGTCGCCTGCTAAATGAGCTTCGGCAAGACCCTTGCGGCAAGAATCCTTCATTTTCCGGGCTCCACAGCCATCCTCCATGCAAAGGAAGAGATGTGCCTCCATGCAGAGAGGCAAGAAATGTGGTAGGCACCCCGTGGACACATAAGCTGATACTCAGCCCGATCCTCTGCAGAGCTGCGCATCCAAAATTACAGCCGTGCCTGTCGTGCCACGAGTGCATCTCCAGGACTTTATTTGAGGAGGAACACAGCCCCTTATGGGTCAGCCTGAGTGAGGTTAGAACAGCACTCTACGGCATTCTTCCTGCTGCCAATCATTGATGGCAATCGGAGCAGGTTGAGGTCGTGACGGTGCCCTTAACCCTGCGGACCTGTCTCTACTAAGGGCTCACCAGGCATCTTCCATGTG
This sequence comes from Pleurodeles waltl, assembly GCF_031143425.1. Taxonomy (NCBI): domain Eukaryota; kingdom Metazoa; phylum Chordata; class Amphibia; order Caudata; family Salamandridae; genus Pleurodeles; species Pleurodeles waltl. Next base: position 1,329,949,238 of record NC_090447.1, on the reverse strand, counting down.
AACAGAGGTCGCAGGAAGGCAACAGATGCAGTAGGCATTCCAGGGATAGACCCATACGCTAACACTCGGCCATTGGAGCGGGTCCAGGTTGTGACGTTGCCCCAAACCCTGTGGATCTGTCTCTACTGAAGGCTCATCAGGCATCCTCCATGTGGACATAGGTCACAGGAAGGAGACACATGCAGTAGGCATTACAGGGACAGACAGATACGCGAACACTCGGCCCGATCCTCTGCAAAGTAGTGCATCCAAAATGGTTTTAGGCCCAGAGCCTCCCTTGATCGGGGTTCTTGGTGACTACACCCCCAAGAAGCAGCTCTCTAACAGTGCTTTCCTCTACGTGGGTAGCCCAGACCTAAAACATGATGAGGTACAAAGTCCGAAGGGGTCCCAATGTCACCATCTCGAGAAGTAGGCATTCTGGAGCACAGGGAGGTAGGGAGAAAGGACATCATAGCAGACACTAAGAGGGCATCCAGAAATGATCATCCCCGACCTTTAAGGAACTGATACAAGCCCTTCAGGCCTCTTGGGTGGCCTTGGAAATGAAAATAGATACAGCGGTGGGGAATGTCACGTTAATCCAGGTAGACATGGAAAAGATCACAGAGCATGTGACAGCAACAGAGGCCACCCTGAAAGAATACTCGGGCACCATAAAAACCCTAACTATGGAATGCCAACTTTCTAAAAGATGAAGTTTCAGAATTGTGATTAAAATTGTGATTAAAAATCCGACTTTACCATTAAAGAGGGCATTTAATTATAATTCTTTAGACACCAAACTCAACTTGTCTACCTGTTCCCAATAGGATGTTACAGCTTAATAAATGCAATAAGGAAACTCTAATGCTATCCTATAGGAGAGGTAGGCCTTGCAATAGTAAAACAACAACTTCAGGAGTTTTTCACTACCAGGACATGTTAAACGTTTTTAATACACTCCATCCTGCTCTCTGGGCTGTTGTGAGAAAGTAGCCTCTTTCTAGCCTTGTTACCCCCACTTTTGGCCTGTTTGTGAGTATATGTCAGGGTGTTTTCACTGTCTCACTGGGATCCTGCCAGCCAAGGCCCAGTGCTCATAGTGAAAACCCTATGTTGTCAGTATGTTTGTTATGTGTCACTGGGACTCTGCTAGCCAGGACCCCAGTGCTCATAAGTTTGTGGCCTATATGTATGTGTTCCCTGTGTGATGCCTAACTGTCTCACTGAGGCTCTGCTAACCAGAACCTCAGTGGTTATGCTCTCTCTGCTTTCCAAATTTGTCACTAACAGGCTAGTGACTAAATTTACCAATTCACATTGACATACTGGTACACCCATATAATTCCCTAGTATATGGTACTGAGGTACCCAGGGTATTGCGGTTCCAGGAGATCTCTATGGGCTGCAGCATTTCTTTTGCCACCCATAGGGAGCTCTGATAATTCTTACACAGGCCTGCCAGTGCAGCCTGAGTGAAATAACGTCCACGTTATTTCACAGCCATTTACCACTGCACTTAAGTAACTTATAAGTCACCTATATGTCTAACCTTCACCTGGTGAAGGTTGGGTGCAAAGTTACTTAGTGTGTGGGCACCCTGGCACTAGCCAAGGTGCCCCCACATCGTTCAGGGCAAATTCCCCGGACTTTGTGCGTGCGGGGACACCATTACACACGTGCACTGTACATAGGTCATTACCTATGTACAGCGGCACAATGGTAACTCTGAACATAGCCATGTAACATGTCTAAGATCATGTAACAAAGGACAGAACAAAGGACTTCCTCTGATCGAGGGTGTAACACCCTCTCCCTTTGGAAATAGGTGTGAGGGCTGGGGAGGAGTAGCCTCCCCCAGCCTCTGGAAATGCTTTGATGGGCACAGATGGTTCCCATCTCTGCATAAGCCAGTCTACACCGGTTCAGGGATCCCCCAGCCCTGCTCTGGCGCGAAACTAGACAAAGGAAAGGGGAGTGACCACTTCTCTTACCTGCACCTCCCAGGGGAGGTGCTCAGAGCTCCTCCAGTGTGTCCCAGACCGCTGCCATCTTGGAAACAGAGGTGTCTGTGGCACACTGGACTGCTCTGAGTGGCCAGTGGCAGCAGGTGACGTCAGAGGCTCCTTCTGATAGGCTCTTAGCTCTCTTGGTAGCCAATCCTCCTTCCTAGGTAGCCAAACCTCCTTTTCTGGCTATTTAGGGTCTCTGCTTTGGGGATCTCACCAGATAACGAATGCAAGAGCTCACCAGAGTTCCTCTGCATCTCCCTCTTCACCTTCTGCCAAAGGATCGACCGCTGACTGCTCAGGACGCCTGCAAAACCGCAACAAAGTAGCAAGACGACTACTAGCAACCTTGTATCGCTTCATCCTGCTGGCTTTCTCGACTGTTTCCAGGTGGTGCATGTTCTAGGGGTAGCCTGCCTCCTTTCTGCACCAGGAGCTCTGAAGAAATCTCCAGTGGGTTGACGGAATCTTCCCCCTGCAACCGCAGGCAACAAAAGACTGCATCACCGGTCCTCTGGGTCCCCTCTCAGCACAACTAGCGTGGTCCCTGGAACTCAGCAACTCTGTCCAAGTGGCTCCCACAGTCCAGTGACTCTTCAGTCCAAGTTTGGTGGAGGTAAGTCCTTGCCTCCCCATGCTAGACTGTATTGCTGGGTACCGCATGATTTGCAGCTGCTCCGGCTCCTGTGCACTCTTCCAGGATTTCCTTCATGCACAGCCAAGCCTGGGTCCCCGACACTCTAACCTACAGTGCCCAACCTTCTGAGTTGTCCTACGGCATCGTGGGACTCCCTTTTGTGACTTCGGGTCGACTCCGGTTCACTTTTCTTCTAAGTGCCTGTTCAGGTACTTCTGTGGGTGCTGCCTGCTTCTGTGAGGGCTCCCTACATTGCTGGGCACCCCCTCTGTCTCCTCCTCCAAGTGGTGACATCCTGGTCTCTCCTGGGCCACAGCAGCACCCAAAAACCCTAACCGCAACCCCTGCAGCTAGCAAGGCTTGTTTGTGGTCTTTCTGCGTGGGAACACCTCTGCAAGCTTCTTCACGACGTGGGACATCCATCCTCCAAAGGGGAAGTTCCTAGTCCTCTTCTTTCTTGCAGAACTCCAAGCTTCTTCCAACAGGTGCAGCTTCCTTGCACCCTCAGCTGGCATTTCCTGGGCTCCTTCCCACTGTCAACAGTGTCGTGACTATTGGACTTGGTCCCCTTGTCTTACAGGTACTCAGGTCCGGAAATCCACTGTTGTTGCATTGCTGGTGTTTCTTCTTCCTGCAGAATCCCCCTATCACGACTTCTGTGCTCTCTGGGGGTAGTAGGTGCACTTTACACCTACCTTTCAGGGTCTTGGGGTGGGCTATTTTTCTAACCCTCACTGTTTTCTTACAGTCCCAGCGACCCTCTACAAGCTCACATAGGTTTGGGGTCCATTCATGGTTCGCATTCCACTTTTGGAATATATGGTTTGTGTTGCCCCTATACCTATGTGCTCCTATTGCAATCTACTGTAACTTTACATTGCTTGCATTACTTCCTTTTGCTATTATCTGCATAATTTTGGTTTGTGTACATATATCTTGTGTATATATCTTATCCTCATACTGAGGGTACTCACTGAGATACTTTTGGCATAATGTCATAAAAATAAAGTACCTTTATTTTTAGTACTTCTGTGTATTGTGTTTTCTTATGATATTGTGCATATGACCCTAGTGGTATAGTAGGAGCTTTACATGTCTCCTAGTTCAGCCTAAGCTGCTTTGCCATAGCTACCTTCTATCAGCCTCAGCTGCTAGAAACACCTCTTCTACACTAATAAGGGATAACTGGACCTGGCACAAGGTTTAAGTACCTCTGGTACCCACTACAAGCCAGGCCAGCCTCCTACAGCTGTTCAGGGCCTTCACTCGGGCGGCCTATATGTTTTAAAAAGAAGGTTTGGGCTTGGCAAAAGCTTTTTTTATCAGGTCGAAATGGCAGTGTAAAACTGCAAACACAGGCTGGAGTGGCAGACTTGAGGCATCGTTAAAGGGCTACTTAAGTGGTAGGCCCAGTGGTAGCACTTAATTTACAGGCCCTGGGCACAGGTAGTGCCCCTTTGCTAGGGACTTACAGGGGAATTAAATATGCCAATTGGTTCCAAGCCAACTCTACCATGTTTTAGGGAGAGAGCTCAAGCACGTTAGTTCCAATTAGCAGTGGTAAAGTGCTCAGAGTCCTAAAGCCAGCAAAAACAATGTCAGTAAAACAGGAGGATGGAAGGCAAAATGTAAGAGGAAACCCACACCAAGGGAGGCAGGTCTAACACCTAAATATGCCAGTGAGTTGCAATCAGAAAGCTCCCAGCTTGTACAGAACAATTCTTATGAGGTTACAGGAAACGTGCCTCAAAGTGGGACTGCCTTTTCACAACCTATTGTTTGTGACAGCAGCATGGTGGGAGTCTCAGCACATAGATTTTTACCCCCAAAAGAAACTCTCAACACACAAACCAAAGACTTGCTTGGGTACAAAACCCTATCTCAGTGGTAGGGAACTCAAAGTGAGAAGGAGAATGCAACAATAACGGTTCCATTGGAAAAAACTTATGGTAACATTGGTGGATTTCAGGCCGTCTGCCAGATACTAAATGAACCCTAGAAGATGGACCTGTGTTTTATATTAAAAGAGGGCTGTATCAGTGAATAAAGGGTCTTTGTGGTCAAAAGGGAGCTCAGTTCTGGTAGAGAAAAAAGTTGAATGATAGACTCCATTTGTATTTGAAATAGGCAGCACAACAGTGGTGCATTATGTCAGCATATTTATTCTATTATGTTGGTAATTTATCATTGAGACGCCCCCATTCCCCACTCTTTTGTTAACTAAACTATCTGGATGCATCTGCTTATCTTTCTGTGGCGTCAGCCCTATAGGGCATCAACAATCAAAACAATGCTAATATTAATCCTGTTAGAGAAGAACTGAAAGCAAAATAATGTACTAGGTGGAACTAATCATTGTTGAATGAATTATACAGAATTAAGACAGACAGTCACTGTGAGTTAAACTATCAGCTATGACATTAAATTCTGTCTGTTACTCTAACAACAGTCACAAAGGTTCCCCTTCTTGTAGACATTAATGGGAAATATGTTCCAACCCATATAACACTGTTTGGCGATATAAGCTTCCATATTCAACATAATAGGCTTCCATCACTCATTGGCAGGTAGGTAAACTAAGTTTATTGTCCTTTCCTTGTTAAAGGGGTGGGACAAGTTGGATGACAAGCACTGAGGTGAGTGCATCTTGCACTCCCATCACCGCGCATGTATGTTTAGCCGGCCGTCTCAGGCCGGACAAACACACATGCGCAGTGTGCTCTCTCCAGCCTGGCACTTGTGCGTCAGACTGGAAAGAGTAGGCACAGGCTTCTGTTTTGCCTGAGAGCACCCTGGTTGGGTGCTCCCAGCCAATCCTAACGTTGCTTTGAGCAGTGTCAGGATTGGCCACAGGGCAGGCTGGGAGCCTGTGTCTGCCTAGCTTAGTGCAGAGACCACAGAGGATCGGAGGGGTGGTGTGGAGGAGATACTTTTTTTATTTTTTATGTTATTAGTGTTTCCCCTTCCCCCTCCTCTGTGCACCGCCCTGCCCCCTGTAACCTCTGCGAGCCGTGACTGGAAAGACGTCCCACGTGTATAAAGCATTATATTTAACGTTAAACATGGTAACTGTATGACACACTGGTGAAAGGCTCTATTTGTCCTGGGAGCTTTAAAATTCCACCCTGGAGATAACATTGGTATGCCCTTACACAGGCTGAAGCCTACTTTTGAAATATTCATGCAAACAGCCTGTTCTGGTTTTTAAGTAATACACTTCTTATAAGCAAGCACCTGTGGAGTGCACTGTAAACGTCTTGCGGTATTGCAACGATAAGTCATTAATTTACCCGTAGAGAGAACCCCTCACTTCACCTGTTCAAGTTCCTCTCCTACTGAACTAGAGTGATTACAATCTTGAAACGAGTGGCCTAGCAAATACAGTTACCAACAGACAACTGGCTGTCAAAAGTTAAGGCAGTGAGTCTGCATCAACCTCAGTCTCTCATAGGGGCATTGGCCTAGGCAAGTCCAGAAACGTCATTGGAAAGAGTGTCAACTTTACCTTAGCTCAGTGGTTCCCAATCGTTTGACTTCTGTGGACCCCAACTTTATAAATACTTGAACCCGGGGTCCTCCACTGAATCATTATTCGAACTGTGGGACCCCCACCCCACTGAGTCATTACTGGAAGCCAAGGACCCAGTCCTAAACACTGTTGATGATTTCAACCGAAAACAGGGGCATAGCTTGGTCAGTAAGATTGGGAGATGTAAGCTTCAGATTTCCCAACAATGGCAGTGGTATGGAATGATACAATAGGTTATATGACAAGCACGGCACATGAGACTGACTAAAGGGGCAGTGGGAGATGAATGCGGATTGGCATTGGTATGAGAAAGAAAACACAATATTTTGTAAAACAACCAACCTTGCTGAAGACTTTCAAAATACAAAGGGAAAGAAAGTGTGTGAACGTTTTTGTCTGTATGTACAAACTATGGTTGAAATCCAACAGACACTTCACCATACTCGACTGAAAGCACCAGTATCCAACTTTTTAGCAGAAAACATATTTATTAGATGGGTGTAACACCCCAAACACCCCTCCCCCGAAGCTACACCGCTGGCCAAAATAATACACAAAAATACAAAACAAGCCTTCCACCAGACACATACACAAATGATAACACATTTTATTTAATTTGTAAGCAAATGAAAAAAAAATGGATAGGAAGGTTGGTGCTTTTCTAAACTCAGTTGAAACTACACATCGTCCATACTATACTCTGTTTGATGCACCTGCACGACTCCCACAAATTAATCTGAGGATACTAATTAAATTTTTAGCCTCCAATTTCAAATTACTTGACATTTGTAGTACTTTTTAAATTTTTCAATTGTACATTTAGCCACTTTACTGATATACACTTTATTAATATGTTAATGTTAGTTAATTTACCAAGCAGTCATGTACCCTCTAAAGAGGTTTTGCGGGCCCCCAGGAGACCCTGGACCACAGGTTGGGAACAACTGCCTTAGCTCACCAGGGGTTACCAGCACTACCTGAACTTTGTATGCCACAATATCGACTACAAAAATATTGTGGTTCAAAAATGAGTGTTACAAAAGCACTAATCTGCATAACGGTGACTTTCCTAAACTCTGATAGAAAAAACAAAAATATTGACTACAAAACTACAAAAACAGTATCACTCAAAACAGTAAATAACCACCAATATTGAAAACAAAAATACAGCATGTCAAAATATTGAGGACACATTAAACCAAAGGTACAAAAAACATTTTGGCTGTTGTAGTACTGTTATGATATCAAATAAAACAAACACCAAAAAATAATATATTTCACTACAAAATCAAGAGTAAATATGGACAAGATATTTATAATGACAGCCATACACAATAAAAATAATTAGTGTCTTCCATTTATGGTGCTGAATACAAAATATATATGTAATACTTTGCCCAATGAAATTTAAACAAATGGTTGACAAATAAATACTTCAAAACTACAACACCAGAATAAAAATATTAACCAGAATATTAAATAAATTATTATATATATATGTGTGAGTGTGTGTGTGTGTGTGTGTGTATCTCTCCCTTTCTCTCTCTCTCTACCTCTCTCTCTCTCTGTATATATATATATACTAACTGAAAAAATCAAAGGTTACAAGGATGTTATAGTCAGGAAATAGAATTCAGAAAAAACATAGAAATTCACTTAAAAAAACAAAGGTTACAGGGTCCTAAGGTAACTATAACTCGCGCCCCTACTATGCACAGTTATCTCAACAATAAATTTACTGCAAATGTTATAGCAACATTATAAATGGTGTTTTAAAAGATGTAATGAGAGCTGTTATATCTGTTGTAATTAGCAGTGTATGGTGAGGGCATGAGTTACCTTAGGTCACAAGTTATAGTTACTTGAAATAGCTAACTATAACAGCTGAATTTCTATGGTTTTGCACATTTAAAATGTGAGCCTAACTATAATGTCCCCGTAACCTTTAGTCTTTAAAGTGAATGTCTATGTTTTTTTAACATTCTATCACTTCTAGACAAACAAACACACTGCCAAGCCACACTAGGATTTGAATGTTCAGCCTACTGAGTGATAGCACAAGACCTTGACCATTAGCCCAGAAGTGACTCTGTTCTGCTCTGCATCCAAACGTATCTATAACATTCGTCCCAAACACCTTGATAGTCTTATTCTTTGAAGTCATTGAATGGAGAGACCACTGAAATGACAATCTCCCTTGCTCTCTTTTCCAACCCATTATGGGATGGAAGAGAGAGAAAGAGAGAGAGTGAGTGACAGTACTGTGAGAGAGCCTGAAGGCCTCTGCAGGCCTAGATGGCTCCCCGCATCCTGCGGGAACCGGCATTGCTCCGAAAAGCAGCTCCCTGCTTTAAATAGCAGCTCCCTGCTTGTGGGAGCAATGTTTTCATCTGTTTTCCTGCATGCATATTTGTGTGCTGGGAAGCAGATGAAAACTCTTTATTCTGAAATCGGGAACTGCTTGACAGCTCTCACTGTCAGAAAGCAGACTTTGTTGGCTTTTGCTTTGGCAAACAGCTATGTCCTGGGAGTGGGCATTCCGGGACATAGCACGCGCTGGCCCTGGGGGGTGGTAGTCCCAGGGCCATCAATGGCTCCTTGAGGGGTGCTGCATTGTCACGTAAGCTCTCATTATTCTAATGAGACTGCTGGATTTGAGTGGCAGAATCGCCTGCGGTGTGAGAGACTGAGTCATAACCCACTACAGGTGACACCTGTTGCCCCAATCCGGGTTCTTGGCTCCGGCTAACTAGCAGTGCCTCGTCTCTACCCAAGAGCAGGGATGATTGGGCAGCAGAGCGCATGACACAATTGACACCTCAGGGAAATCGTGATCATTCAGATCTCATCCGTTTCTGTCAGTTACAGTAGTCTCACATATACAATGACAGGCATAGTCAGTATATATTCCAATAAGGTTTTAATGAAACAACTGCATCATAGACAGTGAAGCATGTACTGCAATAACCAGGACAATAAAGCAGGACAGGATTACATTTGTGACAAGGAGAGTAAAGCATAGAAATAACGCTACCATATTGTTGCTAGGGTCAATAGACTAATTCCTACCTACGCTATATTAGAGCTCAGCATGATAAGCTCTAGTTCTGCCCTTCAGGTTCCCCGGGGAAGACATCATCCCCCATACCTGAGCAAAGGCCTGAAGTCTGCATAAGCAGCTGTAGCAAAGCATTCAGGAGTCAGCATACAGTCCTGGTCATCTGGCTGGGATCTACCTCTAACATGTATGGGACAGGGAAGTGTTTTTATAATGAAACAGCTGATGTTGTGAGAAAATGTCCCTACGTAAGGATGTGTATTTTTTACTATGAATACCAGAGACAAAGGGTTACCATGTTTACTGGCAACCTATCTTACTGCAGCCTTGAGATAAGCACAGAGTGCTTGTTTAAGAACACAGTGCTGGCCTAGGCAAAGAACAGCTAGATAGAGAGAAATAAAACAATACCACAAATGTGGCTATTGTTAAAATAATAAACAAAGCTGAATAAAATATATCTAGGTTAAAGTGCACAGCTCCAGGCCTGGTTTTGATAAAATAACGTGCATGGAGCTATAACCAAAATGGCTACACAACAGCATGGCCGTCCTCCAACGAGCATTGCCCCAGGGAGGTGGTGATCCTCGGGGCTTGGGATTCCGAAACAGTCCCCCATCACTCTTTTATTGTAGCCCCAGTGAGGTGGCAGTCCCCGGGCTGCAAGGGGGCGACGCAGCCCGCAACAGTGTATTTAACGAAAGCCCCTGGGAGGTGGCGGTGCCGCATACTATTAGCATTTAAGCCCCAGGGAGGTGGTGGTCCCCGGGGCAGACATAAGCCCATGAGGGAGGCCCCATGCACCCACCTCCTTTATTTTAAACATGCCTCTGGGACCTGTCCCAAATGTGGGCTTTAATCAAACAAGGGCCCAAGACCGTACTTTTTTTATTTTTACCACAAATTCGTAAGAATATGGTGAATTTGTGGTAAAAAAAAGAATATTTAAGTGCTTTTTTGCCCTTGTGGGGTCCCGCTGGGACTCCAACACCAGACTTAAGGAGTCAGGGTGTTCTTATCCTGGACCCTTTTACTTTTTGTTGTGTTTTTTGCGGCCTTAGATATAAAAATGTATTCTACGTTTAATTTCCAGAAAACTACTGAACGGATTTACACCAAATAAGCGAAAGCAGAATCTGTATACCAAAAGCTAGCTTTCTGCCACGTTTTGTGTAATTCCATCCAGTGGTTCAGGCTGTAGTAGTGTTCAAAGGTCCTATGGGAATTAACACAGGAAACACATCTTTTTGACCCCCCTCCCCCCCTTTTTATTGGTCCCCGCTTGAAGGATCAACCCGAAACTTTCCATGCGCTACAAGAATCAGGGCACACTTATTTGGGAAAAGTTTGTGAAGATTTGTCAAACAGTGCCAAAGAACTCAGGATTTCTCAGCAATTCTTTATTTTTATTTAGTGCTACACCAATCCATGCAACACATTTTGGCTAATAAGCCTTGCATGTTCTTAAACCAGCCACCATTTAAGTTCAACATAATCATGGTAATAAACAAAGGACTGCAAGTACTGAAGGGCTTAGATGAGAGAAAGTTTGGCCACCTTTGAGGACAGTAGAATTATAAATGTATAGGTGCAATGAAATCAAGCGCCTTTTGTAAGTAATACTACAAATGCAATTATTTACTCAGGTGCAATGTTACAATAAAGGGAAAATTCCCCAACAGAAAATACGAAATACCAAGAATATTTGCACCCTTGCCATGCACAGTTTTCTTATCAATAATGTTATTGCAAACATTGCAGTGATATCAAAGATGCCATACAAGATCTCATCAATGACATAGAACGTGGAGTAATTAGCTGGGCATGGCTATGGCACAAGTTATAGTTACCTTAGGCCGCAAATTATAGATGCTTGAAAGAACTCTAACTTGAATTGCTGAATTTCTATGGTTTTGTAGGAGGAAATTCAGAACCTAACTATAACGTCCCTGTAACCTTTGGGTTTTTTCAGTGAATTGCTATGATTTTTTAACGTAAAGTAATTTTAATTACTATACGTTATATCAGGGTTGGTTGCAATGTCTGACCTTGCAGCCAGGCCTTTAATCCAAGCCCCTATAACCACCCCACTCAGCGCCATGCATGGCCTTTGGTCGTGCGCAGTGCAGGTTGGCTACAGGGCCTGTCTCTGTCAGTGGATGTGTGAGTGGGTACATGAGTATCTGAGTGGGTCTGAAAGTGGATGTGGGAGTCTATCAGTGGGTCTTAGTGGGTGAATGAGTGTCTGAGTGGGTGTGTGAGTTGGTGCCTCAGCCTCTGAGTGCAGATATGAGTGAATGAATTAGTGTTTGAATGAGTCTGTGGTTTTTCTTTCCAATTTTTCAATAATCGTGAGTATGTTGCAAATAATTTGTGGAAATATTTGAATTTTCACAAATATTGCACGTGGTGAAACAAAATTATATTAAACCTATAATTTGCCCCTAAAACACCCATCGGGTCAGGGTACCTTCACCCTGACCCCTTATGCCACTTTCAATTGGAATTTTCACCCCTGGAGACTGTGACCCACAAAATAAAATGTTGGTCTCAACTTTCTAGTCAGGTTGCGGTCAGCCAATTGCAACACTTCTTTTAGCATGCGTTTTCGCGAAAATTCACCCAGAGATACACACATTTATTTGGCCTTGAACATCTCCTAAACAACTGAATGGATTTACACCAAATAAGAAAAAGCACAATCTGCAGCTAGCTTTTTGCCAAATTTGGTGTAATTTTATCCAGTGGTTCGGGCTGTAGGGAAATACGTTTTTTGAGCCCACTTTTTCTAGGTCCCTGCTTGATGTATTACCCCGAAACTCCCTGAGCTCAACAAGAATCCCCGGGGTACTTTTTTTGGAAACTTTCGTGAAGATTCAACAAACAGTGTCAAAGATATAGGCTAATCAAATAACGCTTTTTCTATGGAAACATGGTCTTCATGGTCCTAAATGTAACTATGCCTTTACCAACCATGCCTTTATAACACATTTTTTGTGGTAAAGGCATATGCGTTGTAAAAAAATATCATTGTAAATGCATGCGTCGTAATGACACGTGCTTTGTAATGATGCATTGTAAGGGTATACATGGTAATTGCATGCGTGGTTCCATCATACAACTGGTTGCTGCATGTGGGGATTGGCTGCAGTGTCTGGCGGCTGTGTGTGGCGGTGGTTTGGATTCACTTATGTAATTATTACTTTTCTTTAAAAAAATAACTAGAAATTCACCAAAAAAATCAAAGGTTAGAGTAAGCATTGTAGTTAGGTGAATTTGTCAGTGACATCATTGATGACATCTCAAATGACACAATTAGAACACTGGAATGTTGAGTGCTCCATTGAAGACAATCCAGTAGCTCCATGCTTCTAATGGATGGTAAAAGCCTGGAGCTCCAACATTCCAATGTTTGTCTTTCACAGGTACTGCTGTGAAAAAAGGCCTCACAGAGCCCTAGGTGATTTCAACCCCCCTCAGGCTCCATGAGGCCTTTTTTTACAATTAGAACATTCTGCCCTTTAGGGGCTGAGTGTTCTAATAGCCTTATAGCCCGCCGTAGCTGGACTGTACCACCCATTATAGGCCTGCTCCCTTTTTTAAATGCTGGAGCAGGCCTTTAATGGCGGCTGTTGAGGCTATAATGGTGAGCTATGTGTGTATGAACAGACCTGTTGTTTTCTACTGTTTCATTCAAGTTTGTCATGACTGATTCTAGAGGCAGAGGATGTACAGAGAGGGATGAGCTCAGGAAAATTGTGCTGTGCTCAGCCACTGGGTCACTGAGTCTTTGTGCTGCTGGGCACATCAGTAGTCATGCATCTATTCGGTTTGAGCCATCAAGGAGTTTGGGTGGTTGGAGCGATGTGAGCTGCCTGGGTAGGGCCAGTGAAGAATGAAGTAGTTTGACCTTGAAGACCTGACGCTCGCTCTTCAGTCACCCATGAATTAGCCTGCAGACAAAGCTGAGGAGGAGTTAAACTCAAAAAGCCCTAAGTACACATGTTTATCAGTTCTATTCGGAAAAGCACTTAGCATGACTGTTTTGTTAATCTAGAGGCAGCTTTCAATAAGGTCCAAGAAAAGCACTATGGGCAAAACTGAAACTCCATGGAATTCCCATTGACCTCTGTGATATTTATAATTCCAGGTGAAGGGATTCCATGGCTATATCAAGACTCTGTAACCATGTGATGATGTAGGGTTCTGTTACCAACACATCATCACATGGAACAATGAGGTAGAATATGAAAGATCAGTTACTTAGAAGGACCTTAAGGCGGCTGTTACCTTGTTTTGGTTGGGATCTTTATGCATGAATGCTTAAATAAGGGACTTGTTTATTTATCCCTATCTTTGGATATCTTTACATCTTAACATTGGTGACAAGTGACTTTACGATTCCTACCGCACAAAAGACTACACATCTTCATTGTTGCTGGAAGGACCGGTGAGGCAAAATGAAAGCAGACCCTAACACGAAAAGGCAACCCCATTTGGCAGGAAGAACAGGAGCTACATCTGAGACACCCATTTGACGCCCATTTATTTGAAGGTACTTGTGACTGTCGGGATGAAGCACTAGTGCAACACCATATCAAATGTTATACCCGTTGTAACACAGCCTCCAGGGGTGTCGCTGTCTATTGTGAAACATCACACGCTTCCCGCTGACATTCCTCTGTGGTAAGCTATCCCCTAAACATCACTCACTCACTGCTAACGAGTTGGTGAATGCACTCACCTTCAGAGCGCCTGGCTCTGCTGACGTACCCATTAACAGTGCACATTTTCTGAGGATCAGTCTCCTTTCGTGAAGCTATTGGACAGCTAGAACTAGAACACCCAGTGAGTGTCTCCATGACACACACACAGCAGCCATTAGTGTGGGCAGATCCTTGCGCGCCTCTGTGATAAGCACATATTTCATACAGTCCCTTTAATGATTTAATAAGTTAATGCGTGTCTCTGTGATATGCACATATTTAATAAAACACCTTGGCATCAACATTTGTGTGTCACAGTGGCACACTTACTAACATTTTGTTCTTGATCTTGGAAGCTATGGGGCAGATTGTAATTTGGGCAGTCCCACCATCAGACTGCCAGTGCGGCAGTCAGGAGACTGCTGCTTTAATATGGTGTTCCTGCATGGGTTTTGGGCAGACAGTGCGGCGGCATTAGCTTCGGCTCTAAGAGAGAGCCAAGGCCAATGCCTCTGCACTGTTTGCGCCACCAGCACAGTCAGAATGTGCACTGTTGCCATTGCAGAAAGTACGCATTCCGACTGTGCTGACAGGGAGGCCCCTATACTGCTCATGACATGGGCATGGGTTCAGGGACCCTCCTGTGGCCCCTTCTCTGCGTTTCTGCCAATGTTTTCATGGCGGTGTCCCCACCATGAAAAGGTTTAACGGAAAGGCAAGTCGTGATCAGCATGACGGTGCCGACATCGGCACCACCGTGACTGACCACGGCTTTCAGCACTGCCGCAACAGTGGGACCTGTGACCTGAGTGGTTGCAGCAGTCTTGTGGCGGTCCAGCCACCTGCTTAATATTCTAGCAGGCGTACCGCCAAGGAAGCAGCAATTGGACTGCCACTGCGAGTATGTCGGTCCCAGGACTGCCATATTCATAATCAGGCCCTATGTACTTCACTGTGATATGCACAGATGGGCGATTATTCATATAAACACTGCGCATCACCACTCCTTTGGAAACTCAAAACTGATGCTTACTTGTATATATGTAACTGGATGTTTTATTTCTTAGAAGAGAAAACTCAATTTAGCATACTTAACTGTTATAGTGTGTTGAGTGGTTTATAGAGAAAATAGTACTATCTTTCTGGTTCTCAGCAATCTTTCATGTAATCCAATTCCTCACAGATACACAGAATAAGGGTTGCTGCTTTGTATATTTATATATTAAAAAAAGGTAGTAGAAGGACCATGCAGAACATCACCTCTCCTCCGTTTTTTCTTACATTCCCAGGGGATCCACCTATACCATGGATCAAGTAGAAAAGGGTTTTAACCATTACGCTAGGTTAAGCGGTACTTCCCTGTGTGCTGAAAGAAAAACATCTTTGCTGCTACATTGTCTTGGTTCAGATGGGCAAGAGGTTTCTTAACATCTTCCTGATTTGGCAGACAGTGACTTACATTACCTTCCCAAGATGAGTACAGTTCTTAAACAACACCACTTTAGGGGGAGGATGCAACATTAAGGGAAAAAAGGTGAACAATATATTACTGAGTTGCGAGGATTAGCTTCCACTTATGAATATGGAAACTATTGTGAGGAATGCTTAAGGTACCAATTCATGTTGGGTTGCTCATTGGAGAAGGCCAAAGACACAATGTGGAAAAAGGATAATCCCAGTTTGCATGAAGTACTGACAATAGCAAAAACACAGGAACATTTAAAAGCATGTGTTTAGACCATTCATAGTGTCTTGTCGAGTAGGGCCATAAGCGATGAAACAACAGTTAAACATGTGAAAGAGACACCAAATGCAGATATAACTACACAAAACAAAGTGAGTTCTCTAAACAAAAATACCCAAAATTTTCTGGAAAGTGTTTGCAGAGTGGCAATATAGGTCACATGGCAAATTACAAAGAATGTTCGGGTTGGAAAGCTATGTGTAAGAAGCGTGGGAGAAAAGGTAATTTTACAAATACTTGTAGATCCAACATTAAAGAAGTGAGAGAAGCAGATTATGAAGATGGAAAAGTGGAAGAAGTGGAAGTTCTACAGATTGAAGGGAACATGCCTGACGGGTCTTTGGAATTTGTGCAGGTCAATGGTGAACCGGTTAAAATGCTGCTTGATTCAGGAGTTAAAATAACTCTGATTCCAAAAGTGTTTTATGATCAAAAGTTGAAAGGGAAAGTAAAGCTCTTAAAACCAGATATCAGACCCAAGAGATATGGTGGTGAACCTATCAAGTTGTCTGGGTACTTTTAGGGAACAATTGAATTTAAAAATCGCATAATACCAGGTATGGTTTATGTTTCTGTCAAGGGTGATTCTTTAATAAGCTAGTTTCAACAACGAGATCTTTTTGTTTATCTTGACCCCTATGAGGATCCTGCAGACAGAGTGAAAGTAATACCAGTATTCAGGAGTATTTCAGATGGTTGCAATGGATTGTTAAAAGATTATTCCAAGGTCTTTAGAGATAAACCTGGATGCCTTATAAACTATGTGCACACCATAGAACTTAAACCAATGTCCAACCAAAAGTTGCAAAAATTAGAAATGTACTGTAGTGGGTTCTTGCTCTGTAAGAGTTCTGGGATTGAAAACGACTCTGGAAACACTTAGGCCCTCATTCTGACCCTGGCAGTTTGTAACCGCCAGGGCAGAGGGCAGAGGAAGCACCGCCAACAGGCTGGCGGTGCTTCCGGGGCAATTCTGACCGCGGCGGTAAAGCCGCAGTCAGAAAAGGGGAACCGGCGGTTTCCCGCCGGTTTTCCCCTGCCCCAGGGAATCCTCCATGGCGGCGCTGCATGCAGCGCCGCCATGGGGATTCCGACCCCCTTCCCGCCAGCCTGTTCCTGGCGGTTTACACCGCCAGGAACAGGCTGGCGGGAACAGGTGTCGTGGGGGCCCCTAACAGGGCCCCATTAAGATTTTCAGTGTCTGCAAAGCCGTCGCACCCCAGCAAATCCGCCGGCTCCATTCGGAGCCGGCTTCATCTTTGCTGGGGCTTTCCCGCTGGGCCGGCGGGCGATCTGCTTGAGATCGCCCGCCGGCCCAGCGGGAAAGTTGTGATCACCGCCGCGGTCATTTGACCGCGGTGCGGTGTTTGGACGGTTTCCGCCAGGCGGGCAGTGCCCGCCGCCCGCCGGGGTCGGAATGACCCCCTTAGTTTGGTGATACTTTCAGTTTATTTTGGATATGGTTTAGTATAATGCTCCTTTTATATATTGTCTCTCCATAGGAGTTTCCTCTGGTGATCCCGTTTTCTTTATAACGATATATTTAATGTTCTTGGTTCCTAGGGCGTTCCCTTAGCCTGCCGTGATCCCGTCTGGATGGTCATCAGGATCGTGTCCTCAGGGAACGATGACGGTGCCCCAAAGAAAATGGAAAGAAATCAGGTAAGTGTGGTTGTAGGGGCCTTAGAATATGTAAAGGTTAGTAGGGTTGTGAGGAAATGGTGTGTTGGGAGGTGAGAGGAGTACTTTTTATTAAAGTGTATCACCCTTCTCCGTGAAGCTAAGATTCTTTTCTCTTTCTATACGTTATTATAGAGGAGGGTAGTCATTTTCACTATGCCCCTGTTGTGCTGTTAGGAAATCCTCTTCTAACAGTGGTCTTTCCCTTCTACTCCCCCTCCTGGTCCCTTCCCGGTACTCCGTTCGCTCTCTCCCCCTCTTTCCCCACCCGCATTCACTCGGGTAATAGATTTACCCTCAGGTATGCCCGTACCTGTGTGAGCCATGCCCCTCCAGGGACGTGGCGGCGTTGCTCAGGATTCCCTCGGATTTCCTCGTCCTTCCTATCTTCTCCCTCCTTCTCCGCGCATGTTTCTCCTTTGGGCTCAGGGTCGGTTTTCTCCTTGTTCGGGTCTTCCTCCGTCTCTCCAGTGCGCCGCTCCTCTGGATCTGCGTCTTCTTCAACTCTCGGCGCCGGGTCCCGGATATCCGCATTAGATATCAATTACGGGTCTGCGTGGCTCCTGAAATGGCCCCCGGGATATGGTTCGGCCGGCCCAGGGTTATAGCTTGTAACCGCGGCGACAGACGCCCGGTTACATGTACCTTTAACACATAAATAAATTATGAAGAAAGAACTAGAGAAAGTAATGCACAGTGGTGTTTTTCAGGATATATAAGTTTAAAAAAGGCTTGCATCTGTGGTGATGACACAAAAAAGCAAATGGTGAGGCTAGATTATGCATGTACTTGAGAGAATTAAACACATCTGTGGTAGCAGACCACCCTCCCCTGCCTAATATCAGTGAGATGTTGAGATCTCTCAATAGGGCCAAACACTTTTCATCACTAGACCTAAGCTCGGCATTTCACCAAATAAAATTGAATACCACTTCACAAGAGTTAACAGCCTTTGGGACACCCTATGGCACTTTTACATTTTTGAGAATGCCTTTTGGATTGATTTCTGCTGCCTCTGTTTTTCAGAGAGCTATGGAAAGAATCTTAAAAGCATCTTAAAAGATATTGAAGGGGTCAAGATGATGTACTTGTGGTAGGGTCAAATATAGGTGAACATAATTGAAGAATACATGAAGTGTTAGAGAGACTCCAGAAGGATGGATTGACACTAAAACTGGAGAAATATAAATTCAGTTTTCAGAAATTGAATATTTGGGACATTTAATAACTGGGTCAGGAATACGACCAAAAGAGGAATAGGTGAATGCTATTAGACACTTATTATCACTCAAATGCAAAGAAGAGTTAGTGACATTTCTGAGAATGACTGAATTTTACAATAAATTAGTTCCAATGTTTGCCGAAAGGATGAATAATTTGAAGCTATTACTAAAAAAGGCAAACAATTTGAGTGGCGTAGTGATGTAATGATGCTAAGGATGAGACTATAGTAATGACTAATGTGAGTTCTAAAGGTCTGGGAGCTGTTTTATTACAAAGATCAAAAGGTTTATGTAGGACCATAGTTTTTGTTTCTGGAGGATTGAGAGGAGCTGAAAATAATTATGCAGTAATAGAGAACAAGGCTCTAGGTGGATTTTGGGCACTGAGAAAACTATGAAATTTTCTGTGGGGACAGAAATGTCAACTCAAAACAGACCACAAGCCCCTTAAAGAGGTTTCTCAAAAGAACAGGATAGACCAAATTTTAAATTGCATACGCAAATTGGGTGGTTGTCCGTGAGGAGTTTGATTTTGAAATGTCATATGTGCCAGGTGCAAGTAATCTGCAGGCAGACTCTCTATCAAGATTGTGTCGTGATTCTGAGATCGGGACCCTCAATGGTGCTGAGTGTTTTGAAGGGGAGAAGTTTGTTAAAGAAGTGAATATTTGTCTGATTACAGAAGGAGCAATACAGGAACACGAGTGGAAGAAGGAACTCCAGAAGGGTGAATGTTTATAAAACATCATTAACATGGTGTTGGAAAGATGGGTGAGTAAGTGTAACCAAGAAAGGTTAGGATTTTGGCACCTGAGAGATGAATTATCTATAGCAGGTAGTTTGTTATTGAGAGGTAATAAACTGGTACCTCAGAGAAAGTTAAGAGGCAACTTGATAGTTCATGCCCATGTCAGTCATAGGGGTATATCTAAAACTAAAGAAAGAGTTAGAAAGAGATACTGGTGGCCGGTAATGGACTTGATGGTGGAAATAAAAGTGAGGAATTATGTTGAATGCATGCAAAACGATAAGGTGCAGGATGCAACCCTTTGTGTTAAGACAGAAAGCAACAGGACCATGGGTGGATATTGCACTAGATATTCTTGGTCCTTTCAGAGTGAAAACAAGTGACTAGTATGTGTTTGTATGTGTTGACATGTACTAACATTGGCCGAAAATGAAAGTAGTCAATTCAATAGAATCTACAGATGTTATTTGTTTTTTTAGAAGAGTTGTTTGAGAGAGCTTTCCACACAGCATACTAACATCTAATAGGGTTCAATTTACCTCAGGGATGGTTAAGGAATTTTTTAAGACAAGGGAGATAAAACATAAAAAGACAGCTCTTTATCACCCAGAAACCAATGGTGTGGTGGAACATTTTATCAAAGTGTTGAAAGAATGTTCGCAGCAATATCTGACATGTGGAACATACTGGGAAGAAGCTATGAGGAAAAAGAGAATATTGCCTGATGCCAAAGTCCACCACTGGAGTTTCATCTATACAGTTATTTAGAGCTAGAATTCCCAACAGCGAGGTGGCACCTGTTTGGATGAATGAGAAAAGGTGGAATGTTGATGATTAAGTAGGTTATGTGGAAGGGTGGTGAGAAAAAGAAGAAAAAGGAAACATGAGAGGTAAGGAATTGTATGACAAGAGGAATGCAGTGAAGGAGATGGTTGTGAAAGGGGATTGGATAAAAATCAAATCTCCAAGAAAAGATAAGAGAATATCTAAGTTTAGTCAACCACATGGGGTTATAAAAGTGTTCAAAAATGTGGTAAGGACTAATGATCATAACATCTGGAACCTTAACAGGGTGGTGGAGTTTAACCATAGACAAAGCAAAGATTCAACCTGTGTGGATAATAGGTCATCAGACGATGGTGTGATCAGACCTTAATGTGAGAAGAGAAGACCGATTCGCTTATACGTCTTCATGTGAATTATACACCCAGGGTCATTTTGACTTTAAAGTTTATAAGTATTGTGATGTATCCCTGAATTGTTCAAAATTGAATGTGGATGGTTTATTTGTGATATGATTGTTGTATTGTATTAATATAACTCAAGTTTTCCCCTTACTTTAGTTTTGTTATGTAAAGTGGGGAGGTGATGTGCTGAAGGGATTCCATGGCTATGTAAAGATTCTGTAACCATGTGATGATGTGGGATTCTGTTACCAACACATCAGCACATGGAATGATGAGGTAGAATGTGGAAACCACTGTTACTTAGCAGCACCTTGAAGCCGCTATTACCCTGCCATGGTCTTCATGCATGGATGTTTAAATAAAGGACCAGCTTATTTATCCTTAGCTTTGGAAGTTCTTTACATCTTAAAACCTCCTACGGGCAACAGAGCTGCTGGAAATACACACTTGGGTGAGGGTCAAGATGGGAGATGGGACTGTGTAACAATAAGGAAAATATGTACGAAAGATGGGCTAATGGAAGTCTCCGAGGCTAATATCCCCCCAAAAATCAATCTCCAAAATACTAATGATAGAGTACTAATCAGCCAAACTGCGACTGGTGTACAGAGATCGATATCAGCATTTGCTACCTATATAACAATCAATGGTTCAGAAATAAAATCCAAATGTGGTGCCCTTGCCCCATAAATCGATAAAACCAAATAAGTGGTATTTGAATGGAAATCATTTACTGCAACAATGTACAGACACCTTGATGTTATCTTCAACCACAGACTTAATTTTAATTCTCAACTGCAGTCATTAAACTCAAAGGTATGATCATATACACAATACATGCACACTTACACAAATGTTTGTTTAGGCTTCAGAAAAATAATGTCCAGACCCAGATTCATCTGGATTTCAGTCTGGCAAAACAAGAGCTAGCCAGACCAGTAGATTTTTATCAAACGTTGTTGCAACTGAATGGGCCAACAAAATCTACCTTAAGTAATCTTGCCTAGATAATTATTGGGACCCCTCCAGAGTACAACCAATGGCAGGCATTTTTGCTGACTGCTGTGGAAAATCTGGAGCATGTACATTTCTGGAGTACACCAGCTGCTAATGTCACATTTAAAACTCTGGTCAAGAATGCTGTAAAACACTCCTTCTAATAAGATATGGACACCTTTTCAAATAACTCATACAATTTGTCAATAATTACATTGTATAAACATCTAAAGCCTCAAGAATATTTGACAACATATATTTCTGTGCATTTGAAAATGACATCAAATGGGCTGTTTTCCGACAAAGGACCTACCACCCAGGTAGAATTCATTTTGGCCAAAACAGAGTGTGTGTGTGTGAGAGAGAGAGAGAGAGTGTGTGTGTGTGTGAGTGTGTGTGTGTGTGTGTATGTATGTGCATGTGTGTGCGCGTGTGTGTGTGCACACGTACTGAGCTTAATGTTCAACGAAGGACATTTTTAGTAACATATTTTAATCAGCAGCATGTCAGGCCAGCACGCACAGTTTGTAAAATATATGGACTTGGTTACTCAAATGTTCACTATGTACATACTCAAATGTTCACTATGTACATAAAAAGCACATAACACTTTTCCAAATTATACATTGGCGTAAATTATATTATTCAGATATACCATTTTAAATATATGTTTATGCTGTTTTATAATGTCCATTTTGACTTGTCTTGTAAAGGTTTTTATTTAACTATAGAATAAAAAATTAAATGACAAATGACCTACAGATAAGTACATCTACACATGCATACTTAGTTTTGTGAACTGGGCCCATCAAATTATTTAGAGATGAAAAACATTATGCTTTTGTATATTAATTTACATTAAACCATATTAAAAATGTAAACACTTTGGCACTCATTATGATCTTGGTGGTTAAAACCGCTGAGAACTGCGCTGGCGGTCAATAGATGACCGCCACCACGACTACCCACCCCCGCTGGCCGTATAATGTTTTCCCCGCTGGGCCAGCGGGCTGAAACAGTGTTTCATTTCGTTGGCCCAGTGAGGAAAAGGGCCGTAACATTGACAGCAGCTCCAAATGGATCCGCCACCAATGTTGCACCTGTCGAGCAGATCAGCGCGATGGGGCACTGCACAGGGACCCCTGCACTTCCCATGCCAACTGCATGGGCAGTGCAGGGGCCCCCAGGGGGGCCCCAGAGCATCCCTTCCGCAAGCCTTTCCCTTGCAGGGGAACCCGCCAGAGAAAGGCTGGTGGCAGAAGGGATCATTAACCGAGGGGCAGCGCTGCTTGCAGGGCTGCCCTGTTGGAAAATGATTCCCTCCACCGTCAGGCTGCCTGTTGGCGGCAGCCTGGCGGTGGAGGAGGGCCGCCTATGGTGGCCCACCTGTGTTTATTATATGGCGGTTCAGACCGCCATGCCGGTGGCAGTCTTTGTACTTGCCGCCGGCATGGCGGTCTGAACCGCATGGGGATCATAATGACCCCCGATATCACCCTCACTTTAAAATGCAATTTACAGAATACAAAGTAATATATAACACTATTACACTATAACAGCATGAAACAGAAATACACAGAATATGTAATTCATAAAAATATAACTACATACCACTCAAAATTCTGATTTTAATATTATAATTAAAAACATGACAGCTTAGCAGCTTAAGATCCTTTGAAGTAGATATCGAATATCTAAACTAAAAAAAACATAGTCCAATAAAAAAATACAAAATATATTCCCACATGAACTTATTAATAAAGGAAAAAATCCATACAAAATCATTTGAGTCCCAAGAAAACCAGAAAATATAAATAAAAAAACGGAACCGCTGCAGGAAAACTGAAACATACAAAGAAAATGACTGTAAAGCTTTGGCTACATTAAATATAAACCACTTCATTGAGAAATAAAAAGAAGCATATTCCCAAACAAAAAAATCTACCTTACAAAAGGAGTTATTTCCTGTAGCCAAAACACAAACATTCACATTCTCAAAATAACAATGCCCAAATTCATACAAACACATCCTACATAACATACCTAAAATAAACTAACTATGATTCAATAAGTGAAGACCACACATTAGACCCTAATGTAATTATTAAAACTATTATAACGATGTACTTAACCGAACTAACCAACCCAGTAACCAAATACACTAACCTTCACAAACCTTAAGATGACCCACCCAACCTACCACTTTTTTTTTATTTGCTGAGTTCCTGAGCCACAGTTATTCCTTGTTCCTGTTTCTGAGCTGTAGCTATCCTTGTTCCTGTCCTTGAGCTGTAGCAAATCTTTTTTCCTGAGCTAGCACTCCCTGCAGTGCTACTTGAATCCTGAGCCTCAGCTATTCCTTGTTCCTTGAACTATTTCTGCCTGCTGTGTTTCCTTGTTTCCTGCACCGGCACTCCTTGTGATCCCTTAAAGCCTCTCCTTCTGTATTTCCCTTTCCCCTGTCCTTGGCTTTCTTTCCATTTCTTTGTTCCAGTTCTTAGTGTGCTGCTTTCCTGCAGTCTTGCTTCTAGTTTCCTGTATGTTTGTTACTTGCTTTCTGCCAAGTGTTCCCTTTGTTTTCTTTTCTTTCCTGTTAAACACTCCTCCTTGCCAGCTCCTTGTCTATCGTGGTCATGTTTAGGTCTACACCCTTGCTGTTATCGTCTTGCGTGTTCCTGTTTGATCACCAGGATCCATGAGCTCAGGTGACAGCCTAGGTGGTGTTTCTTATCCACGGTGAGTTTTGTCTTTCAGCTACTTTTATGACATCACCATAGGGGTCAGGTCCACAGACCCTGCCTTTGCACATATATCCAAAATATGGGTATTAGCAGTCAGAATCTACAACAGCAATTAGGGGTGAGTAAAGCACTGACTGTGTAGAGCTCCTGAGTGCTTTACCCCACATCCCTTTATTGTTTATGCTCTTATATATATACATGTCATACACATTCGTCCTGGGGTGTTAGTATGGGTGCCACCTTGCCTCTTTAATGCCTTTTCCTTCTGAGCCTTATCTCTCTTATTCCCTTGAAAAGAACTTCCCTTTCGGATCCCCTTTCTCCTCTGACTCGCTGTGTGATCTTGGGCAGCTCTATACCAGTATTCTGCCTTCTTTGTCTTCCCAGCCACCAGGCTAGCCAGCACCCGCAACAGTTCTTGACACAGGTTAGTAGTCCAAATCTAAGTAAATACACCGCCAGTGTTGGCAGTGTGAAGACCGCCATATTATCATTGTTGGCTGCCCTCCGCCACTATTTGGCGGGGTAGCTGCCAGCAGCCATACTGGCGGACTAGTGGAGCTTGCTCCTCTGCCACCGCCACGTCACCACAACACCGCCCGCCGTATTACAATATTGAAAACGGCGTGGCGCTGTTGTGCTGGCGGGGCACTGGCGGTGGAGCAAGCGCCATAGATCCCGTTCCCTCCCTGACGACCACCGTGACCACCAGGTAACGTGATCGTTCGACAGGGGAGGGGGGTGTTGAGTGTTGTGTGTGTGAATGGGTGTTTGTGTGAATGGAGGGGGGTGGGGGTGTTGTGTGCATTTGTGTGCGTGTGTGTGCAAGTGCCTGTGTGCTTGTGTGAATGCCTGTATGCAGGGGGTGGGCGGGTGTCGTGGGCGTGTGTGGACGTGTGTGTCAATGAGTGAGCGTGGATGTGTGCATGTATATATGTAAGTGTGGTGTGTGTGTGTGTGGATCAAGGGGGTGGGGGATCAGTACAGGGATCGAGGTGGGGGGTCAGGATGGGGATCGGGGGAGGCGGAGCATTGCTGCTTGCGGAGTGGGGGCTTCTGATGGGGTCAGGGGGGCCTCCTACATGGAGGGGGGTTGGGGAGTCCTGTTGTGGCAACAGGAATTAGTATTCCTGTCACAAGTATCCATTCCGCCAGGGATTTCGTGGCTGGGCTGCCGCCACGGAATCCTTGGCAGAAAGGACACTCATAATAACACAGGCGGTGTTAGTTGGACCGCCGGGTCGAAGGTTGTCAACCTTCGGCCAGGTGATCTCAACGCCCTGGTAGTGCAGGCGGTGAACTGCTGCAGTCATTATTTGGTGGTCCTGCACCGCCACGCTGTCAGCCCCCTGACTGCAACCGCAGGTGGGGCAGGACCGCCAAGGTCATAATGACCATCTATATGTTCTGCACAATGTTGAATAAGGCATGAGGCATCCACACTTTGGTTCATGGTATACTATAGGGTCACATCTTAACAGGTATACATTTAAGTGCAATACACTTGTCTATATGTAAACATCATAATACTCATGCATCTTTTCTCTGTATAAATCAGACTATATTACTGAGTTATAAAATGTGTCTTCTTCTTAAACACATATTGCTGATTACATGTATTCATCAATAATATAGATGTTATATATGGCTCTGATACAGAGCTGCTCGCAAGAATAACTGGTTTAAAATCCAGTAACCCACTGCTCTGACATAGCAAATATTGTTAACAAAAGCTGTTACCCGCTGGTGCTGCATCATAAAGGCATTCCAGGCCAGGCTGTTGGGCTCTCTGAGAGCCTGTCAGAGCAGCACTGCTTGTCTGCTTTGAATGAAAGCAGAAAACACAGTTGTAGGAGGGATTAAGAAAGCCGGGAAGGTGGTTAGGTATGCCAGTTAACGTGTGTTTTTTCACATTTGGGACACGGAGCAGATGCCATATTATGCATGGCTCCCCCATTACACCTTGGCCTTAGCCTAGCAGTTACAAGTGGAAATGATTTTGAGGGCCATACATCATATAATATTACAGATGGGTATTAGATACAGGGAAGGTTTTCATCCCCAGGTTTGTGTGACATTATTTACAAGTGAAGTTTCACTCTTGTCGTCTATTGGATGTTACTGAGAACCACCTGGTGAAAAACATCTCTGTAAGTCACTATCTGTAATTCTATATTTCTTGAATCTAGAAAGAAAACATATTAATTGCACTACTTTACCCACCTACTAAAATTACTGAATGTTAAACTCCTGCTTATTTCTACCAAATATGATTCAGAAACTCCCACATCTTGACCTGGTAAATGGAGAACGACGTGGGGAAAGATTTGCAAAAGGCCTCTATCAGAGGTGGGTGAAAATTAGCTAGCAGCCAAACTATGCAAATGTCCTGGCCTTCTACCCTTTTTTCCCCCTGTGTCACTTTGATATAATGGTTCCAATAGGAGAGGGGCAGGCAAATTCAACACCAGAAAAAAACCCTGTTGGATTATCAGATGCCAGTGGGAATGGCAATAGAAGGACCACCTAATTAACGGCACCCCACCAAAAACGCCTGAGGCCATTTCTTTTCTGTCCACGACCGCTATATAAACCACGGCTATCTTGGACAAAAATACTCTAGAACTCTCTTCCACTTGCTGGGAAACGCTCAGCATGTTTGAGATTATAGTAATCTTGAAGTAGACCTCACTTTGCAGTGGATACCTGGCTTCACAGGTTATGTATCTCCTTATGCAGCTCCTGTGTAGCCACTTATGGGGAGCAGGGGTAGCCACCCGTCCATGTTTCCAAATCACTTCAGAATCACATGACCCCAATTGCCATAACACTCAGAAATTAACATAAAAAGGGAGCAGAGTTACAGGAAAAGGCACCAAGCTACACATGTGCAGCAACCACAAGCAGAAATGTTTACACAGTGTGAGAGGAACAAAAAAGAAGAAGGTACAAGAAAATGCAAACAAAATAGGGTGTAACTGCACATCCTCAAGCAACATCTCAACCCCAATTCCAGAAACTGAAAAATAAGTGAGGCAAGTCTAACAGCCCCCAAAATTCCAAACCTGAAAAAGGGACTATGCAGGCCAGAAGCACAAAGCAAGCATATAATAGCGAGTAAGTGTGGACTTCTAACAGAAGGTCAATCCAGTCCACACAAGGAAACAAGCTCAGTTCCTGGGCCAACCCACTGTACAACAGAGAGCGCAGGAAACCGTACAATACCAAATACTACCCAAAGAAAAATGGGGGAAGCTGAAAAGGAAGAAACCCTAAACAGACAATCGGGTACCTCCAGCAAATAATTGCGTTGGAGACCAAGTAGACACAACAGTAGAGTATACTGAGTGAAGGCCCAATCCATGCCTGCAGAACATAGTGCATGGGACAGCCCACCAATAACCTCTACGCTAACCAAAAGAAGGGTTAAGGCAGGAAGTAGCAAAGGTAAAACAGGAAGGGAAAACGTTCACCTTATAAACATCAAGTGTGTAAGGGGGAAGAACACACCAATGCCCCTCCTGAGAGACAATGAAAAACAGGGGCACAGTCACACCACAAATTGCATACAGAGAGCAGGCTCAATTCAGTCCCACTTACACAAACCCTCATAACAAATATAAATAGGAAATGGGTAAAAAGGGCCATGGGCTGGAGGAAGTAGACAAAATTCCCAATTACCATAAGCACCAGATTACCCACCAAGGTGTGCAAAGGAGGCAAGGCCAATCCCAATTGGGCTTATTGGATAGCCACATGCCAAACATTGAAGTCTGGAAAGGGTGATGCTTGATAATGTGGTCAGTAGGAGACAGAGCCATGAAACACATAATAGAAGCCCCAACTATATCAGGGAGCACCAGTGGAAGCCCATTTCCAGCATGCATTAAAGTCAAGGATGGTAATCTCAACCCCACCATGGAACCAGGTAATGTCAGGCCACAAATCAGAATTCATACCACCCAGGCCCCAAGACGTCCAGCAGGGAAGCAGGAGCAGAGACGAGGACATTAAACAATTTAAATATATCACAGGCCTCAACCACAGCTGGGAACCCAAGAGAAATCTTAAAGTGAACCCAGAAAAAAAGGGGGATGCTTACTTCTCATCCAGCAAAGAGGTCTTTAGTGCCACACACCAAGAAGGTAACCTTTAACCGAAGCCCAATAGAGAACTCACTGGGGATGACCCACCCCCAACCATCTTAACCTGGGCGGAATATACATCTATTGACAGAGGCCCACACGCAAATCAAGGAGAGCAACTACGGGAGACGTGGCCTGCCAAGATGGTGGCTAGCATGTAAGCTTTGTGTGCTCTGGCTACACTCATGCTAATCTTTTGACATCTTGCATCCTGGAGAACAAAGGTTGCACACATCTGCCAGCAAGGCTGTGCAGACCGGATTATATGCCACATTTCTTGTTTGAGGTGCCCTGCAGAGCCCCTTGGCTGCGGGCCTGACCTGCATCCTGGACTGCGACCCCGGAATGAGTGGGTAGTTCCTCTGTGACAGAGCTATACGCTCCTGACTGGGGCTGCTTATGGTAAGTGGCTGGACTTGGAGGGCACTAGGTGTGGCCCTGATATGTGCTGCATCCGAAGGCTGCACTGTCACTATGACTGGAGGAAAATCAGACCTGAAGGCTCCTAAGATGAGAGGCAGAGCCACCCTGGAGATGGTGAAAAGCCACAGCACCCTTGCGGGACGCAGGGGTCCCTGGGATGTCTAGAACAGCGAAGGATGCTGAGGGGTGACTCCCTGGGTACGGAGAAAATGGGCTTGGACCAGACAGTCATCAGATGTTACCTTGTGCCCGTGCGGCGGAATGGGTGCCCCTGAACTAAAGAACACAGAGGGCCCTACCCCAGTGCCTGGCACTTGGCAGTCCTGCCCTCTGCCCCTATGGTGCTGCTAGCAGTGAAGCTCTATCGAGACTCACCTGAGAGGATGGGGGGGCCAAAGAGGCCCTCCCGATTGGAAGACTCATCATGGAGTGCTGAGGGCCATGACTTGGAGCCCCGAAGGAGACTGCAGTACTCACAAAATTGAGGCATACAGAGGCCTGGTCTTGGAGCCTTTGTGGATAAGGTGGCTGGGTAACAACCCAGTTGGATTGCTGTGCCAGATATCAAGCACCCAGACAGCCATTCGACAATAGCTGCTGAGTGTGGTTGGAGTGCCATGCCTATCCGCTGAGTTCCTGGGACACTTGGGGATGACTGCTCGCTCGGAGTCAACTGTATAGTGACACTGGCACAATGGGCAAGGACAGAGCTCTACACTCACCCCAACATATAAAAGTGTATCAGTACATGTGGAGGGGTGGTAAGTGGAGGACCTGATGAGCAGAAGGACAGAACTGTCACACAACATATCACAGGAATGCAGATACCTGCATCCATTGAAAAATGAAGGATTCTACTAGAAAGCAAAATTGATAGTCTCAATAGAGGTCCCCCTTCTTCGCACAGACTTAAAAAAGGTGAGCGATAGATCCATGGCCACAGAGGTATGCTCCCTGTAGGAGCTGGCACACTTTCTATAGGCTTGAGCGAAAGATGCAGAAAAGCGTGCACAATGCAACAATCTCTGGTTTTTCTGCTTTCTGGAGCATGCAGAAGGAAAAAAATGGAGTGATTCTTGGAACAGTAGATCAGAGACACTCAACATTCAGTGGGCCTTTCTAATGTCTTCATAATAGAATGTGCACAAAGAGCACTTGCACCTATGCCTCCTCCGGGGGTCACACCGAGACCCTGCATAGCTAGAATTCTAAATATAAAAACAGGGGTCTTATTTTAGAGCAGGTTTGCAAGTCAGGAAACCTGAAGTATTAGGACTATGTGTTATGTATCTTCCCCTACTACACACAAAAAGTGCAGAAACTGCGAAAAACATTTCCTGAGGTGAAGTAAGAGCTAAGAGGGTCCAATAAATGTTGCTGTAGAAGGTAAAACTATGTGTGGCTCACAAGGGTCGCTCACACTTCTTCCTTGATCCCAAAGCAGAATGGGAGTGGCTGAGATGGGAGATAGGACATAAAGGAGGCCTGTGGAGCCTGGTTCCTGAAGGAAGTGACAACTGGGATGGAGTACAGGGCCTGCATGGAGAGCACAAACCTCTTCAGAAACAATGTCTCCAATGCTGTGGATCATGGTGCAGGAGGACGGCACATTGGGTGTCATCGCAGGAGGAGGATGGGCAGGATAGGTGGTTTGCAGGCATAATGTTTCTTTATATAAGTACCAGAATGCAACTTTAGTGCAACCTATATGAGGATGCGTTGGGACAAGAGCTTTTTCTTTGTCAGGTTTACTTTCTACATAGGCAGAGTAGAACTTCTGGGGGTGGCACCATCATCAAGGATATAACCTGCTGACAAAGCTAGGTGGGTGGTTCTATGAGGATTGAGACCTCCCATAACATTGTTTAGCATAGATTACAGAGTCAATAGTCTGCCTTGGTAGACTTTTACTGTTAGTGTTTGAGTTACAAAGTTGATGTGTTAAGTACACTGATATTGTTCAGAGTTGAATAAACATTGGAAAACATGAATGCTTTTCACACGGTTTACCTGGTAGATGAAAGGGTGGGTGGAGGGAGAGTTGGGGTTAAAATGTGTTGATTTATATATGACATGTTTAGGGCGACAGAGTAATACATTGCATATACAGGACCTGCAGTTAATATCACTGGACCCACTAGGTGGTCTATTTGGTACGGAACACAGATCATGCAAGTAGTAACAAAATGTTCACATGGAATGTTAGAGGTATAAATGACTAAACAAAAAGATACAGAGCGCACTCCTACCTTAGGTGTCAATCCACACATATAGGGCCTGATTACGACCTTGGTGGAGGGGATTACTCTGTCCCAAATGTGACAGATATCCTGTCTGCCGTATTACAAGTTCCTTTATATCCTATGGAACTTGTAACACGGCGGACGGAATATCTGTCACATTTGGTACAGAGTAATGCCCTCCATCAAGGTCGTAATCAGGCCCATAATGTTTCTACAAGAAAAACACTTAGTAGACAAGGAGGTGGGGAAGGTCTGAAAGAAATGGAGAGGTCAAATGTACTCATCCACCTACTCCTCTTATGCTAGGGAAGTGTCAATCTTGCTGGCCCCAGGAGTCCCTTTTTCTCACTGGTGTATCAGAGCTCACTTAACAGGGTAATATATTCTGATATATGGCCTGCTAAATGGAACAGATGTAAGCTTTCTTAATATATATGCCCCAAATACACATGACCCCTTCTTTTACCCAACTATTACGGATATACTTAAACCACACCTGGATATACCACTCATATGAGCTGG
This sequence comes from Pleurodeles waltl, assembly GCF_031143425.1. NCBI lineage: Eukaryota > Metazoa > Chordata > Amphibia > Caudata > Salamandridae > Pleurodeles > Pleurodeles waltl. Next base: position 1,329,917,665 of record NC_090447.1, on the reverse strand, counting down.
CGAATACAACTGGATGCTGGACAGAGTTCTAGACAGATACCCACCTCACCCACACACAAAACCAAATGTGACACAGACCCTGAGCACTATTATGACTTCATTAAACTGCATGGATATATGGTGGGAGCTTCATCTGAGTTTGTGTCAATACTCCTGCCTCTGGACAATGCAAGAAACCTATAGTAGACTCAATCGTATACTGGGGACAATGGGGACAGCGGGGAAAATAGAAACAGCTAAGTATCAATACAGGTTCCTGTTCAACCACACGCTGCTGATGAACAAATACTGCTGCACTCCACCCAGACCTTGTGTTCCCTTATGAAATCATCAGCCAGAGGCCATATGCAATACAATATTTAATATGGAATTTGGGGAGGCAAAGAAGTCCTACTTTGAAGGCAGATGGGGCTCAACTTCTACTATTGCTAATGAATGGAAGGCCTTTAAGAGTGTGATAAGGAGAGAATGCATAAGCAAAATACTGGGGATACTGTACCAAGTCAGACAGATTTAATGCATCAAGAAGAAGGGTGTCACAACTATAGGGGAAGGCAAATAGGAATGACTTGGTCCGGCCTAAGCTTTTGGCTGCTGAAAAAAAACAAAATGGAACATGAGGCAATCTGGACAAATTCATTTTTAGAGAATACAGACAATGGTTAGACAGGGAAGCTGACAAAGTGGGCCGTCTCCTTATATTGTTAATTCGTAGAGAACTTCCACATACCCAAGTTCGTTCGTTAAACGGGTTGAATGGGACACATATATCCACAGAGTTGCACTGTGGAAGCTTTCCACTGATACCTAGAAAATATGTATAAGTGTCCTCATAGGACAGAAGCTTCTCCTGGACAGGATTTGTTGATGAATATGCAAATGCAGTATCTTACGGAGGGCCAGGTGCAGGTAATAGAGGCAGACCTGATGTGACTGGAACTGGTGGCCACCCTGAAGGAGATGTTGCATGGCAGAACACTAGGACTGGATGAATTTCCCTCAGAGTTCCACCAGTCTTTTGCACCCACCATCACCATAAAATTGCTGGACCTCTATATAGAGGCAGAACGCTATGGAGGTTCCGGGATTCCAAGCACAAAATGATCAAAGTGATTCAACCTACCCCTGATAGAGATCCGGAAGAGCTGGGTTCCCAACACCCCCTCTCTATGATAAATATAAATATGAAGCTACTTGTCAAGGTACTGTCAAACAGATTCAAACAGATTATCGGATCACTAGCGCAGGAGGATCAGTGTAGCTTTATCTCAAGGCTCAATACAGCTATGAATCTTAGACAGCTCACTCATGTCCTGCTCACCACGGCTAGAGTGCACTTGGGAGGTGTGTTATCCTCCAGGTGGACAGCTGAACGGAGCACTTTTCAGGGATTCACTTTGTCCCCATTATTGTTCATCTTAGTGCTGGAACCCCTCACCATTTGATTAAGACAGGTCCTGAGAGACTGGGGGATCAGAGTTTGCCAAGTTACATTGTTCGACCTGGTCCTTTTACAGGGTCATTCCCCAGAGTTTTTGCTTTTGCCTCCTTATTGTTGGCTGACGTTTTGACACTGAGCACTTTTTCACTGCTAGCCAGTGTTAAAGTGCATGTGCTCTCCTTTGTAAAATTGGCATGATTGGCTTATACCTAATTGGCATATTTTATTTACCTATAAGTCCCTTGTAAAGTGGTATCCCTATACTCAGGGCCTGTAAATTAAATACTACTAGTGGGCCTGCAGCGCTGCTTGCGCCACCCACTGAAGTAGCCTGTCAAACCTATCTCAGGCCTGCTAGTGCAGGGCCTGTGTGCACAGTTTTCTGCCACAGGGACCTGGCACCTAAATTTACTTGTATCCTGGGAGAGAGAGATCTGAGGGACTGGGCTGTTGCAGAGGAGATCAGAATGAAAACTGTTAAAACAGATGCAAAACTTGCACATGATTTGGAATTTTGGTCCACACTGTTTCAGGAATTGACAAGGGTGGATAGAGAAGGGAGTCAATGGTCACCAGAGAATGTGGTGAATTCATTTCTACAACATAATCCTACTGATGTGTATGATGATTACTGCTCTGGTTCTACATATGTGTTACTTTACATGCTGCTTGTATATTACTGTATGTTCTACTCTACAAATAAAGTTTTTAAGAAAAAGGAGAGCAACCGTAGCTCCAGGCCAAAAACGAAGTAGTGAGTTAGTGAAGGCCAGGACAATCAATCAACATCTATTTGTAAAGCGCATGTTCACCCCTTGGGGTATCTTTGCACTGAATACCCAGTATTCATTGTTACTCCTCTTACTAGTACTCATTTTATTGACCTTGGAATGATGAAAGATTCAACCCCTACCCCCAAGGATTTGATCCTATGGCCAAGGGGGCAAACATATATTTTGGGAGTGGGAGCAGCCATCAGAGCAGTGAGCCATGAGACCAAAGAGAGCCCCAAAGAATCCCAGCAGGGAGGTGGGGTGCGCCTTTTGCCAGCAGATTGAATTCAGATCAGAATCAAAATTCAGATAAGGCCCCAGTTAACAAGCAAAAGCATCAACACAATCCACAGCAGCCACAAACTGTCAGTAGCAATACAAAAACGCCCAAGTGGCTAAATGGGTAAATGGAAACTCTCATGCAGAGACAAAAAGCAAAAGGTGACTGCCTCCCAGAAAAGACTGACAAAATAGGATTGGTTTGGCAGTGGTGGTACTTCATAAAGATACCTGGATGGAGAAGAGTTTAAAATGTTTTCTTTTAGTTAGGTAGTGGCTGCTTCTCTCCTGGATGTAGACACATCTCGTGATATAAATATAAGGCTGAGGAAGAGATAAAGAGGTAAGGGGTATTTAGTAATATACAATAATACATTGCCATACAATCAAACCAATGGATCTTTTATCAATGTCACATGTTTTCAACTAGTAGGGATATCAATACATACAGGAAAGAAAAGAAGACTGAGGCCCTCATCATGAGTCTGGCGGTCGTGGATCCGCCAGACTCGCGGTGGAGATCAGTCCGCCACCAAAGCAGCGGTCCGGCCTCCACATTACGACCGTGGAGCAGTCGACAGCCTGGTGGTGCCGGCAGTCTTAATCCACCAGGGCTACGACTCCCCTCTCTGCCGGCTTTTGCATGGCAGTCCCACCGGCTGGCAAAGGTTGGCAGAGACAGGTTGCCGGGGCCCCATGAGGGCCCCTGCACTTCCCATGCACTTGGCATGTGCAGTGCAGAGGCCCACATGGACAGCCCTTTCGCACTTTTCACTGCCTGAATTATGGCAGTGAAAAGCGCGACAGGTGATGTCACACCTGACGCACTGCAACATTGCGTCAATGTTGTGGTGAGTTTTCCACTGGGCCTTCGGTGGAAAACTCATATTAGGGTCAGAGGGCAAAAACCCAGAATGGCGGTTTTCCATCCTAAAGAGTTTGGTGGGCAGCCTCCGCCACCCACCAACCTCAAAATGAGGCCCTTAATGTTTCTGTTCCTGGCGTCAATAACCCAGTGACTCAAACATTCAATGCATACCAATACACTCACTCAGTAGCTTATTTGCTATATGCTTTGCACCTCCACAAATATTAGCAGGAGTGGGAGTTTAACTAAAAATTGTACCTTAATAAGTGAAATTCCTGTCTTTTCTGGTTTGTGCAGTAGCTGGTACTGCCTCTCCCCCAACTACCAACCTTAACAAAACAGAAACTAAAGAATAACTGGATGTTGGACCTGGCTTTTTGACAGGGTCATCCCCAAACTTTTTGCCTCCTTCCTCCTATTTTTTCTGACCTGTTGTTGTTGGCTTTTGACCTCTGGGCACTTTATCACTGCTAACCAGTGCTAAAGTGCATATGCTCTCTGTGTAAATGGTACTATTGATTGGTTTATCCATGATTGGCTATTTAATTTACTTATAAGTCCCTAGTAGAGTGCACCATATGTGCCTAGGGCCTGTAGATTAAATGCTGCTAGTGGGCCTGCAGCACTGGTTGTGCCACCCACTTCAGTAGCCCCTTAACCCTGTCTCAGGCCTGCCATTGCAAGCCCTGTGTGTGCAGTTTCACTGCCACTTCGACTTGGCATTTAAAAGTACTTGCCAAGCCTAGAACTCCCCTTTTTCTACATATAAGTCATCCCTAATGTGTGCCCTAGGTAACCCCTAGAGCAGGGTGCTGTGTAGGTAAAAGGCAGGACATGTACCTGTGTAGTTATATGTCCTGGTAGTGTAAAACTCCTAAATTTGTTTTTACACTACTGTGAGGCCTGCTCCCTTCATAGGCTAACATTGGGGCTGCCCTCATACACTATTGAAGTGGCAGCTGCTGATCTGAAAGGAGCAGGAAGGTCATATTTAGTATGGCCAGAATGGTAATATAAAGTCCTGCTGACTGGTGAAGTCAGATTTAATATTACTATTCTAGAAATGCCACTTTTAGAAAGTGAGCATTTCTTTGCACTAAAATCTTGTTGTGCCCTTCAATCCACGTCTGGCTAGGTTTAGTTGACAGCTCCTTGTGCTTTCACTCAGACACACCCCAAACACAGGGTACTCAGCCTCACTTGCATACATCTGCATTTTGAATGGGTCTTCCTGGGCTGGGAGGGTGGAGGGCCTGCCCTCACACAAAGGACTGCCACACCCCCTACTGGGACTCTGGCAGACAGGATTGAACTGAAAGGGGGCTTGGTGCATTTCTTAGACACTCTTTGAAGTCACCCCCACTTCAAAGGCACAACTTAGTATAAAACAGGGCCTCTGCCCTACCTCATCAGACACTTGCTGGAGAAGAAACCTGAACCAGAAACTACATCCTGCCAAGAAGAACTGCCTGGCTGCTCAAAGGACTCACCTGTCTGCTTTTCTACAAAGGACTGCTGCCTTGCTGTTGGCCTGCTGCCTTGCTGAACTGCCTGGTTGCTCAAAGGACTCACCTGTCTGCTTTTCTACAAAGGACTGCTGCCTTGCTGTTGGCCTGCTGCCTTGCTGAACTCTTGTCTGGCTGTAAAAGTGCTCTCCAAGGGCTTGGATAGAGCTTACCTCCTGTTCCCTGAAGTCTCAGGACCAAAAAGACTTCTCTCTTCCACTTGGACGCTCCGTGCGCCGAAATTTTTGACGCACAGCTTGTTTCACGGCAAGAAAAACGCCGCACACCGACGCTGATCGATGCGACGCCTTCGGGACGACCAAAACTTTGACGCACGGCCTCGCAAGGACAACGCTGCCCGACTTCCCGGGAGAAATCAACGCGACGCCTGCCGTGAGATCGAAACTTTGACGCACGGCCTCGCAAGGACAACGCCGCCCGACTTCCCAGTAGAACTCGACGCCTGCCGTGAGATCAAAACTTCGACGCACGGCCTCGCAAGGACAACGCCGCCCGACCCCCCAGGAGAAATCGACGCGACGCCTGCCGTGAGATCAAAACTTCGACGCGCAGCCGGAAAACAAGCAGGAAAATCAACGCACAGACCAGGGACATCTGGTACTCCCCGCGATCCACAGAAAGAGACTGTCCGCGCGCCGGAAAATGACGCACGACTCCCCGCGTGGAAAATAACAACGCAAGTCTGTGTGTGCTGAGGAGAAATCGACGCACACCCCAGTTTTCCACGTATCTCTTCTTCTGTGGCCCTCTGAGGAGATTTTCCACCAGAAACCAGGTACTTTGTGTTTGAAAGAGACTTTGTTTGCTTTCTAAAGACTTAAGACACTTTATATCACTTTTCAGTGATATCTTTACAAATTCATATTGCAACTTTGATCATTTTGACCTGAAGATACCCAGATAAATATTATATATTTTTCTAAACACTGTGTGGTGTGTTTTTGTGGTGTTATGCTATGGTGTTGTATGATTTATTGCACAAATGCTTTACACATTGCCTTCTAAGTTAAGCCTGACTGCTCGTGCCAAGCTACCAGAGGGTGGGCACAGGCTGATTTTGGATTGTGTGTGACTTACCCTGACTAGAGTGAGGGTTCTTGCTTGGACAGAGGGCAACCTGACTGCCAACCAAAAACCCCATTTCTAACATTGGTGATCAGCGGTGAGGATAGGACTTGTGTTTGTGCAGTGACATACAGTAGCTAAGTATTTCACTACCTACCCACAGTTGAAGGTCAACTTGATTTTTCATCTTTTTTGGCTTTTGATTTTCTGATGTCCTCCTGGATATACTATTGATATTTTGGACTTTGGATTTTTGGTTTTTGCTGGTAGGATCTTATCAGAATGGGATTGCTTACCTACTCATTCTTTGTTCGTACTGACCACCTCACTAAGGCTGACCTAAGGAAGCTTTGCAGAAAATGGGGCCTTCCTGTAGCAAGGAGATCTACTAAGGTGGAGATGCTACATAACTACATAGTCTGGGGGGAGGAAAGATGGGCAGAGAGAGGGGCAGCAAGAAACCAAATGACTAAGTACCCCTCAGATGAGGAGGAGGACTACGCACATGAGGAGGAAGACTGCTCACATGAGGAGGAAGACTACTCAGATGAGGAAAGAGACCCAGAGATAGATGAATGGCTCCGAGGTCAAAGGCGACAGGAGCAACAATTAGAGGAGTATCTTGCAAGGGTTGAGGCAAAAAGACTCTTAGCCCTGGAAGAAGAAAGGATTGCAGCTCAAGAGCTGAGCTGTAAAGAGCTGAAACTGGAGGCCGGAAGGGCTGAGTCCAGTTCAGATGGTGGCAGCAAAAATCTTGCATCTAGTACTGCTGAAGAAGGGCACAAGCCCAGAGATGTGGTGCCCAACTTGAAGAAGGGAGTTGACACACCCCAGGCGGTTCAAGGGTATGAGGTAGTTCCCGTTATGCACAGGGTCCCTGAGAAGGATTGGGGAACTGGCACAGGGAGTCATATTCCTACTGGGGGGAAGGACACTTTACTGACTCTAGCAGAGAGTGACAGAGAAAAGGGTTCCCCCCTGGTGGACGTCCTGGATCTAGAGTGTAGAGACATCCCAGAAGAGTATGGGTTGAGTGTCAGGGACAGACAGATACTGTCTCACCAGTCTCAGGAGGGTGAGGTAGAGTGCTTTTCCAAGGTTGAGTTACTGGGTGGTTGGGTGAAGGGTACTGTGGTTAATACATGTGAAGGGCAGAGTGATGTAATTGCTGGAGAGCATATGTCTGGTCCTTATTTTCCAGAGCTACGCCAACACCAGGTGGAGTGTGAGTTCTCTGACCCCAGGGAACTTACAATGGAGGCAGACTTCTGGGTGAGTACCAGAGAGTCTGAAGAGGCATTTGGGGGTGCTCCTGAAGGGAGTGGTCTAGGTGGTTCCCAACCGAGTGAGTTGGGAAAGGATTGTTGTGTCCCAGGTAGGTCCCAGGTCCTAGAGGGTTCCATGAGGGAACACCAGGAGGGAAGCCTAGCCTGTACCGTAGGGCCACCTTTTGAGGGAAGCCCTGCAGTGTCAGAAGAACTTGGGGGGGGGTGACTGTAGCCAGCATCCCAACAGTTCTGGTGTCTGGCAGTACCCCTCCTAGTGAGGGGGTGCAGAAGTCCAGACATAGGGTTGAGAGGGGGTTGCAGACCCCAGTGGAGGACCTTGAGAGTCAGGGGTCAGCTCTGAGAGCAGAGCCCCCCAGGAATGACCCAGGTGAAACCGTTTCTGGTTTGGGGGAAACCCAGACTCTGCCGGATGGGCAGAGGTCAGGAGACCTGCGCCAACCAGACTCTTGTGTGGCCCTTGGAGACGGTGTGTCCCTTGTGGGGGGTGAGAGTGCCCCCCAGGAAGTCCTGGCATGCCAGGCAAAGATTCAACCTCAGGGTGGGTACTCTGGGTTGGATACCCAGGTTCAGAGGTTAAACTCTGACCTGGTGGGAGGTAGGTGTGCCTCCCAAGAAGTCCTGCTGTGCCAGACAATTGTCCAACCTCAGGGTGTTGACTCTGGGTTGGATGACCAGGTTCAGAGGTTAAACTCTGACCTGGTGGGGGGTAGGTGTGCCCCCCAGAAAGTCCTGGCGTGCCAGGCAATTGCCCAACCTCAGGGTGGTGACCCTGGGTTGGGGAACCAGGCTCAGAGGTTAAACTCTGACCTGGTGGGAGGTAGGTGTGCCTCCCTGGAAGTCCTGGCCTGCCAGGCAATGGTTCAACCTCAGGGTGGTGACTCTGGGTTGGCTAACCAGGTACAGAGGATAAACTCTGACCTGTTGGGGGGTAGGTGTGCCCCCCAGAAAGTCCTGGTATGCCAGGCAATGGTTCAACCTCAGGGTGGTGACTCTGGGTTGGATACCCAGGTTCAGAGGTTAACCTCTGACCTGGTGGGAGGTAGGTGTGCCTCCCAGGAAGTCCTGCTATGCCAGGCAGTTGTCCAACCTCAGGGTGTTGACTCTGGGTTGGATAACCGGGTTCAGAGGTTAAACTCTGACCTGGTGGGGGGTACTAGTGCCCCCCAGAAAGTCCTGGTGTACCAGGCAGTTGTCCAACCTCAGGGTGCTGACTCTGGGTTGGATAACCGGGTTCAGAGGTTAAACTCTGACCTGGTGGGGGGTAGGTGTGCCCCCCAGAAAGTCCTGGCGTGCCAGGCAATTGTTCAACCTCAGGGTGGTGACCCTGGGTTGGAAAACCAGGTTCAGAGGTTAACCACTGACCTGGTGGGAAGTAGGAGTGCCTCCCAGAAAGTCCTGGTGTGCCAGGCAGTTGCCCAACCTCAGGGTGGTGACCCTAGTTTGGAGAACCAGGTTCAGAGGTTAAACTCTGACCTGGTGGAGGGTCAGTGCGCCCTCCAGGAAGTCCTGGCGTGCCAGGCAATTGTTCAACTTCAGGGTGGTGACTCTGAGTTGGATGGCCAAGTTCAGAGGTTAAACTCTGACCTGGTGGAGGGTCAGTGTGCCCTCCAGGAAGTCCTGGTGTGCCAGGCAATTGTTCAACTTCAGGGTGGTGACTCTGAGTTGAATGGTCAGGTGCAGAGGTTAAACTCTGACCTGGTGGGGGGTAGGTGTGCCTCCCAGAAAGTCCTGGTTTGCCAGGCAGTGATCCAGTCTGAGGGTACAGACCCTGGGCTGGAAGAGCAGGTTCAGGGTGTCCCCCCGGACCTGGAGGGAGGGGCTACTGATAACAGTGCCCCTACCATGTTGTCTTCTGAGGAGGCCACTCCTAGTTGGAGGGTGCTGGACCCCAGAAGGGAGGGCAGGGGGAGGGAAGCCTCACCCCGGGCCCTAGTCCAACCTGAAGGTACAGACCCCAGGTTGGAGGGCCAGTTGCAGGTTAACAGCCCTGCACTGGTGGAGGAATGGTACAGGGCGACTTCTATAAGCCCCCTGACCATGTTGGACTCTGGGGGTACCGCTCCAGGAGGGAGGGTACAGAGCCCCAGAGGGGAGGACCAGGTTCAGGCTGTCATCCCTGACCTGGTGGAAAGGAGAGTGGTTAAAGGGTGCCCAGCACCTGGGGCTACCGCCCCCCACTCTCCACAGCCACAGTGGTGGAAGAGCTTTGAGAGGCCTGGGGCCTGGCTCTCATCCCTGGCAGCTGTCAGTAACCACTGTGGCTTGCTGTCCGGGTGGACAAAGTTATCCCTGGGGAGGGAACAAGTGTCCCACCCCGGGGGTAGAGTGGGCAACACCACTGTGTTGGTCATGGTGGTACTATCCTGCTCCTGGGATACATCTGTGAGCAAAGTAAGGTCAGGTGCTGCACAGATGGGATCCGCAGGTAAGGAGAAAGGTTCCCCATGGGTTGGCTTAGTGGGCCCTGAGAGTATGGACAGAGGGATCCAATTGGAGTCAGGAAGGCGAAGAACTGGAGCATGCCCCTGCTGTTGTGGGCCTGGGTCCTTGTTCTGTCGCCTCAAACAGGAAAGTACATCTGGATAGTGATTGTTCTCCCCTGGCTTTAGGCTGGTAGGGGGTCATGTTGGACCTGGCTTTTTGACAGGGTCATCCCCAAACTTTTTGACTCCTTCCTCCTATTTTTTCTGACCTGTTGTTGTTGGCTTTTGACCTCTGGGCACTTTACCACTGCTAACCAGTGCTAAAGTGCATATGCTCTCTGTGTAAATGGTACTATTGATTGGTTTATCCATGATTGGCTATTTAATTTACTTATAAGTCCCTAGTAGAGTGCACCATATGTGCCTAGGGCCTGTAGATTAAATGCTGCTAGTGGGCCTGCAGCACTGGTTGTGCCACCCACTTCAGTAGCCCCTTAACCCTGTCTCAGGCCTGCCATTGCAAGGCCTGTGTGTGCAGTTTCACTGCCACTTCGACTTGGCATTTAAAAGTACTTGCCAAGCCTAGAACTCCCCTTTTTCTACATATAAGTCATCCCTAATGTGTGCCCTAGGTAACCCCTAGAGCAGGGTGCTGTGTAGGTAAAAGGCAGGACATGTACCTGTGTAGTTATATGTCCTGGTAGTGTAAAACTCCTAAATTTGTTTTTACACTACTGTGAGGCCTGCTCCCTTCATAGGCTAACATTGGGGCTGCCCTCATACACTATTGAAGTGGCAGCTGCTGATCTGAAAGGAGCAGGAAGGTCATATTTAGTATGGCCAGAATGGTAATATAAAGTCCTGCTGACTGGTGAAGTCGGATTTAATATTACTATTCTAGAAATGCCACTTTTAGAAAGTGAGCATTTCTTTGCACTAAAATCTTGTTGTGCCCTTCAATCCACGTCTGGCTAGGTTTAGTTGACAGCTCCTTGTGCATTCACTCAGACACACCCCAAACACAGGGTACTCAGCCTCACTTGCATACATCTGCATTTTGAATGGGTCTTCCTGGGCTGGGAGGGTGGAGGGCCTGCCCTCACACAAAGGACTGCCACACCCCCTACTGAGACTCTGGCAGACAGGATTGAACTGAAAGGGGGCTTGGTGCATTTCTTAGACACTCTTTGAAGTCACCCCCACTTCAAAGGCACAACTTAGTATAAAACAGGGCCTCTGCCCTACCTCATCAGACACTTGCTGGAGAAGAAACCTGAACCAGAAACTACATCCTGCCAAGAAGAACTGCCTGGCTGCTCAAAGGACTCACCTGTCTGCTTTTCTACAAAGGACTGCTGCCTTGCTGTTGGCCTGCTGCCTTGCTGAACTGCCTGGTTGCTCAAAGGACTCACCTGTCTGCTTTTCTACAAAGGACTGCTGCCTTGCTGTTGGCCTGCTGCCTTGCTGAACTCTTGTCTGGCTGTAAAAGTGCTCTCCAAGGGCTTGGATAGAGCTTGCCTCCTGTTCCCTGAAGTCTCAGGACCAAAAAGACTTCTCTCTTCCACTTGGACGCTCCGTGCGCCGAAATTTTTGACGCACAGCTTGTTCCGCGGCAAGAAAAACGTCGCACACCGACGCTGATCGATGCGACGCCTTCGGGACGACCGAAACTTTGACGCACGGCCTCGCAAGGACAACGCCGCCCGACTTCCCGGGAGAAATCGACGCGACGCCTGCAGTGAGATCGAAACTTTGACGCACGGCCTCGCAAGGACAACGCCGCCCAACTTCCCAGGAGAACTCGACGCGACGCCTGCCGTGAGATCGAAACTTTGACGCACGGCCTCGCAAGGACAACGCCGCCCGACTTCCCAGGAGAACTCGACGCGACGCCTGCCGTGAGATCAAAACTTCGACGCACGGCCTCGCAAGGACAACGCCGCCCGACTCCCCAGGAGAAATCGACGTGACGCCTGCCGTGAGATCGAAACTTCGACACGCAGCCCCGCAGAACGATGCGCAGCTGGAAAACAAGCAGGAAAATCCACGCACAGACCAGGGACATCTGGTACTCCCCGTGATCCACAGAAAGAGACTGTCCGCGCACCGGAAAACGACGCACGACTCCCCGCGTGGAAAATAACGACGCAAGTCCGTGTGTGCTGAGGAGAAATCGACGCACACACCAGTTTTCCACGTATCTCTTCTCCTGTGGCCCTCTGAGGAGATTTTCCACCAGAAACCAGGTACTTTGTGTTTGAAAGAGACTTTGTTTGCTTTCTAAAGACTTAAGACACTTTATATCACTTTTCAGTGATATCTTTACAAATTCATATTGCAACTTTGATCGTTTTGACCTGAAGATACCCAGATAAATATTATATATTTTTCTAAACACTGTGTGTGTATTTTTGTGGTGTTATGCTATGGTGTTGTATGATTTATTGCACAAATGCTTTACACATTGCCTTCTAAGTTAAGCCTGACTGCTCGTGCCAAGCTACCAGAGGGTGGGCACAGGCTGATTTTGGATTGTGTGTGACTTACCCTGACTAGAGTGAGGGTTCTTGCTTGGACAGAGGGCAACCTGACTGCCAACCAAAAACCCCATTTCTAACACTGGATATAAGGTTTAGGAAGACAGTGCATCACACCTGTTCTACTTTGTCATCTCCACTCTACCACTGATTATCCGCAAGCTAGCATACATAAGAACATGCCACAGATTACTTCCCTTGAGATCCTCTACGTGGGTCCCTCTGCAGGGAATGCCTGCCTATCCATTATGTCCAGAGTGCCTCCCTACCGGTTAATGTGGGAGAGAATGCCTGCCTATCAACTACGCACAGGTTGCCTACCTATCAGCTAATGTGCTGTAGCTTGCCTGCCTGACGCATATTGTGCAACAGGAGACCTGCCAATGAGCGACTTTCCCCTAAATGGTCGTCAATACATTAAAGTGTGATATAATTTCGACCCGGAGTGTTTGCTCTACAAATAATACTGCATTTTGAACTGATGAAAGCACCTCTGTGTGGTTACATTTGAAGTGCACACACACTATGTTTTACTGAAATCAAGCACACAATTCCTAATTCCTAATCAGTCTTAAAAGAAGGGGCATGGAAAACACATCCCCACTAACGACGTGTCAGTGAACAGAGGAGGAGCCATGTTTGGCTCCTCTTCTGTTGCCATGGGTGTGTTATGGCAATGACTAAGGTCAGAGGTTTTGCCATTTTCCAAATTCTGATTTTGCCACTTATCTATCTCTCCTCAACGAACACATATTTCGGAGAGATTTGCCCCGTACTCATCATGTGATCTTCACCGTTCTTGCACAGAGGTTGTGCACGCAGCTTTCTGCCAGGTCCTAGTCCACTAAACTTAACGTGGTGGAAGGCACGTACTAAGGCGCAGGGGGAGGGGGGTTTACAGCACCGACACATTTTAGAAATGGCATTGCCAACTAACAAGCGGTGCACATCATCTCAGAGAGGAGCCCACAGCCTCATTCCCTCCAGCTGTCTTGTAGATTAAATGCATATGGGCATGAGACGTGCTGCGAGCTATAATAAGTGTATAAGACAGCGACAGGTGCCCAGACTTTTAGAGGAAGGTATGTATCTGCACCCGTTCTGGCTAGACAAGAACTTCAACTACCCTGTAAAGTTCAGAGATGTCCGTATAAATTATGTACCTGGCCGCTTTCCTTAGCATTTTGCAAAGCACACTGTATAAGAACACTCCCACCGCTAAGATTCAGTTTCTAAAATGTACAGCACTTCATCAATTATGGCAGCGCGCAGCTTTCCTTAATCTAGTTTAAAGAATTATGCAGATTGGCATCTTTTTTAAAGGAGTTCATGATGTGTTTTTTAAGAACATAAACAAATGCAGCCCATAAGTCATGCTAGTCTGTCAGCGTACAGATTCTTGTTTACAGTGTGCAGCACCTTTTAGGGACCAATACTAAATACGGATATTCCTTATTTCCATTTTTACATAAGGTAATTATGTTCATGGTTTGTTTTGCAATCCTTCATGTAGAATCCGTCAATCTCAATGGTTAGTCAGCTGGACTGATGGCTGCTGATAAATCACTGTTTAAAAAATATCTGAGGTTTTATCACTTTTCAGGTATCCACGTAGTGATTGTATATGACAATATTACTCGGACTGCGCATTTTAGACACTGGAGTAACCTAATTGCTAGAACTTGTATTGCACTCAGATATGTAGACTATGGCCCTCATTTTGAGTTTGGCACACGGGATAGACGGCTGCCAAACTCCCGACGCGGTGGCTGCCACCGTAGTGGCGACCACCTCTCCGGACCTACTACGTGTTTCCGGCTAGGCTGATGGGCAGAAACCAAGGTTTCCACCGGTCAGCCTACTGGGAAACAGGCAGCAGATTGCCTTTAGCTCGAAATCCAGCCGGCGGCAATACTGTCGCCTGCAGGGTGCACCAGCACCTTCTCAATGTTCATTGTCTGCATAACAGACAGTGAGCATTGCAATGGTGCTGGACAAGGGGGACCCCTGCACTGCCCATGCCAACTGCCTGGGATGTGCAGGGCCCCCGTTGAGGCCCCCTGCACCTGTTCCCCATCAGCCTTTTCATGGCTGTAAAACCACCATGAAAAGGTTGGTGGACAACGAGGTTGTAATCCGCAGGGCAGCGCTGAATGCATCGCTGCACTGGTGGATTGCGACCTCCACCTGCTGACAACCCATCGGGATCAGCGATCCTGGCGGAGATGGCGGAATCCTGGCGGTCTGACCACCAGGGTCTTAATGTGGTGGTCCTGACCACCACCGCGAGGCTGGTGCTCTTAAGACCGCCAGCCTCATAATGAGGCCTTATGTAACAATGTCAGTGGCTGAGTGTTATTTTGTGCAATGAACAGTAAATGGAGCGGTGCAGACGGCCCTGTACGTTTTGATATATTTTAATAAACTTTTTCGTAACAGTGTTCATCTAGCATGTCATTATGTGTTTGTGGTACATGTATACTTATAGAGTTACATATGTATATTTATAATGCATCATCAGCACAGATTCAAGGCAGGCGTAGATGCTTACTTTTAAACTTTTTAAGAGTTTCCTTATCTCTTTTTTTCTGCATTTTGTTTGTTAGAATAGCCATTTTTTACCTTTTCACACATGTGGACATGTGTGGCACGGTTTGTATACAAGAACAGGCAGCCACATTTGTTCCTTTTTCTTGCCATATTTAAATTGTCATGCTTTTTTTTTAACACCTTTTTTTCTCTCAATTCAGCACATTCCATGGTCATTGATGGATTATTCCATATTCATCACTCCCCAGGTTGGACATTGACTAATGGATGACACTGTATTCTCTCAGAGGTCGTGACCAAGACCAAAGGGTCAAAACGGGTTTTTTGTTTTCTTGATTGCAATAAAAATTCGTAACAATATATCTGAAAGATTGTTGTTGTTGGACCTGGCCATTTTTACAGGGTCATTCCCCAAACTTTTTGCCTTCTCCCCCCTTTTTGGCTGACATTATGACTCTGGTCACTTTAGCACTGCTAATCAGTGCTAAAGTGCATGTGCTCTCCCTTGTAAACTTAGTATGATTGGCTTATACCTGATTGGCACACTTAATTTACCTGTAAGTCCCTTGTACAGTGGTATCCCTATACCCAGGGCCTTTAAATTAAATGCTACTAGTGGGCCTGCAGCGCAGCTTGCGC
Source organism: Pleurodeles waltl (assembly GCF_031143425.1). Lineage (NCBI taxonomy): Eukaryota > Metazoa > Chordata > Amphibia > Caudata > Salamandridae > Pleurodeles > Pleurodeles waltl. Next base: position 1,329,902,275 of record NC_090447.1, on the reverse strand, counting down.
CACCCACAGAAGTAGCCTTTCAAACCTGTCTCAGGCCTGCTAGCGCAGGGCCTCTGTACACAATTTACTGCCACAGGGACCTGGCATTTAAATTTAATTGCCAGGCCCAGAACTCCCCTTTTACTACATGTAAGTCACCCCTAAGGTAGGCTCTAGCTAGCCCTATAGGGAGGGTGCTATGTATGTAGAAGGCAGGACATGTGACTAGTTGCATGGCCTGTCCTAGTAGTGACAAACAGCCTATTTGGTTTCTCACTGCTGTGAGTGCTGCCTTCTCATAGAATTGCATTAGAAATGCCTTGCCTTCTTTCTAGGGGGTATTGTTTGATTTATGAGGGGTAGTGTAGGCATGTTTGTTATGGTTGTAATGGTGGTGAGAAATGTTGCTTACTGGTGTAGGTGGATTTTTTATCACCATTATAGAAATGCCACTTCTAGAAAGTGAGCATTTCTCTGTGCTTATGGCTCTGGTGTTTTTTAGCTTGACTCCAATCCACATCTGGGCAGAGTGACAGCTGGGCTTTGTGCATACTTTTCAGACAGCCTGTACACAGGGAGAGTGGAGGTGTCACAGAGGTGCATCTACATATAGAATGGTCTTCCTGGGCTGAGAGAAGGGGAGGCAGGCACACTTGCATCTGTGAAGGCTGTGTCCTAGCCTCACACAAACGGCTCGTTCACCCCCAACTGATGTCTGCAGCCTGTGCTGAAGGAGAGAGGGGACACTCCTAGAACCAGTTGTAACTGGTTGGAACCTCCTCTCTTCCTCATTGAAAATGGTTTGCAAAACTGAGTATAAGTCACAGAGAATTCCTCCCCATAAAAACACACAAGAAACATACTTGGAACTGTACACAACGCTGCTGGAGGGACTCACCAGGAACCACCTTGGACTGCTGCTGGTGTGCTGACCTGTGATCTGCTGGGTCACCAGGAGGAACTGCCACTGACTGCATCCCCTTTGTGCTGGCCGTTGCTGGGCCCTGCCACCCTGTGCTTTGTTTATGTCCCCCAGGGGCTAGGTGCTGTGCCCCCTGCCCCTGCATCTGTTGGATTCCTAGTGTGAGGATGGCGCCAGATGTAGAAGCCCTGTGTGGAGCTGAGTGCTTGTCTTTGCTTCACCTAGCGCCTTCAGAGTGCCTTTTTTTTATATATATATATACGAAAGTGCATGGAGCGTGTTTTTTGTTTTAATTACTAAGCGCCGTGAGAGCGCTCTCTTTATTCCCTTGTGTGAGGAAAATCACCACTGCAGCCCAGATTCCTTGAGAGCGTCTCAAATGTGTGTTTCCCAGTGCCCCCGGGGCACGAGAAGGTGAAGATTGGAATAACTGTGCTCCTACCAGTACCTCCGGGGAGACGCGCGCTGTAAGGAGTGCCCCCGGGGCACTGACAGGACCTGCCTTTGGTGTATTTCACCGCCATGGCCCCAGTAGAGGACTGGCCAACACCTGTAGCGACACTGCAGTTGCAGGGACTCCTCTGCGAGCCTCCCGCTCGCTGGAGGATTGTGGGTGTGTTCCCCCAGCTCCAAAGAGCAACAGGGGACCCCTGTGAGCTTATGGAGGGGCCCGAGCCAGGAGGCATCCCCCCAGCAGGCTGTTTGTTTGGTTGTGGTCACAAGCGGGGTGGCAACCTCGACAGAGGTCCCCCCGTCCTCGCTTAACCACCGCTGGGTGATTTTCTGGTTCACGGGTGGGAAGGGAAACCTCACAGGAGGTCCCCCACTCCTGCTGGCACCCCTCCAACCCGCTTGTTGGATAGGGGCGGAGGAGCTCCAGGAGCATAACACAGGCGTCCCTGTTGTCACGGGAGGCCTGGCAGCCCTAGTTAGGAGGCTGGTACAAGCCCGAGCCCCCCCACCTCCTTTTGGAGACTCTGGTAATCTCATAGACATCTGTGAGTATGTCTTTACTGGGAACCACGCAATAGTGATAACATGTGTCTTCTAAGACGTGCCATGTATTTTCTAAGGTTCCTCTTTATGGGCATTTAAGATGATGTGCCTTCTATGACTTGCCATGAATTTCCTAATGTTCCTTTTATGGGCATCTATGATGATTTTATGACAAGTGCAGTTCTTCAGTAATGTTTTCCTGACTACTGCTCAGGTTGCAGAATAATCAGTAACATGTGTTTTAGGTGAATACTGCTGGTCTTGGTGGAGTAACAGTACTGTGTGATGTTCTGACATCTGCTTGGGTAGCAGGGCATTACTGACCTGTTGTGTTTGGTCTAATGAGGCTGTGTGCAATATAGTTTATTTTTATATAGCATGGTGATGTGTTTCCTTTGTGGTGGGGATAGTGTGTCACATGTGTTGTGTGTGTTGTGCAAACGCTTTACACATTGCCTCCGGGTTAGGCCTGACTGCTCGTGCCAAGCTACCAAGGGGGTGAGCAGGGGTTCTTCTGGGTGGGTAACTCACTCGCCCACACTAGAATGGGTAGGTTCTGCCTTGCTTAGGTGCATACCCTAGCCAACCAGAAACCCCATTTCTAACGGTAGTCATCCCTGATGTGAAGACTTGTGAATAGTAAAAAGAGTGCCCACCCCTCCCAGTATGTCCCCCCAACCGAAAAAGAGGCTGAGCACAGTGTCGAACTAACCTATAGGACAATCAAGCTGCGCTTCATAGGTTGATCTGACAGGTCAGTTCATGGGCCGTTTTTGTGGGCTTGTTTTATGGTTTGCTGGGCGGGTTTCTAATGTTGAATTCCCTGATTTTAAAACAAACATTACCTATAGCAAGCTCAAATCCATATAGTATTTCACACTTTACAAAACACTTACACAGTGTGCCTTTACAAATTCAAAACTGCCCAAATTTGCAAACATGGGCCACTTTTTAGCAATTGGGGGCCACTTTTATTTTGACGCTGGGGCCTGTTTGCTGTCCAATGAAAATATGAGAGAGAGAGAGAGATTTAGATTGTTTTAGACAATGCTTGTTTTATTAGATGAGGGACTAGTAGTGCCTAAATACTGCTAAGGGGCCACTCACGTGCCACACATCTTTGTCGTCATACAAACATACTCATAAAGCAAGCACTGCCAACGTGAAACGTTCGGAAGATAATGTCAGTCCTTCTGGGTTTTCCAATGCTTGTTATTTTCTATTTCTGCCTTCAAGATCCCTAGGTTTTGGGGTAGCAAGGGCAGTGCTGCTGGAACCACAGGGGCAGAACAGCCTACTTCTGCCCACCCCTAAATGTTAACAATGTCAAAGCCCCGAAATACCATCTTGTCTTGCACATCCAATCAGCTCTGCTGTTGGCGCCCATCAAGGCTATGGGAAATGTGTGTGCAACTGTGTGTGCAGTTGTGGAATTCCAAGGGCCTGGACACTGGCATGAGCAGCAGGATATGATGTATTAAAGTCTGCAGTACAGTGTGTTCCTGACACCTGATCACAACAGAACATTGGCGGGTGGGTGGTTTCTTTTGACTACAGGCCCGGTGGGAAAGCTGCCCCATTGAAACCCTAATCCTGGGAAGGGAAATCGATGTTGGGCTTGTGGGCCGCAGGAAGTCGGTGGCCAACAAAGGCAGCTTGTGTGCTGGAGAAACATGAACGATAAAAAGCTGAAAGTCGCAATGAATGTGCAGGTTGCCGCTTGCGCCCCAAAAATGAAAGCAGAGAATCAAATGATTGCATATCATGTGTGACATTTCCAGACGGTTATGTTATTTTTACCATTGCGAAATGTTGCATTTTGGGAGCTGAAGTTTCGCTTTGAAAATCATTGTAAATATGTTGTTTAAATACCAGTTGTAAAGTGTTACGTGGCTTGCGCCCCTTAGTGGCTATGCATAAAACATGGAATTAGAGGTTTCCACCCTTAGGCCTAACATTCGAAATGTGCATGAAAGGCATTGGGCCTCTTATCATAAGCGCACCTCAGGCACCGCGCTAGGTAACTCAGTCTCCGTACAGGCACCGCGCTAGGTAACTCAGTCTCCGTAGCAAGCGCTCGCCGGAGCGCTCCAAAAATCTAACCTACCTCGTGCTTTTTTTAATCTTCATCGAGCTCATCAGATTTCGTGCCAGTTCACGTCTTGCTCCCCTCCTCCATCTACTTCAGCTCCATGACACGGATTTAGAATCCACACCGCTCTGGCAGCAAGACAGGGCAAACCGAGGAGGGCCAGAGAGTCCACTGTGGCCTGGGGGCTCGAAGGCAGACGCACCGGACATCCTCTCCAGGTAACGTCCACCTCTCTGAGCTCCAGCCGATTCACTTTAAACATACTGCACATTTGAAGCGAGGGTTTTGCGGGCTGCTTAAGAAGGCGCTAAATGCTGAAGCATGTTTGTGAGTGAAACTACTTTATGCTAAACTCATGGGCAGTGCTTTAAATGGAAAAATAGAACTGCAGGTACTCTGTACCAGAGTACCTGCTTGTTTCTGAGAAGTGCCGGTACTCTCCAATTAAAAGTATTACGTTTTTCTTGAGATATGCCGGTACTCTCCCTCTCAAAATAAAAAAGTGCCGGTACTCAGTACCGGAGAGTACCGGCCCATTTAAAGCACTGTTCATGGGGTCATTTTTGTGCTCAGTGCATGTTGTGACAGTGGGCTCGGGTCAGCGTGGTCTGCTGGGAAGGGGTGAATGGTCTGCGAGGGTATGCAGTCAGACAAAATGCTCTCATCTAAAGCTTCAAACTGTACCATATAACCTTCCTTCTATAGGAAGCAGGAGAAACACGATTCACAGCTGCACCATCTGCTTACTGTGACTTAGTCCAATTTACCACGTTGTAGGGGGCGTTGTACCACACTGGGTATCATGCCAAGAGCTTAACATCCCTAGCAAAGGTACAGTGCTTTTGTAAAGCGCATGTTCACCTCTAGGGGAAGCTTGGAGCTGGATAGCAGATGTTTATTGTTACCCAACTCAATGGTACTTTCTCTCTTGACCCGCCGTGATCTGAAGCTGTGATTAGGAGGTCGAACACTGACTCCTGGACAGGAGGGCTCGTCCACTGAGCCACCATGGACAGAACAACGTTTCTCTTTTATTCAAACCTGCACACTCAAGAATTTTATCATGGCCGTGTTTGTTCCATCTGCTGTGCAAGCTGCCTTAGAAACTTGTTTTAAAAATCAGAAAGTATGTACTTTTTCAAAAACTATTTTCCTATTTCCTGTAATTTGAATTGTTTAATTACAGTCTCACTAATAATGCATGCATGAGATATAGAATTCCTGGAGAATGTTTCGGTCTTTTCTCCTTCAACTGGTAAAGGACATAATTAAGAGTTAGTTTAGCTTCACACATAGATTGAACATGACATTCTGCATTCACCGATCTGAATGAGCAGCTTTAACCTGTGGACGCATTGGACAACAGTTTACCAATTCCCAGAAAGGCGAATGCACAACCGTGGGGTTGGTATTTAGAAATTAAAGCCGAGACAAGTTACACTTTAATTAAAAAAATATCCCTGTTATAGTGTTAGTCCAGTCCAAGCATTCCTCATGGTTTAAACCAAAGAAGACCAGTGAATAAAGTCAAAAGTCACAGCAAACATCGAATATGAACTAGACAGCTGATGGGTAATAGGAACTGCTGATCTGCTGCTAAGAGGGCAATGTTGCCCTGGAAAGTTCTGACTTAGGAATGAGGGTCCACCTTGTCAACATATGTCAGTGAACAAATAACCAAACTTAAGGACTCCACTTATGCCATAGAGGCGACCTTTGTACAGAAAATACAGGTGCAGTGAGTCGGTTGGCTGATCATACCTGGTAGCATTCTAACAGAAACATCAAATTTTCCAAATTGAGACAGAATACTTCCAAACATGACAGAATACTTCCAAACATTAAACGTCTAAATTTAGAAGACTACTTCAGTAGTTTACATTACATCTGGCCTTTGCCTCATACAGCTGCCCAACTGAATAACATTAGTGCGTAATTGGAGTATTGGAAAACAGCATTCCCACCGCCTGCCAGCAGGCAGAAGCAAGGTTCTTCCACAGTGCCGCTGGTGAGGTTAGCGGGGGGAGGACAGCTGCTGAATCTCCCGCTTGGGAGCAGCTGTGACAAGAAGACATTTTTCCTCCTCACTGTGACCATGTGTTCAGAGGATTTTCCAGATGATTTCAATTGCATCTTGTAATTTGTTTCTAATGTAGTGTATTCTTTTTTTACTGTTGATTAATCCTGTCATTGGATTTCAGTTGTATTTTTGCCTGGTCATTTCAACTCCAGATCCAAAGAAGAGGTTCAAAGTATCATATCCCGTAAGTGGACGCCACTGTAACTATTCAGTAACCGTTTGATTCAACGATTTCCTAGATGCAATAATAGGGAGGACCCACAGTGGCCTCTTGAGGTGGGTGGATAGGGCCATCAGGGAGCTGAGCAGTGTGATGAGGCTGAAGACAGCTTTTTTTGGTAGAGGATGACAGCCATGAGTGGTGGTTTTTTAGTACCTCCTCAACTCTATATTGGCTACACCACTTCTGAAGAAACTCCAGCCTTCCTCCTGAACTATCACCATTAGCAAGCAGTGCAGTACAAGGGTCGGTAATGGGGACCCACCCTTATCATACATAACATTAGTATCTCTTGTTACTTTCAAAGCCTCTCTACCACTCCCCACCCCAACACCGTGGTCCATCCTTCCCGTCTCTTTCTCTTCCCTTATATCACTCTCTCATACAAACATACTTCTGTCCCACTATTACCCATCCTCATCCAGCCAAACAACATATTTGTTCTCAGTGATGTAGTCCTCCTTCGAGTACATTATAGGTCTTCTCCCAACAAAACATACTTATGTCTTTTTGTCCTCGGCCCCTATTTAAGTCCCATTGCTAACGAAAAACACCTGTGTCTCCAGCGATGCCCTTTGCCACCTCTGTCATTCTCCTCTTCTAAAAAAAAAGCTGTCCTCACCCTCATCACATCCCTCAGGTCCCTGAGGGCCCTACCACCCACCTCAAAAGGCCACTGTGGCCCATTAGCGCACCGGGGGAATCTTTGAATCAAACAGTTACTGAATTGCTACAACCACATCAACTTATGGCATATGATACTTCCAATGTCTTCTTCAAACTGGGCTTGAAATGACCAGGAAGATGCAGATCTGAATACCAAAGGCAGTATTAATCAACAGAAAAAATAAGACACTACATTAGAAACCAGTTCTAAGATGCAATTGAAATAATCTGAAAAAACACTTCAGGCCCCTGGTGACTGTAAGAAGAGAAAATGTCTACTTATCACAGATGGTCCCAAGTGAGTGACTCTGCAGCTGTCCTCCCACATTCACTCTCGTGACTGCAGAGCTATGGAAAATGATTCTTGGAATTCTCTACTTATGGGTGACAATATTCGCGAAAATATAACATATTAGCCTGTTCATGGCACATCAGCAGCAGCTTCTGTGAAGGCAACGTCTAAACTTCAGGAATTTTGTAAGGCTAGTAGACCTGTGGAAAGAATGTGTACTGCTCGCGCCTCGGTTTCCCTCCAGCTGGCACAGAAAGTGCTCAATCTTCATGTCCTCCTGAACATTATCTCTTAATAGCGAGGGCGAGTACTGATTAAAACTGCTCCAGTACAATTCGCCACAACGTTTTGAAATCCCTAGTCTTGAATATGGCTTAAGTGATCATTGCCATTTTGATGTTCATAGGAGGGTATTTCTTGTTAACTGCACACTCACATAGTAACCTCTATCAAGCACTTAGACTGCAAAATAATTATCTTGTCTTGTATGTGGTCAGAACATTTAATTCATCCTCTAACCACATGGTGGAAGTTGAAAGTTTTTTCCTCTCTACCTCTGTGCTCTGCTTTTATCCCGCCCTTGAGTTAAGCCAGTATGCCAAACGGCTCCAAACAAATTCCTTCATTAGTTCACAAAAACACATAGGGGCATATTAAAGAAACATGACATTGCATACAGTGCAGCGCCACTTTTCTTGCACCATTTACCACCCCCCTACCTCCACCATGTGTGCGCCGTATTTAAAATATGGTGCACCATGGCGCAGGGTAGGGGGCAATAGCGTCATTTTTTATGACGCTATTGATGTACTCTGCAGGAGTAGCACCAAAAGTTTGGCACTACTCCTGCAGAGTACATAGGGGCCCATTGTAAACAATGGTGTGCCCCCTTTTAACGCCTGCTCTGAGCAGGTGTTAAAAGTGCCTGAAAAAATGATGCAAGGAAATCTGTTAGATTTCCTTGCGCAATTTTTTCGCCCCCCCTAACGTGGGGACAACCCCTTTGCACACATAAAGCCTGGTGCAGGCATAATGTAGCACAAAGGGGTACAAAGTGGCGCAATGCAAGCATTGCGCCACTTTGTAAATATGGCGCAGGGATTTTGGCCTTGTTGGGCCACGTTAGCATAAAAAAATAATGATGCTAATGTTGCGCAAGGAGGCGCTAAGGGCTCTTAAGTATGCCCCATAATCCTTTGGGGTCTTAGCACTTTATGCATTTGTACCTTACTATTGGGCCCATAGGGTTTTATTTGCTTCCAGAAAAACAATGATATTACAAGGCTCATCTCCTATATATCTATCTCCTGCTGATAACATTAAGCTGCAGTTTGGTCTGGAATTTTACAACTGGTGCAGGACCAAGTTTGATATGCATATGGGTAGTCTGTGTCTATAACCGCAATGCTTACAGTTTTAATAAAGATTTAATATCCAATCAGAGCTTTTACTTAGTTAAAAGCACACTTTAATAAAGTTTGAAAATATATATACAAAATAAAAAGTAAACCAAACTGCAATAAATCACACATACAACACAAAATATCAACACTGAAAACCAAAGTTGCACACAAACCAAATATCGCCATTACCTTTCCCAGTATACAATGGCCAGTCCTATGCTATGGGAGAATATCTCAAGCTGTTTGAGATCACGAGTGTGAGTGTGACCACAAACCACTGTTCATAATGCTTGTTTTACAGCTCTCCCTCATAGGAAACAAAAGACTCTCATCCCCTGCGAATGGCTCGGATGACCCTAGTTTTGCTCACAATCAGGTACTCAGTTATTGATCATGACAACTATAATTGCAGAGTGGGGGGCAAGGTGGGCATGTCTTACCTTCCCTGACCATCCTAAAGCTCTGGATGTGAATTCGAGGCTGCCAGTGGTGCCTTTGCAAAGGCAAGGTGCCCTCAAGTAGGGCTCAGGGACAATTCTTCTGGCTCCTAGACCACTGAGGTTGGTGATGGGTCCATACTCAATTTCACAGCAGATGACGGCTAGTGAGTACTTGAATTAAACAGAGTGCTGGAATGAAATAGAGGGGGGGGGTGCCAGGGGGATTAAAAGGTTAACAAATGTTAACAAAGGGGCATGTGCTGTCCAGGCAGTCATCACTCCAAGTTGCTCACCTTCTAGCGAAGGGTTTGTTCAGTTAACATCCAACCTCTGTTAGAAGTAAAGAGAAAACCTAGGTGCTCTGGTCAGCTTCCTCTGGAGTCTGGTAGGCTGTGGCTTGAACTCATGTAAGGCAGCAGTGGTAGCATCAGCAAGGCAAAGCTGGTAGAACATCACAGGACCCAGCTCACGAGAGCTTATTCCCAGTCCAGGGAAATGGGTGGTCTACAGCTCCAGGTCCAGGAACACTTCAACAATGTCTGCTCAGGTCTGTGCCAGTGTAGCTCTTATAAACGCTGGAGCAGGGCTCAGTGTATGTATGTCCAGTCGATGGTAGCTGGGCAGAAGCCCAATTGCTAATCATTTCAGGGGCATCTTCAAGTTTGAAATTTCAGCCCCTCTGGATGGGCCGCATTTCCCACTTCTAGGAAGATGCAAACGTCATTTGGCAGAGGCAAGCAGAATCCACTTTTGAAAAGCTTGTGTACCTAACCAGACAGTGCCTGTGAAAGAAGAGGGTGATGGGCTGAAATTCTTGTTTTTGCAGAGAGTATTTATCGCGATATTAGTCTCAGCATTTATACATTTGTATCTTAACAAGTAGCATAGAAGCTTCAGAATAAAGACCTCCGTGGTATTTGTACAATGCAAGTACTTCACATCGGAATACATAGGAAACTGGACTGCATGTATGAAGGTGCTGTTGAATTAGCAATTATTTCTCGGTATATACCTGCAGCTATGCCTCTTATCATGTTTGCACTTCTACACACTTTTGTAAGATTCTGAGTATGAAATATACATTGATCGATTGATAATGAACCTATTTCAACCTACATTTCAACATAATATTTGCATTTTAATGTACAACATATACTTCTCAGTATGCAACATATTTATTTCAGCACACCAAGTATATTTCAGTGCAAACTATATACACAATAGCAAGCAACGTACTATTCTCAACGTAAAATATATGTATTTCTCTATTATACATTATGATTTATGGGAAATGACTCATTTTCCATTGCAGTAACCCTAGCTGGCACAAAGACTATCTAGAGGAAAACATATAACACTGTTCCCATTATTTATTTCATTTTTTATGCATTGGCCATTGATACTAAACATACCATCTGAAGATCTTTGCAATGATTAAGAATGTATAAATAAAGAAATAAGTTTAGGGAAAGACGATTATGGGAAGAGAGTTGCATAGAGATTGAACGCTACAATGCACTGACAATTAGGAGGAAAATGTTATAAGGAATACCAAATTTAAGAAAGACCTTGACAACATTCCTTATTTGAAACCCTAAAACTTACCTTTACCACAATCCTTTCCCAAAACCTTTACTAGTCCCTAACTCTACATCTCACAGTAACCAGATCCCTATACATAACACTAACACTAGCTCTAGGTTAATCTTAACTCGTTCACATAACCACAAGCACAACACACCCTTCCCCGAACCTAGTTTTAACCCTTGCTCTAAGGATAACCCACAATCTAAAATCTGAGCTAATCCTAAACGCTGCCTTATTTCAAATTTGGTCCATAGTCATAACCTTCATTTTTCATATAACCATAATAAAAGTCTAACCCTTTTAACAGCAATAAAACTAATCCTATCCCTAACCCCCGGCTTAGACTTTTAATGCTGAAATCATTAACAGGGCATAGAAGGACACGTGAAATACATTTCGAAATCAGATATACTTTGTTACTACTTAAAAAACCCATTAATTTTCGATTCTTTCATTCATACCTTTTACATTGTGTTTCCTTCACGATGGCCTTCTTTAATGGTTTCTCAGTTTTGACATATCGCCGAAGTACACATTTTGCACTTGCTAAGAATGAAGGCTGTAATATAACTCAGTGATCTTATGGGAAAATGGTTCAGTGCACCTCTGATCATAGCCACCAGAGTGTTGAGAGATATTTTTCTTAACCTATATGTATATATATATTCAGACATAGTATGAGGCCTGCCACTATGGGACATGAGATATCACTTTCTTCCTCACTCTTATATGTCTAAAAGCTCAATGTGTCTGAGACCGCTTAGTCTCTGCCACCATAAGACCTACGAGAGTGAATGACATTATTTCTATCACTAAGTTTCAGAATGTACACCAATATCCTGACCTTGTGTCTTGTACACTGAGAAAACGATTGCAGAACACAATGCAATACAGTAAAGGAGCACTTACTAATAGTTAAATTGCACAGATTAGCACACAAGAGACAAAAAAAAATTATGCATACGAAATGACCACATAGATTCAAAAATACTGTACAAAGTTACCTAATTTGTCATGTCTGTAGACTTAAAAATTTAAGTATGTCCCCGAAACCAACATGAGCCATGAATTGAAAAATTATGAACCGAAACCTACAACACATTTAACCTCAAGCACTCTCAGGACAACAACCACTGGGGCACTTTAGGGTCTTGAGCCATATGGCTGAACTCAGCACTGCATGGCTGATTACAACTCCCCTCACTGCCAGCCTTTCCATGTCAGTTTCACCAACATGGAAAGGCTGGTGGTGAGGGTGTGCTGGGGCCACAGGGGGGCCCCTGCACTGCACATGGTGTGGGCAGTGCAAGGGCCCCCCTGTTCAGCATGGTCGGAATGCACGCTGTCTGCTTTGCAGACAGTGCGCATTCCAAGGGTGCTGGTTGGCTCCCTCTGTGCTGCAAGATAGCACTCGGCTCCTTTAAGCGAGCCAAGTGCTATCTCGTATCCCTGTTCCTGCTGGTCGGACCCATGGGAATGCTCTATTGCAATGTTCCTGGTGGTCAGACTGGCAGGAACATTGTAATAGGGCAGGGGTGGATGCCATCACCATGGCAGTGGTGCCCTCCCTGTGAGTTTGGCGTTCCTGCGGTGGGACCGCCAATTTCGTAATGTGGTTGTCAATTTGAAATATATCTATTTTACGGTTCCGTTCCACTCAGCGCTAACTGGTTGATTACAACCCTACTTTCTGCCAGCCTTTTCATGGTGGGGACTCTGCCATGTAAAGGCTGGTGGAAAGCCAGTGACAGAGGCCTCATGGGGGGCACCTGCACTGCCCATGCCCATGGGAATGGGCATTGCAGACCCCCCCAACAACCAGCACAGCCAAAATGTGCACTGTCTGCTTTGCACATCCTGGGGGTGCTGGAGTGCTACAATATTGGCCTCAGCTCCCTTAAGGGAATTGAGATCAAAACCAATATCAATAGCACTGTTACCACTGGTCAGCCCGGCGGGAACGTGTATTACAAATATCCAGCCGATCAGCCCAGCAGGAATATTGTAATAGGCTCGGGGGAACGTCACCGCCTTGGTGTCCTCCCCGTGGCTTTGGTGGTCCCGTGGGGGTAAGTCGTCATCAGGCCCTTAGGGCACATGTGGAGCACTGACGTGCTCTATCTTTGTCAGTACTGGGCAGGGCAGCCATTCTTAAGATGATCTTCCTGCCCAAGATGCTATACAGGGGAAACACCCGGAACAGCGACTCTTCAACCACGAAGTCGTGGAAAACGAAAGCGAAACAATGGTTTCGTTTTCCACGACTTCCTGGTTTTCGTGCCTTAACCATGCATGTGTGAACCACGTACATGCGTGGTTAAGGCACAGAAGAAGGGAGTCGACACAGTGAAGGAGGAGGTATGTTTGGCTGGGACTGGGGCTGTTTTTTTGGGGGTGGGGTGGGGGGCTCAGGGTGATTAGGGTTTAGGGGGATGGGGGGATCAGGGTTTAGGTTTTAGGGGTGGGTTGGGGTGCTTTAGGTTTTAGGGGCGGGTGGGGACTCGGGGTATTTTTAGTTTTTGGGGGTGGGGTGGGGGCTTGGGGTGATTAGGGTTTAGAGGGGGTGGGGGGTTAGGGTTTAGGTTTAAGGAGTGGGTTTGGGGTTGGGGTGCTTTAGGTTTTAGGGGAGGGGGGCTGGGGTTGTGGTAATTTTGGGGATGGGGGTTGGGGTGGTTGTGGGGGTGGGGGGTTGCGGTAATTTTTAGGGGTGGGGGGCTAGGAGGGAAGCATGCTGGAACCGTGCATGCTGATCACTAATGCCTTTACCAGGAATGCCTTTACAAAGAAAAATAGTTGTAAAGGCATTCGTGGTAAAGGCATTAGTGATACCAACGAGATAGTTGTTCCGAACTCGTTGGTGAGCCATGGATGCTTGAAGCACTCGTGGTTTCAACATATAACCGCTATACACACTTCAAAACATGCCGTTTAGGATACAAGCCATTTTCTTTAGGAAATTGGAGACAGCAATTCACTTATTTCTGTGGATGGGCAAGATTCCACATACAGCTTTCACTAAATTGATGAGGTGGGTGTATGGCAGGATCATAGCCCTTCCTGATGCCAGAAAATACTAATGGGCCACACAGTTGACAATCATTACCTACTAAGCGTTTGCACCTCAGGACGAAGCCGTGATTAAAATAGACAGGCATGCAGTGGAGAGTAGGGGATGCCCAGCAATACTATATAGCTGCTGGCCACCCAGAACATTACCGACATACACCACAAGTGGTGACAGTATGGCAGGAAGCTACAAGGCTTCTGGGTTGTGTGGACTTTTATTGAAAGCGCTTTCCTTTGGTATAGCAACACATTATTAGAATTGGGCGCGCTTAAAGGATTAAAAGACTGGGATAATACTAGAGTAAGCAAGATGGGTGATGTCTGATGAGGTGAAGAGATGATCCTAGTTAGTGTTTTTTAGGAGGAAGTATTAAATACCAGACACTGAACAATATCAACACATGCAACTACGGCATGCTTTGATGCCTCACATTATAAAGGGTACTAAGGTTGATGAATCATCCCAGTTACAAGATAGGATACATAGTGAACCATTACATTTTACCTCACTGAAGGCCTCATTAGGAGTTCGGAGGACGGTTTGCACCATCTGCCGAACGTCCCACGGGGAGATTGCCGCCACACTTACTGCTTCCATGCCAGACCCATTGAGAGTATCCTGCTGGGCTGGCGGGGGGAAACTGAGGTGTCCGCCCGCCATCCTAGTGGGAAACAGGCAGCAGCATTGTCTCCAACTCGTAATAGGGTTCACAATGTTCAGAAGCCACACAGAAGACAGTAAACATTGCGATGCTGCTGAGGAAGGGGACCCTGCACTGCCCATGCCAAGTGTATGGGCAGTGCAGGGGCCACCCTATTGCCCCCTGCACCTGTTCTCCGCTAGCCTTTTCATGGCGTTAAAACCACCATGAAAAGGCTGGCAGAGAAGGAGGTTGTAATTGACAGGGGAGCGCTGCATGCAGCACCGCCATGGCTGATTGTGATCTCCGCCACCGCCAGGCCATTGGGAGCATTACTACACCTATATGTAACAAATTCAATAACATCTGTACCAATTGTAGAGGCCATTTCAGTGATCTCAAACACCTATTGAAAAAGGTACCACTTATTACATTTCCGACCAGTGCATTCTCCTCCATACGCTGCTAGAGGACCTCGACATACAAGTGTTTTGCGCGTTTCTCCAATGTGATCAATCATGTTACCATGGCCAAATGGTACTTTGTTTTGGACCAGAATATCATAGAACACTGAGCCTTATTCCTAATGTAATGACCAGAACGATCCCTTATCTGCCCTAGCAAACATTTAGGCAAAAATAGTACAACAATTATGTTTATTTCTGGCAAAGACCACCAACAACCCGGATTCATAACTGTTACAGAGCCACAAATACCACCTCTGGGGGGTAATATTCCATTGCAGAACTCTGTGCATGATAAAGGTCGCCTTCCCCACAAAGGCTGGTGAAATATCTGTCTTTAAGCTCTGTTCTTCCAGGATCATTGGACAGCAATGAGCTCTACCCGATACCTTGAGCAAGTCTCTTCAACTAAACCTCACTGGGTTCTCATGTACTTCTGTTTTTGGAAAGGCAAATATACACGGTTACTGGTGTGACAGCAATTTTGCTACTTGTAGTGAGGTGTTTATGTGGAAATTCAGCAGCTGAGTTCCCCGACTACCTGTGAAAATTTTTGTTCCAACAGCTTCCACAAGTTAGAACACTGATTTAATAACTAGAATTAAAATATTGTATTTCACCAAGACTAACAGTAAACTTGAATACAAAGAGAAAACTTTATACCACATGCATTATCTAAAAATTATGCTCTGAATACTTGATGCACTGTTGGATTTTTATACATTTTTTATGTGATTGCTTTGTCCCGTCTGCAGGAAAAGCTAACATCCGCCTCTTGACTGCTGCTCAAGGACTCTTTGAGGACTTGGACCTCAGACCTCACCACCAGTGGCAACGATGGAGCGATCTACACAGGAGCTGTTCCTCAACTTCATGATCGTCCTGATCACTGTCCTGCTCATGTGGCTTCTTGTGAAATCTTACCAAGAATAAGGAACTCCAAAATGCTGTTCGGATTACCCTAAACGTGTACATCTGTGAAGGACAATGTAAGCAATGCGCGAGTTCACCATGCCACACGCTGTGTGTCCTCTGCAGTTCATATGCGGCCTGAATTGCAAAATGTAAAACCCACGCAAAGAGCTTCCATCGAATCCCTTGGGCACCACCACCTGCCCTCAGAGGACAAAGTAGGCCTCCAATTGTGTTTCAGATCATAGCAACGACGCTAATGTGAAGCGCTCCCTGCCAAGTTCATCTATGTGTATTTCGCGTGGTTTTGTGCTCAACTGTGAAAGCAAAAGAATCTCTTTATTGTTAATCCCGTAACACGGGTATCACCCTTTCCTTGCATGCAAATACAGCTTGTATAGTATGTTATCGCTGCTTAAATGCAAAGACAACTCCAGTAGACTGAATCATGGCTCAAGAACACCATTGTGTGCTCATCGCTGTTTGTAACTGAATAAAGAGACAAAGTTTGCTGCCTCTTTGTTGATGTTTTCATTGTTTCATCGGTGCTACTCGACTATGATTATGCATACGCATACGTACTATGCCCCCCAAATTTCAGTTAACACACACACACACACACACATATGTAAATATATATATATATATATATATATATATATATATATATATATATATATATATATATATATATATATATGAGGGGGAGAGAGAATGTTAAAGAACAAGTTCACAAACATAGTGATGTGCAATACAAGTCGTTACTTGATATTCCAGGCAGTGCTTAATTTGATGCATGGCACCAGCACTTATTTTTCTGCCTCAAGTACTGCGAGCAGTAGACATATGGGAAAGACAGAGGAAGAGAAAAATGAAAACGCTCACAAAAAGAGAAAGCAGAATGCTGCAAGAGAGTAGCGAGTGGCTGTAAATGGATTGAAGAGGCCCGAGATGGCTTCAGGATTATGCTGCCTCAGTATTTCGTACTCCCACATTTAATTGCAGCAGCCGCATGTTTCAGAGGAGAGCTTTAGGCACCGGCACATTTATATTTACAAATTAAGCACTGATTCCACGCTTTATTGTCCCTCCCACCTTGGAGAAAGAGGCTTGGGTTTTATGTTAATGATTGCCTACTGAGTCCATTGGCAGTTGACTGAGGGAGAAAAGCTCCACTTGCTTACACAGTGGCAAGACATAGAGGATCGGGTGTCACTTACATTCATTGCCACCATTGTAAATTGGATAAAGACTTTTTATACACTATGACATTTTCAACTAGATGTGTAATCTTTCACACAGCCATTAAAGCAGGCCAGTTAGATTATAGTCTAACTAATAATATTCAAATAAATATTTCATTTTGCTTCATTAAAAACTATCTCATGCTGCAAAGTTTCACCCACATCTCCCCTCTTTGACCAAGGGAAGTGCTGTTCAGACAAAATATTGATTCAAAAATATAGAGTTACAGAAATATTGAGTTTTTAATATTGTGACACAAATATCGTTGACAGAAATATTGATGCGCCACTTTTCTTGCGCCGCCCCACCTAACAACACCATGATTGCACCATATTTACAACGTAGAGCACTCGTTTCCACAATAGCGTGATCATTTATGACGCTAATGTGGCGCTTTGCTGGATTAGCACCATAAATGATGGCCCTAGTGCAGCAAAGCACTAGGGCAGCTCATAGGTTACAATAGGTCCGTCACTTTAATGCCTGCCCCGAGCAGGCGTTAAAAATGAAGGAAAAAATGTTGCAGTGAAATCTTATAGATTTCACTACACCATGTTTTGCATACCTGGCACAGGTATAATGTGGCGCACGGGGTTACAAAGTGGCGCAATGATAGCATTGCACCACTTTGTAAATATGGTGTGGGGAAATGGCCTCCTCAATGCCACAAAATGATGCTAGTGTGCCGCAAGGAAGAGTAAGGGCCTTGTAAATCTGGAACATCATTTTTTAAGTTTCTTTTTGTGTTTAAATGATATTTTGTCTTCGTTTTATATTGCTTGTGTAATTGTTGTTAATGTTTTTAACGATAGTAATTATTAGTTATTTATATTTTTAATTTAATGGAAAAATAGTAAATGTTAGTTTCGCAGCAGTTGTGAGATTTGTAGGGGTAAAGGGTGTGAAGTTAATTAGGTATAATTAATTTACATATTTTTTAAGTTCATAGTATTTAATTGATTATTAAGTATGTAAATTGTGTAAATAATGTTTTTTAAGTTGTATTTTAGGTGCGGGTTGTTGGGTTTGTAGGGGTATCGGGTGGGAAGTTGATTACATAATAATTTTATTATTATTAGCAAATTATTAATACATTATTAAATAATTGTAAGTTAAGAAAATTGTTCAATTATTATTATTTTGAACTTATGTCTCAGGTGCGGTTGTTGCATTTTCGGGGGTATAGGGTGGGAAGGAAAGTAATTGTTAATTATTCATAAATTATTAATTAACTTAATGCTAATTAATTATGTAAATTGTGTAGTTATTAAATTTTTGTAATTTACATTTTGGGTGTGGGTTGTTGGATTTGCATGGATGTAGGGTGGGAAGTTAATTAAACTATAATTAATTATAAATTATTTATTCACAATTACATGTTAAATTATTATGTAAATTGTGTAAATATTATAATTTTGCAAGTTAGGTATATGTTTAATGTGAGACTATAGTGTGGGGTTTTAATGAAATAATTATTAAATAAATGTTTTTCTTTTAGTAATTATTTAAAAAATGTATAATTATTTTGAGTGTTTAATTTTTTTTAACGTATATATTTAATTTCATGTTAATAGTTTTATAATTTTATGAAACTATTACTTGAATTATGTGTTTGAAGTGAAGTATTTTCCCTACTGTTGCACAGACTGGAGTGAGAACAGTTAATTTTACCCCTCCTGAGTCCAACGCTTTTCCTACTGTTGCACAGACTGGAGTGAGAATAGTAAATTTTGCCCCTCCTGAGTCCAGCGCTTTCCCTGCTGGGCAGGGGAACACCTGCACTGCCCATGCCCCTTCCCCCCGTGACCCCCTGCACTTGTTCTCCACCAGCCTTTTCATGGCTGTCAGACTGCCATTAAAAGGCTGGCAGATAACCAGGTTGTAATTAGCATGGCAGCGCTGAGTTCAGCGCCGCCCTGGCTGATGACAACCAGGATCGCCGTCAGGCCATCAGGATCACTGATGCTGGCAGGGACAGTGGTAGGTTGGTGGGTCTGCCCCCCACCCTAGCAAAGTGGCGGTCGGACCGCCACAGCCTCGGAGGTCCGAACGCCACCGCAAGGCTGGAGGTCTTCAGACCGCCAGCCTCGTAATAAGGCCCTTAGGCTTCTTCTTATAGTCATCATGAATTATGGCTTAATAATTTATCACCACAAAGACATTTTAAGGCATGGGCAAAGTGGGCAATAGCCCAAGGCACCCATCTTACAAGAGGATGCCAGGGAAAGTGAACTTCCTTTCTATCTCACATCTGTCTATTCATTCAGCTTAACCTTTTATATATTTATCAATATTGTTTTGCATCATTGGGCTTGAATTAGCAGAAAATGGGTAATAAAATCTAAGTTGTTCTAGACAGCAGCCCCTAAAGTAAGGGCCAGATTACGAATTTGGTGGTCAGACCGCCAAGGCTGAGGTCCCAAAAAGATCACCATTTCGAGGGTCTCCCGCCTGTCATATTACAATGTTACAGCTGATCCAGCAGAGGTGGTGGACCAGCAGGGGACACAGTCAGCAATACAAGCCAAATTTTTACACTTGTGTTGATGCAGGTGTGCACATTTTGACCGAAAGGTGCACAAAAGCATGACACATGTACAAATACTTTGTGCATGTCTGTAGGAAAGTAGCATCTTTCTGACATAGTTACCCCCACTTTCTGACTGGTGTCAGTGTGTTTAGACTGTAGTACCCTGGGATCCTGGTACCCAGGACCACAGTGTCAGTGCTCTCTTCCCTAAATGTAGTTGCAAAGTAAGTTTTACATCCCACAATTGGCATACTGGGGCACCCATGTAAGTCCCTAGTATATGGTACTTAGGTACCCAGGGCGTTGGTACATTAGGGGCACCCAGGGGCTGAAGCATGTATTGCACCACCCCTGCGGACCCATGCAAACTGTGACTACAGGCCTGCTATTGCAGCCTGCATGAAATGGTGCATGCATCTTTCACTACTGATATAAGGGTTGCCTTGTATCGTGGTCACTGCACTCTGACCCTCTAAGTCACCCCTAAAGTAGGACATTTAGCCCGCCCAAGGATAGAGTGCATGGTTCTAAGTATGAGGGCACCCCTGCATGAGCAGAGGTGCCCTCACAAACCCCTGACTCCATACCCTGGGCTTTATATGTGCAGGGAAGCCATTTTAAAGTATGTAATGGACACTGGCCAACACCAGTAGTCCAGCTACATAATGCCTACACCAAACCGAGGCATGTTTGGTATCAAACATGTTGGAATCATGCAACTACACCTATTCCAATGTTAGTTGCATGATACCATGTACTCTGGGGGTTCCCTAGGGGATTCCCCCATGTCTGCCTGTGCAGCCTTGCGCGGTCTGCATGCCAGTACGTGCTGCTGCTGACCCCAGACACTGTTCTGTCCTCCTGGTGCTGAGCCTAACTCGGGCAGGGTGAAGGCGGGGCAAAGGATTTCTTGTAGGCCAGAGGTGTGACCACCTCTTCTTTAGAAATAGGTGTCACTTGACTGGGGTGGGGGTGCCTTCCAGCACCACCAGACTGCTTTGAAGGGCACATATGGTACCCTCCTTGCATAAACCAGTTTGTACCAGTGCAGGAGCCCACGGTTCACACTCTGGCATTAAACCACACAAATGACAGGGGAGTTACCACCCTCCCCTCCAGCTCCTCACCTAGAGAGGTGCACAGATCTCTGCAAGGTGGCCACTTGATTCTGCCATCTTGAGAATAGGATATGCAGAGGTCCCTGGCAGCATACTGCAAATTTGATTTTTCTTTCTACAAAGACGTCTGCAACCATGTAGTCATGCATCCTCCAGAGTCACTGGGACTCTGCCTGCATTCAGGAAGGCAAGAAGGAAGTGGAGTGAAAGAGTCACTCCCCTGCATCTACAAGCCCCTCAACAACGACAACCGGCTTATGGATCCTGCTGTCCCACAGTTTCTTTAAGGCTCTTCAACACAGGTGGGGTTATGTGGCTCTCCAGAAGTCTGACCTATCTTTCTTTCAACTGGGAAATTTGTGGTCCCTCATTGGAGCTGCTTGGCTGGAAATCCTGTGCACCGCATCTGCTTGTTGTTGCCAAGGATAGTTGGCTCTTCAGTCCAATGACCTCCTATCTCCAAGAAGCCCTAGCCTCCAGCACTCTCCAGCTCCAAGAACAATGGCCTCTCTGCAACTTCTGCGACATGGGAATCCCTCTTTGCTGTCCCGCTGAGGTCTCCCTGTGCCCACTGCCAGAGTGTCCTCCTGGGGGCTCCAACAATTCCTGCTGGCTCTCCTGACTGCTGAGGGCTGGCCCTGACCTACCTGCCACGGTTGGGTCACCTGCACCTTGCTGGTCCCCAAAACTCCAGCAAACTCTGCACAATACTTTTTCAATTTGCTAAGGCTTCCTGGTTGTCCTGCTGACCACTGACCCCCTCTATAACCTGACAACCCAATTGAGACACCTTGTGGATGACTCTTGGGATCCTCATGCATCGCCTGGACTCCACAGCTGCACTTCTTCATCCACTGTCCTTCTCGAAGCATCACCAAGAAGGGTGGGCATTTCCCTTCTGCACAGTCCGGGCACCAATGGGTGGTTTGGACTCTGTCACCCTCTTCTTAGGTCCTCTTTCCACCAACCTGGTCCACGGGTCATAACAGCAGCTGGACAATCAAGGTCTCCATTGACTTCAGTAGGAGGTTTACCACACAACTTTACCCCTATGCACCTGGGATCCCTGGTATAGGTAATCCACTGTTCTGGGTATCCACGGGTGGGGCCACTTTCTAACCTTCTTGACCCAATGGGTT
Organism: Pleurodeles waltl; assembly: GCF_031143425.1. Lineage (NCBI taxonomy): Eukaryota > Metazoa > Chordata > Amphibia > Caudata > Salamandridae > Pleurodeles > Pleurodeles waltl. The sequence goes on along the minus strand of NC_090447.1, from coordinate 1,329,880,483 downwards.
TCCTCAAGTTCCTCTGGAAAGGGTTTCAAAACGCAAATAACTCAAAGCGCAACTTCCCCATGTTAGCCTCTGAATAATACCCCCAGATTTTCACTCTGCACACGTGTGCCTGGGGAATCCTACCTACTTACCTTTGGGGTATTAGTACTTCCCCAGTTCTAAGGGACCTTGGGTGGTAGTGTGGGTTGGGTGTGGTTTTCACATTCCATTTTTTAGTATGTCGTTTGGGCCCCCAATAGGGGCCCATGGTATTTTATGTATTTCCTTGGCTGTTACTAAGTATATTTGTGAATGACCATATCTTCAGTTAGGAGATATACCAAAGTTAGTTCTAGAGTGTGTGTTATAATAAATATTACATATTTTTCTAACACCTGTGTGGTTCTTTCGTGTGTGTACTTCTCTGACTGTCAAAACACAAAGAGAGAGTATATGTGGGAGAGCGGGGGAAGGCAAAAGGAGAACACAACCGTACTCTGCTCCCAAAATAGCTACAAAAACACAACAGGGAGTACGGGGTTCTTTCAGTATAACGAGGGATGGATCAGTGGTGCAACAATTGTGACACCAGATCCCTCGTGGTCCTCAATTGGAGGCGGGGTATCAGTTAGCTATGGTACTGCAGTGGGTCTGGAAGACAGGGGGGGGAAGAAAAGAGAAAGGAATTTCCTTTACGATCTAGGTGGTCTCACACACTATATAGTGTCATGCTTCATCATATGACCACCTAGCCCCACGCAGGTAGGACAGTGCCACCTGGGCGGACTCAACCTCACAGTACAGAAGCCACAAGACACAACTAAGGCTCTCAATGAGTTGGCCCCCTGGGGGAACACTTAGGGGGAAACACACGGCAGGCAGCATTAGACAGGTAGACCAGCACACCCAGTCCAGCAGTCATGATGGCTTTCACTCCTGGTAGTACCTCTAGTGTCCTTGCAGAAAAGAGTCAGGCAGTTGACAGCAGGGCAACAAGCAAAAAGGCAATCCAGTGAGTCATTTATGCCCCCCAGTAGATAGCCGCTGCAGAGCAACAGCAGAAGAGCAACAGCAGAAGAGCAGTCCATATGAGTCCTTTGTGCAGCATAGCTGTCTTCTGACAGAGGTTCAGTCCCAGTTCCAAGAGTGCTCTAAAAACATGGGGTCTGATCCCTTGTACTTCTACTCAAAAATGTCTTTGATCGAAGGCGTGACTTCAAAATAACCCTTTCAAGTTTAACCCAAACCCCTTTCAACCTAGCACTGGCTCCCAACATCAATAGAGGGTTAATCAGCCCTTTGTGTGACGGCAGAAAACAGCCTATTGGCATGTAAGCTGTGAATAGCCTCTCCCAACCCAGGAAGACTATCAGTATGTTCATAAATGCAGATGTATCCCTGTCACACCTGTCACACCCAACCCTTCCTGTGTTGTGGCTGTCTGGAAAGTATACACAAAGTAAATGTCATTCTGCCCTAGACATGGATTGGAGTCAGACTGCAAAGCACATAGAGTTATTGGAACAGAGAAATGCCCACTTTCTAAAAGTTGCATTTCTAAAATAGTAAAGTAAAATCCAACTACACCAGTGAGCAGGATTTCTCACTACCATTCCAAACATACCAAACATGGCAACGCTACTCCTTTCAGATCAGCAATTACCACTTGAAAATAAATAAGGGAATTCCTAATGCCAGCCTATGAGAGGAACAGCTCTCATAGTAGTGAAAAATGAAATAGGATTTGTCCCTTCTGGGACATGCAATACATAAGAGTACCTGACCTATCTTTTACATACACAGCACCCTGTCCATAGGGCTACCTAGGGCCTACCTTACGGGTGACAGGTGTAATAAAAGTGGAATGTAGGCCTTGGCAAGTAGTTTGAAATGGCAAGTCAATGTGGCAGTAAACTGATCACGTAGGCACTGCAGTGGCAGGGCTGAGGCAGGTTTGCCAGGCTACTTCTGTAGGTGGCGCAATCAGCGCTGGAGGCCCACTAGTAGCATTTAATTTACAGGCCCTGGGTATGAAGCTGGCAGTTGGTCTTTGTGTATTATTCTCAGACAGTGAGACTAAGGGAAGATAGGTATTGGCAAGATGGACCACTGCTGCCCTGCTGTGCTGACCTGCTAACTTCTTGCTTGGGTGACAAGGACTGGATCTGCATTTGTTGAATCCAGGACCCCAGGGTGACTCCAAGGACTAGTTAGTAACCTTGAACCTAGCAACTGGACTCTGCCATATCTGTGAGTCCTGCCCTGCCAAGGGGTGCCACCCCAGTCCTGGGTGCTTGGATGTGGGCCTGAAGGTATTCTGACAGCCTATCTGTGGAGCCTGCGGAACAGGCGCAACTCCTCTGCTGCACAGCACAACCCGAACAGAATCAACACCTTGCCTCTGCTGTGTGGACTTTCCAGACGCAGGACTTAGTATCACAGCCTGCAACACTATCAGAACCGCTGCTGCACAATGTGCCCTTGCATCATAAGCATCTCGAAGGCAGCCTCAATGACAAGGACCCTGCATAATAAGCCCAGCAGCTTCCATAGAACCAGCTGATGTGCGACCAAGATCTAAGGTACTCTTTTCAGCAGGCCTAGCTGGGTCCCTGTAGCTGGCCCACGCTCCATGGCTGCTGGCCTGAACCCGTAACTTGCCCTGGTCTAGCACAACCATATAGCCACAGTTGAAGCTTTGTGCTTTTTGGTCTATATTCACTGAAATGTTTAAATTTGCATATCTCCAGTTCTACTGATTGGATTTTTGTTGCTTTGAACTTGATTCATATACAAAAATTTGCTTTACTTTTCTAAACTGGTGAGGGATTTTTCTTGTGCTGTGTTTTCACTTTATTACTGTTTGAAGTGCTGCATAAATATTTTACACATTGCCTCTAAGTTGAGCCAAACTGCTCTGTGTCAAACTACCAGAGGGTTGAGCACTGTTTAATTTGGAGTTTGCTTGTCTTTTCCCCCTCACAAGAATTGTGATTTCTGCTTGAGCAGGGTTTCATCTCCCTCAACCAGTAACCCAATGTCTTACACCAAGTTTTAAAAAAAATAGAACTATCTCCTAGTCTCCCCCTGTAGATACACACAGATCCGTCTTTGGAGCTAGTGAAGAACTTAAAATAACTGCTAACTGATAAATACCTATTAAACTAATCATCTATATATTCCAGACTTCTTGCTTAACTTCTGATTTTTCAATATCAACCCAATGCTTCTGGGCCAACCTCAAATTGCTTGTTTAATACCGTGCTGTTTTATACTTCCTATTGCTCACTATAAACTATCTTGCCGTTATTAGTACCTTGCTGTTATTATACACTCTATAGCTCATTGCAAAGTACTCTGCCATTATAATATCTCTGAACATTTATTGCAAAGTGTGCTGATGCCTATGAGTCATGAATGCACTATATAAAGCTACAAATAATTAAATATGGTTTGAGTTACTGAAGCCAAACCTGTGCAGACTGCACTTTAATTAATAAAAAACTGTTTGGACTGCGAGATAGATTTGGTTAAGAAAGTAACAATTCAAAGCTCTCTTCGCACCTTGTGTATGAAGAGCTCTTCCTGTCACGTACTGCACTGGACTTCTCACCTCTGGATTTTGGATTGGCGAATACACCAAGTCTTCTACGGGTCCTGGATACTCCCAGATAAGGACGACCCCTTCTAGTAGCCACGGTGCCGCTTGACAGGCTACGCCAAAGCAGACCGTACCCTCCAGAAGGAGTCCCAGAGGGAAAAAAACCCAACACTGGGGAAAAAACCCCTAACAGGAACTCCTTAAGGAAAACAAGAAAAAAACTGTCCGTTGATAGAAAGAGGAGGTGGACGTTGGAACTGGCGATGGAAAGGATCAGGAACAAAGGGTTTTAACTGGGACACATTGAAAACAGGATGAACCCTCCAGGTGTGAGGTAAGCGGAGACGTACAACTACAGGATTCACGATGTGCGAAATTCGAAAGGGTCCATAAAAACGTGGTTTGAACTTTTTGGTGGAAAACAGGGATGGTAGAAATCTGGAAGAAAGCCATACCTTGTGGCCCACTTGATACAAAGGTGCGGCTTGCCGATAACGATCCGCCTTTCGCTTCATAGCTTGTTTCGAAGCTAGGAGAGTTGTGTGAAGTAGGCCCTGGATTCGATGGATCTGTCGTGAAAAAGAAGTGACTGCAGCCACAGAAGAGGATGTTCGAGAAACAGTAGTGAAAGTCCTCGGATGAAATCCATAAGTACAATAAAAGGGTGTGGTCTTGGTCGCACTATGTATTGTGTTGTTATAGGAGAACTCTGCAAGAGCAAGATATTCCGACCAATTGCTTTGTGTGGCATTACAGTAACATCTCAGATACTGCTGAAGTTCTTGATTCACTCGTTCAGTTTGCCCATTCGTTTGTGGATGGAAACCCGAGGATAAAGAAATCTCAATGTTAAAGAAGGCACAAAAGGCTCTCCAGAAACGTGATACATATTGAGGCTCTCTGTCCGAAATGACCTCTTGAGGAAGACCATGGAGGCGAAAAATATCTCGTAGAAAAATGCGACTCATTTCTGGGGCCGTTGGTAGTTTCTTCAAGGCTGAAAAATGGGCCATCTTGGTGAATGAATCTACGGTTACCATGATTACTTGGTTACCAGAGGAGGTAGGTAGAGAGCATATGAAATCCGTGGATAGAGTACACCAAGGAGCGGAAGGAACCGGTAAAGGTCTTAATAAACCTGCCACCTTAGTTCGGGGTGTCTTAGTCTGGGCACAGACTGGGCAGGCTGACACATAGGTTTTAGTGTCTGTCTTTAGCGAAGGCCACCAAAAAGATCGCTGAAGCAGTTCCTGGGTCTTCCTGATACCTCGATGACCGGCTATAGGAGAATCATGGCACATTTGCAGGGCTTCTGTCTGCACTTTATTGGTAGGTAGGAAAAGCGCATGTTGATGATAGAAGTAGTTGTCCTTCTTCTGCAAAAAAGGAGTCACTCTATCCCAGTCTGAAGCAGACAGAAACTGGTACTCGGATTGAATGCGTTCTTGAAAAGATTGAGTAGCTCCGATGATCCTGCTAGACTCAATAAGATGTGGAGAGGAGTTCTGGGCTATGTCAGGATATCTGCGGGATAAGGCATCTGCCACTAAATTCTGGGAACCAGGTATGTACGTGATCACGAAATCGTACTGGCTAAAGAAGAAAGCCCATCGAGCCTGACAACTGTTGCGACATTGAAAGCTCCGAAGACACTGGAGATTACGGTGATCAGTCCTAGCTTCAAAAGGCTCTCTGGAACCCATCAGGAAATGCCTCCATTCCTTACAAGCTACTTTGAGAGCGAGTAGTTCTCGTTCTAGTACAGAATAATTTCATTCAGCCTCTGACAGAATATGCAACAGATAAAAGATAGGATGTTCCAATCCATCATTGTCTTGATTCTGCAGCAGAACTGTTCCAATAGCTCTGTCTGAGGCCTCAGTCACAACGATAAATTTCTTGGTATTGTCAGGATGACGCAACACGGGTGCTTGGGTAAAGGCTGTCTTTAATTCTTGAAACGCGCGTTCAGCCTCCTTGGTCCAAATGAAACCCTTCTTCAGGTTCTCTTTCTTAATTGTTTGTGTTATGAAACTTTGTAGGTGGGCAAAGTTCTGAATAAACTGACGATAAAAGTTTGATAAACCAAGAAAACATTGCGTTTCTTTAATGGACGTTGGAGAAGGCCAATCTAATATGGCACTGACCTTGTCAGGATCCATGGATATTCCGTGTTGATTAATACAAAACCCGAGATACCTTACTTCAGATTTATGGAACTCACACTTCTCAGGTTTACAAAACAATTGGTTTTTCTTGAGTCTTTCCAGGACTTGCAGGACATGATCTACATGGTGCTCAGGATCACGGGAATATATCAAGATATCATCCAAATAAATGACTACATATTGATTGAGTACATCAGAGAACACTGAGTCCATAAATCGTTGAAAAACAGAAGGGACGTTGGTCAGTCCAAAGGGCATAACACGATACTCATAGTGCCCAAAAGGGGTACGGAAAGCAGTCTTCAATTCATCTCCGTCCTTGATCCGAAGGAGATGATAGGCACCCCGTGAGTCTAATTTAGTCAATATCTTGGCTCCTTGAATGGCATCCAATATATCTCTGATTAAAGGCAGTGGATATCGATCCTTAATCGTTATTCTGTTGAGTTCACGAAAGTCCACACAAGGACGCAGATCCTTAGTCTTCTTTGGTACGAAGAAGAGAGGAGCCCCAGCGGGGGACGTGGAAGGAGCAATCAAACCGTTGTGTAAGTTGTCGTCTAAATATTCCCTTAGCACCTTCTTTTCTTGGTCTGTCAGAGAATACATTCGTCCGAAGGGGACGACTTCATCAGATATTAAAGGAATAGCACAGTCATAACTGCGATGAGGTGGCAAAATAGGTTTACTAGGTTTCTGAAAAATCCTGATATATTCCTGATAACAATCTGGAACCCCCTGGATAATATTGATAGAGTTAGTGTTATCCTTAGTTGACTGACAGGACCTTTTTTGAGTCCAATAAGAAGTAGTGGAATAACAATTCTGTTGACAAAATGAAGACGTTAGGGATATAGTTTGTGTTTCCCAATTGATATAGGGGTTGTGTCGGGCTAACCAGGGAATTCCCAAAATCATGATGTGATTTGGTGAGGCTATGAGATCAAAGGCAACGTGTTCTTGATGCCCCCCAAATGTCAAACAAAGAGTAGGAGTTGAGGCCACCACAGGTCCTGAGGTTAACAGAGAGCCATCCACTGTGTGAACCTGCTCAGGAGTTTCTTTAGGAATGCGGGGAATTCCTTTGCTCGTAGCCCAGGTCTCATCCAGATAGAGTTCACTGGCTCCACAATCAAGGAGAGCCAGAAGATGTTCTTCTTGATCTTGTGAACTTTGTAACTTGACCGAGAGGATAAACAGGGTGGACATGATTTCTTTGGAGGAACATATTGATGGTACTTCAGCTCCTCCTGTCTCCTTCCTCCTTACAGGGGACGGGAGCTGGCGTTTCCCGCAGGCCTTGAGGGACGTACCGGACAACTACGGATCAGGTGGCCAGCCTTACCACAGTATAGGCAAAGTCCCCTTCGTCGTCATTCCTCCCTTTCTGACTCCGTCAATGGCCCACGAACCAGATCTATCTGAATGGGCTCTTCATGGGGAGGTGGAGAGGCTTCAGATGGACTATCTTCTATTCACCGACTGCTAGCACGGAAGGTACCGGACTGGTATGGAGCTCTAGTTCTACGTCTTTCCATCTTGCGCTCTCGAAGTCTATACTCAATGTTCATAGATTGATCCATTAATTCTTTCAAAGAACAAGCTGGAGAAGAGTGTACAAACTCATCTTTAATTTCTTCACGAAGGCCTCGGCGGAAAAGGGTTACGAAGGTGTGTTCTACCCAGGAGGTTTCAGCTGCCAGCTGTTTGAAGCGGGTTATATACTGCAGTACATCCTGATTACCCTGCTGAATGTCACATAAGGCTTCTTCAGCTGCTGCTTCTACCCCAGGTCTCTCAAACATTTGTTTGAAAACAGTCAGGAAAGCGGAATAGTTAGCCAGGACTGGGTCATCTGCAGAAACCAGAGGAGTCGCCCAAGCAAGCGCTGGCCCAGACAAGGCGCTGATCAGATAGCCCACTTTAGTCTTATCCGAAGAAAACTGGAGTGGACGAAAGGCAAAGAAAACCGTCAGGGCGTCCAAAAATTCCTTCATCTTTAAAGGATCTCCGGAATATCGAGGAATAGTGGCAGATACTCCACTGATCGGGAAGACAAGACCTGTCGTAGAGCAGTGTTCTCTGCCCGTAACTGTTGTAACTCTTGGGCTTGTTGTTGGACAGTCTGTAACATAGCTTGAGCATTTTCTGACACCTCTCCCTGTGGATCTTCCATGGCGCTCTTGCAACGCAGAATCTTTTGGCGTTGCAATCTGTCACGTACTGCACTGGACTTCTCACCTCTGGATTTTGGATTGGCTAATACACCAAGTCTTCTACAGGTCCAGGATACTCCCAGATAAGGATGACCCCTTCTAGTAGCCACGGTGCCGCTTGACAGGCTACGCCAAAGCAGACCGTACCTTCCAAAAGGAGTCCCAGAGGGAAAAAACCCCAACACTGGGGAAAAAACCTCTAACAGGAACTCCTGAAGGAAAACAAGAAAAAACAGGACTTGACAACAGGAAACAAAAATAGGCAATATCCAGGGTAAAAGGCAGGAAAAAAGGAACAGGCAAAAATATCCCAGGGCAAAAGCAGGAACAAAGAACAGGCAAAAATCTCCCAAGGCAAAAGCAGGAACAAAGAACAGGCAAAAATCTCCCAAGGCAAAAAGCAGGAACAAAGAACAGGAGCGAACAGCACAACCAGAAGGAAGTGTTTGCAACGCAAGGAGGAACAAGACTGACTGACTTATATACTGGGAAAAGGGAAGTGACATCACAGGAAAGGGAAGTAAGACCATCTTGGATTGGGAAAAGCCCATAGACCAGTATAGGAAAAAGGAAGTAGTATAAAAAAAAACAGAGCATGCTGGGACAAAAACACAAAGAAGACAAGATGGACACAACATGGATAGAGACAGGTGAAAGGACCAACAAAAAACCCACCACCAACAACAAAAGAAGAAAAAAGGCTACAAGTAAGTGTAGCGCGACCGGGAGCGAAATATATGCTTCCCAGAAAGCATAGTCAAAAAACGTGGGGAACGGCGCTCCGAATATCGGTAGCGCGTTCCACCCGCGAGGACAGAAAGAGACGCCCGTCAGAGCGCGGCGTTACACTTCCAGCCATAGAAGAATGATCTGGAAAGAACAAAGGGAGAGAGATCAACAGACTAATATTAAAGTCTGAAATAACATCAATCAATCAAACAATTTATAAAGTGCGCTACTCACCCGTCTCAAGGCGCTGGGAGGGGAAGCTATTGGTCGAATAGCCATGTCTTGAGGCGTTTTCTGAAGGCCAGGAGGTCTTGGGTCTGGCGTAGTTGGAGCGGTAGAGAGTTCCAGGTCTTGGCAGCGAGGTAAGAGAAGGATCTTCCTCCGGTGGTGGTGCGGTGAATGCAGGGGACGAAGACGAGGGCGAGGCTGGAGGTGCGGAGCTGGCGGGTGGGGGTGTGGAAGGTGAGTCTGTCATTGAGGTAGGCCGGACCTGTGTTGTGGAGGGCTTTGTGTGCGTGGGTGAGTAGTTTGAAGGTGATCCTCTTCGATACGGGTAGCCAGTGTAGCTCTCTGAGATGGGCTGAGATGTGGTTGCAGCGTGGGACGTCAAGGATGGGTCGGGCGGAGGTGTTTTGGATACATTGCATTTTCTTTTGTAGTTTGGCCGTGGTTCCTTCATAGAGCGCGTTGCCGAAGTCCAGTCGGCTGCTGACCAGGGCGTGGGTGACTGTATTTCTGGTTTCGACGGGAATCCACTTGAAGATCTTGCGGAGCATGCAGAGGGTGTTGTAGCAGGAAGAGGAGACTACATTGACCTGTTGAGGCATGCTGAGTGCTGAGTCAAGGATGATGCCCAGGTTCCGTACATGGGTGGTGGGGGCGGCTCCGAGGGAGGTAGGCAGCCAGGAGTCGTTCCAGGCGGAGAGGTTGTTGCCGAGGATGAGGACCTCTGTTTTGTCTGTGTTTAGCTTGAGGCAGCTTGATTCCATCCAGTTGGCGATAGCCTGAAGTCCCTTGTGGAGGTTGTTTCTTGCTGTTGTGGAGTCTTTCGTGATGGAGATGATCAGCTGGGTGTCGTCTGCGTAGGATACTATGTTGATGTTGTGGGATCGTGCGATGTTGTCGAGGGGAGCCAAACGTTGAAAAGTGTTGGGCTGAGGGAGGATCCTTGAGGGACGCCACAGATGGTTTTGGAGGATTCGGACAGGTAGGGCGGAAGGCGGACTCTCTGGGTTCTGCCGGAGAGGAAGCAGGAGATCCAGTCGAGGGCCTTGCCGCGGATTCAGGCGTTGTGGATGTGTGTTCGAAGGGTGTGGTGACAGACGGTGTTGAAAGGTGCGTAAAGGTCCAAGAGGATGAAAGCTGCGGTTTCGCCTTTGTCGAGCATGGTCCTGATGTCATCTGTGGCAGCAATGAGTGTGTTCTCTGTGCTGTAGTTCTTGTGAAATCCAGATTGGGAGGTATTGAGCGCTTTGCTGTCTTCCAGATAGCGGGAAAAAATTCTAGTTGGTTCTTTTGGTAGTGTGGATCAGCTGGTGATGTTTGCGGATGGCAGTCTTGAGGGCGGTGTGGTTGGATTCGGTGGGTGCAAGGCGCCAGGTCTTCTACATTCTTCGACATTCCCGTTTGGAGGCCTGCAGGTCGGGGGTGAACCAGCTGGCCTTGGGTCTGTGGTGGGAGTCTGAGGGTTGTTTGAGTGGTGCGAGGGTGTTGGCGCAGTCTTCTAGCCACTTGTGCAGGTAGGTGGCGGCTGTGCTGGGGTCCCAGGTTCTGGGAGGGGGTGCCTGGGTGAGGGTGGAGATCAGCTGTTCTGTTGAGATTCTGTTCCAGTAGCGGCGGGGGGTTTGGTGGTGAGGTGGTGAGTGACCGGCTTCTGAAAGGAGAAATGGATGCAGCAATGGTCGGTCCATAGGAGTTCGGTGGTGTGGCTGAAGGAGACGTGGTTGCTGGCTGAGAAGATGGGGTCGAGTGTGTGTCCTGCGGTATGGGTGGGTGACGTGACTAGTTGCTTGAGGCCGAGGTTGTCGATTAGGTTGGTGGTGTTGGTATCGTTGTTGTTTTCTAGGTGGAAGTTCAGGTCATTTGGCAGAACAATAGGGTGAGTTTTTACAGAAACTTTGTTTGGGTGGAATATTAGGTATTTTTCCTCTGAACATAGAACTTGTGAATAATACATTCTCTGAGTGATGTTGTGGCCACGAGAAAAGTTCATTTCCATGAGTTATGTTCCAGGTCTGCCTTGTTTAGTGGTTGAAATCCGGGACCCACGAATTTGGAAAGAATAGTGTTAAGCTCCATAGGAGGAGACAGGTTTACTCTAGAAAATCCTTATCACTACCATAGTGAAAACAGGTTATCTGAGAAGGGCTCTTTGAAGAAGCAGTTATGGCAGCCTAACATACTTTAATCGAAAAGAACTGAAGGCCAGATTTAAATAAATAAATAAATAAGATAAGGTAATTCCATCTCTCCCAGAAGAGGTTTTCGGCCGGCTTACTACTTCTGAAGACATCAAGTGTAGAACCTCTACCATTTAAATATCATCATGCAGATTTCTGGAAGATTAAAGTGTCTATACTGTAGATACTCAGGAGCCAGGCCATAAAGTTCAGCAAGTAGAGTGGTGTGCAAAATCATAGATGGGTGACATTTTGGAGGTTAAAAAGAGAGGTGAATCAGGTCTGAGTATGATCATTGTTTCAGCCAGTCTGGTGCTATGAGGGCCATCTTCATTTCACACTGTATCAATTTGATGATGAATTTGGGAAGCAGGGGTCTCAGTGAGAAAGTACAGGGGAATGACCACGACCAGTCTATCAAAAGGGCATTGCCCATGGATCTCGGCTCTGGGAGCAGGGGCACCTCCACTGAGCAGCCGTCACCGCCGGCGGACAATATATAATCCTGCCTCCATGGGCTGCTGTGCGGCCTGCCCCCTGCAAATCCAGTGGGTATGACACACACCTGAGAGACTGTGACCTTGCACACCCCAGGATCAAGAGCAGAGGGCACGAGGCCCCCTCCAGAACCAGTGGGTAAGACACTCACATGCCCAGCACTCCCCAAGATCAAGAGCACAGGACACTAGGCCCCCTCCAGAACCAGTGGGTAAGAAACCCACATGCCCAACACTCCCCAGGATCAAGAGCACAGGGCACAAGGCCCCATCCAGAACCAGTAGGGAAGACACCCACTCAAGAGACTGTGGCCTTGCACTCCCCAGGACCAAGCACATGGCATGTTGCCCCGTCCAGAGTAAGTGGGCAAGTCACCCACTCAAGTGACTGTGGCATTGCACTCCCAAGGACCAAGCACAGGCCATATTACCCCCTCCAGAACAAGTCGGCAAGTCACCCACTCGAGAGACTGTGGCCTTTTACTCCCCAGGACCAAGCACAGGGCATGTTGCCCCCTCCAGAACAAGTGGACAAGTTACCCACTCGAGAGACTGTGGCCTTGCACTCCCCAGGACCAAGCACAGGGCACATTGCCCCCTTCAAAACCAGTGGTCTTGTTCCATCTCCCGGCTGAGGTGCCCCCATGTCCCCGTCCCACTGAGGTGCCTGCCTATTTACCAACTGATGCCCCTGCAGTGTTCTCTCCGTGTTGAGGCAGGTGACATGTTTGGCCTTGGACTTTGGCCTGTGGCCATGTGGCCTATGAATATTGTGGACTAGGCTGTGTCCCTTTTTCTGTACATATGCTTATATCTATTATCTTGCCTAGATTACTTTTCTTGATGTGTTGCTCTCGTTACATTCACTTTTTCAAAATCGTTTTGTCCTTTCATTATTCTTCTGAGTTACTGGGTGAAATTGTTTTAGTAATGCAGCTGACTGTGTATGGTGTTGGGGAGGGGGGTGTGGTGTGTGTGTGTCACTCTCTTTTTTTTCTTCCCTTCCTTCCTTGTGTGCTAGGTGACGAGAATCACCGTCGTCGTCTTCGCCGGTGTTGGTGTTCGTGGTGGAGCAGCACGTAGAAGGTCATGGGGAAGACATGCAGTTTGGGCTCCATGGTGGCATGGTTGTTTCCTGTGTCTCCAATGGTGAGTCCTTTCCCTTCTGAGCTCAGTTTCCACCTGGCTTTTGATGTCATTGGTACCACCCCAGAAAAGGTGACGGTTTGCAGTGTCTTAATATGGTGGGTGGAACATTGACTTCCGCCTCGCTGTAGGCGGCTACCGACGTGGTGCCTGTTGTTTCCGCCCTTGTGGTCATTGTGGTACATTGGCTGTCTATCAGAGATCTTTCTGCCATGGTCATAATTTGGCGGTAGTTACCGCCAGCATGTTGGCGGTATTACCACCACTTTAACACCAACCACCAGGGTTGTAATGAAGGCCTCTGTATCTTGTGCCTCCATGCTTAGTGATATTGTACAAGGTGTTTGTGTTGCCCATTTGAATGAGCACCTGTTTGCTGGTATGCATGGGAGGAAAGTGCTCGGAGCTAGAAGAACAGCTCTCAATCTGAGCCTGATGCTTTCTCTGAGTGGGCCCAGCTGTCTTGAGTTGAAAGATCTCCCAAGTGGGCACTCCACCCTCCAGTGATGCATCTGTGCAACTGAGACACGAGTACAAGATTTCTGGAATAGGATCCGATCAGCATGTTCGCTCTGTTGCAGTTCCACTGAAGACCCTGGATTACTAACATGTCCACATTTAAGTAAGGATGACAGTCTTTCCTCTGAAGGAAAGACTTTTGCTTGGAGCATGTCTATTGTGGCTCCCAGGTACATTATTGTTGCACTGGTTGAAAGGCAGATATGGAAATGTTGATCTACAGACCCAGGTCTCAGTGGCAGGCAAGGATGTTCTCCGTGTCTCGCTAAATGGCTCGGTGATGAACTGGCTTTTATCAGCCAGTCATCTAAATATGAATAGGCAAATAATTCCCTCTCTCTTTCAATGACGCTGCTACCGCAACCATGCATTTGAAGAAAACATTTGGGGCCGACCAGACCAAAAGGGAGGAATTAAATTGGTAATGAGAGTGACCCATTTTGAAGCAGGACAACTTCTAACGTATCTAGCAGATTTGATTATAGATATAGACACCCTGATGGTCTATTCATACCATTCAACATCTTTTGTGAAGATGGATAAAAATGCAATGGCTAACCAACATTCTAAGTTTCACCATCTTCATCCACTTGTTAGCATATCTGAGAATAAGGATGGGATGAGATTCTAAATGGTAACTTTTCCTGTGAATCAAGAAGTAATGTGAGTACATTCCCTGGTTCTTCTGTGACTTGAGGACTCTCTCTATAGCTCTCTTCATCAGAAGAACCTTAGTTCTTGTGTAGGACTTTTCAAGTGTAGATATCCGGATGTCTTTTGTGGAATGAAAGTGTGGAAGAACAGAATTTGAAACGAGATTTTACTATTTTCTGCATCTAAGTCACTCAAATTGTCGGAAATCATCCCCCCAACAGGGCTGCTGGCTAGTGGTGGCAGAGCAAAAGATGTATTGCTTAACTGGAAGGGGTTTAGGCGCAGACACGAAAGTTTGTTGAGAGCTCCTATCTTTTGCAAGATTTCTGTCTCTGAAAAATAGTGTTTTGCAACTGCTGCCCTTGTAATTTCAACTGTTGCTGCTTTTTTTCAAAATGGAATAGGATTTCGCTGGACCTTCAGGAACGTCTTTCTTTTCTCTAAGCCCACAGGTTTCAGGTTTTCTGACATGTATGGTTCTGTCCTCGTACACTGGAGTTTGTTATCTGCATGAGAACCAAAGAGGAAATATCCTGAAAAGGCATTTCCTTGATGTTCTGTTGCACCTGAGGAATCAGGGAAGTGAGTCTCACGAGATGCATCATAAAGAGATTTCATGGCATATGTCCAATACTGCAAAATCCTTGGCTGCACTAATGGTCAGGCCCCATGTGACAATGGTCTCTCGGAGGATATCCTTCATTGAAATCTAACCAACCTTCTTTAAGGACACATGCACGAAAATGGACCATATAGTTCCGTAGCTCTCTGTTGTAAAGGGTCAGTAGTGAGATGGAACTAGCAACCCTCTGGGCAGTGGATGAGGCTGTATGGACGTACTTTACAACGAAGTCAATGTTCTTTCTTTTTTTTCTGGAGGAGCAGAGGAGGCTGATTTTGAGGCATTGATTTGTTCCCTGGAAGCTGAGACTACCAAAGAATCAGGATGTGAAACTTTTCTCAAGAAGAGAGTATCTCATTCTGGAGGCCTATATTTCTTATCTTGATGACAACGGCTGACTAGTTTGATTGATGCTGTCGTAAGAAAAGTCATAAGAAAAGTATGCATCATAAGTTCAAAAATACAAGGCGTCAGAACAACCATAACTATGAGGTTTAAGAAGTAAATTTTAAAAGATGTATAATGTTTTGTGAACAGGAGTGTGACCCTCAAGGGTAAGACATTCTTCACAGAGGACTGACATATCTGGATCTGCAAGACATGCCGGACGTTGCATCTGAGGATTATCATGCAGATGGGGCAGTGGGGAAAGTGCAGATGGAGCCGGCGGATTGAAAATCTGGTGCAGCAGAGAAAAGCAGCTCTGCAAAAGGTTATGGCACCTCCGAGATCTCACATTCCCACTGCACTTCGGTGTCAAGTGATGAGCAAATCCCTCATTGCACTTGTCGCCCCCGATACAGAGACAGATCTCACTACAAAAGAGGGGCCAGACTCTGATGGGGGAACTCTGTACACACTAAACAACCTTGACATTGATAATCTAGACAACAACTCTCTCATTATTGCATGTCTAAGAACAAGCACTTTGTCATTGAATGTTTTGAAGCTGCATGCCTTAACACAAACAAAGAGCAGCAATGCAGCAACTCAAGGGCCTGAGGATTCTGAATGGTATCTATGTCTGGTCACACAGGGGTTAAAGGGTGGCGATCCACCCACACTGAAAAGGTGAACCATCAGGCAAGGTGGACTATTTCTCCTTGCTTTGTCTGGGGAAAACGTCTTCCCTACACCGGTGGCACTGTGAAGACTTTTTTAAGGCTGATGATACCTGAGAAAGTCATGTTCAGGGATTATCCAGGGAAAAGAACTACCTCACTGATCCTCCAGTGCACAACGGGAAGGCAGGCTGGTCCTGGAGTTGTAGCGAGGCTGCATTTTCCCTAGTTGCCTAGGTGTTTAAAATGAGTAGGTCATTAGTGTTTCCAGTCAAATGTGCTGATTATTTGGCTAATTAGATGTACTATTGAAAACCAAAAAGGCAAGCAGGCAGAAGATGTTACCTTTATTAGACATGTTTTCAATAAATACTCTTTTATTATGGTGTTACAGCAATCAGGTGCACACGCGGAGATACTTTGGCCCATATTTATACTTTTTGATGCAAACCAGCGCCGGCGCTGTTTTGCGTAAAAAAATGTACTGCCGGCTAACGCCATTCCAACGCACCAGGTGGGCGCCTTATTTAAGGATTGACGTTAGCCGGCGCTGCTGGCTGGTCAGAGTCCAAACAAATGACTCAAACCAGGCAGCGCCAGTGTAGGGGAAAATGGGGGTTGTGCGTCAAAAAATAGTGCAAGTCAGGTTAGAGTAAAAAATCATGGCTCTAACCGGACTTGCGACATTTTTTGATGCACAGCCCCCATTGAAATTACAAAGACAGGAGTCATTCCCCCTTGCCCAATGGCCATGCCCAGGGGACTTCTGTCCTCTGGGCATGGCCACTGGGCACAGTGGCATGTAGTGGGGCCCAAGATAGGCCCCCATGCCACTTTAAAAAAATAAAAAAATATATACTTACCTCTACTTACCTGTACTTACCTGTACTTACATGTACTTACCTGGGATGGGTTCCCCATCCATGGGTGTCCTAAAGGGGTGGGCGAGGATGGCAGGGGGTGTCCCTGGGGGCAGGGAAGAGCACCTCTGGACTGCTTTCATGGTCAGAGACCATGAAAGTGAGCCCACAGGCCCCTTAACGCCTGCCCTCACCCAGGCATTAAAAAAGGGCGCACATCAGGCTGTGCACCGTTTTTTAAGGCCCGACACCTCCTGTGCGTCAAAATGACGCAGGAGTATAAATAAGGCACACAGGCCTTAAAGTCATTTTTTGGACGGGAACGCCTACCTTGCATGTAATTTACGCAAGGCGGTTTCCCGCATCCAGAAAATGACGCACGCAGAGGAATTTTGACGTTCGTGGGGTCGGGCGTCATAGTATAAGTATGGTGTAAGGTTTGCGCAAAATGTGCGTCAAAATATTTGACGCACATTCGTCACAAACAGAGTATAAATATGCCCCTTTGTTTATGGCATTAGACAGAATCACATGACAAGAACAAGTCTATATACATTGAAATGGAAAATGAGGGACAGGAAGTGTGACAGAATTATATGCCAAATGAGTGAAGTAAGGTGAATAGAATGTCTCAGGCAAATATCAAAGAATTTCATATTTGCTAAACGTGCGTGCATGTTATTCACAGCAAGGCTGCTGTTCTAGAAGCCTGCCCAGTAACTTACCACCAACACAAGTGTCAGGAGAAGGGACAGCGCTGATTGCACCTTCTTCTTCCGGGTTGTCCTTTCTTGCAATTCAAAGTGCTGAGTAGAGTACAAGGCAAGGATCATCCCATGTCCTGTTGACATCAAGGGCGTTGTCTTCAGCGATCCCCAATCTGCACCACTGCTGAAGAGTGGCTTGCTGAGCCCCATCTTTGCCCCCGTGAACATCTACTCCCTGCACTGTGTACGGCTGACGGTACTTTGCAGGAACCTCCTCAACAGCAATCTCCATCTCTTCAAGAAGAACTTGAGTGCCCTCTCAGTTATCATGGTCGTATGGCAGACTATCATTGGCAACAATATCATCTGAAAGAAATAATGTCTCCTAAATGAAGCTTACCAAAATAGTGTCCAATTCGGGGTAGATTTTCTATTACTTAGTCTATTGGGTCAATATTTTTGGAAACGATATTTAGGACACAATATTTCTATCAATAATGTTACCATAAGTATATCTAAGGAGTCAGAAGTGGGGCACAGAAGCATGATGCTGATTTATTAGGTGCCCTGGATACCTCAGCAATGAAATGCTAAGGTAAAAAAGGGCTAAAGAAGAGCTGCTTCTAATTCTGCAAACACATTTTAACTTATGAAATACAGCAATATTTCCACGAGTGGACATGCTTGTAGTAGCCCAACAATGCGTGTAGAAGCCCAATGCCAGACAAATACACCCATGGACGTTTCCCCAGGCTTCTACCGTGGACAGTGTCAATGCCTGAAGTGCTGAATAAAACGTGTCCAAATGGCAGAAGTTCTACTTTGAATCGGTTTTTTGGCCCTCTCACAAAAAGAACGTACAGTTAAAACACAGTAAATTAATTGCAATGTACCTTATTGCAAATGCACATCACAATACAAAATCTTAGTATTTCTCTTAGATACAGAATGTCAGTAATTGCATCAACTTAATACCAAACCTGGTATCGAGTCTCCGTTGCCTAAATGGAGAGAAACAAGAGAGAGAATATGGTGGGATAAGTAAGCATGATAATGAATGAAACGCAACCTCTGTTAAACATTAAGCAGAAACTCAGAATGCAGCCATTACCTGTCAAGGGAATAAAAGAAGCATTTGTTTACTAACACCACGCATGGTATAACATGGGATTATGCAATAAAGTACTAACCAAAAGGTAGATCCACTGGTTAATTTTAAGAAAGTCTCTTTCCACCTCAGGTTGAGCGAAAATATCGGTCATCACAGCAGGTTAAGTGGACATATGTGTCACACTCAGTTTTGCCAGGTACCAAAGCTTTGCCTCTTGGCCTTTCACAATAAACTCTTTTTTGACCCCTGGAGCGTATGGTTTATTTTTTATAGAGCATGGATCAATTCAGGAAAAAATGAATTTCTTTACCTCGAAAAATCAATAGCCACTTTCTTCCAACACCCTGGTCAGGTCTCTTTGCTGTGGTGTTACCCTTTACCCATATAGGGCTTTCCCTGACTTCTTTCTGAGTATCCTGATCAACCTGTGAATATCAAATAAAACTGGTGACGACCCCTGAAACATCCGGGTACTGAAAAAACTCTTCAGCACTGAGTTCTTATTTCTCCTTTGGCTGATGGTGGAAGCCTCAACACCCTCTTAACAGACTCTTGTAAAATTCTCAAATTCCTCCATTCTATAGTCCAGGAACAGGATTGAGACAATCGTGCAATCTCTAAAGTTCTTCAGGCTCAGCATCATGTTACTGAAACTGCATACCACCGTTTTTGACAATCCATACATCTCCTGTTCACAGGTCTCTATGCTGGTATGCATCTGGATGACTGCTAATCCCCCAGCAGAGCCTTCGTCTGAGATGTTTCAGGATGTTTTATTCCAATCCTACAGAAGCTCAAACAGCACTGATTCTCGTGTGAGGTAGTCAAAGACGGCATCAACAGAAGCCCGCAGTCACAAATATCCCTAGAAGCTGACGGTCTGGGACTAAAAAAAAGCCCCTTATGTCTCCAAATAATTTTCCTTTGTTCTTTTTTGGCATCATGGTCCTGTTATATATACTCAGATGCCACAAAATCACTCCCTGTAATGGGGATAGGCACAAAAGTTCCATTTCATTGATTCCTAATAACTACAATTTTATGGGTCAGAATATTTGCAAGGACGGTTCACAATGTTAATTTTCCACTCAGCGAAACATTACAATTTAAAATCCATTTACAATGTGAAAATATGATCGAAGTAAATAAGTTGCACGCTGTCCTAAGTACCAACACCAGTAACTTCGGGTCAACAACATTTTTCATTAAGTTGCGAATGGATGTCATTTTACCATTAACGTGCCAAGTGAAAAAGAAGTGAGGACTGGCTCTGGTGTCATACATGTAATGGTTGCTGTTTGTCAGCTGTGCCTTTATGCATGCCATATGGGTCTTCTGAATAATAATTGTGTGTGACCATAAAGAGAGGGGGAGAAGGGGTATCTACAATACTGTGCTTTGTACTTTGCGTATGACATATAGTAGGAGATTTTATTGTTGCGTGGTATGAGGTGCTAAGATGACAAAGCATGATAGGAGTGTGCTCTTCGGTGCTACTACATGACTGCACATAGATCTACGATTGTCGTAGCTGGCAAACTAGTACAGCTGCTGATCACTGATACACAATTACTAGGAGTCTCTGAGTGAACCCATGATTGGAAAGTAAGAAAAAGAACAATGAAACAAGACAATTAATTAGCATCTAACCTCTCTCCTCTTCGTACACCCACAGCCAAAGATTTAGACACAGTATACGATTGAGGTCATAGTGTGTAGCTAGATATTTAAAAAAACTACCTCAAACTGTCTAACTATATGCTTTTTTGTGGAAGAGGAGTATATTTTCTACTTCACTGCTGTAGAACAGGAAAATAAAGAACATCTGTGATTCTCTACACTTTAGCAAACCATATACTAGACACATACTGGTATTCTAATATCTAACGTGAAATGTTTTCTTATAATCCGTTCTCTTCTATCAGCAAGTTACTTACCTTTGGTAATGCCTTATCTGGGAGAGACTATATTTAGCTGCATATTCCATACCTTTAAATTCTCCCCAGGTGGCAATCTGGAAGTTGTTTGTGAATAGTACCCCTGCATGCTGGTAGGTGGTGATGATCAGCTACGCATCCATCCTCTGCATCATCCGCATTGGAAATGACGTAAGAGTTCCTAAATAGGAGGCACCCAGGTGCACCGTCAGTTTCTTTTCACTACTTTCATAGCCAGAAGCACGTAGCCATGAAGAACACTGACCACTGGTGTGTCAAAACTAGAGCCCTAAAAGGGAAGTCCCTGCCCCAAGAAATTAATTCGCAGAGCAGGAAGGATGGGTGGGTCCTGCAAGGAATCTGCAACTAAATATAGTCCGTACCGGATAAGGTACTACCGAAGGTAAGCAACTTGTCAATCTCATAGAAACTTATTGCTGCAGTTTTCTTATCTTTGAATACTATCCCCGGAACCAATTTAAAATGATAAAGTCCTACAGGACCGAATGGGCAAAGTGCCTATCTCTACAGACCTAACTGTCCAGGCAGTAGTGTTTGATAAACGTGTGCAGAGATGCCCATGTTGCTGCCTGACAGATGTCCAGGACAGAACTCTGTGTGTTAACGCAGTAGTCGCAGCTTTAGATCTGGTAGAATGAGCATGCAAGTCTTCTGGGGGTTATTTTTTGGCCATTGCATAGCAGATCTTAATGCAGAGTACGACCCTTCTGGAGATGGTCGGCTTCTGAACTGCCTGACCTTTCTTCACACCCACATATACTGCAAAGAGTTGGTCATCCACCTGGTACTCTTTTGTATGATCAAGTTAGAGCGCCAATGCTCTTTTTGGGTCCAGGCGGTGGAGTCTCTCCTCTTCCTAGGCCTGTGGGAATGCATAGAAAGTGGGCAAGGTGATTGTTTGGCCTACATGAAAAGGCGTGACCACTTCCGATGGAAAAGAGTCCCTATTGTGAAGCACCACTTTGTCAGGATAAATAGAGAGGTAGAGTGGCTTAGATGAAAAGTCCTGCAGCTAACTCACTCTGCAGACAGATGTAATTGCCACAAAGAAGGCTGTTTTCAATGTGAGAAGCCTAAGAGGGCAATTGTTGAGGGGTTTGAAGGGAGTACACATCAAAAGAGTTTGAACTAAATTCAGATCCCATTGGGGCAAAATGAATGGGGAAGGAGGGACAAGATGAATAAGACCTTGTATGAACCTATGTACAATACAAGACTTAAAAAAGGAGGGTTGATCAGGCAACTGCAAAAAAGCAGAAATAGCAGATACATATCCCTAAGAGTGCCAAATGCAGAGACCTGCTGTGGAAGGATAAAAATGAACAATAGAACCTCAAAGAGAGGGGTGGAAAGGGGGTAAACAGACTTGTTTGTGCACCATGCCACAAATTTCTTCCAACAACAGGAATATACAGTTTTGGTGGAGGAATGCCTGGCTGCCAAGATGACGTTACAGACTTCAGGAGGAAAGTCAAAAGCTGCCAACTGCTGCTGCTTAATCTCCATGCAAGAAGGCGGAGAGTGGACAGGCTTTGATGGAGAACCCTCCCATGCTACTGTAACAGAAGACTCTTCCGAAGCAGCAGTCTGATTGGACGATCGATGGACATGCTCAGCAGCTTGGGATACCAAACTCTCTGTGCCCAGTCCAGAGCCACAAGAGTCACTTGGGCCTGGTCATTCCTGATCTTCTTTAGAACTCTGGGCAGGAGAAGTTTGGGCAGAAAGGCATACAGGAGGCCTGAATTCCACTTGAGATGAAAAGCATCTCCAAGCGATTGCCACCTTGCAAACTCCAGCATGCAAAACTGCTGATATTGGCCGTTCTCGGCAGAGGCAAACAGATCCAAACAAGGCTCTGCCACTGATGAAAGAGACTTTCAGCCACCTCCAGATAGAGATGCTATTTGTGTTCTCATAGGCATTTTCAGCTGAGTTTGTCCACTCTGGCATTCAGAGGGCCCAGTAGATGTTGAACCACCAAGGATATGCTCTGCTGTTCCAGCCATGTCCAGAGGTGCAGAGCCTCCAGACAAAGGACCCATGACCACACCCTGCCCTGCTTATTGCAGTCCCACAAGGCAGAGGTGTTATCTGTGAACAATTGCAACATCTTTCCCTTGATAGACTGCAGAAAAGCTTTCAATGCCAATCGGATCACACAGAGCTCCAACATCTTGATGTGGAGTCCCGCTTCCACTGGAGACTAGATTGCTCTGAACTCCACCTCTCCCACATGGCCACCCCAGCGCAGGAGTGACACATCAGCCCGACTGTCAATTCCAGGATGGGAGAAGGGATCTGCCTCTGGCCCAATTGCTGTTCATTAACCACCACTGAAGCTCTTTCGCAGGTCCCTCCAAGATCTGGACCACATTGGAGAGATTCCACTGATGCAGCACTCACTGAAACTTCAGATTCCACGACAGAGCCCGCATATGCCATCTGGCATGTGTCACCAGCAGGATGCCGGAGGTCATGAGGCCCAGCAGCCTCAGAGTCATTCTCAATGAAATTCAGGATAGAGGCTGAAACATCGGTATCATAGCCTGAATATCCTGGACTAGCCATTCGGGAGGATAAGCCCAAAACTGCACTGTATCCAGAACAGCTCTGACGATAGGAAGCATCTGGGAGGGAGTCAAGTGGATGGAGGGGAAGTCTTGAAGGGAAGGGAGTAGCCCCTTCGGGCTACCTGCAAAACCCACCTGTCTGAAGTAATGGATTGTCCGTGGGGAAGGTGATGGTGAATCCTGCTGAAAACAGGTCCTTGGTGGGGAAGAGGCAGACTAGGAGGGTTAAGAGGCTGCTGCAGATGGGAGGGCAGTGGATGGACCAGACCGCTGGCCACCTGACCCATGAGACTGATGGGTCCTCCACCCTCAGCCACGCAGAGGTTGGGAAGCATGTGCGGCACAGTGGCTAGACGGGAATTGGTGCTGTGGGTAGCCCCTTCTGTAGCCATGAAAGGGGTAAAAGGAAGACTGGAGGGATGAGAGGCCAATGTGAGTCAAAGGACCTGGCCATAGCACGAGAATCCTTGAAGCACTCAAGCGCAGAGTCTGCCTTGTCTCCGATTAGACAGGTGCCATCGACGGGCATGTCCATCAAAGAAACGTGGATATCCCCCGAAAAGCCAGATGTCCTCAGCCAGGTGCGGGGCCTCGGGGCCTCAGGGCCACTGTCAATGAAACAACTCTACCTAACGAGTCAGATGTGTCCAGTCTGCACCAGACCATGAACTTTGCTGCGTCTCTCCTGACGGCAGAGCCTGAGAGAGTATAGCCTGGGCCTCCTCCGGGACCTGTGACAGCACTTGTGTGAATAACAGCCCAAAAGGCATGCAGTGTTCACTAACCGCAATGCAAGGCTGGCAGAAGAAAACATCTTCTTCCTGAATGAATCAAACAATTTGGATTCCCTATCCTGGGGAGCAGTAGGGAAGAGGCTTGGACCACCAAGCTCTCAGGCGTGGGGTGATATGTTAGGAGACTTGTGTCCCCAGCTGTGTGGCGATGGCAGTGAGCAATTGTCCTATTCACATGAACTCCTGTGAGGGGTTTGGACCAGGTACCCAGAATGACATCAGTGTGGGTGTCTATGAATGGGAGCAAGGGTTCTGAGGTGGAAGCTCCTGGTAGCAGCACCTCTGTCACAAGATTAGTCCTGAAGGCCACTGAGGGTAGTTGAAGGTCCAGACCTCAGACGCTCTCCTCACCAACATTACATAAGAAGCTGCCTCCTCTGTAGCCAAGTAGTAGGAGAAAGCATGCAGGTATCTGGAGATTTTTCCAGTCTATTAGCTTCACCCAAGCCCTCACGCCTCCTTCGTACGGCTGGAATGCAAAAGGGTCCAGCGACCCCTCCCATTGTTCCCCGAGGCCCAGCCCAGAGTAATAGGGCTCAGGATTCAAATGAGGAGGCAAAGCTCCTATCGGTGCCAGAATTGGCATCCGACACAGAGCTGGGGATGACAATAGGAAAGGCATTGGGGGCGCCGTGAGCATTAGGACTAGTACCAGGGAAGGTCAAGGTCGTACGACTGGTCCGGATCCAGGACTGGAACCCTGGAAGCCCATCGGCGCTGAGGCTGAAGCCGACAGTGCAGAAGCCGATGGGGCCCTCTCTCACCCTGTGTGACCAAAGGCGCTCCACCAGGGTTGGATGGCTCAAAAACGAGGTGTATGGCCTCATAAAACTCTTTGAGTTTGGTAGGGGTCACTCCGGCTCCTGGAAATTCAGGGAGGCGCACAGTCAGTCCAAGCGCAGGTTCCAAAGAACGAGTCCTTGAATGACGGTGCTCCTTCATCATGTTGGTTGACATGCAAGTAGAAGTCAACTTGTTACCTTTTTTCTTGTTTCTCGACTTATCTGATCACCCTGAGGACTTTGAGTGGGACGACGATGACTTCAGACTATGCAACAGGTCCCGGGACCTTCCTCTTGACCAAAAACTTGACCTGCATTGAGTTGCAGCTTTGGGGACCACTCGCTCAAAGCCTTTGCATGCATTGCCCGGCACTCGGAGCACGACTTCGGGTCATGGTTGCACTTCAGCCACCACAAGCACACGAGGTGCGGATCCATCATGGACATCGTCCGATGACAGGAACCAGAGGGCTTAAAACTGTCTTCGAAGAAGTCATCCCTCAACACACCAGGAGAAAGTTCTAAAAAAAGTTAGACAAAAGTTGAAAAAAGACCAGCCAAAAAGCAACTGAGGGGTTGCTCTTCTCTGGGATCTGCGCTGTCCGTCACCTGACTGATGTATTTCCTGTCTTCCTGCCTTTGTTGTTTTCTAATGTGATTATCGATATCCTCAGTGATGTCTTTCATTTTGAGGGTCGAGCCTGCTAGTGCATGTGCTAGCACATGCGTCTCACTTGCGAGACTCTGTTGTGTACTTTAGAGGGCTTGGAGTCCACCTGGCACTTACCATTTGTTGGATTGCCTGCCGTTCTCTTTTACAGCCTCGTAATTCATCAAGGCACACCTGGAATCATTTTTGTTCCTCTGTGTGGAGCAGGGACGAACCACTGATTGATTCAACTTAATTAGTGCCTGTCTGCTGCTCCCGACGTGATCAAGGTACTATTTTGTTCTTTTTAAGTTCTAGTGCTCTGCAAACAGAAGGCTTGTGACTGGCAAAAATGTGCCCAGCAGGACAAACAAAATTGCAAAGTTTTATTTTTTTAAATTAACTTTCTTTTATTTTGTCAAGTCATCTTTTCTCACTTTTCACTTATATTTTCTTTTGTTTTTGCTCATGGGTGCTCTTCTCAGTTCTCTTTTCAAAAGATGACAATTAACTTGTTCAATACATTGCAAAGCAACAGTGTTCCTTGATTATGGGTAATCTCTGAAATTATGCTTTAACACATAATTGTGCAGTACACCCCAATCCACCCCACTACAATCTGCCCCACTACAATCTACCTCACCCCAATCGACTCTGCCCCACTCCGATTCGCCCAACTCTAATAAAAAAAACTCTGCCCCATTGCAATCTGCTGC
This sequence comes from Pleurodeles waltl, assembly GCF_031143425.1. Lineage (NCBI taxonomy): Eukaryota > Metazoa > Chordata > Amphibia > Caudata > Salamandridae > Pleurodeles > Pleurodeles waltl. Next base: position 1,329,854,742 of record NC_090447.1, on the reverse strand, counting down.
ACTGCAATCCAAAACGATCTGCCCCACTTTAATTTAAAACAAGCTGCTGCACTCCAACCTGCCCCACTCCAATCCAAACAACCTGCCCCTTTCCAATCCATTTTAATCTGCCGCACTCCAATTGCCCCACTTTAATCTAAAACAACCTGCTGCACTCCAACCTGCCCCACTAAAACTTGCCCCACTACAATCCCAAATAATCCACTCCAATACAAAACAATCCGCCCCATTCTAATCCAATCTACCTCACCTGACCCCAATCAAAACCACTCCATCACAATTCACTCCACTCCAATCCACTCCAATCCACCATAATCCACCGCACTACAACCCAGTCAACCCCACACAAATCCAATCCACCTCATACCAATCCAATTCACCCCAATCCAGCCAAGTCCAATCTACTCCAATACAATACACCTCACCTCAATGCACCACACCCCAATCTACTCCAGGTCAATCCACCAACCCCAGTCCAATCCACCCATTAGTCCAATCCACCCTACTCCAATCCAACCCACCCTATTCCAATCCACCCCTCTCCAATCATCCCACCCATTCCAGTCATCCCACCCCACTCCAACCTACCCTACTCCAATACAACCCAGCCCACCCCACTCCAATCCAATCCAACCAACCCCACTCCAATCCAATCCACCCCACTCCAATCAAGTCCACTGCTACCCAGTCTACCTCACTCCAATCTAATCCACCCCACTCCAATACAATACACTTTAATTCACCTGACTCAGTCCAATCCAGGCCACATGAATCTACCCTACTCCAGTCAAATCCACTCCACTCCAAGCCACCTTAATGTACACCACATCAATCCAGTACACTCCTCTGCAATCAATCCACCCTGCACCAATCCAATCCACTCCAATCCACCCTACTCCAATCCAATCCACCCCACTCCACTCCAATCCACCACGCTCCACTCCAACCCACCCCATCCAATCTACCCCAATCCAATCCACCCCTCTTAATCCAACCTACTACACTCTACTCCACGCACCCTAATCCAATACACCCCAATCCGATACACCCCACTCCAGTCCATCACACTCCAGTACAACCTATTCCAGTCCATCCCACTACAGTACAATTCACCCACGCCAATCCAATCCACCTCACCTCAATGCAACCCACCTCAGTCCAATCCATCCCACTCCAACCCAATCCACTCCACTCCATCCCAATCCAATCTACCTCCTCCAGTGCACCCCACCCAATCCACCCCACCCCATTTCAATCCACTCCACTCCATTCCACTTCTATCCACCCCACTCTACCCCAATCCACCCCACCTCATCCCAGTTCAGTCCACCACACTCCAATCCAACCCATCCAGCCTACCCCACATCAATCCACCCCACTACAATCCACCCCAGCCCAATCCAATCCTTCCACATCACTGCACTACAATCCACCAAACCTCCATGCAATCCACCCCACTACAATCCACCCCAATCCATTTCGCCATAATCCAATCCAACACATCCCACCCCATGCCAGTTCAGTCTGCCCCACTCCAATTCATCCAGCCTACCCCAATTCAATAGTCCACCCCACTCCAATCCAATCCACCCACTCCATGTAATCCACCCACTCCAAACCAATCTTCCCCACTCCAATCTAATCCACTCCACTCCAGTCCAATCTAATCCACCCCAGCCCACTCCATTCCAATCTACCCAACCCCAATCCAATCCACTTCACCCCAACCCAATCCACCCATCCCTATAACTCCAATCCAAACCACCCACCCAATTCAATCTAATCCACCCCACTCAAATCTATCCCAATCCCATCCACCACCCCACTCTAATCAATCCACCCCACACAAACCACTCTACTGCACTCAATCCACCCCACTCTACCCTTATCCAATCCACACCATTCTACTCCATTCCAATCCACCCCACTACCTCATTCCACTTCAACCCACTCCCCCTATTCCACCCCACTCCACTCTATTAAACTCTCTGCGACTGAACCCCACTCACCTCTCTTCAACACTATGACACTCTAATCCTCCTACTCCACTCTACGACATTCAAACAAATCCACTTTATGACACTCTACTCCCCCACTCCACGCTACTAACTTTTAGCCATGCTGAACAGGAGCCACACTGGTGTACAACATGACAAAGCACATTGCCAGAGCCAATAGCTCTTGTATAGGCACGACCTATTGTCTTTGTCAATGTTTGTTTTATATGCGTTGTCATGTGAGATACTATGACAGTAATGGTAAATGCACTGAATAAAGATTTATTTTATGTTGGCTTTGCCTTATTTAAGCAGTGCTTACAGTCTTGCAAAACTAGTATGTAAGTGCATTATTTTGAAAAGATTATTTTGAAAAAAAATCTCAAATTTATGTAAGGGCTAGCTGGTCAATCTCGGTCGAGATTTCTGAAAAACTTGGTACAGTTGCAAAGTTTCTAAATGTCCTTCACTTAGACCAGCAGGGGGTGCTCTGGGAATCTTGAAGATGGTTTGCACGATAGGCTGTTTGCCCGGGCAGAGAAATGCTACAGCATCAAGATGCACGCATAAGGAACAAATGATTACCATAGATGATAGACTTTTGGTTTTTACTTTTTTAACAGATTAATATATAGTATGCAAAACTTATAAAGTCGTTTGAAAGGTTTGTTTGAAACGTCTTTTATTCATGTAGATGCCTTGTAAAGCGTCTTTAAATCAGACAATGTCTCAAGAGGTTATTTATAACCATACTCATTTTGAATTTCTGGGATGTCAACTTGTGCTGTGCTGGGGGAGGGATTAAGACATTTGAGAGGAGGAATGTTGCAGTCAGCCTTGTGCTAGCTGTCAATTCTTTATGGCTCTGGCATGTTGTGTTAACTTCTGGTGCCCTTTGACAGCCTGTTGCTAACTGTCTTTCAGATTGACTATTTAGAGACCCAAGAACCGTGACTAGTCCGAGGGTTCAGTAGTATGACACCCCAACCTATCATCTCTCAATTAACCTCTTCTTCATCTGTATTCTCTTTCCGCAGTAAACCATCCAAAGGCCAATCAAAAACATTTTATAGAGAAAAAAGTAATCTTGGAATTTTTAAAAATAGAGAATACGACGTTTCATTTTTAATTGAAAGTCCCCACATACGTCCAATGCTGAACAAACATTGGCAAAGCCAATAGATCTGGTCTTAAGTTGCTAACACATGCAACTCAGGCATTCACAGATTTTTTTTATGAGTTGCATGCACAAAAACTGTTTTGCACTTTAATGTCAAACTTGCTGGCTTTGATGCTTCTAAGGAAATAGCTAGTGGTTTTGCATTCTCTGTAGAATCATATAGCAAATAGATAATTTAGGTCCAGATTGATAAACATTCTGATTCACGAAGGTAAATTTACATTTTGTGTACGTTTACTATTCTTTCCCATTCACAAAAACATTTTCTGAGGAGTATCTTCACGACTGCCTATCTTTTTATGTGTGGAGACTGTAGTCAAACAAATACTACTCGTCAAATTGCTTTGCGCATTGCAAAAAATCTTAAATTATAAAGTGTAAGTTTACCTTTGTGAATGGGGCTATTTGTGTCGGTTTGCATTCTCAGTCAACCACCCATGGAGCTTTGACACATATCCTTATCTAAAAAGAAATATACACAGGGATTTTCACCAAAATCCTGCGCCTCCTTGAGGCAAGTATTTTTCCCTCTTTGCGTGTTTGCTTGATTCTACAGCACACATATAAAATGGGAAACGTCTTAAAACAGTTTTTGTACTGAAAGGGATCCCTTCTTGTACTCAAACCATGCTAGAGCACTATGGCACAAGACTGTCGGTGTTGGCCTTGTGTGGGCTTCCTCAATAGATGGTTCTTTCAAGTGTGTATATGGTGTGGATAGATTGGGTGCATGAGAGACTATTTTCTCTCCATCTTCGCCCTCTTTGCTTGCCTACCGCTGCTATCTGACCCTGCCCCTCCCCTAAACCCTGATCTCTTTTAGACCGAGTCCCTTCCGCCTAGGATCTCTCACATTTTATTTGAATTAGAAAATAGCGAAGTTCCCCCAGCTGCACATTCCCAAGTTGCTTGGATTTATTTGCACGGCATCGTGCACCTACTTTATGTGTATCTTACTCTTAAAACATAGCTATCTGTCTCCTTAGAACAGTAGATTGATAATGTAGTATAAGGGAAAAGGGCACTTACATAAGATGTTCGTGTTTGTATTGATGCAAACCTGTCCACAGTGGCTATTGTGAGTGTTTTTTCCAATAAATTATAACAAATATAATTGAAAAACTGCCCCCATGCGAGTATGTGGGCATATGCATATGTACGCACTGGCAAACTTCTTTCAATGGTTTATAGCATAAACAAGCATTGGCAATGCCAATTGTTCTGCATCCTGCTGTAACAGGGGAGACCACTTGGTTTGGCAAATTATTTTTGTTATTGGCTTTACGGTGGCGAAAGATAGTACTTGGTTGAAAAGGCTACTGTATGTCAACACCCACCACCACCACCCCCTCACCCTCCCTGAACATCACCAAACCATTCAGGGCCAGATTGGCCATAGCGGGCACTGGGTGTTTCCATGGGAGGCTGGAGGGGTGGGGCCGGTTTTGTTACTGGGGGCCGGTTTTGCAATGGTGCTGCAATATCGTCCCCAGTAACAAAGGCAGCAACCCAGCATAATACAGACACTCTCGTTTCCAGCCTCAGTGCAGAGGCTGGTGTGACAAATTTGCAAGGGCTGCTATGGGGTCTCAGTCCACCCCTGCAGCCAGTGAAACTTCCCATTTGCTGCTATTGGAAATCCTGTCTTGGAATGTAAATGGGTTAATTGATAAAATCAAGAATGCGACTCCAAGGGCAGCAAAACAGCACCTTTTCGGTTCCCAGTGTCGTTTTGTACAGATATCGGTTCCATTCTAAATATCATGGTGGCTTTAAAAAGGGTTATGGGGAGTAGTATTGTTAGAGCAGGAGTTCTAATGAAATTATTAATAAATATTTATGTATTTTCAGTAATAAATTTGCGTGGAAAATGTAATAAGCTAGAGAAAAATAATGCACACATTTGAAAACATGACCATGTAAGTGGCCGACAATGTTCACAAACTGTACTTATTAATGGCTTATTAATATGAAATGATGAGCTTTTGTGTGATTAATGTAGTAATATTCCATATTAAGGGTTATGTATTATGTATTAGCTTTATTAATTGAAAGCCTTAACTTAGAGGAGGTCTTGGCCTAGTTGCACAGTCTCATGTCAAGCTGCATTTCTTAGGCGTTTAATAAAATGTCTGCTTAGAGATTTTAATTGTGATTTTCCACTGTCCTGACCTAATGTGCTCCTACCTAAAAGTCTTTCTCATGATAACTGCTTGCTAGAAGATGCTGTTCTTGTTGAATGTAACATTGTAAATGTAATGTGTGTACTTTCTCAGGAGAAAACAATAGAGACACTAACTGGAGTATGAGCTGCAACAATATTGTTACCTGACGTGCCGGATGGATGAGAATAGTATGGAAGGAGCCAGTCCTCAACATGTGAACTGTGACCTAGTAGGAATGTAGATTTGAAGTTTTAGTTTTATTGGACAAAGCTTTAAAATGCGATACCTTGCCCAATAGGGACTTGGGAAATAGTTTAGGGAGTCTAACTTAGTCGGACTGCACTGAGGAGAAGCTGCCATTCACCATCTATTGCCATTCGAGCATGTGCCTTTTGCACATTTGCTTTTTGCCCAATTCTTGCCATTTTCTGTCTTGAGAAGAGACATGCTTAACTTTAATGCTTAAAAGACTTTGCCTTTTCCAAACTTTGATGCTGAAACCTGAAGCCTTGCTGGCCAGACTGATGTCCTGATGCGAAGACTGTCGCAGTTTGCTGATCCAAAATGAGGATAGGTATATCGACAATGAAATAATTTGTTATGTCTATTTGATTTTCTTATTAGGTACCAACCGCTCTGTTTTGATAGAGCCATAGTTAGATGCTTTTCTAAATTTGTTTTGACTGAATTGTTTTGCATGAAGCCCAACATGCTAATTCCAATCTGGTGTTAGGGAGGATCCTCCCAAATGAAATCTAATATAAGAAGTAACCTGTGATGTCTTTTCCTTGCTGAACATAAAAGTATGTAATATCGTTTGCACAGTTTTTCTTGTTATTACTTTGCACCGTAACTTTGGAATGTGTAATAGTTTAAGCTTTGATTAGATTGCATTTTTTTTATTGCTTCCGACAGCCAGTGTTGTTTCTGTATGTTTATCATTTGATTTTGAGATTATTTTACATAACTTTAGCATTGTTAATATAGGGAAATAAATATTCAAACTTTTATATAAAGGTGTGGTTATTCATGACTGCAAGGTCACGATGTGTGACAATTACTGACTCCAATTGATTATGAATGCTATTGATTACTACTGATTATTGATGTTGTTGATTAATTACTGATTATTGATCTGCATGTACTGGATTTATGGTGGGAACATCTTTAAGCGAGTCAAAAGATTAATCAACCTATTCACGTCCCCTTGTAAGTTTACTTATTAAGGTCAGACGCGCCAACAGTATTCTTCTAGGAAGGACTTTCCCTTTCATGTTCACCAGACTTGCAAAGCCATACAGGAGATTCATTACAATTTCTGAAAAATCAGACAGCCACATACTGATGTGCCTTAGTGCCCCCCTTTATTTTTTGCAGCTGTTGGTTCTGTTCTGCTTCAGTCCACACATGGGCCGCTCATAGGAGGGGTTTTACAAATTTAAAGAGGGGATTTAAAGAGCCCAACTGATTGGACCCATGATGGTTAGCCACAGTGTAGGATCTGGCCTGGTGTGTGGTGGGTACCTATTGTACTTAAACCTTATTCCAGGACCAGGTATCCCCTCTTAGTGAAGTGTAGGCAGCGTCTAGAAGCCAGGCTTTCTGGAGGTAGCTGTGGATGAGCAGCCAAGGCTTATCTAGGAGACATGCAAAGCTCATGCAACACCACTTCAGTCACACAGCACTTACACACATGAAAGAAAATACTCAGTTGTACAACAATAAAGGTACTTTATTTTTGGAACAACTCATCACAAAATACTAGACAGGTAACCCACCCTTAGGAGGTAAGTAATACACTAAATATATACACTAGCAATCAGAAACAGGCATAGAAAAGGTTAGAAAACAATGCAAATAGTAATAACTAATAGTGACCCTAGGGGGAGCACAAACCATATACTAAAAAATGAAATGCAAACAAAGTACCCCCATCTAGGTATGTAAACTGTGTAGAGGGGAGCTGGGAGTACTAGAAAACCACAGAGGTAAGTAACACAGTACCCCCCAGCGACCAAGAATGTAGGAGTAAACCACTGGATCTTCCCCAGGCCACTCAAAAGGAGGAAAAGAAAAAAAAGAAGACACCCTGAGAAGATTGCTGGAAAACCAACAGTGGATTCCTGAAGAAAGAAGACCTGTGAAGAGAGGGGACCAAGTTCAAGAGTCACAGTGGAGTCCAGGAGGAGTAGGAGGTAGTACCCACCCAGCTGTGGATGCAGGAGTTGGTCGATGGTGATGAAGAACAGGTCGGCATTGCAGCCCTGGAGTCAGAGAAGAGTTCCTGGAGGATGCAGATGAATCCCTACACTGGAAGGAAGATTGCAGGCGGGTGTCAGTGCAGGAATTCCACCAACAAGTCTTGGCAAAGACAAACTCACTGTTAGTGGAAAAAAGGTGCTGCAGGAGACCAGCAAGGCCCAGGAGGACTCAACCTAGGAGGTGGAGTCATAGGGGACCCTCAGAGTCACAGAGAGTCCACAGGAGCAGAGGCAGCATCCACAGGAGTCCCACAGGACGAGGACACAGGAGTCGCGAAAGGAGCCCATGCGGCACTACAAAAGTGGATCCCATGTCGCAGGAGGATGTACTTTGCAGGATGGAGTTCTGGGGGCTGGAGCTACACATCGCCTGAAGATCCCTTGGAGGAGATGCAAATAAGCCTTGGCAGCTGCAAGAGACATGGTGCACAGGGGTACTGTCTTGCGTGGGAAGGCAAAGGCTTATCTCCACCAAAGTTGGACAGTTGTCAGAGAGGACCAAGAGAACTACTCCAGACCACCATCTGTGATGCAGGATCCACGCAGCTCAGCACGAGACAAGATCCACGCAGCCAGTAGTCACCTATCGTAGGTGCCTGTGGTTGCAGGGGAGCGACTCCTTCACACCAAGGGAGATTCCTTCTTCTTCTTGTGCAGGCTGAAGAGTTGCAGTCTTCTGAGGATGCAGGTGAGGAAATTGTTGCAAAGCTGGCAGGAGCCCTGGAAACAAGGTTGCTGAAGAGCCCTTTCTTCTTAGAAGCAGCTTGTCGGCTCCTGGAGGTTCCAGTCACAGTTCCAGAGGCCAGAAGTCGAAGTGAAGGTTGCAGCAGAGTCCTGCTGGAATCTTGCAAGCTGAATCTGAGGACCCACCCAAGAGAGAGACCCTAAATAGCCCTGAAAGGGGGATTGGTCACCTAACCAGGTAAGCACCTATCAGGTGGGGGCTCTGACGTCACCTGCCTGACCTGGCCACTCAGATGCTCCCAAAGTTTCCTGTCAACCTTAGAAACAACATGGCATAACCCAGGGACCCTCTGGAGGAGCTCTGGGCACCACCCCTGGGGTGGTGATGGACAGAGGAGTGGTCACTCCCCTTTCCATTGTCCAGTTTCATGCCAGAGCAGGGACTAGGGGTCCCTGAACTGCTGTGGACATGGTTAATGCACGGAGGCCTTCAAAGCAAAACAGTGGCTTGGGGAGGCTACCCCTTCCAAGCCAGTCACACCTATTTCCAAAGAGAGAGGGTGTTATCTCCCTCTCCCAAAGGAAATCTTTTGTTCTGCCTTCCTGGGCTTGATCAGATCAAGCAGCAGGAGGCAAGGAACAAGTCTGGGGGATAGCAGCAGCTGGGCTGCACGGAAAACTCTGTAAAACTGGTGGTAGCAATGTTGGGAGTCCTCTAATGAGCCCCCAGAGTGCATGGAATCATACGTCCAATACTTGCAACAGTGTTGGGGTATGATTCTGACATGTTTGATACCAAACATGCCCAGGGTTGGAGTTACCATTATGTAGATGGACATAGGTAGTGACCTATGTCCAGTACATGCGTAAAATGGTGTTCCCGCACTCACAAAGTCCAGGAAAATGAGTTTGTGGGTGCACCTCTGCTGATGCAGGGGTGCCCTCACACACAGGTACCTGCATCCTGCCCTCTTGGCCTAGAGGGCCTACCATAGGGGTGACTTATAGTGCTCTGGTATAGTGACCTGTACTGAAAACGGGTGCATGCACCCGTTTCATGGAGGCTACAATGGCGGGCCTGCAGAACCCTTTGCATGGGCTTCCCATGAATAACTGCTACTGCCCATGGGGATCCCCTGTAACCCCAATGCCCTGGGTACCTAGGTATCATATACTAGGGACTTATAGGGGGGGTCCAGTGTGCCAATTTGGGATGAAATACTGGGTTACCAGTATGTAGTGACAAATCTGGGAGAGAGACCAGTATGCCAATTCTGGGAAGAAAAGGTTAGTAGCAACCAACTTTAGAGGAGGGAGCATAATCACTTGGGTCCTGGTTAGCAGGATCCTAATGAACTCAGTCAAACACACTGACAACAAGCAGAGAATGGGGGTAACCATGCCAAGAAAGAGGGTACTTTCCTACTCACAGCAATATACATCGCACTGGGCTGGCCATTCTTCATGATAGTGACTTCACTGACCTTTGCTCAGCGTCTGTTGCTCCCCACCACACAGCTCCACCTGTCTGCTGCTGCCCCTTGCGCTGCTCTGCGCTCCAGGTCCGCGCGTTCAAGGCCCTTCTCCATTTGCAAGAATGTGCCTCATTCCTGGTGGTACAATGTTGAGCTCTGTCTCTGTTTCTTTTGCATTCTGCTTTTTACTTTTGCTTTTTTCCTTCTATTTTGCGCTTTGTTTTTCTATTTCTGCCACTTTCCTTGATTTTTTCCTTCTGCCACTTCCCTTGCTCCTCTCCCTTTCCGTCACTGCCGCTACTCTGTCCCTACCGCCCGCCACCCTCCCAGCACCACTTTCCTACCTCCCGCCTCCCAGCTGACCAGCCCCTCCCACTACTCTCTGCCCTTCTTAATAGCAGCCGCTGCGTGGTGACAGAGCAACTTCACTGACCCTTGGTCAACGTCTTTTGCTCCCTACCGTGCAGCTCCATCTGTCTGCTGCTGCCCCTTGCGCTGCCCTGCGCTCCAGGTTTGTGTGTTCAAGGCCCTCCTCCACCAACAGGCTCCCGCCTGCGCCTCATCCCTGGTGGTCCAGTGGTGAGCTCTGTATCTGTTTCTCTTGCCTTCTGCTTTTTACTTTTGCTTTTTTCCTTCTGTTCTGTCCTTTGTTTTTTCCATTTCTGCCGCTTTCCTTGTTTTTTTTCCCTTCTGTTTTGCTCACTCCTCTTCCTTCCCGCCCCTGCCGCTGCTCTGTCCCTGCCCCCCTCTCAGTGCCGCTTTCCCACCTGTCAGCTGACCAGCCCCTCCCACCTCCCTGCCCTTCTAAATGGCAGCTGTGTTGCTGGCATGCCATAGACGCACCACAGGCAAGCCCATCTGCACCCATCTGTGTCTGGACCACGCATAGCACCACAGACCCTGGTCCCCAGGCCTCCCATCGCTACGACGCCAGCACACTCCTCGCCCTCAACACTGGAGGATCCACAGCCTGCCACCTCACATCACCAAAGGACACTCAAAGCCCATTTACCTGCCGCAACTGCTTCTTCTCCTGTTTCTGCAAAACAGACCCTCCTACCACACGCCCACCTATTACTGGATCCAACCACCTCAGCTGCATCCTTCTCAACACCCGCTCCCTCATCAAACACAATGTGGAGATCTGAGACCTGGTCGACTTCATCTCTCCAGACATCGCCTTCTTCACAAAAACCTAGATGACCCTGACCTCTGCCCCGGACATCGCCACCGCCATTCCCAACAGCTACAAAATCATACACAAGGACTGCATCAACCGACCAGGAGGAGGCATCACCATCATTCACAGAAATACTCTCCGCCTCACTACTAGCTCAGACAACCACTCTCCCGGCCTGGAGCACTTCCACTTCCAGCATCCAAACCAACCCGAACACCACCCTCTCTGCCATCCTCATCTACCTACCCCCTGGAACCGTCCCCCTTCAGCGAATCCATAGGTGACTCCATCGCATACCATGTTCTCACCTCAACAGACTACATCCTCCCCTGTGCCCTCAATTTCCACCTGGAAAACCTCAATGATCACAACACATCTTCCCTAGTGGAGAACCTCGCCACCTGGGACTCAAACAACTGGCCACCTCACCTACCCACTTAGCAGGACACACGCTCGACCCCGTCTTCTCCGCCAGCAATGACATCCTTGTCACCCACACCTCTGAACTACACTGGCCTGATCACCACTGCAAACTTCTCCTTCACCAAACCCACTGAACACCACCGCCCCCACCGCCACCACGAAGAAGCTGGAACAAGGTCTCCAAAGACCAACTCACCACCGCCCTCTGCCGACCACCACCGCCGACCACCGACCACCACGGATGCCAACACATCAGCACGCAATCTCCACCAATGAATCTCTTATTGCGCCAACACAATGATCCCCATCAGAAAACCGTCCAACATGCAATTCCCCAAGAAAGCCAGCTGGTTTTATCCCGCCCTCCAAGAGTCCAAGCGCACCTGCAAATGGCTCGAGAGAAGATGGAGGAGCAGCAAGACCCGGGCCAACAGTTCAACCTTCAAAACCGCCATCACTACACACCACCACCTCATCAGGACCACAAAGAAAACAGCCATCCAGGAACACATCAGTGCCAATGCACACCACAGTAAAAAAAGTCTTCACTATGATGAAAGAACTCACCAAACCCAGCATGGACTCCACACACATCCCCGAGCTCCCAAGATCTTTGCAACTACATGGCCAACTTTTTCCACCGCAAGATCTCAGACATCCATGACAGCTTCACCACCCAAGATCCACCCACACCAACCGCAAACACCGCACCTAAAGGCTCCAGATCCCAGCCGATCCCGCTGCCGATGGAAGACTGAAAGCACGCAGAAATCAACCCACTGCTGAACAAACCCTCTGCCGACCCAACAGACCTCAAGAACTACAGACCCATCTCTCTGCTACCCTTCCCAGCCAAAATCATCGAGAAGGCCATCAACGCCCAAGTTACCAAATTCATTGAAACCAACCACATCTTGGACCCTTCCCAATCAGGCTTCAGAAGCAACTACAGCACCAAGACCACACTCCTCGCAGCAACAGACAACATCTGCACTCTCCCCGACCGAGGCAAAACCGCAGCCCTCATCCTTCTAGACCTCTTTGCCGCCTTCAACACCATCTCCCACTTCCCCCTCTGCACTAGACTCCCTGACATCGACATCCACAGCAAAGCCTTAGAATGGATCTGCTCCTTCCTCCATGGCCAAACCCAGAGAGTCAGGCTCCCATCGTTCTCCTCAAAACCGACAGAGATCAGCTGCGGAGTTCCTCAGGGCTCTTCTCTGAGCCCCACCCTCTTCAGCATCTACATAGCTCAGCTCACTAACATCATCAGAAACCACAGACTCAACATTGTCTCCTACACCGACGACACCCAGCTGATCCTCTCCCTCACGACGAACTTACAACTGCAAAAAAAAACTTCCAAAATTAAATGAAGACATTTGCTGCCTTGATGAAGGACAACTGCCTGAAACTCAACTCTGAGAAAACCAAGGGCCCCATCTTGGGTTCCAACCCCTCTGCCTGGGGTGGCTCCTGGTAGCCCTCAATGCTCTGAACCTCCCCACACCCACTGACCATGCACGCAACCTCAGCATCATTCTCAACTCCTCACTCTCAATGAACTACCAAATCAACAGCGTCTCATCCTTGAGCTTCCACACACTCTGCCTGCTCCAGAAGATTTTAAAATGGATCCCAATAGAGTCCAGGAGAATAGTCACCCAGGCCTTCACCAGCAGCAGATTAAACTACTGCAATGCACTCTATACTGACACCACCCTAAAACCCCAAAAGACACTGCAGGGAATCCGGAACGCCTCTACCAAGACTCATCCTGGACATCCCCTGCCGCAGCCACATCTCGGTCACCTGAGAGACCTTCACTGGCTTTGGATCAACAAAAGAATCACCTTCAAGCTCCTCATGCATGCATACAAGTCCCTCCACAACATCAGACCCGCATATCTCAACCACCGCCTGACCTTCCACACGCCCAACAGACACATCCAGTCTGCCCAACTAGCCCTTGCCACAACCTCAAGGATATGCTAAACTCAGCTGGAGGAAGATACTTCTCTTACCTCACCATAAAGACCTGGAATGCTCTCCCGCTACACCTCAAGCAATCACCCTCACAACCTCAATTCAAGAAAGACCTCAAGACTTGGTTCTTTAACTGAACTCCTACTACCCTCCAGCGACTTGAGACCCTCTCTGGTGACTAGTTGCGCTCTACAAGAACCTTGATTGATTGATTGATTCTGTGACTTCATTGGGCATGGTGTATGTGGTGTATGCCTAGTCCACTCAACAGGAATTCAGCTTCAAAACTGACAAATGAGCCCCGGAATTGGTGGGAACTGGCACACCACCTACTCATAGATGTAGATGTCACCCTCTATACAAAAGATAGTGTTAGCTTGCAAGGACCTGTGTTTGACCTCGGTGTCACTCTTGAGTCCTAACATCTCAACACAGGCTTTAATGCTTCTGCAGTCAATAAATGAGTACCACTGAGTTGGGTACAAATATATAACTGTTTTACTGCCTTGGTGGCATTTGTTTTCACACAGGCGTTTTCATATATGGATAGGACATAGGCTTCGTAAGCCTTTCTGAGCCTGTTGAGACTGGAGCCCATCTGTAGCTGTGAATCAGCCTGAATCTGTATTTATGGGGATCCCTTAAACTCATTTAAAGGGATGTTTTTTTTTTTTTTCATTATTTCATAGGAGATTGTGAGTAGACAGAGAAGGACATATGGCACATACCTGTAGGTTCAAAGCCAAAGCGACACCACACCACAATGGCTCCACATGTAGGAATAGAAAACAAAAATAAATTAGAAAGAAATAATGTACAAGAGACTTAGACAGGAGAAATAGCAAAAAAGACTCCCTCTATCTCTACAGGAAAATGAAGAGTGAGTAAAAAGACATAAGTCAGTCAAAGCTGGAGAAGAGGAATAAAGGGAGGCTGGGACCTAAAGACTTAAGTGGGATACTTATGATCAAGAATTGATGCCCTCGCACACCCAAATGGGTGTAATGCTTCATCGTAGGGCCAGCTCCACGTTGGGCCGGTGTTGCAATGCCCGACGGGCCCCACGAGAGGGCTCTTTCACTGAGACTTTTTTTGATTTTCCACCGTAATGATGGATGTGTGTGGGAAGGTGCAATATATGTAGGGTGGATCAAGTGGAACGAAAGGGATGTCAAGTGAGTTAAAACTTTGTAGGGATTACCTAATTAGTTTTAATAGAATGGTCACCTTGGCAGCGATGAAAACAAAAAAAGAAGTGCTGTTATATGGGCTCTATGTACCAAGATAGCCTTGATATGATTTATGTAGAGTCAACATGTTTCACACTTATTGGTCCAGCTGGATCCTTGGCGTTACTTCAGGCCCTGAAAAATCCCTACTTTACACCTAAATGAGATGTGTGATAACAGATGTTTCCCTAACAAACAAAAATAGAATGTGAAAGGAAAGGATGTCGGTTGTTAGTTTTTTCTAACACATAACATTTAAATACCAGCAAAATAACTGTACAAATATTTCAAAATATATAGCAACAGTTACAAAAGCATAAATGAAGCACATTTAAAAAAATTCTGAAGTGTGATGAGTACAGATGTTAACAGGATCAAAACAAGTCAAGGCACTTTACTTGGTGATGTGGAAATTTTAAATATTTGCTGAAGACTAATTTCCAATCACAACTGTTTGCACGCTATGTAGTTTTAAGAGTAAAACCACATGTCAGTGCAAATTCTGTGCCCATTTCAAAGGAAAATGTGCTGACTGGAAATGACAGTGCATTATTCCACTATCCTTTAGTAATATATTTGCGACGATATGCTCCAAAATTCACCACAGGCTACATACCACACCATTACCTGTGGCTCATTTGCTATATTTGTTCTTAGTGTTACGCTTGGATTGTTCACAATTCCCAAGACTTCAGTGATGTAACATTGAGATCCGCACCCAACGCTAAAATTGTTCCAGAACCACTGCTTTCTGAATAAGTATCTTCCAAGGAATGTTCACAGATGTTAGACCTGTCAGCCTTAGGGAGCTCTTCCCCCCAATATTCTGCCTTCCTTCTCTTCTTCATTTTTCTAACCTCATTTTTTGATGGTATCAACCTCTGCTCACTCTGAACTCTTAACATGGTAATGTTGGCTTATCTCCTATTGGCACATTTAATTTACTCATACGTCCCTAGTAAAGTACACTACTTGTGCCTAGGGCCTGTAAATCGAATGGTGGCCTGTAGAACTGATTGCACCACCCACTTAATTAGCCCTTTAAATATGTCTCAGGCCTGCCACTACAGAGCCTGTGTACAGTTTCACACTGACCTTTCGACCTGCCAAAATAAACGTCTCACCAGGCCCAAACCTTCCTTTTTAATGCATATATGTCACCTCTAGGGTAGGCCCTGGACAGCCCAGAGGGCAGGGTGCAATGTATTTAAAAGGTAAAATGTGTACTTATAAGTTTCACATGTTCTGATAGTAAAAAACGAATACGTTTTTCATTAAATTCTTGCATGAGCCAACTTACACATGCATATTTGCTCGTGCTGAAATACAGTTCACAAATATGTTCTAGGAGTAAGATTTTTTACTCTACTTCTGTAAGTTCTTGTGAATTCATGAAAGCCATTAATTCAAAGAAATATACCATGGGTGAACTTTTGTGACTTTCTTTAAGAATTGGGCGCTTAATTAGGTCATGAGTTAACCAAGATATTTTGCTTTTATAAAAATTATATTTCTCTCTCTATCTACCTACCGGCTGGCTTTATTGTGAGTGCTAGGATTCTGCTTTTCCACAAGGAGCATACTGGCAAAGTAGTTTTGGTCAGTGCCAGGAACTACTGTGGCAATATGTGCTTTTTTGAGACCAAAAATCTTTTTTTGCTTTTTGCCAATGTTTTTAACAAGACTAAGGGCCTGGCAGCTCCCACAACAATAAAGTGTTACAAAAGCCATGTCAAAACAAGATGCGCACTGACAAAACCCCAAAAAAAGACAACCATTGTCGGATTGGTTGGCTTTGCAGTGCTTGTTTATTTTCATGTTTGCCATAAGCTTGTTGAAAACGGTTACACTGATTTTCCGTTATGAATATTTTTTGGAAATACTAGCATGCATCAATGCATTTTACTAAATGATGCTTCTAAGAAATAGTATCTAAAATTTCACAGAAATTTATCAAAACGTTTATTCTCCTACTTGCATCTTTTTTCTGAACATTTTGTTTTCAAAGCAAAGAATCATCAGTCTTGAATACAAGCTTCTGCATACATTTGCATCTAATCAGCGAGCATTGTGATAGAATTATACATAGGCCCTCATTATGACATTGGTGGTCTTTCCCGAAGACCCCTGTGCTGGCGGCTGCCAAAAGACCACAGTGGCGGCGGTAATCCGCCCGCCCAATTATGACACACAAAAACAAAATTGCCAGAACACAGCCACAAAAATAACACCATCAGTCCAAACAGCGGCGGCAGAGATGAGGTCCCACCACCCACTCTGCCACAGCAGAAAAAGACCGCGCCCCCCAATACGACCGACAAATCAGCTCATCAGTCATAGCGCAGCGGTAATCCATTGGCAGTCGGAACCGCGGTGGCCGAAATGGAACTTCCACTGCAACACAACACCACAAAGGCTAATTTGAATACCCCACACCTGAAACTCATACACACACCACACATCCTCCCAATAATACACGCACACACAACCCACAACCCCTTGCCACGACAAAAATACATACATTGCATGACCAAGCTGAAGATCGCACTGCACACAGACATCACAGACACCTGCACACCTCTCATGCATCTTACTTCACTTAAAATATCTTACACTCACACACACATCACACTCACCATGTACCAACAAAAGCACCCACGTTTCACTGATGATGAATTAAGGACCATAGTGGACGAAATCATCATGGGGTCGAGCCACAGCTGTTTGGGGCACAAGTCCAGCAAACGTCAATGGAGAAGAAGATGGAGTTATGGCGGAGGATCATCGACAAGGTGAACTCAGTGGGAAGCCACCCACGCACAAAGGACGACATACATAAGAGGTGGAACGACCTGAGGGGGAAGGTCCGGTCCATGGGGTCTAGACACCAAATCGCCTGTTGTAATTCCCATGTTAGTTGCATATACATCTGGGATTTACAATAGATGACATCACTGAGATGCTTGTCTGTCACTGCTAATGTACACTCACCATCAAAATGTAAGTTTATTCCCACACTGTCATGATGTAATTTCCTGAATCTGTGCACACTCCAAGTTCATACTGCCTGAATGTAATTTACACTGTCCCACGGCGTAACTCATCACATGTCCATGATGGAAATGAGTAGTGACGCTATAAAGTTATGTATTTGTAACAGTTGCAGTGAAAAATGGCTTCTGCCTGTCCTGCATGCAAGGGACAGATGTCAGTGAGCTCATTCTGCCAGCGTATGCCGTCATGGCGGTCGGAACCACTGTGCAACTCCTCATTGGTTAACATTGATGTCTATGGCATTCAGGGACCAATGACGACTGGTGCCGGTGGTGACGGTGCAGACCGCTGCGGCTGTGACTGCCATTTTCTACAGTGTGCTGCTGTGTCGTGTTCCTGGGAGCAACAATGGTGCGTGTTACAGGGGATAGGGCCCACGCCTTCATTTCAGAAAAATTGGAGAAACTTATGGGTGGGGTCCTACCCCTGAACACAAAGCTGTATGGGGCTCCAGAACAGCAGGCAGGTCGCATTATGGTCATTTTTGTTGCTAATTGGGTATGTAAGTGTGTCATAGTATGTGTTTGCAGGATGTTCCAGTGGAGATTGTACCTATGGATATGGCTGATGGGAATGCTGTGGAAGTGTGAAGTTGTGTACAATGCTGATATGTGTACTGTTAATAGGCCAATGAATGTCGTAGGTTTGCCTTTCCTTCTGTGTCACCCATGCAGGTCAGCACCCATCAAAAGAAAGGGATGTGGAAAGCCACCGCCAAGGAAATGCGGAACCTGGAGGTCCATTTCTGGAAGAGCACCCATTGCAGGAAGCAGTGGGAGGACCTGAGATGCTTGGCCCGGAAGACCGTAGAGGCCCAGTTGGGGGACGGCCTCCCATTGAGGAAGGGGTGCCCCTTCAGACTATCACCCCTCTGATGGCCTGCATACTGGTGGTGGCCTACTAGGAGTTGGATGGGCGCTTGAGGGCAACAGAGCAGCCACAAGGGGTGATTGATAGAGTACATTTCCTGTACAGTTTGCTTTAAACTGGATGAGTGTGTTAGCCATGGGATCACAGATGTCTACTGTAGGTATGACGGTTAATGAATGTAGGGGACAGTTGTGTTGTGAACAGAAGTAGCTGTGACAGGTGAGCAACAGGTTGTCATGGCGTTTTTGCAGTGCCAAATTGTAGGATTTGACATGGACATACAGGATCTTAAGTTGGTTCCCATACCTAGCTATAAATGTCCATTGCGGGTGATACGGGTAGGGATGACAACATAATAAATGTTACTCATGGACAGAATTCTCACAGTAATGATCCTGTATACAAGAGCCCTAACAGTGTAGAGTGGTACAATGATTGTGTATGCACATTAGAGTGTATGCACAGTGGGTGTAGGGAAATGTCTATTGACATTGTAGAGAGTGCATTCAGGAATGTTCATAGAGTCATGTTGTTGAAATGTACTAGTGTGCAATGGGGATTTGTATTAACCCTATGCTCCCATCTTTTTCACCCCCTCCCCTCCTATTTGACCCATCCTATCCTTGTGTGCATTAGCATCAGCAGGTAAAGAAGTAGGGGCACCGGTGAGTGGGGATGCTGCAGCCCACGGGATCCAGGAGGCAGAGACCACCAAAGCCGAAGCGACCAGTGGGTTGGAGGGCGAGGGGAGAACCATGGGGGAGACTGGAGCAGATACCACTGATACAGATTCCTCCTCCGATGGAAGCTCCCTGGCAGTAATGGCACCTTCTGGGACCATCCCAGCACCATCCTTGTCTGCCACACCACTTACCAGCACCGCCCTCACAGTAGCTCTCCACCCAGTTGTCCATGCCTGCTCACCCAGGAAGGTGCACATTTCCTTCGCCACAGGCACTTTTGCCCCTGCCCCAGTCAGCCCTGCCAGCCTCAATGCTGAGGCTATTGACCTCCTGAGATCCATTTCTGTAGGGCAGTCAACCATTGTGAATGCCATCCAGGGCCTGGCATCCCAGATGCAGCAGACTAATGTCTATCTGGAGAGCATTCGCGGTGCCTTGACTGCCCTACAGAGATCATTTCCGGCTGTGGCCTCTTCATTAAAGGCAGCCAGTGTCTTTAGTACTTCCGTCCTCCCTCCTGCTACCTGTGCCCCATCCCAACACTCTCTCCCCTCTCCCAGCCAAGCCACACATACAGACAAGCATGCACCCAAATCCACAGACAAGTTACGCAAAGACAAACACAGGCACTACAAATCACATCACAAGCATACACACACTCAACACACAAAAGCAGACACAACATCAGACACTACCTCCCCTGTCTCCCCCAGCATCTCCTCCCTTGCTGTCACATCACCACTCACACCTGCCTGCACTGCATCCCCACTCCCAGTTCCTGTCACCACTTTTTTCCTCAGTCACCACAACAGCAGACACTCATACATGCACCCCATGCACCACATCTGCACTCACCACAACCACTATCACTCACACATGCAGCACACCCACCTTACATGCAGACACCACCCCAATATTCATCCACATGGCCTGTCTGTCCACTCCCAGCCTCTCTTCCCCCTCCTTCCAAGACACATAAATGCCCGCACTCAGATACCCAACATTCCTCCACCTCACACATACATGCTCTGCATACATCTGCACCCATATCCAGCACACCTACACGACCTACAATCACTCCCTCTACCTCCACTCCCAAACCTGTTTCCCAATTCACCCCCCCTTGTTCCTAAGAAGCTTTTCCTTGCCTGCTTTGACCTGTTCCCTGAGCCTGTCCCACCCCGTGTTGCACCGTGGCAGGACCATTCCGCCAATGTCATAATGAGGGCCATAGTCTCATATTGTTAAACTTTTTTAATGTGTACACTGTTATTTACTGGTATCGCTGTCAGTAGTGCAGTGTGACCTTATAGTGTTTATTTAGAGTGCTCACCCTTATAATAAAGGCTTTGCATTAATGAAGCCTAAATACAAGTTCGAACAGCATTAACATTCGGACACAAATATTACCTCAACTGCAGACAGTTCCCCTCCCTATCCATTAGTCGCCAAAGGGTTTGTGCTGCCGGGGGTTGGGCCTACTTGTCCCAAGGTAAAAAAAAAAAATACAAACTTGTTGTCCTTGCCCTCAAACAATATATCCTGGGCATCAGGCTATAGGAATACCACATCCCTGGTAATTTCCAAATGGGAAAGATGACCTTTTTAAGTTTGGTGTCTCTGGAATCACAATTTAAAATCCTAACTTATGGTGAAGTTGGATTTTTAATTGCAATTTTAAAAATGCCACTTTTAGAACATTGACATTTTCTTGCTCTAGATATTTGGTGCCTGCAGCCTGTCTCTGGTCAAATGACTGGGTGGCTGTTGGGCTTTGTGTATTCCTCCTACACAGCCACAACCAATGGGAGCTTAGGTGAGACTTGATATGACATCTGGGCAGGATGAGTGGGAGAGCTGGACACAGCCTCTCTCACACTTGAACAGGCTATGTCCTATCCACACACAAAGGGTCTAATAACCCTGTATTGAAACTCCAAACAACTTGGAGCCAGGACAGAGAGGGCAGGGAATTCGTTTCACTTCAAAACCCGCTGCCTAGTAGTTTCCCCCACCTTCAAGAACCAAGGCACCATGGTATAAATATTGGACCTCAGGCACCACCACTTCAGTACAGTTCTGGACCTGCGGATACTCTCTGCCAGGAAGGACTGCAGTGCTGCTGAAGGACTGTCACTCTGAAGGACACCTGCTTTTCTGTGCTGACCTGTTGCTTGCTGCCTCCTGCCTTTGAGAGAAGGACTGAGCTTGCATCTTTTGAACCTAGAACAAATCCAAGGGCTATCTGGCTGACCTACTGATCTAAAGCCTCCAGGACATAATAGGTTTCCAGCAACCTTGTATCTGGACTCTGCCATCCGTGAGTCTACCCTGCCACATGGTGCCACCCCAGTCTTGGACACTTTTCAGAACTGACACATTGCCCAGCAGTGTGGCATATCCAAGAGCCAGGTCCTCACATCTGTTGTCGACAACAGCTTTAACGACGACGCTGGACTCTGCATCGCAGCCTCACAGCTCTTCAGAACCAACTCATCGCCCTGACTGCGTGTTGCATCCCTTGCACTGAAATTCGAATCACAAGCCTTGTTGATGGGATCATCGATGTTGATGCAGCAGGACCTCGCACTGCAGCCTCCCCGCATCTTGGAACCAATGCACTACTCCGGCTGCGCGGTACATCTTTGACACAAATCTACACAAAGCTCTGCAACTAGGATTTAAGGTACTCTGTTTAGCGGGCCTAACTGGGTCCATGTAGTCAGCCCGAGCTCCATCACATTGAGCCTGAACTTGGGCTTTGCCCCAGTTTCACAACCAGATATCCCTTGTAATGCTGTGTGCCTTTTGGCGCTATTTTTACCTAAAACCTTAAAATTCATTATCTCAAGTGCTACTAATTGGATTTTTGTCATTCTGATCTTGTTTTATTTATTAAAAACTACTCTATTTGTCTAATTCTGTTGCGGGCTCCTTTTGTGGTGTGTTGTCACTGTGCTACTGTTTGAAATGTTGGATAAATACTTTAGACATTGCCTTTAAGTTAAGCCTGACTGCTCTGTTCCAAGCTACTAGGGGGTTGAGTACAGGTTAATCTGGGGTTTGCTTGTGTCTTATCATAACAAGCATTCTGGTTTCTGCTTGACCATGGCTCACACCAACAACCCAATTTCTTACAACAGATTAATCTATGATGCAGCAAAAATATTTTGTCTGAATAAAATAAGCACAACTTGTGCATACCAGAAAAAATGATCCTCACAATGTGCATTACATGTAGCCTTTGGATTTCATTGCAAAGGCTACCATTATGCATTTATCCTTTATTGCCACTCCATGCAGCACTTGAAAGAACATTACATCATACAACAAAGGCAATATAGAATGCAACATTAACAACATATATGTAATTCATGCACAAAGCGTTCCTCCTATTTTAAATGCTGCTCCTTCAGATAACAGGCCTTGAAAAATCTACTCGCTCACTCGCTATGGCGAACCATATTTTATCAGGTCGAGCTATTTTTAGAAACTACTGGCCCATTCTGGTGAGTTGACAAAGAACAGATGTTCTGTTCAGTCAGAAAGTGAAGGAGCAATAAAGACACCTTTAAATCTTGTTTTTATCTTGACACATTTGCTCTGTGTTCAGAGACAGAGGTCAAAAGTCAGTTAGCCTTCATACAATTAACTTTCCTTCTCTGAGTTCCAGGATTTTGTAAAGTGAACTGTCTGACCTGCTGTACAGAGTGTGAAATAAAAGGCTATAGGGTGGCAGATGTTTCATAACATACATTTAAATAGCTAATAAGTCAATTGTATAAACATTTCAAAATGTGCTTCAGTAGTTGTGAAAGCTCATTTTTTTGCACTTCTGAGTGATGTAAAAAAATATTTTAATAGGTTGAAAACAAAACAGAACACTTTACTTGATGATGTCCAAATGATAAATATGTTTTCTGAAACCTAATTGTCACATATTATTGTTAATACAATATAGTGGGGCTAGATTCTTAGGGTCTCATTTATGAGGAAATCAAGGAGTGCAGCAAGTCATCTTGCTGCACTGTTTGGCAGGGAAAGGGCAGGAATGTGCCATATTTAAGGCACTACAGTGAATTCCTGTCCTTCCCCATGTGCTGGTACACAATGGGCTGCCTAGCGCTAATGCATCATGGTGGAAGGGTGCCTGCATTGCATGTAGGATTGTTTTTGTGCAGGAAGAGACACTTTCCTGCACAAAACAATCCTGGGAGTCATATTCCTATTTCTATGTGTGCTGCATTTTGCAGGACACAAAGAAAGAGGAAGAAACTAGAAGAATTTGAGATATTTCTCCTTGTTATGCCTCCCCTGGGAAGGTGTAAGATTTTGGTACATCGCCAGATTTATAAGCTCTTGTAAATCAGGGGATACGTCAAAATCCATGAGAGATACGTGGGAACACCGGTGCAATGCCCATGGAACACCGTCCCAGAGCGGAGTAGCGCAATGCAGCAATGTGCACTGCACTGTGTTACTACAGATTTTTCAAAGCCACTCAGAACCATGCAAAGTGGCCTTGCGTGGCTTCAAAAATCTGTCTTAAGGTTTGTGTCACTCTTACGTCACGTTGTGTGGTGTAAGAGCAATGCAAACCGCCTCATAAATAGGCCCTACATTATACATGAAGCAAACATTTAGTCTATTTAATCAAACACAAGAGTATTTTGTATCCAACAGAAATGCTGATCTCACATATTGGGAGGTGCAGTTATATATGAGAATGAATTAAAAGGCAGCTCTGTAAAATAAAATATTATCCTAGGAACACACAATTTGAGACCCACTTCCGGGTCAAGTACATTACAGCTAGGTCACGTAGACTCAACCTGCAGGTCTAGTAACAGTTTTATGATTTTTTGAGGCCTGGATAAGTAGCACTTTCCCTCTTTACCCTTTATATTGTGCCTAATACATCATATTTTAATAAAACAGGTTTTGTTTAAAAGTGTTGCCTATGTGTTACCTTTTATATTGTTAGGTTTTAGCACTGTTGTTTATTTTGTTGGTTTCCAACTTATGGAAACGTTCTCCTTTTTTAGTAGCAGTATTGTAGAATCAGTATCGTGTTTTCCTAAAAACAGCCATACCTTCTGAGCACCAGTTTCCACTAAGGTCCGCAGGCCGGTCGCATCAGCATCAGCTTTCCAAATCGGCGAAGCTTTCCTCTGGCGTCCCGACCTTTGTTCTGGTTCGTGTGTGGAATGCCCATTTGGGCCTCTGGCTGGTTCCCCGATCTCTGCGAGGAACTTTTGCCTCGCTCTCATTGCACTCTGCACCGCAGCAGGACCGGCGCTTGTGGGCAGCAGACGTGGGGTATTATTTTATCCCTTATTGTGCAGGCCAATTAAAGGAAACCATTGGGTAATGGTATTTCACCACTCCAACGCAATATTTGAGCGTCATGTTAGATTGGGCTGTAATGCATCATAATGACAGTTGACACTTAGAGTATCTCTGGCAACAGCTGATCGCCGGCAGCGCGTGTATTTGGATGACTTAATAATACTAGAGAGCCCTGCTTACAACTCTGTTTTTTAAAACTATTTATTACTAGAGCCAAACTCTATTTTTTTCATATTAAGACCAAAAACACAGTCTATTTAAAATACAACATGTCATATGAAAAGGACAGAGTCCCCGGTGATCCCAGAAGGAAAAAATAAATATTTGCAATGCAACGGGTCTCGCATTTGCTCAAGTTAGAGCTATTAGAGTTGTAAACTCCTAACCGGACTCTTCTTGCCACATAAATTGAAAATGAAAAGTAAAACAGTTTCACATAAGCGAGCTGATTCAAAGTGCCATGGTATCAGCGTGAAGGAGCACACAGAAGGAAAAAGAAGTTCGCTCGCAGTCATACGTATTGGTAAATGTGCAATTAGCCATGTAACAGGGGCGATGACCAAGGCGGTAAGTAAACTGCCCCAAGGAGGGATAAACGTAAAGCATTTATCAACGAAAATAAAGGATTGTGATGGGCGTGCGGTGGGTGTGGTTAAAAGCCCAGATACATACCAACACGTCGGAAAAGCAGCGCTTGCGCGTTGCTAAGCTCAAGCTAATGAATTAGTAACTGATAAAAAAATTAAAACAGTTTGAAATGCATAACTGTGCACGTAAAACAACTGATCAGGTCATCAGTAGGAAAAGAAATAGCAGGGGCTCGGATATAGAGAGTTGATCTGTTTAGGAGGGTGACCCCGATATGAGAGATAAAGGAAGACTAAACATATTGAAGAAAATGATGAGAGGACTAAGCACCTCAAAAAAGATGGGAGGTCTAAGCACCTAAAAAAGTACTGGTGCCCGATGCGGCATGAAGGAGAGAGGTGTCTGATGCAACACAATGGACTTGAGTGACACTAAGTGGCACACAGGTTTTGGGAGCTCAAAAGATTGAGTTTATGGATGAGGATGAGCATATATGATGAGTACGTATTGGGTCTCGATCAAGGAGATACCGTTGAGGGTGAGCTCCTTTCTGAGGATGCAACTCTTTCTAGTTCTAAGGACATAATTATGAATCCTCTGGGAGAGGAGATGTTTTTACCCCACAATATTAAGAACCCCTGGAGTGCCGAATGGTGGCCCCTTGAACACATGGGCAATTTCATTAAAAGATAGATCAGGAATCCTCTTGAGAAAAAAGTGAGGAGCGTCCTTAAGGCTGAATGTTATAGACTGGTCATCTATTACAAAGTGTGCCTTACTCCAAACTTGGCCCCTAAATTTTTCTCTTAAAGATGGGCAGAGACCCCAGGAAGGGACTCGAAAAGTCCCTCAAACTCTCTCAGGATCACCTACTGGATGTTGTTGGACCACTTGCTAGAATTATTGACATGTCCGAGGAGGCATATCTTCCCATAGACTTGGATTTTCTGAGAGGCTGGAGCCAACTTGATATGTTTTTCCTTGGAAAAGTGAATGCTGCTTTGAATACTAGGAGATGCAAGGCAGTCCACATGAAAATAAATCCCAAGCTGGCAGATCTCACAGAAAAGGAAGCCTCAGAGAATCCAAAATGTCTTCTCTTCGGTGAGGATATGGTGAAAAGTTTGGGAAAATACGTTGCAACTTTTACTGCCATGGACAAAGCCAAGAACAACATGCACAAAGTTTTCAGCCAGGTGTTTTTTGCCGGGCCGGCAGAAGTGGACTTTCAGCCAGCTGTGCCTTTCAAAGATCCCAGTACAATAGTTATAGGCAAAGAGACAGAAAATATGAATCTGGTGCGGCTGCAACCTTCTACCCTCAAGAGGGCATTATCAACATGCAAGAGGAAAAAAACCCGCAAGAGCAAGGTCCCTTGAGTTACTAGGGTGAGTACGACCATTTCTCTTTCTTCGTTTTCCCGGAAAAAGTGGAGGGCCATCTCAAATATTGTACCCACTTGTGGGAAAGCATTACTCAGGATCCTTGGGTTTTATAAACTGTCAAATGTTTCAAAATAGATTTCATAGAAACACCAGTCCAAATGTCCTTCCAAGAGAGTTAGCATTGGAAGTAGATCAACAGAAAGTAGTAGACAAAATCTATACTGGGAAATTAGGCTATTGTAGAAGTGAATATAGAAAGTGCAGCCTTCCTAAGTACTCTTTTCCTGGTGGAGAAGAAAGACACGGGATGGGAACTCGTCATAAATCTAAGGAACTTAAAGAGGTTCCTAGTTTACAGACATTTCAAGATGGAAGGGATCCATCTGTTAAGAGACATGGGGGGTCATTATGACCCTGGCGGAAGGTGGAGAAGCGGCGGTAAGACCGCCAACAGGCTGGCGGTCTTTTTTTTTTTATTATGACCATGGCTGTTACCACCATGGTCAACCGCCGCTTCTCCGTTCCGCCCGCTGGGCTGGAGACCTGGGTCTCCAGCCCGGCGGCCGTCACTATACCGTCGGCGATATTTGGACCCTGCTGACCGCCATGGATTTCATGCGGTTTGAAACCGCCATGAAATCCATGGCGGTGGGCACTATCAGTGCCAGGGAATTCCTTCCCTGACACTGATAGGGGTCTCCCCCACCCCCCCACTCCGACACCCTCCCCTACCCCCCCACCACCCCTGCCACCCCCCAAAGGTGGAAGGACCCCCCTCCCCACCCCGACCCCCAACATAACATCATTCATACACACACAACATGCACGCAGGCACCACCAACACACATACATGCACACACACAGTCAGACACGCACACCCACATTCAAACATACATGCACACATCCATACAGACATACACGCACTCATTCCCAAACACACAACACCTCCGCAAGCATACACGCACTCACACACCCCCTCTACATACACACACCCCCATGCACGCACACAACACACAACACCCTCCCACCCCCCTCCCCTCATGGACGATCGACTTACCTGGTCCGGCGATCCTCCGGGAGGGGACGGGAGCCATGGGGGCTGCTCCGCCGACACCACACCGTCAACAGAACACCGCCACGGCGAATCACAGGACGTGATTCGCTGGGAAGTGTTCTGTTGGCGTGGCGGTGGAGGTGGAGCAACCTCCACTTCACCGCCTCCCACCAGTATGGCTGTTGGCAGCTCTCCGTCCGTAAAAGGACGGAGAGCTGCCAACAGTCATAATAGGCTGAGCGGCAAACCGCCACTACTGGCGGTCTTCCGCACGGCGGTCCCTCAGCGGTCTTGGAAAAAGACCGCCGAGGTCAAAATGACCACCATGATGTTAAAAAACAACTGGTTGTTGAAGCTGGATCTGAAGGATGTCTATTTTACAATTCCCATGGCCAAGGAATGCCAACCTTACCTTCAGTTCACCTGGCAGAGTTGTCTTTACCAGTTTTGTTCACTCTCATTTGGCATTTCTTCAGCACCATGGTGCTTCACCAAAGTGATGAGGGCAGCAGCATCATACATAAGAGTAAGAGGCATCTGTATGATTATTTATTTGGACGATATCTTTATCATGTGCCAGTGTCAAACTCAGCTATTGAGAGACTTAGACATGGTTATGTCACTAATGGTAAGTTTGGGTTTCATAGTGAACAAAGAAAAGCCCATTCTTATTCTTTCTCAGTCTCTGGAGTTTTTGTGCTTCACAATAGATACATCCAATGTGGTTTTACTCCTTCCATTAAAAAAGATTTCCAAGATAAGGAAGAAAATAAGGTATGTCCTCAAACAAGATTATTTTACTCTGAAAGAGCATGCAAGACTTTTGGGCCTTTCCTCCTCTTCTATTCAAGCAATTTTTCCAGGATCCTTGAAATATTGTGCTTTACAAGGAACGAAGGCAAGGGCTCCTCTTAGGGGTTTACTGTATGGAGACAAGATATCACTATATCAAGAAGCGAGGATGGAACTGGTTTAGAGGTTGGAGAATTTAGAAGCCTGGAATGGCTGGGCAATCTTTGGTTCTTCACCAGACTTTGTTATAGAATCAGACCTGAGTCTAAGTCATTGGGATGCACGATTGGGTATACAAGAAACTCGTGGATTATGGTCAAGAACAGAGAGGTTACATCACATCAACTATTTAGTATTGACTGCAGGTCTTTATGCTCTCATGAGTTTCAGACATTGTTTACATGGCAAAGCCGTTGTTATTAAAAATGGACAATGTTTCTGCTGTAGCTTATATAAATTGCTTAGGAGGGACGAAATCTTTGGATCTGGCAGCGTTAGCTAAGAAACTCTGGATGATCTGCTTAGAACACAAAATCAGTTTACAAACAGAGTATTTGACTTGGAAGACAAAAGAGTTTCTATGAATTGTAATTCAAGGTTTTTAAAGGATTACAGTGACTGGAAGCTCCACAAGAAGTTTTTCAGGGAACTAGTCAAGTTTTGGGCCCCTGAGAGACAGACCTATTTGCTAGCAGACTGACATATCAACTGAAGAGGTATTACAGTTGGATGCCAGATCTAGGAGGTGTAGCTGTGAATGCTTTCCTTCAGAACTGGAAAGAGACAAATGCTTAGGCGTTTCCTCCCTTTGCTATGATTCAGAGGGTCCTTCAGAAAGTGAGGCAGGAGAGATGCTTCCTTGTTCTGGTAACTCCGTTTTGGGTTTCTCAGGCACAGTTCCCAATGACCTTGGAACTCGCTTGCGACATTTCAATTTTTCTTCCTGCTATGGAGGATCTGCTGAAAGACATAGATGGAGAGGAACATCCACTGGTCTTCACTGGAACTTTGAACGTTCTTGCATGGAAAATATCAAATCTTCAGAGATGTTGGGTCTAATGGGTAGAGTTAAAGAGCTTCTTGAGGAATCTTTGTCTCCCGGAACCGGATATAGTTATAAGGGAATTTGGAAGACCAGGGTATGTTGGTGCAGGGAAAGGAACTTGGATCCCATGGAGGCTCCTATAGTGAAAGTGGTGAACTTCTTGGTCGAGCAGTTTGATAGGGGCCTCAGTTTTACAATCATTATAGTATGATTAATGGCAAGAGTGTAGGGAAGAATGCTTTGATATGTAGTGTGCTTAAAAGCATCAGATTGCAAGACTGCCTAGATCAAGATATCAAACCTTATGGGTTGTCAGTTTGATCATGAGCATGTTGTCGATATGGCCAGTAAATAGATTTTTTAATTTAAAGAAACTTAATATGAAACTGGCGACTTTGCTTTGCCTGATCCCTTGTTGAAGAGTTTCAGATGTCAAAGAATTGAAGGTAAGTAACCGACTTTATGACCCTTTGGGGGTGATCTCTTATATTATTAAAATAATGAAGGCTATGTCAGATACAATCTTTTACCCAAGATATGATTTGTGTAAGAAATTGTGTGGAGTGGATTGCATGAAAGAATATGATTCCCCCTACAAGTGAATTTTGTACTCATGGTGTTAACCAATTACTGATTTCTTTTGCCAAACCCTTTTAAGCCGTTACTACTGCTACCTTTTCACGGTCAGTCCATGCAGGAGGCTGGTATTTATTTGTTAAAATGTTGTGCTAATTCTATAAAAGGTGTAGTGGCTAGTCAAGCCTTTTGAAAAGGGGAAAAATTAGAAGGCATCTTGAAAGCAGCAGATTGGTCTAATGCTTCCACCTTTGAGAAACATTATTGTAGACCAACTGAGTACATGTCTTATGTGGTTCTGGAGGGCTGCCAACAAGCATTATGGTAACCTCCGATCTTGTCATAAAATAGCGATTCTCCAAATTTAATGCAGGGAGAATCAGAATCTACCATTGACATGGATAAGGGTAACATTATTATACGTGGTTTCTGTATCTTTCCCAAAACCTAATGTTTCCCCGGGCTATGGTCTATCACACAGATCTCTGTATAAAATAACTGTACTATACAGGTCAAATGCTGCGTTTTTATACCTAGAAGCTTTTGGGGCATTTTTATATAATAATATTTACCAAGTTACCTATGAATAACATATAAAGTATGCAAATCAATATGTTAAAAACTGCATGAATAAATAAAACAATACAAATAAGTTGAGCAACATGTCAATATTAATCACGATCTAGCTTTCATGGTTTATGTAATAAGGAAAAATAAATATTCATAACTTTATTAGTACTTATGAAAAAGATTAATCTTTAAATGCCATACTACTGTTTGAAAAGAATATATGAATAATATGTATGTAAAATTCCAAAAAGAAAATTAACAAATGTCAAGGGAGTTTGGGAATCTAATTAGGAATCAGTTGTACGCTACAATGAAAGGCTGATTTGTTCAGGAAACATGCTAATGGTAGCCCCAGCAAATCTCTTTTAAAAGCGAAACTCATATGCTATGTCTTATCTTAAGTTATAACAAACCATATCTTATTATACTTTGAAAGAAAGAATGGATGAATGTTTCCAAATACATAAAATGTGTTGAAAAACAATAGCTTATCAAGTCAAATATGTTGCTCTTTAAATGTAAAATAAGCATTTTTTCAACAATCTTTAAAGAAAAATATTACAGAAAGATAAAGCACCATCAGCGTAATAAGCATATTGTTCTGTGCCTCTATCTTCGGTCTAAAAACTCAGGGTAGCTAACAATCTATTACAAAGAAACAATAATGTTTTATGCTATATTGGCAGCTTAAGGTGTACTCTGTATTTTAAACCAGACATTATTCCATAATGCATAGAACCAAGCAACATTCCGGCCATTCTCCCACACTAATTAAACCTTACATTTTAATTTAGCCTTGCTTTTCATCCTTCCTATGCAATAAGGAAGCTTTTGGATTCATGAATAAAATATCCAGATATGCCAAGTTATTGAACACCTCATCTACATTATCATTCAATATATCTAAGTTACAGAAGACATTTACATAGTTAAGTCTAAATTAGTTTGGTAAACCAAAAGCATTCTGTTATAAATTCTTATCAAGATAATCAACTCTGTGAATTCCAGCTAGATATTAAAGAGTTCAGATTTTGTATCACATTATCTAGGTTATATTTAATTGCATGCAATTGATTTGGAGTGTCCAGTACCTAAATAGTCTGTTTTAGTGACATTCATTCATTAATAATCAACAAGAAACAAACAGATTGAAAGCAGAAAAGAACAATCCTCGCTCAAGAAACTAGGCGTGCTTTAAGCTGGATTAGACATATGAAGTATACTACCAACAGCATAAATTGACATTTCAGTTTGGTTATTTCCATGTTCTATTTGGCTAAAATCACCATTTTCTTTCATATTGGCATCTAGTGATAGAAAATGTGTGAGAAATTGGGTTGTTGATTGAAGACGGTGAAACCCTACTCAAGTAAAATCCACAAACCTTGTCAGGGTGAACCACAAAAAGTTGCTAAATTAACCTGTGCTGTACTCTCTGGTAGCTTGGTACAAAAGCAGTAATATAGTGAAAACACAATACAAGAAATACAATTTAGAAAGATGGAGTTAAATTTAATAAATTAGTTGACACCAAAACAACACATATTCAATCAGTAGAACCGGAGATATCCAATTTCAAAAGTTAAGATAAGTATAGTGCCTAAAATTACAAAGCGCCTCCCATGGTTATCTGGTTCTGCAAGACCGGGCGGAAGTCATAAGTTCAGGCCCACCACGATGGCACACAGGCCGGATACAGCGACCAGGTAAGTCCTGCTGAAAGAGTTTTCTCAAAGTCCAGCATGTATAGTCTACTTTGCAGTGCAGGAGACCATGAGAAGAAGGGAAAGCATTGTGGATGGTTGCCACTGTAATGTCAAGAGTAAGCTGAGGGTCGTTCTAGCAATAAGATCTGGTCAGGCGTCGCGGATGGTCGTTGCTGGACCTATGAGTTGGGAGTTATGGCGGGCTGTCAATACTGTCACGCGAAGTGCAGTTCTCACGTTGCCGGTCATCGCTGGCAGTCGCTTTAGCACAAAAAGTCAGATTCACCTGAGCTGTGCGTTAGCAGTCAACAAGATCTCTGCGCGAACCTGCCTGTTAGCAGTCACGAAGAACCCAAAACTTCAGGATTTCTCCTTTGTGTTCAGAGGAGTGCACTTTGATGCCAACCAAAGGCCCATGGCCTGTGGAGGTGCCTTGTAAAGCTCATGGACTCACTCTTGCAGAGGCCAGCAGGGCTGAGGCAGGTCCATTTGCAGTTGGTCAGCTGGGCAGTTGGAGGGAGGCCTCTGGAGCGTGTTATTTGCCTGCAGTTCTGAAAATGAGGTCACTTTGCTGACACTTGCAATCACTTCAGGTATTCTACGATGAAAGAGCAGGTCCAGTCTTCCTTCTCAGACAGAAGGGCAGTCCTCTGGCAGCAGCCTTTCTTCTGTAGTATCCAGAAGTCCAGCAATGTACCAAAGAGTGGGTCGCAGGGTCCAATATTTATACCCAATGCTATCTTTGAATTGGGAGAAACTTCTAGAATTCCACCCTCCTTCCCACAGATGGTTCTGGAATGTTCTTCCTCCTTGCCCTGTTCCCAGGATGCCTGAGGTGACAAAAGGCTAGTGTGAAGTGCTTTGTGAGTGTGCTAAGGCAGTCCCTTTGAAGTGAAAGTGTGGTAGGTGACAACTTTGCCCCTCCCATTCTCACAAGTTGGCCCATCCTGACAACATTTAGTCCCCCTATGTATCACTGTCTGGGAGTAATACACAAAGGCAACCTGCCAACTACACCTAGTCATGTGACTAAGCAACAGGTCCTGGGTTCAAGGTTTATGAGCTTTCTGTCCCTGAGGCTCTAGTCAGGAGGCCAGCCAACTAGCCTTGGAGTGTCTCTGGGGTCCTGGGTTCATGAGATGCAGGTCCAGTCCTTCTCAGCCAGGCAAGAGGGCAGCAGGTGGCAGGCCAGCACAGCATGGCAGTAGTCCTTCAGAGCAGCAGTCTAACAGAGTGGCAGACCTTTTGCACAACAGTCCTTCTTCCTGGCAGAGTCTAAAGGCCCAGAAGTGTACTGAAGAGTTGGGGTCTGAGGTCCAAAATTTATAACTGGAGCCACTTTAAGGTGGAGTAAACGCCTGTTAGTTTCCACCCCCCTGAGGTATCAGACATCCCCTTCCTCCATGTCTGTGCCCCAGCTTATCTTGGGTCAAAATAGACTAGTGACACTCCTTTTGTTACAGTGCTCAAGCAGTGTCTTTGTGATGTGGAAGTGTGGTAGGTGACAACTCCTGCCTCTTGCTAACTCAGAGTGCGCCATCCTGCCAACACCTATCTTCCCTTTGTCTCACTGTCTGGGAGCAATACAAAAGGACCAACTGCCAGCCACACCTAGTCATGTGGCCCAGGAACAGGCTGCAGGCACCAACTGGTTAGGACAAGAAAATGCCAATTTTCTAAAAGTGACATTTTCAGAATTGTGATAAAAAATCTGAATTTACCATTAAAAAGGATTTTAAATGACAATTTGTTAGAGACCAAACATGCAATTTCTACGTGTTCCCAAGCAAACATTGGCACTTATTAAATGTAAAAGGGTAACTTAATAATCTCCTATGGGACAGGTTGGCCTTGCAATAGTGAAAAACAAATTTAAGAGTTTTTAACCACCAGGACATATAAAACTTAAAAGTACATGCCAACATTTGACATATAATGTGCCCTGCCCTATGGGCGTTTTAGATCCTACCCTAGGGGTGACGTGTTGAAAAGGAAGGTTAGGTCTGGCAAAAGATTTAATTTCCGTGGTCAAAATGGAAGTTCAAAACTGCACCCAGGTTGAAATGAGAGGCCTTATACACGTTTGAAGAGGCTATTTAAGTGGGAGACACAATGGGTGTTGCAGGCTGACAAGTGGCATTTCATTTACATGCCCTGGGTACGTGTATTATCACAATGTACGTACACCTAAATTAAATGTACTAATTTGGTGTAAGCCAAATTTACCATGTTAGGGGAGTGAGCACAAATGCTTAGCACTGGTTAGCAGTGGTAAAGTGTACAGAATCCTAAGGCCAACAAAAACCAATTTAGCAAAACATGACGAGGGAAGGTGACATGTGTAGGTGGAAAAAAGACACCAAGATTGTCAGGTCTAACAATAATTAACAATGGAGATGGGGGAAACACTGTCTAGAACCTCTCAAAAGTGTTAAATAGGGAAAAAAAGTTCCATTAACATAAACAGAAGCATTGAGGGAAGAATACAGTATAGAAATCATGTGAATACGTCTGGGATCAAAATCGTGCCATTTAATGGACTTTAACAAAAAGTGTCAACCCAAATGATCAAATACAAAGATCTCATTCAATGCAATTACAACTGAGTATCAAATCTTAGGAGTTATGATTAAAATTTTGAAACATATCCTTGAGTTGCTCTGAAGACTATCTACCTTTTAAGACACTAAGGGGGTAATTATGACCCCAGCGGATGGCGGTAAAATGGGGGAAAAGTACTGGCAGCAGGCTGGCGGTACTTTTCCCCATATTATGACATTGGCGGTTTGGCTCAAGCCAAACCGTCAATGTACCACACCGTCCACCACGGTGGTAGCGACTGCCGGGCTGGAGACTACAGTCTCCAGCCAGGCGGCTGTCACTAGCCCACCCGCAGGATTATGACCCCACCTACTGCCATGGTTTTCGTGGCAACCTTACTGCCACGAAAACCATGGTGGTAGGCACCATCAGTGACAGGGAACTCCGTCCCTGTCACTGATAGATGCCTTCCCCGCCCCCCCTCCCTCTCCAGACCCCCCCACGACATACACACACCTTCACACACCAACGTACACACGCATACACACACTCATACTCACATTCATCCATGCATGCATACATCCATTCACAAACACATCCACACACACTGACATACATACATGCACACACGCATGCACACAACACAACATACATGCACTCACACATCCATACACGCACACACAGACAACAGGCATAATATACCTGCATACCCGCATGCACAGACATACCCACACACACACACAACACCCCCCAACTCCCTCCCCTGTCGGAGCACCAGACTTACCTTTTGTGAGGGGGTTGTCTGGCAGGAGACGGGACGGGGCGCTGCTGCCAGCAGCAGCGTCCTCCAGCAGAACACCGCCAGGCCGTATCAAGGGTCACGATACGGTCTGCGGCGGTCTACTGGCGTGGCACTGCTGCTGGCAGCAGCTCCACCTTATCACCATCCGCCGGCATGACCACAGCCGGATATCCCCAATCCTTCTGGCGGAAATCCAGCTATGGTCATAATCCGGCTGACGGCTGGTAGCCGCGGCAATGGTCTTTTGGCAGCCGCAGCGTCAGCGGTAGGCAGTATATACCGCCAATGTTATAATGAGGGCCTAATTGTTGAGAGTTAATTAACTGTTGTAAATTAGATTCTAAATGTATTGGCAATAACTTTGAAAAATCTTTTAATCAATGTCTATATGCCAAGTACATCAAGAATTCCTACATGTAGCAACCTATTGGTAAGAGGCACAGCACTACTCAAAAAAAGTACCATTACCTTTTGTTTTCTGTACCAAAAAATATATAAATCATTACAAAATTTGGAAATAATGTCTTTTGAAAATGAAAATAAAACTCAAACTGTAAAATCATCTGATCCTGGAAGAGTTACCATTTTTAACATATGAATTGTCTTAGTAATTTTATGGAAGGAGACATCTTGGGCAAATGAAAATAAATCAACATATGCAGATAGGATTGCAATGATTAACCCCTTAACTGCTGAGGCTTTTCCCCATCAGTGCTGAGCATTTTTTGGCTATTTAGGCCCTCATTATGACATTGGCGGAAAATCCTGCTTTCTGCTGCGGTGACGGCCGCCAACATACTGTAGCGGATGCGAACATCTGTTCGCCATATT
This sequence comes from Pleurodeles waltl, assembly GCF_031143425.1. Taxonomy (NCBI): domain Eukaryota; kingdom Metazoa; phylum Chordata; class Amphibia; order Caudata; family Salamandridae; genus Pleurodeles; species Pleurodeles waltl. The sequence goes on along the minus strand of NC_090447.1, from coordinate 1,329,818,313 downwards.
ATGACACACACACACCAACCCAACAGAATACTGCCACAAACACATATCTGCCAGAACCAGGGTTCTGCAGTCGGTCCTGGAGAGCCGGGTCCATGCCAGATTTTTAGCATATCCACATTTAGAAAAATTTAGAATTCTGAAACATCTTGTTTCTAAATGTGGATATGCAAAAAATCTGGCATGGACCCGGCTCTCCAGGACTGACTTTGCAGAACACTGTGCCAGACCAAAGGTCAGTGTTAAAGTGTCAGTACTACCACCCATACCTTTACGCCAACAAAACAACATCCACCACATTATGACCCACAAATCACCACGGTGGACATTCAACGGCAGTAAACCATTGGCTGTACACACTGCCGCGGCCTGAATGGCCACCCAAATACAAAACAACACAACATTGGCCAATACCAAAAACCCACACCTGATACTGATACACATACCACACCACCACACCCACCCACAGCACTATAAAACACACACCCACATTACCCACAACCCTTTACGAACACCAAAAATTGCCACAAGACAGACACGAATATCACAGAGACAACTACACACACACCACAAACACCCATTCATCCGTCACGCACCCCACATCTCACCCCCCACATTACTCAACACCCTCTGCACAACACACACACCACCCATGTCCCCACTAAGTCACCCCCATTTCACTGATGAGGAGTTGCGAGTCATGGTGGAGGAAATAGTCAGGGTAGAGCCACAGTTGTTTGAAGTACAGGTACAGCAGATATCCATTGCCAGGAAGATGGAGCTATGGCGGAGGATCGTGGACAGGGTGAATGCTGTGGGACAGCATCTAAGAACAAGGGACGACATCAGGAAGAAGTGGAATGACCTACGGGGAAAGGTACGTTCTGTGGCAGCAAGGCACCAGCTCGCCATCCAGAGGACTGGCGGTGGACCCCCACCTCCTCCCCCACAGCTCACAGCATGGGAGGAGCAAGTCTTGGAAATCCTGCATCCTGAGGGACTCACTGGAGTAGCCGGAGGACTGGACACTAGTGAGTCAATATTTACTACTTATCACCCCCTTACCTGCATGCCATCTCGTCCTCTCACCCTGACTCCCATCACTCCACTCCATCCCACGTAGTGCACCTACACATGCGACCAACACCAATGCCAAGCCCTGCATGCCATACCAATGCAGGGACAGCCCTCCCCGCCCTGCATGTACACCCATCACCAAAGCATGCACAGCATGGAGTACTAACAATCACACAATACATCACCATACAAAAACAAAGGTGGCAGGGCAACAGCAACGATAGAGGGGAAGCTAGGGATGTACAATATGTCACTGACATGAAGCATAATACATCACTTACCTCCCCACAGGTGCTCCAGCCCATCCCAGCAGCGAGGAGGTGCCACGACTATCCAGTCCCCCAACAGAAGATGTCCCCAGTGATGACAGTACCTCTGGACTTCAGGATCTGGATGAACTTCCTGGCCCATCAGGGACCACTGCTCAGTCAGCAACCCCAGCCCACTCCCAGCCCACCACAGAGCCTCCCCCCTTAGTATCCAACACCAGAACACCCACCCAACATCCCCACACCTCTGTCCCCAGGGCACGTCAATCAGCAGCGTGCCTACCTGTACAGGGACCCCAGTCCACACCTCACACCCAAGACAATCAGGGTTCTGTGGTCAGTGGCAGTGGGCACACCGTTCAGGAGACACAGGAACAGGGGCATAGGGACACTCGGAGGACACCTATGCGCCCCAGGCCCAGGAACCGACTCTCCAGGAGGCACTCACTAATGTCCTGGGGGCTTACCAACAATCCCAGGACAAGATGGGCAAGATCCTTACCAACATGCAGGAGAACAAGTGGCTGCAGGAGGTACACCATCAGGAGATCAGGGAAAGTTTGCAGGCCCTCAACACCACCATGGTCTCCATAGCAGGAGTGCTGGCTGATATGGCCAACATCATGACGGAATGGACAGCACACCAGCGGGCCCCTTCCACTAGTCAGTCTACTGACCAGCCCTCCGCATCTGCTGCAGCTAGTGGACAGGAGGCCCCGCCACAGGACCCACAGGCCACCATCACCCCTTCCCCTGCAGAAGGTGAACCACCCCGCAAACTTTCCCTGCGACCCAGACAGAAGCCAGAGACACTTGCCAGAAAGTGAGATTCTCCTGAATGTCCCCCTTGTGTCCCACCTTGTCACCTTGTCCATTCTGAACTGCCTTTGCTCCCCTTCCTATGGCCCCTTGGACATTGGAACTGTGCTACAAACAGACTGGAACAATACCCTGGACTTCCTTCTACCATCACCCCATTTCATTGTACTTTTCCATCTATAATTTACACTAAAATAAACACCCTTGAACACAACTTGAGTGATAGTGTTTTATGATGAAAATGTGCAATTATGGACACATTTTGTGCAAATGATCTGAACACAGTGATAGCATACAAATAATGACCTATGCCTGTCTGTAGTCATCACATCAGTACATAGTTGTCATAACACCAACATCGGCAAAATGAGAAGGCATAGGTGACAGTAAGTTGAGATACAAAGGAAGTGAATGCCATCCTGCTACAGCTACACTGAAAACATTAATAGTCAGAGGAATGGTCAGTTCCACTGTCTTACTTGTGTGTCATTGGAAGTATTGACATATAACTGATGTTCTGTTGTCCACATCCTCATCCTCTGCCTCCTCATCCTCACTGTTCTCAGGGTCCACTGCTGCCACAGGGGCATTTCCAATCTCCTCCTCCTGCAGATAAGGCACTTGTCGTCTGAGGGCCAGGTTGTGCAACATGCAGCATGCCACTACTATCTGGCAGACCTTCTCGGGTGAGTAGCACAGGGATCCACCTGTCAGATGGAGGCATCTGAACCTGGCCTTCAGGAGGCCAAAGGTATGTTTGAGGATCAGCCTGGTTCGCCCATGTGCATCATTATACCAATACTCAGACCCTGTTATGGCATTCCTCACAGGGGGTCGGGAGCCACAATAGGTTTGGGCAGCCAGAGTCACCTGCAAGTATTGAGAGACAAAAATTAGGCTTACACAATGGTATGGGGATAACTCCTGAAGGCATACACTGACATACATTGCGTGGGGACTCAGGCTCACCTATTAGCCACACCCTGTTCCTCTGTAGTTGTACCATCACATTTGGGATGCTGCTATTCCTCAGAACAGAGGCGTCATGCACCGACCCAGGATATTTAGCAGTGACATGGGAGATGTATTGGTCAGCCAGGTACACCATTTGGACATTGAGTGAGTGAAAACTCTTCTGATTCCTGAACACCTGTTCATTGTGGCGGGGGGGCAAATGCAATATGTATTCCGTCAATTGCCCTAATAATGTTAGATATATGTCCCATTGCATAGAATCCTGCCTTCACAGTGGCCAAATCTTCCACCTGGAAGAAAGCAATGTAGCTGCACATGTGTTTGACCAAGGCAGACAAAACCCTTACCAGCACTATTGAGAACATTGGCTGTGACATTCCTGTTGCCAAGCCCACTGTCACTTGGAAAGAGCCAGTTGCCAGAAAATGGAGCACTGATAGAACTCGCACAAGCGGGGGGCCCCCAGTGGGATGACGGATAGCTGATATCAGATCAGGCTCCAATTGAGCACACACGTCTGTGATAGTGGCCCTGTCCAGTCGATAGGTGAGCATTTTGTGCCTGTCCTCCAGTGTAGCCAAGTCCACCAGGGGTCTGTACATGGGGTTTTGTCTCCTCCTCCTATTCATCCACAGTGCTCGGTATCTAAGGGACACAAGAATGAGTAGGGTGCCACAATTTGAACAATGGAACCACCACCTCAGTGTACATAGAGCATAATGTGATGGGACAATAGGAATGGCAATGTATGTGCAATTTATATCAGTGACACAGTTCTTGATTATCTGAATGTTGTCCACCACAATAAAATGGTGACCGCCTGTCCTGTATGTAGGTACAGCTGGAAGTGAGGTAACCCTTCCGGCATTGGGCATCATGGCGGAAGGTGGTTTTGCACCACCGTGCTATTCCTCATTGGCTAATATGGGGCTCTATTGAGGACAGTGGCCAATTGGGATCACCGGCGGCGGTTACGGTGGACACCACAGTGGACGTGAACACCATTATCTGTCTATAACCTCACTTGATTCCTGACTTTCTACAGGACAACGCCTACACTGCGTGTGCTGCTGTGATCTGTGTCTGGATCCTGCCATGGTCCATGTGACCGGGGAAAGGGCCCCTATCTTCACTTCAGAGGAGTCGGAGCGCTTGGTGGATGGGGTCCTACCCCAGTATGGACAGCTGTAAGGGCCTCCAGACCAACAGGTGAGTACACCTTGGGCATGATGCATGTGATAAGGTTGCATGGAGATGTGTGTGCAAGCATCGTGTCATTTGGGGTGGATGGTATGTCTGGTGGTAGTGTACATGGTGGGCGCCGGGTGATGTGTGTGCCAATGGAGATGGAAATGGGATTTGTGGGCCACATGTATGACAGGCTGGATTGTATGTATAATGGTGTCCTCCTGTCTGTATTATCTCTACAGGTCAGCGCCCATCAGAAGAAGGGATTGTGGCGTGCCATCGCTAAGGAAATGCGGACCCCGGGGGGGTCTACAGCAGGCGGAGCACCCACTCTAGGAAAAGATGGGAGGACCTGAGATGCTGGGCCCAGAAGACTGTGGAGGCCCAGCTGGGGATGGCCTTCCAACGAGGGCGGGGTGCCTGTCGGAACCTGATACTCCTGATGGCCCCGCAAACTGGCAATGGCCTACCCAGAGCTGGATGGGCGCTTGAGGGCATCACAGCAGCCACAAGGGGGTAAGTACAGTGAACGTAACAACAATTATTGGTAGGTGGCATGGGATCCTGGTGGTGGGTTTCAGTTAGTGGGTACCCCTTAATGCCAGGTCAGACATTGCAGCGTGATCCAGTTCAAGGGAAATGGGTGTATTGTAAAATCTGGTAACCTAGCTAGGTTGTATTCCATGTCAGACAGGGCTTAGTGGGTCCCAGGACGGGTGCAGTTGGCGGTGGTTGGCTCTCATCTTGCTGTGGCACCTAGCCAATTGAATGCCAGTGCAATGCATAGTGCACAATCCTGATCCCTGTGTGCAATGGTAATGTGTCTGCCAACTGTGGTGTTGGTGCTGTAATTGACCCAGTGCTCCCTTTCTCTCTCTCCCCCTTTTTTCTTCTGTCATCCTGTCCATATGTGCATTAGCATCATCTGGCGGAGGAGCAGGGGCACCGGCGACAGAGGAAGCTGCATCCCACAGGACCCAGGAGGCAGAGTCCACCAACGCCGAGGGAACCTGTGGGACCGAGGGTGAGGGGAGCACCAGGGCGGAGACAGGAGGTGACAACACTGACTCTGATTCCTCCTCCGATGGAAGCTCCCTCGTCGTGGCGGACACCTCTGGGACAACCCCAGCTACAGCCGCCACCCCGTACCAGCATTGCCCTCCCAGTAGCCCCCCACCGAGTTGCCCGTGCCCACTCACCCAGGAGGGTAGACATTTCCTTTGCCCCAGGCACCTCAGGCCCTGCCCCAGTGAGCCCTTTTGCCCTCAGTGAGGAGGCTATTGACCTCCTGAGATCCATCTCAGTAGGGCAGTCAACCACTGTGAATGCCGTCCAGGGACTGGCATCCCAGATGCAGCAATGCAATGCATTCCTGGAGGGCATCCACGTTTTATTGGCGGCCCAACAGAGATTGTTTCAGGCTCTGGCCTCCTCTCTGATGGCAACCAGTTTCCCTGTTCCTACCGTCCCCCTTCCAACTACCACTTCCCAGTCACCTCAACCCCAACGCATCCCATGCACACATACAGACAAGCATGCGCACAAAACAACATCACACAAGAGTGGCACAGACAAACACAGGCAGCACACTCCAGGCCACAAGCACTCACACAAACACCAGACAGTTGAACACACAACAACATCTACTGCCTCCACTGTCTCCCCCTCCTGCTCCTCCTCCTCCCTCAACGGCACATCCGCACTCACACCTGCATGCACTGCATCAACAGCCACCACCACCATCATCACACCAAGCAGCACACACACCCCACTTGCAGACACCTCTACAACATCCATCCACGCGTCCCCTGTGTCCTCTCCCACCCTGTCTGTCCCCCTCCTAAGAGACACAAACACACACACTCAGACTCCCATCAGCCATCTTCCTCACATCAGCACACTGCCCATGCACCTGCACCCAAGTCCAGCAGACGTACACCTCCAACAACCACTCCCTCAACCTCCACTCCCATCCCTCCTCCCTCATCCCGCCCCACCGTCCCTGAGAAGCTTTTCCTTTCCCAACTTGACCTTCTCCCTACCCCTCCACCCCACCGTCCTGCCCGTAAGACCAGGGTCCAAACGACCCAGCCCAGCACCTCAGCCAAACAGTCTGCCACTGCTCCTATCAAATCAACAGCTGCTGTCATGAGGGGGGCCCAGAGTGTGACAGCTGCCACTCCTACTGTGAGCACACCTCCACCTCAGAAAGGGAGGAGTAGGGTGGTGAAACCCAAAGGACATGAGACAGGGACAGTGGAGGCACCTCCTAGTCATGGAGGCAAAAAAGGGAAGGTTCCCACTCCACCACCCAAAAAGGGAAGGATCCCACTCCACCACCCAAGAAAGGGAAGGATCCCACTCCACCACCCAAAAAAGGGGAAGATTCCCACTTCACCAACAAAGACAGGCAAGAGGCCCCCTCCACCAGCAGTTGGCAAGGAGCCCTCACCTCCAGCAAAGGCAGACAGGGTAACACCTCAACCAGCAGTGGGCAAGGAGCCCTCACCTCCAGCTGAGGCAGGCAGGGTAACACCTCCACCTGCAGTGGGCAAGGAGCCCTCACTTCCAGCTGGGGCAGGCAGGGTAACACCTCCACCAGCAGTGGGCTAGGAGCCCTCACCTTCACCTGAGGCAGGCAGGGTAACACCTCAACCAGCAGTGAGAAAGGAGCCCTCACCTCCAGCTGAGGCAGGCAGGGTACCACCTCCACCAGCAGTGGACAAGGAGCCCTCACCTCCAGCAGAGACACAGCAGCCCTCACCTCCAGCTGAGACACAGCAGGCTTCACCTACAGCAGAGGGCATGTAGGCCACCCTCCAGGGACTGTTGTACAAGGATCCCCCTCCAGAACCAATGGGCAAGTTCCCCACCTCAGAGACTGTGACCTTGCACTCCCCAGAAAAGAGAAATGGGCATGGAGCCCCCTCCAGAACCAGTGAGCAAGTTCCCCACCTCAGAGACTGTGACCTTGCACTCCCCAGCAAAGTGAAATGGGCATGGAGCCCCCGCCAGAACCAGTGGGCAAGTTTCCCACCTCAGAGACTGTGACCTTGCACTCCCCCTCAAAGAGAAGTGGGCAGGAGCCCTCTCCAGAACCAGTGGGCAAGTTCCCCACTTCAGCTGAGGTGCCCCCCACACCCCTGATGTGCCTGCCCATTTCCAACATGATGCCTCTGCACAGTGTAGTGCGGATATTGTCAGGAAACAAGTTGGGGCTTGGACTGCGCCCTTTGGCCATGTGGACCTTTTGTACTTTGGACTGGCCATTGGCCCTTTCTGGACATTTACTCCTATTTTTTTTAACATAGACAATATGGTGGCTGTTGGCATCAAATTACAATATCAGTTAAACCTAAATGTAGTCCTTACATTATTATGACGTGGGTCTTGTGACATTGGTTTTCCTCTGCAGTTGGTTGTGTGTATGGTGTGTGTGTGAATGGAGTGTGTTGTGCATGTGTGTGTGTCAGTTTCCTTTTCCTCCCTCCCTCCTTTGTGTGCTAGGCGGCTGTACTCACCATCGTCGTCTTCGTCAGCGTTGGTGTTCCAGGTGGAGCATGGCGTAGAAGAGCATCGGAAAGACTTGTAATTCCGGTTCCATGGCGGTGGTAGTCTTCTCTGTGTCCCTGATGGTGAGTCTTTTGATTTCTGTACTGTGTTTCCGCCAGGCTTTTGATTGCGTTGGTACCACCCCAGAAATCCTGGCGGTTTGCTATGTCATAATATGGTGGGCGATACCTTGGCCTCCACCTGGCTGTAGGTGGCTACCGCCATGGTAAGTGGTATTAACGCCCTGGCAATACCACCTAAAAACCCACAGCAAATATTTCCGCACAGCCTGGAGAAAATAATAAAATAACCAACTTCTGTAAAAAAAAATATAATAAAATAATGCACATCAACAACCTACAGCAAAGGAGAGGGGACAATAAAGAAATCAATAATTAACATACAGACAAACAGTACACAAATCACATACCTAAGGAGAATCAAACAATGCTGTGGATGCTGAAGTAGAGAGGAAAGGCAAGAAAGAAACTGCCTCTCTGGGTGCCTCCAACTATATGCCAATATATTATATCATTAGAAGACATTATTTATTACTTTTAAAGTACTAAAAGACAACAGCAATCCACGACACCTCAGGTATAATCAGCATATCTCTCAACTATAACAAAAGGAATGCCACACATTTGTTAATGTTTCCATGTGTTCTACTCTGCAACTTGAAATAAAGCCTCAGAGCTTGCCTGTCATTGCAAATTTTTGGTTTTTTTTTATAAGCCACTTTAAGGAGACGAGGATGTAGAAGTCCAGATCTAGTATTCATTGCTTTCAAATTAGGTCTCATAATAGGTAACTCTTTCCTTCTTGCTACTGTAATTTTAACCACACTTTGTAAAAAGAAAGGTTTACAACCAGGAAGTGGTGGGTGTGGTGTGAAGTTTCTGGGCTACTAACTTGCCCCAGCAGGCTTCTTAGCTGTTCTGGCCCTGTGCTGGGACCAGGAAGTCAGCCAATGGACCTTTGGAGTCTTGTTGCTTAGGCTGGGCTCCAGAGGTAACTTCTCTGTGAGCAAGGCTCAGCAGGCACAGTCCCTCTTCTATGCTAGCAACCAAGTTGAGCAGGTGCAGTCTCTCTTTGCTGGTTCCCCAGTGCAGTAGAGCAGTACTTCTTCAAGTCTAGTCAAAATCTGAGTTCTGAGTGGCCAGGGTGCCCTACTTATGCTCCAAAAGAGCTCTCATAGTAGATGCAGTCAGTAGCTAATGGACTACCAGGTTCCATCACTCCTGATAACCACTTTCTCGGGAGAGCGGCATCCGACTAGCCCAAGATGCTCCATTCTGCCCACTCTCAACATGGCAGAACCCCTCTCTCTGCATTCAGAGCTCCCTAGCCCAATCCAGAGGTGTGGCTACCAAGGGGCCTACACATCCACATAAAACTGGCTTGGCAACTGGTGACTCTTTCCCTATCCTTAGTGCCAGTCTGTCTACTTCGACAATGGAGCAGGCTTTCTGCAGATCAACATGCTGAGGCTGGACATAGTGGTCATTGTTCCAGGGCTGCAATGCCTTTTTGAGGTGTGCAAAACTACTAATTTACTCCTGACAATGGCAGAAATAAAACTTCTGCAATGGCTGGGAAAAAAGTGGTTGTAGGGAAAGTGAACTTATAAACGATCAATAGATTTTCGCATGAGCAAATCTACACATGCATATTTGCTTGCTCTAAAAATGCAGTTAAATATTTCTAGGATTAGATTTCTGGCCTACTTCTGTAAATTCTTGGGAATTCATGAAAGCACTAATGCAAGCACGTATACCATGGGTTCACTTTTATGACTTTCTTTGAGAATCGGGATGCTAAATTGGTTTGGTATTAACCAAGACATTTGGTTTTATTAAAATTCTATCTCTCTATCTATCTACTGTTTGGCTTCACTCTGAATAACAGCATCCTGCTCTTTCCCAAGAAGCATATCAGCATACAAAGTATTTTTGTTCAGCGCAATGAACTACTGTGGCAATATGTGTTTTTGAAACTAAAAACTATTTTTGCTGATGTCTGTTATAATGGTGTGGACCCAATAGCCTCCACAACAATTAGGTTTTACAAAATACATGTCAAAACCAGACACGCAGTGACAAACAAGTTACTTACCTTTGGTAACACTTATCTGGTATAGACAGGATCGAGCTGCATATTCCTTACCTTAATTGTTTTTCCAGTAGATTCCTTTCCTTAGAATTCTTCCCCAGGCCCCACACTGGATCCAGAATTTTATTCCAGCAGTACCTCTGCACGTCGGAAGAGGGTGTTGTGTGACTCATCATCATATCTCATTATTTCGCCTGAGAGCCATAAAAGCAAGAATAACAACAATAAAAATCATAAATACAAAATAGCCTAACATCTATTTACAGATTATAAAAATCATTTTGTTTTTACATAGAGTTCATCAACAATATAAATACCCTCTTCGACAGAATTGACTTCAGCAATTAAATCAGACAGGAGGTAATTAATCACTATAAATAACAAACAAATAAAACCATTTAAAAAAGCAGACAACTGATGCCAGGACATAATAAATTGCAATCACCTAAATAGAGGGCTCCTTCATTCCCAAATTCCAAGCCCATAGTAAATACCGGGAGATTGCAAACACAATCTTTTCACTTGTATCACTTGTTAGGATCCTAAGAGTCTCCTGCACAAAGAAACCCTCACAAGGGTACAATCCACTTTCTATGAAGCTTCAGTAAACAAAATGTGCCACAGTCTCATTATTCGATGGGCAATGTATACAAATACTGCTCCCCCGCTCACCATTTTTACATTTTGCTGTAACAGAATTCGGTGGAAGAATGCCTAGCCTGAATTTTATATGCAGGTATTTGGCCTGGGTTGGATATATTTTATCCAAATATTGCTTGCACTTGGGAGAGCACTTATGATTTAAAAATTGCCCCATTATACTACCCCCTGTATGATATCTTCAAATCTGAGATAGTAGGGCTTCCCAATATGATTGCTTTACACCTTTAGTTATTTTGTGAGGGAAAGCCCATATCTCATATATTTTAGGCAGCTGGCACAGACTCTTAGCATGCTTGAGACATAGAATGGAGAGATCTTTATCTAACATAAGTAACTCTGACTCCTTAGTGACGTCGTCTACCGGAAGTGACGTCTGCAAACTCCATATAATCCCCTCCCTGACGTACTGATGTCAGTTTCTTCCATGACTCTGCTTGTCTGGGCCAACGCGAACGAAGATGACACAATCAAAACCATGAGCATTATCCACTCTGGACCGCCATCAGACCCATGCCCGCACCACATCTTTAACAAAGCAAGCGCAACCATCGCACCCCACCTCTGCAAAGTCATCAACATCTCCTTCGAGACCGTGACCTACCCGAGAGCTGGAAGCATGCTGAAACAAACCCCTACTCAAGAAACCCATGGTGGACCCAAGAGACCTCAGGAACTTCCGCCCCATCTCCCAGCTCCAATTCCCGGCCAAGGTCATCGAGAAGATCGTCAACAGACAACTGACCCACTACCTCGAAGAAATCAACATCCTGACTCATCCCAGTCAGGGTTCCGCAACAACCACAGTACCGAAACCGCCCTCATCGCCTCCACCAACGACATCAGGGCCCTGCTTGACCACGGCGAAACCGCGGCTCTCATCCTCCTGGACCTCTCGGCCGCCTTCAACACCGTCTGCCAATGCATCCTACGCACACACCTCCACAACGCAGAGATCCAGGACAAAGCGCTAGAGTGGATCACCTCCTTCCTCTCCAGCAGGACCCAGAGCATCCGCCTCCACCCTTTCTGCTCCGAAGCCTCCAAGATCATCTGCGGCGTTCCCCAAGGATCGTCCCTCAGCCCTACACTGTTCAACGTCTACATGGCCCAGCTCGCCCACGTCGCCCGGCTACACAACCTCAACATCATCTTCTACGCCGGCGACACCCAACTGATCCTCTCCCTCACCAAGGACCCCCTCTCCGCCAAACCCAACCTCCACAAAGGAATGAAGGCTATCGCCGAATGGATGAGGAACAGCAAACTGAAGTTGAACTCAGATAAGACAGAGGTCCTCATCTTCGGTGCCAACCCCTCAGCCTGGGATGACTCCTCGTGGCCGACCGCTCTAGGAGCAGCCCCAACACCCACCAACCAAGCAACCTGGGCAACATCCTTGACTCAACACTCTCCATGACCAAGCAAGTCAGCGCCGTCTCCTCATCCTGCTTTAACACCCTCCGCATGCCCGGCAAGATCTACAGATGGATCCCCACAGATACAACAACAGTCACCCAAGCCCTCGTCAGCAACAAACTTGACTACGGAAACGCCCTCTACGCAGGAGCCCCGGCCAAACTCCTCAAACGACTCCAACGCATACAAAACACCTCCGCACGCCTGATCCTCGATGCCCACAGCCACATCACTCCCCTTCTGAGAAACCTACACTGTGTCCCCGTCAACAAAAAGATAACCTTCAAGCTCCTCACCCACGCACACAAGGCGCTCCACAACACCGGCCCAGCCTACCTCAACAGACGACTCAACTTCTACACCCCATCCCGCCAACTCCGCTCAGCCGACCTCACCCTTGCCACCATCCCCCGCATCCGAAGAGCAACTACCGGAGGCAGATCCTTCTCCCACCTCGCCGCCAAGACCTGGAACAACCTTCCACTGCATCTACGACAGATCGAAGACCTGCTGACTTTCAGGAAGCGGCTCAAGACCTGGCTATTCGAGCAGTGGCAGCACCCCCCCCCCCAGCACCTTGAGACCCTCGCAGGTGGTAGTGCGCTTTACAAATACACTGATTGATTGATTGATGACTGTTTTCCACACCTAAACACAGAGCCATTTATAAAAACTGCCTATGAAACAGTGTGCCAAAATAGAAGCATTTCTGTGTTAATCAATTATGAACTCCAAATGAAGGCATCTCAATACAAGAAAGGGATTTTTGAGATAAAAAGAGAAAGTAGTTCACAGAGCTTCCCCTGTAAGGGGAGTCGCTGTTCTTAGAAATCAGTTGCTGAGCAGGAAGGATGGATGGGTCATTAAGGAATCTGCAGCAAGATCCTATCTCTACCAGATAAGGAGTTACCAAAGTTAAGTAACTTGTTCTTCTGATAGAGACATCTAGCCACAGATTCCTTACCTTAGAAATGGATATTAAAGCAATACCATACCCAGAGGAGGGTCTGCGGAACAATTTCAGAAAAGGAAGTCCTGCAGGGCTGAATGGGGGAAATGCCTGTCACAACAAACCTGACTGGTCAGACAGTAATGCTAAGGAAATGTGTGCAGGGAAACCCACATTGCTGCCAGGTATATATCCCGGACTGGAATTCTGCATCCTAATGCAGTGGTCATGGATCAGACTCTGGTAGAATGAGCACGCAAGCCCTCAGGGAGTTGCTTCTTGGCCAATGCGTAGCAGATTTTCATACAAATGAGACTGATACTGTGAAAAGTCACTTACTAGAACAAGCCCATCTAGAAAGGGAGCGGATACTCTTAGGAATGTAGGTGAGTAGGAACATACTCCACACCATAAGAATTGTGGAAGGACCACAGGCAAGTAAAATCATAAAGGCATTTAAAAGCATGGGAATGGAGTTCTCATGGCAGCTTGACAAAATGTGTCAGAAGACAACAGACAATATAAACTTAAAAAACACCTGTTCCCAAGGTGGGATTGAACCTCTGTTCAACCTGTACATGAGGGTCTAGAGCACAGAGACAATGCCACTGAGCTATAGTTCTTCATTGCAAAATGTCATCATTGTAGCCAAAGCTGCTCTGTAAAAGCACAGCTAAAAGGGGAAAACCAAGAACACATTTGTGAAGAAGAAAGCACTGAACAATGCTTTAACGCAAATATGGCGAAGATCATAACAGCAACTACTGGTATAGAACAACAGCTGGAAATGCTGGAGAACACTGGGACCATCTAGAAAGTATAACGCATATAGGAGGAAAAGGAAAAATAATTGTCAATGTAACAACAAAGTAAATATACATGTGAATATATATTTATATGTTATATGAATATGTATATATATCTATGTGTATATATATATATATATATACATATATATATATATATGTGGATGTATATATATATATATATTCAAAACAAAAATGGTCTAATGGTTGCTGGGTGGTGCACTCCACTGCCGGTGCCAGTGATGGAGAGGACCAGTCTCGAAGAATACAATTCACCAAAAGTATTCACTGCACTCCATGAAGTTTCAATAGTGCCTATTTATTGATGCCAAAATAACAACCACCAACGCGTTTCTACTCCAACAGGAGTCTTGTTCACAGTGAATGAGTCCCTTTTCCCTTTTGCTATTTATACCCCATAGTGCTTCATTATTTACAATGCATTCTGGAAGGTGTAGTTTTTCAATTGAAAAGTATTTTTATAATTTTCCTAATCTTAGATGCATTTACTAATATACATCAAATATACTAGTATAAAAATACAACAAAACATAACAGATTGGTACTAGTACGAAATCATCTTCCTCAAAATATAATATAATACTTGTTGCAAATTCTCTCCTCTAATGTATCATTTTGTTCGGTTTCTAATTCATAACATAGTACTTTTTATGTATACCACTGATCATTTACTGTATTGTATTACGCAAGCTAGCTATACATATCTATGGAAACATATCTATTTTCTCTAATGTGATGCCTATCATTATTCAACTAGGATGTTATGTCTCATTGTATTTTGTCAGTGGACAAACCACATTAGAGAAAATAGATATGTGTCCACTTATGATTGTGAGAGAAAAGAACTTAATAGACAATAGATAAATTATGAAATCTCTCAAGGTCACCAAAAATATACTGGTATGTCTCAGCTAGAAATGCTTGAACGCTAGAGTGACACCATATTTGAATATACATATGACAAACTGAATAATTGTCACAAGGAAATTTGTGTCACTTACGTATAGCTGGCTTGCGTAATACAATACAGTAAATGATCAGTGGTATACATAAAAAGTACTATGTTATGAATTAGAAACCGAACGAAATGATACATTAGAGGAGAGAATTTGCAACAAGTATTATATTATATTTTGAGGAAGATGATTTTTTTACTAGTACCAATCTGTTATGTTTTGTTGTATTTTTATACTAGTTTATTTTATGTATATTAGTAAATGCAAATAAGATTAGGAAAATTATAAAAATACTTTTCAATTGGAAAACTACACCTCCCCTAACAGGTAAATGTATCTGTTCATTAACTTTCTATACCAATTAACTCTCACTCTGGTGATGTGGGAGAAAGTGGGACACCAATTGAGCATTTTCAGATTTACATCTGATTCTACTCCTAAATTGGATAATCTGCATTGTTTGTCCAATATAAATGCGCCCACAAGGACACCAAATTACATAAATAACATTGGATGAATTACAATTTGTGAACTATTGCACAGTGTGTGTAATCTGATTTTGTCTAAAAATATTAGTTTTTGTGGTTTGGCAACAAAAAGAGCAGTTTAGGCATTTGTAGTGACCAATCACAAGAAGCAGACCACAAGAGGTGGTAACAGCTGGATCTGATAATATTTTCTCTGGAATCCCAGGTCTTTGCATGAACCAGATGGTCATTTAGATTACAACCTCTTTTGTATGGAAATATGGGTGGTTCCTTAAGCAAATCATGAAGTCTAAGTATTTTCCAGTTATGCTTTATGATCTGACTCTGTCGGTTGCTTGCAGGACTGAACAAAGGTACAAAAGGGATGCACTGGTTTACCCTCGCCTCTTTTGATGTTAGTTATGTGTCACTGGGACAATATGATGCTCTTTTGAGTGAGTGGAAAAACAAATGTTTCAGGCATCCTTTATCAATTTTTGGAGAGAATGGCCACTTCTTTAAAATAGTCATTGCGCCATTCACAATTTCTGCATATGCGTATAAATCGCCTGAATAGCAATCCATCACGGTGGCCTCTAGGATGATTACTGGTGTAAAGCAAAAGATATTGCTGCTTATACCTGCACTTCTTCTGGGGTTAATTCTTGCTCTCTGGTCCACCGTGGCCTGTGCCATTTGTTGCGGAGAGAGCTGGCTTTTCTTCTCTGACCATCCTTTCTTCCCGAGGGCCCCTAGACTGCCGCCATTTTGAGCAGGTTGACGGTCTAGATGCTAGGCTTCACAGGGAGGTCCAGTATTAAAGCTGCTGCAGGGTGCGGATGCACAGCGCTGCCAAACGGGCAAGGAACGATACAATTTTCAGCAGGCACAATATATTTTTAAATGCTTTTAAACCTTTGGAAATTGTCTACCCTCATTTGAAATTTTGGAATTAGTAGTATCTCTGTGTGTATTCTTAGTATGGGTCCTAGTACTGTATGATATTGCTGCTTATACCTGCACTTCTTCTGGGGCTAATTCTTGCTCTCTGGTCCAACGTGGCCTGTGTTGTTTGTTGCAGAGTGAGCTGGCTTTTCTTCCCTGACCATCCTTTCTACCTGTGGGCCACTAGACCTCTGACATTTTGGGCAGGCTGGTGTTCTAGGCCTGACAGGGAGATCCAGTATTAAAGCTTCTGCAGGGTGCGGACGCGTTGCTGGTGTGCCAAAGGCAAGCCTGTCTGCACCCATCCGTGTCCAAATGACACCAGGTGCCAGAAACCCTGCCGATTTTTTTCACTTAGTGCCTATGATTACATGACTAATATGATGGCTCACAAGTACTCCTGATTGGAATTATTATTTCTGCGTGGTCTTAATTAGTAACTATACTCCTGCTCTCTGTCTAAACCAACGGTTTCCACTCTTACATGGGCCTGTGAGCTGTAAAAATTGCTGCTTCTCAAGTCCAGAACCTTTGGTTATACCCTATATAAGGAACCAGATAACACATATCAGTAAGCTTTCGGGCCCGATCTCAGCCTCTCCAGTTAAGACGCATGCCTTAGCTGATTATACTCCACACATACATAAGGCCAGCACAGAGAAGCTAACCAGACTATACTGCAATGTCAGGTCCATGGTAAAATACTCAATAGATATTTTGGACCTCGTCTCTTCTTACCACCCTATGCTATGCTTATTTATAGAGACATGGTTATGTGTTACTGCTCTCCCTGAACAGTATTCGTTGGTCAAATTAGACAGAGAGAAACGCCTGGGTGGGGGTGTCCCTATCACTTTTCATAACTCTGTAGAATTCTATGTCAGGACCGGAGGTGAAGATTATGCATATCTTTCTTCACTTTTTATTAAACAGCCAGTTCAAAGTTCAACATTAACTCAAAACTACCACACCCATGAAACCATCTCCATGGTACCCAGTGTCCAATCCTTTCCTTCCCAGACAGTCTGTATATATATATATATATATATATGTACATATATATATATATATATATATACACATCTCACTCTGGAAAAATATATAGAAGTTGATAGAGTTCAGAGAGGATTAAGAATTTTCACATTACCTAATCATCCAGACACTAATTCGGAAATGTTTGAAGAGTGGGGTGCAAATAGCATGGAGTGTTCGAAGAACATGATGCGCATTATTATCAAGTACACCTGGAAGGACCTAGAGTTGATTTTGAAGGAAATAAAAGAAATAGAGGAAAAAATCGAGGCACTCAATAAAGAGGAAGAAAGTGGCAAGCTAAGGCATACTATGGATACCACTCTGGAAAAGTATGAAAAGATGATTGAGGAATGGATGCAAAGGAAGTTCAGAAGAGGTGAGGTTGATTATGAAACTGGGAGAATCTTAACCTTTGCTAAAAGATTTGATACATTGAAACAGCAAAATCCTAATGTTCTAGAGAAGAAAATGCAATCTCCGGAGACATCTAACAGTGAATCTGATGTGGAATTATGTGAGGGAGAGGAAAGACCAGTACTGACGAAGAAGACGACTTTTTTAGACGAGATGAAACTAGTTTATATGGATCAAAGAACATTGAGGGGAAGAGGACAGGACCAAACACGAGGTCGAGGAAGAAACCTATTTGGGATTGAGGAAGCATCGGAAAACAAGAAGGGGTTCTGGAAAGAACAAAAGACTATCCATTGAGAAGCAAACAAGCGAACAAAACCAAGTAATTGAAAGTAATTCAAGTGAGAATTTGGTTGTAAACCTTTCAAATCATGAATTGACACAACAAGAAATGACTCATCTTAATAAAGGGCTGTCGTTCTGCCCGGAAAAGCATTATGATCATGTTGAAACAAGGAGTGATTTATATACATTTAAAAAAAAGATTTTTTCTAAGCAAGTGCCAGGAGTACAAGCATTAGGTGCACAAAAAATGTCAGCAATCAACTTAACGATTGAACAAAAATCAGATGTGAAAACAGTATATGATCTAATGCACGGTCTGGAGGATCATGAATTATCAGAAACACAAGTACTGGAAGAATTAGACATTAACATGGATGGACGCTGTCACACGAATTTCAAACCTAAATCAAAATTCTGTCCAACATTGTCACCGGGTAATAGGATGGATATATTCTACGATCTGGTGGTTGAAGATCTGGACAGATTAAATAAAATCAATTATGTGAAAAAGGAAAACATTACTAAACAGGAAAGTGAGGCCCTCAAAGCATTGATGAATAATCAAGATTTGGAAATTACACCGGCTGATAAAGGGGGAAATATAGTGATTATGGAAAAACAAGATTATATGAAAGAAGCATATAGGCAGTTGAACATTAAAAATCATTATCTTAAACTCAAGACAAATTCCATCAATAAATTAACCATACAATTAAACCAATTGTTGGATACATGGTACAATGATGGTTTACTAAACAAGGATGAGAGATTATTCTTGGGGAATGATAATCCAATTATGCCTACAATCTATTTTCTCCCCAAAATTCACAAAAGTTTGGAAAAACCACCAGGTCGCCCAATAATTTCCAGCTGTGGTTCCTTATATGAGAATTTATCAATATATGTGGATTCCTTCTTAGCCCCGATAGTAAGAAGTCTCAGCTCTATATCAAAGATACAGGGGACTTCTTAAGAGCACTCACAGGAATTAACTGGGAACCAGAATACAAACTTGTCACGATAGATGTTGTATCTCTTTACACATCAATTAAGCACGAGTTGGGTCTCATGGCAGTACATTATTTTTTACAACAACGGGATATGAAGTATTTAAAACATTCAAAAAGGCTAATGAAGATGATAGATTTGTGCTTGAGGAATAATATCTTTCTTTCAATCATCAGCTATATGCCCAAATATGTGGGACAGTGATGGGGGTTTCCTTTTCCCCCAGTTATGCAACCCTGATGATGGTATGGTGGGAGAAACATGTAGCATGGAGTGATGACAATGAGACATTTGCAACAAAAGCCATTATGTGGCTGAGATACATTGATGACCTATTCATCATTTGGAATGGAACTGAGAAGGAATTTGTACAGTATTTTGAACGTTTGAATGAGAATGAAGTGGGTTTAAAATGTCCCTATAACTTCAGTTCCCGGTCCGTTCAATTTCTGGATGTTCTAGTCTACATTGCGACCAATAAGATTGAAACGACATTATAGCGTAAAGCTACTTCCACAAACAGTATATTACATGGAGCTAGTTTTCACCCGACATCCCTGAAGAAAAGTATATCATATGGAAAGTTTATTAGGATCAAACACAACTGTTCTACGGAACATTAAATGGAATTGAAATTCAGAGAAACTCAACAAAGATTTGTACAGAGGAAATACAAACTAAAAGATATAAATTTGGGAGAATGTAAAGCTAGATCTAAAACGAGAGCTGAAATTTTGAACAAATCTAAATTTGAGAGGGACAATAAGGATTCCATTATCAGGATGATCATGACATACAGTAAAGAAAATCATCTGATCCTAAAAATACTCAATAAATATTGGGATGTTATAAGGAAGAACCCCGATATTGGTAAACTTATTGGGGAAAGACCTATGGTAACATACAGGAAGGTATCGTCTATACATGATCTTCTGGTGAACAGTCACTTTCAGTTAACCAAACCTTTGAATTGGTTACAGACTCAGACAATAGGGTTTTGATGTTGTGGCAAGTGTAAGGCCTGCCGGATAGGCGTGAATACAAGAGAATGCCCAGATTCAAAAGGAAGATTAATAAGTATTACAAAGAGAATTACATGTGAAACTACTCATGTGGTATACATAATTGAATGTGAATGTGGTCTTTGTTATGTGGGAAGTACAATCTGTCCTTTAAAAAAACGTATACTTGAACATATCAGGGTTATGCAAAATAAGAATGTACACTATGCTTTGGCTAAACATCTAGTCACACATGAAGGAAAAACCTGGACCAATATGAAGTTCTTTGGGATTGCGACCATTGAGCATAATGAAAGAGGAGGAAACCGTGAGCTCAGGCTTAGATGTTTGGAGTCTAGATTAATAGTACAACTCAAAACAAAGACTCCGAGGGGATTAAATGGCAATGAGGAGCTTCATTACCACCTATGATGGTTTGTGGCTAAAAAAGAAATTGGTGTAATTAGAGGCCATTTAATGAAGTGACAGTGTGAAGGGTAAACAAGCACTTAATGTTTGTTAGGTAACAGACATAGGGTCAACCATATGGAGGAACGGGTCTGAAGGTATAGATTTTGAAGACATTTACATGTACTAAGATGAGTATTATGTCTGGAAGAGAGATATACATGAAGTAATGAACATGTGGCCTCAAATACTATACCAGGTATACACAGTAGATTTATAGATACAAGGTAGATCAATGTCCCGGAAACTAGGTAAACATCATCACTTTCACAATTTAAACATTGTCAGCAATATTTCATGTATAAGACATATTTTTCAGCCCAACATCCCATAGATATGGTTAGCATGGTAACATCTATCCCACAGATACTATTCATTTATCTGTAAATTATTATTAATTAGTCTTGGCTTTAGAGATATTTCCATAATCATTCAACTTCCTTTTAGATGTTTATAGTAACAGAAACGTTTAGTGAATTTTGTATCATGTTTTAACTGTCACAAGTTTTTGTAGGGGACTACGTGTCCCAGCATGCACTTAGGTGGTGGTAGTAAGATGAACTATAAATAGAGATTCATGGGAAGGTTTTCTTTGTAAAACTGTGATCAAGACCAAGAGGTTGAAACACGTTGGGGGTGCCTTTTTATATTTTTCTTGAATAGAAGCAATTAAACTCTCCTGGAGTGCAAACGAATCAATTGTTTGGCAATTTTTGGTGTTGGAGATACATATATATATATATATATATATATATATATATATATATATATATCTGTATATATATATCCTCCGTTAGCCCATCCTTTCGCTTTCTTCACTGCACAGTTAAGTCTCTTTGCCAAACTTACTGCCTTGTGCTGTTCATTTACTTATTGACTCGCTTACTGTAATCTTGTTCCGGCTTAATTGTTTGTGTCACTCTCCTTAGCTGTCACCGCGTGCGGGCGACTTTTTTTTTTTTAGCCCGTGCGCAGATTTGTTTTGGGGTGATGCGCCGGGTCCACCAGAGGGCTCTCTTCTCTGGCGGTACGGAGTGCTTTTCCTTTGCGATTCGAGTTGCCTGAAAGCCGAATGCCCTCGCCCTACACTGCCAGGCAAGGTAGCGGCAACTCCGGCTATAGACCCGAAGATGTGCACCTTCTTCGCAAAGTACACTAAAGATCCGAGTAAGGGCATCGACCAGTCCTTGAGGGCATGCCATGACAAATTGTTAGACATCTTAGAACCCCTAACTCAGATTATTCAATTGGCCGAGCATGCAAGGCATACAGATACCCCTTGGCGACGGACATCGTGGTAGAGTGGTCCCAGAGGGCGGTTTGCCTCCTGGGCAACGCCAACTGCGCTATCTCAGCGGAGAGGAGCCATTCTCTACTCATTAAAATAGACCCCAAACTGGGGGAACTCTCGGATTCGGAGGCAGGGGCGGTCGCACCGGGTAACTTGTTTGGCGATCTGTTCGTTAAAGAACTGGGCAAGTTTGTGGCCACGTTTTCAGCGCTTGATAAGGCACAGACCTCCATTAAAATTATTTTTCATGGGAAGGTTTTTGGTGGGGCTGGAAGAGGCAGGGGTCGCTCCTCCAGCCGCCTCTATCAGCAAGGCCCCAGCACCTACTCCAACAGGAACAACGGATGGCGAGACGGCTTCCAAAGGGCCTTCTTCCCCAACCGGGGTAGAGGGAAAAACAGAACAGGCAGAGGCACCGTGGTGGAGCAAACACTCCAGGAGGCCCTAACAGTAAGAATTACCCTTTCTTCCCCTCAAAATCCTCGGAGGGAGACTGCATTTGTTCGCGCACGTGCGGGCACATATAACCTCGGATGCCTGGGTTTTACAGACAGTAACAGGTTCTCACATAGAATTCTGGGGAACACCGGTCCAAGAGGGTCTTCCAAGACCTTTGGTATTTTTGGATGCGGATTCAGCACTGATAGACTCGGAAGTTCAGGATCTCCTGCGAAAGGAAGCCATCCACAGGTCCATCCTCCACCCCAGGGGTTTTGTGAGCAGTATCTTCCTGGTGGAGAAAAAGGTCAAAGGCTTCCGCCCGGTGATCAACCTCAAGGCTTTCAACGAATGTGTAGTATACAGACACTTCAAAATGGAGGGCATCCACATGCTCAGGGACTTCCTCTTACAGGGGGATTGGATGATTCGTCTGGACCTAAAGGATGCTTACCAGAGGGTCCCGATTTTCCCTCCGCATTGCAGGTTCCTGCAATTTCTTTAGAGGGAGCAGGGGTTTGAATTCACGTCCCTTTACTTCGGCTTGTCTTCGGCACCGTGGTTTTCACAAAACTACTCAAACCAGTGGTGGAGTACCTCCGGTCCCGAGGGATTTGTCTAATCAGTTATCTCTACGATATCCTCCTAATGGATCAATCCCATGCACAACTTCTGTCCAATACGACCATGACTATTGTGCTCTTCCAGGACTTGGGGTTCGTAATAAACCAACAAAAATCGGACCTCCTTCCCTCACAGTCTATGACCTTTCTGGGGTTCCTCATAGAATTCAATACAGCCTCTCTCAGTCTTCCGATCTCGAAAATATCCAAGATCAAGAAGAAGTTGACGAAGGTCATGAGGCACAACAGAATCTCACTCAGACAGTTGGCCAGAGTGGTGGGACTTCTCCCTCAATTCAGGCCATTTTCCCGGACCATCTTCGCTACAGGGCTCTTCCCCAGGAGGTGAGAACGGAGGTCCAATAGTGGCTGAACCACATGCAGGTTTGGAACGGCAGAGCGATTTTTGGCTCCTCGCCGGACCTGGTAATAGAATCAGACGCCAGCCGTCAGGGATGGGAAGGCCAGTGTGGGGACGTCTAGTTCGGTGGACGTTGGACCCCACAAGAACTCAATCTACACATCAGTTGTCTGGAGCTCCTGGCAGGATCTTTTGCGGTCAGGTCTCTGACATGAGACAAGGTCTCTTGCTGTGTCCTTCTGAGGATGGACAATGTGTCTGCAGTACAATACATAAATCGCATAGGGGGCACTCGCTCGAGAACCCTAACGGAATTGGCGAAGAACTTTTGGCATTTTTGCCTTCAACACCAGATATCGGTGAAAGCGGAGTACCTCCCGGGCTCCCAAAATGCACTGGTGGATTGGAATTCCAGATTTCTGGAGGATACCAGCGACTGGCAGCAGGACAAAGGTGTATTTTTTGGCACTCACGGAGCGCTGGAGTCTGTGTTCAGTGGATCTCTTTGCATCCAGGTGGAACGCCCAGTTACCGAGGTACTTCAGCTGGCACCCATATCCGGGGGCAGCAGCAGTGGATGTGTTTTTACAGATTGGGGGAGAGACCAGGGTTACGCTTTTCTCCCCTTCTTACTGATTCCGAGAGTGTCAGCCCACGTATGTCGTCCGGGGGCTACGCTGGTGTTTATAACCCCCACTGTGGAAGTCAAAAATGTGGTTCCCAACCCTGTTGGAGCTCTCTTGCGACTTTCCAATACTCCTTCCGGACTTCCCAGAAATACTTTTGGACCCTATGGGGCACTATCATCCCCTGGTCCTTCAAGACCACCTCAATCTGATGGCTTGAAAGATTTCCAGAATAGCTGGGAAGACAGCAGACTTTCAAAGGAAGCTGAAAACTTCATCAGACAGGCCTGGGCGCCGGGCACATGCAAGTGATATTGGTCCGCCTGGAACCACTGGGTGCGTTGGTGTTTGGAAAGGCACATCGATCCCATGGGGGCCCAAGTTACAGACATCATAACTTTTTTGGCGGAAATGGCGGAGGCTGGCTTGTCTTATTGCTCGATCAATTCCTTTAGATTGGCAATTTCAGCAGGACATTCCCCGCTGAACAACAATCCAGTGGGGGAACACCCAGGGGTGTGCAAATTGCTTAAAGGTATCAGGATGTCCAAACCCCCGAAACCCAGGTATTCGGAATTGTGGGAAGTCAATCAGGTTCTACGTCTTTTGTCCTCCTGGCAGTACAACCAGTACCTCTCCCGGAAGAAGTTGCTAGCAAAACTAGCTATGTTGTTATGCCTCATTTTGTGCAAAAGGGTTTCAGATGTGAGAGCCCTTGATGTATCGGTGAGAGTTTTCTCTCCCGAGGGGGTAACCTTCACTGTTTCCAGACGAACCAAATGTAATACCAGGTCAGTCACCTATCCAGCTTTTGAACATGCGCCCAAATTGTGTATTGTCAGATGTCTAAAGGCATACGAAGAGATGATGGCTGAACTTCAACCACCTGGAAGAGGCAATTGTTTATCTCAATAAAGAAACCCTTTAGGGCAGTTTCCTCCCCTTCGATTGCTAGGTGGATCAAATGGCTTCTGATGGAAGCGGGCATCAATGTAAAACATTTTGGGGCACACTCCACTCGGGTCGCCATGCTGGAAGATATCATGAATGCCACTGACTGGTCGTCAGAGTCTACCTTCAAAACGTTTTACTTTGAACCTATTCATGAAGTGGCCTCTTTGGTGGTAAGTAAGCTTTAAACATGCATAATCCTCGCCGCCGGTCCAGACATAGAATGAGAAATTTCCTAGCTATCGAGAAGGAAAGTTTCAATTCTATTAAGGACACGGAGGCGAGGATTATCCCACCCGACACAAGGGATGTATCTCCCACCCGAGAGGTGTTTGGACACAACATCATTTAAAGGTGGAATTTGCATTTACAATGGTCATATGATGAATCCTTGACTTGGATTGTCTAATGCTTGATGGTGGGCTTTATTAATTTATTCATGGAAAGCTCGAGCTTTTAGTTGACATGAAGACCCCAGGGCTTAAACAAATAGTTACTGGTCCTACACATAGATCACGGCATACTTGGATCTTATTTTTACAAATGTAGCAGAAGTAATGAGTGATCTCCATCTGTTGATCAAGTGGTCAGATCACTATTTGATCAAGTTTTTCATTACAGGGCAGAAAAACACTGACAATTCAAAGGAAAGGCATGTAACTTCTATCACCCATGGAAGGCAGTGACCCCTGACCCTTTTTCAAAATCTTATCAGGAGGCCACTCTGACATCCTTTACCGACTTCAACACTGCTTTAGAACCTTACCATAATTCCCTAACAGCCACTTTTAATCCAGTAGCTCCTTTTAAGAAACATCATCTTTTGTGGGTTGTAGGAATCAGGCACCCTGGACTTCTAGGGAGCTGTAGCAAGAAAAACTAAAATGTAAACACCTACATCACTTCATCAATATACCATAGCCAGGAACTCTACAGAAGAGCTATACAAAGCACTAAACAGCTTTGTGAAACCTCGTTCTTGTGCCACCTCTACCTCACCATCTCAGAATCTCTGTGATTCCCTTGCCAACGTTTTTGATAATAATATTGCCACTATATATAAGAGTTTTTCAGTTTTCCAACACTTTCCCACATGGCACTAGCCTTGAGTCAACGCCAACTGGCTGCTATAGCTACTCTGGAAGGGTTTGAGCAGTGGAACAGGTGCAGAAGGTGCTAGTTCTGGCAAAATCTGGTCCCCGTTAGGCCCCTGCCTTCCCAGGGTAACATCCAGTCTGGCCAATTGTTTGGCTCCTCCCGTGAAATTGCTCGCTAACCTCTGCCACAGTACCAGCTGATTGGAAGTGTGCACAAATAATGTCACTTCTTAAGCCCTCTGCTGGCCCAGAGATACTTGTGAATTACAGACCTATCTTGCTGCTACCTCTGCTTGTTTAAACTTTAGAAAGTTACATTATTAAGCAACTATCATCTTTCTTATAGGAGAATAAGATCTTATATCCCTCACAATCAGGGTTCCGAGCATTAAATTGTACGGAGACAGCACTGGTAGCTGTCACAGGCCTGGCTCATATTGTGACCTCCTGCGGTGTGAAGATCATGCCATATGCTGAAAATACACAACTGCTTATCTCCTTTGGTCCTGACCCAGATCTCGCACAAAATCAATTTAAACACTGCATGAGGGAAAACGCCAGCTGGATGATCACAAATTGTCTCCAGCTAAATAGTGATCCATCTGAGATCATACTGTTTGGCAAGGCATATGAGCTCTGGTCTTCTGACTGGTGGCCTTCTGACCTTGGACCTGCTCCTCTTCCCATGCAGGTTGTGAAAAACTTAGGGGTGAAACTCAATCAAGCCTTATCTATGAGAGACCAAGTTGCTTTGCTACATTGAAACACTGAAACTGTTTAAAAAAGTTTTCCTTTGGCCACCTCCCACTTCCAGCTAAACCCTGGTGCAGGCGCTGATAACCAGTCGCCTGGATTGTGGTTATGCATTGTTGGCTGCAGCTATTTTTACTTTGTTAGCTAAACTGCAGATCATTTAGAACACTGCTGCTAGACTGCTCTGTAACCTGCCAGCCCCATCAAACTTCCACCTCCATTTTAAAAGCTCTTCATGGGTTGCCCATAAAACAAGCATTTGCAATGCAATAGGTCTTGCATGTGTGAGAGTTAGAGCTACTGGCATTGTAAAGGACAATGTCTTTTACCCATGTGTTATGGTTTTGAGTGAAGTGGATGTATGTGGCGTGGTGTGGAATTATGTGGGTTGGATTTGGAAGTTAGTTGTGGAATTTTGTGGTGTGGAGTTGGTTTGTGTAGTGCAATTATGCATGGTGTTCAGTTGAATTATGTGGATAGTAATTATGTGGCATTGAAAGTAGTGGAATTATATTGAGTGGGATTGTGTATCATGGAGTGTAATTATTTGGAATGGTATTTTGTGTTGTGGAGTTGTATGTAGTGAAGTTTATTTGTGTGGTGTGTTGTTGAAATTTGTGGCATGATATGGAATTCTGTGGTGTGGATTGGATGTATGTGGTGCATTGTGTAATTTTGTTCTTAAGTTGAATTATGTGGTTTGTTGTCGAATGTGGTGTGGAGTGGAAATGTGTGGCGTGGAAGTGTGTGGCATTGAGTGAAATTATGCTGATTGGAATTATGAGACATGGTGGTGTGTATTTGTATGGATTGTGTTACCAGGTTTGAAAATTATTAAACATAATTTCTAAGAATGGCGGCCTTTCATTGTGCACAAATTCACAAAATTAAAACACGTTGCTTCCACCCAAACAAATGTCAGAAACGCACAACAAACATCTGTGAGATATAGGAGACTCAGAAAGGCTCTTCCCATTCTGCGAGACTAAGGAAGGGGCATAGTTTGCATTACACCAGTGTACCTTGAGACTAAAACCTCAACTAAAAGTTAAGAAGCGCATGAAAGACACATTTTGGGTGGCTCCAGCATATAATTAACTGCCTATTTCTTCGTAAGTGCTTGTTGACTATGAAATTGGATGTGCTACTTTATCACAAGGTAAACTAACAGTTTTCCTCACAACACTGAAAGTGGATGGACCCTGGCGATCTTTTTTTTTCACAGCAACTTAAAAAGGGATAGAAAGTTTTCAATTTTTTATGTGAGAAACATTCCAAAACATGGTGTATTGTCATCGTGGTGTTTGCGAAAACTAAGGAAAGTTTATGAGAAAAAAACCTACACAACTTTGCAAGCCACTAATTGCACATCACCGCCAGTAGACACTTACACTCATCGCAAACCCACCCTAGCCTTGCTGATGTGCCAGCTTCTGTTGACATTGATTACTTGAAAATTCATTCCTACATGGATACTTTAGCATCATTTCAGTTTGATTCATTCAGATAACTGTAACATTAACCTTCACTGATAGTGGATTGGCAGCGGTGGAGTCTGCTTTTCACACTTGGCTACATATTTTAATTAAACCCTGTAAGTTAAGCCTGATCATAAACATTTTCTAAATTGCAGTGTTATTGTTGCTGGAATGTAAAGTGAGAGTACCAGCACCACAGTACGTCCCTGTTGGGTGAGTGCAATAGGTGTACTGCCGCCTTACTGGTACCCAATATTTATGTTTGAAACTAGAGTTGTGCAGCGGAACAGGCAGTTAATCAAGGAAATGGGCAGCCATGTTGTCTGTGAGGTAGGAAGCAGACAGTAAC
The DNA here is from genome assembly GCF_031143425.1 of Pleurodeles waltl. Classification (NCBI taxonomy): domain Eukaryota; kingdom Metazoa; phylum Chordata; class Amphibia; order Caudata; family Salamandridae; genus Pleurodeles; species Pleurodeles waltl. The sequence continues at coordinate 1,329,789,923 of NC_090447.1, read as the reverse complement.
AGAAGTCTGCATTCAAAATGCTAAAATAAACACACACAAGCTTTCTTTCCAAACACACAGAATGTCCATGCAAGTACTTAGTCAGACACCACAACTACTTTCAGATTTTTGATGATTTGTGGGCACTTCATGGCACACACAGGCAGCTTCACAGCGTATCAGTTTAATTACGACTATCTGCATTTTCAAGGCTGAGTAGCTGCAAACGAAAAGCCTTGCTCGTAGCTCACAGCCAATCTTCTGTTCAATGTACTGCTGCTTCTGTCTGTGTCAAGCAAGGATAGAGGAAATGTAGATGCTCGTGTCCTGGAGGAGGTGGGGCTTTTGGTCATAAGGAAGAGACACAGCCAGTCACAGAAGAAGGGGGAGGTTGATATAGTATCCACACAAACACGGCTATGCCACAAAGTAGTTTCTCAGGTGCTTGAGGGATTAAACAGAATTGGTATGTGACTACGCTTCCGTACCAGTTGCCGATGTTTCCATTTTTACGTGCTGTTGAAGTTTTAATAAAGTGGCTATGACGCTTGTACACACTGCCCTTTTTGAATGGCTGGCACAGACAGGTTGGTGGGGGTGGGGGAGAAACAGGCATAGGGGCAGGGGAGCAAGAGGAAGCAGCAATGGGGCAGGTGGGTGGTGTGGAGATAAAGCCAGGGATTTTAAAAGTGGCCATATGGAATGCTGCTAGTGAGCTAGAATGAGCAGAGTGGGTTGGGGGACCAATGGAAACGAAACACACACACACAGAAAAATAACTAGTCACCTCATGCAGCAAATTACAAAATGAAATTTAGGTAACCTCTCTTAAAACAGTAATGTAACTTATGTAGCACTCTATGTCCAGGAGCCGGGACAACTTCAAAGGAGGGCTTCACAGTATGCTCTTCCCAAGCCTCATTCCAAGAACTGGAGAGCCTTATTATGCCATCTGCGGAGGATATGGGCGGGTCTCGGCATCAGCGCTCCCCATGTATTTATTGAAGTGCTCATGAACATGCATCCACAGTGTGACACGAGCAGGAATGAAACAAGTAGTTCCTAAAAGGAACAGAGAAACACCTAAAGTGTAAGAATATAGTACTTGGCCAGTGCTCTGCAGCTAAGAGTGGAAGTGACCTATCGGCTTCGCAAACCAGTTAAGAGGCATCAAAGAAGATCAATACTAGAATCAACCTATGGTAAGCAACAGGCAGGATTAAAGTCCTTTTACTAAATACAGCAGGTCTTGCAGACAGTGCATGCGCGCTGCCTAGGCGCGACATTAGAACAAGCAACTTTTAAACTTTGCTGCCTGACACACTAGGCATTTTATCAAGTTCAGCCTGTGTATTTGCATCACAAATTGAAGTTCTATCTGCCTCTCAGACAGCTGTGATCCTCTAATAAAGCACTACTGCAGATCCCCTGGATTTGTACTGCCAAATTTGGTGGCAGAGCCTTCTCTCATCTAGTCCAGTCATTGGAATGCTCTCCCTTTTCACATTAGTTTCTGCCTCGACTTTGGGAACTTCAAGAAATTGCTGAAAACATAGCTCTTCTAGTCAGCTCTTCCTCTGTCCACACAGCACAGCGCCTAGATACTCCTTCTGGAGTGAGCTATGCGTGATATCAAGAGAGCATACGACACAGTATTTCTTTCCATAGGTTTAAGGTACAATGAGTTCCCTAATGTACCACCCACTGTTTGAATTGTCAGTTCCAAGAAAGATAGATTGTTTGTTTGGCTTCATATGTGAATGCCAAATGTTGGTGACTATTATTTAACCATAACAAAAAGCCTTTAGTCAACACAGTGATTCTCTCTATTGTTTGTCCCAGCTCCCCTCTGCTTTTCCCCTCAAAAGTCATTCCCAGCGCAGTCAAGAATCTACTCTCACTTTTTTTTAGAAGCGGACCAACTTACATCAATCACTGGTTAGTCAGTTCATGGTTGGTGCTTTATATAATCCCCAGAGAGGCAGGTGAGCTGTTCACAGACATGCAAACCAGTCATGCTAATTATATCAAGAGCCCATCCAAGGGTGACTAGTGGTAGCCCAGGCAGGCAGGAGAAAAGCAGCCATGGTAGGTGTTCTTTAGTTCCAAATCCAGTTCAGCCAATCAATCAGTAGATTTGTAGAGTGCTTATTGCCACCCGTGAGGGTATCCAGGCGCTGGCAGGGGGCAGTTGATAAGCTAGGTTTTCATAGACTTTTGAAACTCTGGAAGAGATAGGCAGGTCTGGAGATGAAAGGGTAGCCAACATGTTTGAGCCCACAAATAAGACAAAGCTAAGTGGTCACGACAGAACCACAACAGTGACAACGACCTGTCCATAGCAAACATTGCAGATATTTAGGCCCATATTTATACTTTTTTAGCGCTGCATATGCGTCATTTTTTTACGCAAAAGCGGCGCAAACTTTCAAAATACAACTGTATTTTGTAAGTTTACGCCGCTTCTGTGTCAAAAAGTGATACAAATGCAGCGCAAAAAAAGTATAAATATGGGCCTCAGTGGGAAACATTGACAGATTACACAGTCAATTTAAAACACATCAAGTGTCAAAGAAGGCTTGTAGTCTGTGAGCCGATGGCTTGAGAAACAGTGGTATAAATCAGTTTATTATATGCTGCGCTCCCTTGACCCACATTTACTGTACTGCGGTTGCCCGTTCCAAACCATGTACATTAACACAGCCGCCATTGAGGATTCTATGCTGCCCAGGAGCATGAATGATTACGGGAAAACAACATGTACGTCATTTAGGAGTCGCCAGCGGTTGCAGCTGTGACCCCTGGCTTGCTCTTTGCGATGCCTGGCACTGCCTTTGCGACCCCTGGCTTCAGAGGTAGCAAATTCAGTGACAGGAACACGGTGGCAGCTCGTCATTATGGACGTCAGTTGGGTCTCCAGTCTGTTTTCTGTTAATTTCTATTACCCTAATAGTGAATAATAATATATTGTTCACTATTAGGGTCATAAAAATGGGGTGCAATTAGCTGGGAATATGCCCTTCCATGGCAGCTAAGGTAAGTAAAAATGCTTTTAAATGCATGTTATGTGCATGCTTGTGGGTGAGAGTTTGTTAATGTGAGAGTGTGTGTGTAAATGTGAAAGTGTGTGTATGTGTAAATATGTGTGTGTGAGTGCAAGTTGAAGCTTAAGGGCGCATGATGTCACTTCTGCTACCCCTGGCATTTTGGTGATTTGACGACAACAAGCTACAACACAGAGCTGCATAGGTCCATGAAAATGGCAGCAAATATCAGACTGCAGCACTTTAGAGACTATGAAAACAGGTCCAGGTGCGAGTTACATTCAACACAAGATGAACACTGACAAATGGGCACATGGAAAACAAGGACACTGATTTGCAGAGCTAGAGTGAAAGATGGTTTCAGTGAAGAAATAGCTCGAGAACCCTTTAGTATTCCATGGAAGGGCCTCGCCGTGCCCTGTCTTATCAAGCATGGCTTGGAAAGCCCAACTGTACAATTACCTTGCCCATGGAATACGCTAGCATTTATGTACCCCTCAACTTAACTTTCACAACTGAATGATCTATTGAGACATTCCGGAGTTAAAACAACAAATCTGTTCTATAAATGCGGGGGAGGGGAGGGGTGAAATATTATACAAAGAGGCACACAATAAAGCTGTCGACTCTGATGCTGACACAAACACGCGCGCAGATGAAGTTACACAAAAGTGCAAACAGATGCAAACACGCACGCTGAAACCCAAGTTATAGACACACGCACATGCACACACAGATGTTAGCAAACTCGCGCGTAGGCTCACCCACAGATTCGAAATGTTGCGGTGGTTTATTCGAGCCCTTCACGAGGCCGAACTGTGACCTCATCATTTTTATTGCCAGTTCACTTGTGTGTCTCCTCCCTCTCTCTGTCTCCTTTAATTCCGGCCCAGGAGGGCTGGAATTTACAGTGAGCTTTGGAAGTCCGACAGAGCAGAGGCTGCAGCGAGGCACGCACCGTGGCTTTATATCCACAGCCCCCAGGAAGCCACCCAGCGCCGCAGACGACTGAACATAATTTTCAGGTAGCCGTTGTTATTTCTTTTGATGCTCAGATTCATTAAGTGTTCTAGATGGCCAGAATGTATCTGAATATAGGAAAAAGCAGACTTCGGATGAGCTACTTATGCCGAGATTAACTTTTCCCTGTAGGATGGCCATGTTCTTAATTTTATTGCAGCGTTTGGCATATTTCCACTTCCTTTTACAATAGTTATGCTTTTTTTTCTCGTAGCCTTTTATACATTTTTCTCTAAATAAAACTAGAAAGGACATTAGATCGGTGGTAAGGAGTTTGATATTTACAACAACTTCTAAAATCTCCTCAACGCGTTAAAGACAGCTCACCCATCCCGGCAGTACTGATTTCTTTTCAGCAGTAATCGATGGGACAGCACACTCGTGACTGGAACGGAGTGATCTCAGTGCGTGGGGCACAAGCAGTGCGTGCTTCAGTGCTTATGAAGTAAATGGCCACCAAAGGCAGAATGGAGAGGATGCTGTCGGTACTCGTTTGTGAGAGCGGTTCTCAGTGCAAGGTCGTGGGAGCGCGCATCAAGGCACGTGGGAATATTTTCATTCTACAATGCGACTACAGTTTGCAGAATAAGCGTACATGTAGTGGTATGTACGCACCTGCGTGATGCAGTGCGTCGGGGAGTCGGGGCTTAGAAATATCCTAAACTGCCTTTCGCATGTAGAAAACTTTAATGAAGCATAAAATACCTCAACATGCAATGGTTTTACGAACCTTCAATTTCACTAAAGTGCTTTACACACACCCGACACCAGGGTTACTAATTCTGAGCAGTGAGCGGCTTTAATCAGACAATCCTTAAATACTGATTTATCTATCCACAGATCTGCCTATCCATTTATGAACCTACCTAGCCATCCTCCCATTAATGCATCAATTTTTCTCCACCCACTTTAATTCATCTACCAATTAAGCCAACCAGTCAATCTATTCGTTCTCGGACTTTTCATATATGGACCTTTCTAGCCACCCATCTATCAATCCACCTGTCTATCCACCCACTGCTCCCATTCCTATCTGTCAACTTCAACAACCCTGAACCAATCCACCTAAGCACTGTCCGCACCTGTCCCCAACGATCTACCGTACTAGCCATCAATCCATTCACCCACTCCAATTATCTATTGATTTATCGACTAAGATATCCCTCATATTCATTTCTATGTATTTATTTCTCTTGCTCTCTGTTCATCGACTTTCCTGGCCACAAATCTACTCACTCATCCCATCTGTTATTTATCTGTCTTTCGATCTACCAGCGAAGCTAACCCATCTATCCACCCACTTACCCATGAAGTCTGTCTGCCTTCCTAGCCACCCCGTGTATCCGTCCATCCATCATCTATCAACACCTCAACCTTTGCTACTTATTTCTATCCATCTAGTTATTTAGCTGCCTCATAAATCTGTCTCTCCATCTACATTCTTTTATTTGAGAAATCTGGCATTTCATCAATACAGGTCATCCATCTCCTTCATTACGTTATATTAATATGGTATAGCATAATATAACAGTACCCCATGTTTTGGAAAAAGGCTGCCATTTTCCTTCCATTTTAAAGTCTCATCCAAACAATACACTGATTTCTAAGTGCTACTCAAAATTATATCATTTCATCAGTTTGTTATAGGAGTAAAGATGTGTGTCTTATGGTTAGAACAGCAGCAGCACTTTAAGGGAACTTTATAGTGTTGTTTCAATGTCACTGCTTTGCATGTTTTAAAGGCTCATGGAAAGGTTGCAGCAGGAAGAGCTCTTGAAACGTCATCACATCAGAGTGACTGAATTAGTGGGAGGTTATACAGCAGAGACTGTCTTACCCGACTGAGGTAGTTTATCACTGGAGGCAGTCGAGGGAAAGCCGGACGCAAAGTATCATGTAGACCTAAACTCACTGCTTTGTGAAAACTTGAAGGTGAGATACCAAGCAACTCTAGCGAGAAAAGGGCTGTACATTGTCAAGGAATAAGACCTACGTGTGGCCAGTTGTGCTTGAGAGCGTGAACCATGAGCAAGAAGCCCCCTTCAGTTGGTAAATGGGTGCAGAGGCACGGAGTACTTTATTCTATAAAAACTAGCAAATCAGCATTCAACCAGAGGAGTCATGTATATCCAGAAAATACTTTTCAGAGCTTTAAGTCTGACATCTGTTAGACCTTGCATCTTTGGCATGGTTTCCCCCTAACATTTTGCCTTCAGATCTCCTGTTTCTTCTGACTTTTTGTTTGCTGGCGTAAGGATTCTGCCATCTTTATCACTGCTAACCAGTACTAAAGGGCCTGTGCTTTCTCTATAACATGGTAACATTTGCATATAACCAGTTGTTATATTTAATTTACTTTTAGGTCCCTAGTAAAGCACACTACCTGTGTCATGGGTTGTAAATTAAATGATACTAGTGGGCCTGCAGCACTGGTTGTGACACACGCTTAAGTGGCCCTATAAACATGTCTCAGGCCTGCCACTACAGAGCCTGTGTGAGCAGGTTTGAGCTGTCATTTCGACCTGGCAAAATAAACCTTTTACCAGGATTAAACCTTCCTTTTTAATACATATAAGGTACCCCTAAAGTAGGCCCTGGACAACCAGAGGGCATGGTGCAACGTATGCAAAAAGTGGGACATGTGCTTTTTAATTTTACATGTCCTGGTGGTGAAAAATCCTTAAATTAGTTTTTCACCACTGCAAGGCCTACCTCTCCCATAAGTTAGCATTGAATTGCCTTATTACACTTCATAAGCATAATTTCCAAATGAAGAGATAACCCCTTCAAGTTTGGTGTCCCTGGAATCACAATTCAAAATCCTAAATTACTATGAAGTTGAATTTTAAATTTCAATTCTGATAATGGCACTTTTAGAAAATTGGCAATTTCTTACCATAGCTATTTGGTGCCTGCAGCCTGTCCTTGTTCACATGACTGGACATAGTTGGCAATTGGGCTTTGTGTATTCCTCCTAGACAGTCACACACAATAGGAGCTTAGAAGTGACTTAATGGGCCATCTGCAGGATCAGAGGGAGGAGCTGGACATAGTGTTACTTACTCCTGAATAGGCTGTGTCCTATCCCCACACAAAGGGCTGAATACACTCTGTAGCTAGTCTGGAGCCAGGGTAGGGAGGGCAGGACATCTGTGCACTTCAAAAGCATGTCTTTGAAGTCTCCCTCACATCAAAAGCACCACTAGGTATAAGAACTGGACCTCAAATACCACCAGTTCAGGACACTTCTTGACCTGTGGATATTCTGGCAGAAGGAAGGACCACTATGCTGCTTAAGGACTGCGCACTTTGCTGGACTGCCCTCTGCTGGACTCCTGCTTTGCTGACCTGCTGACCTCTTGCCTGGGCTTGAGAAGGACTGGGCCTGTATCTCTCCAATCCAGAACGCAGAGTGATTCTGAGGGCTAGTTTGCTCGGCTCCTGATCTGAAGTCTCAGGAACACAAAGAAATTTTGCACATGGACTCTGCTATTTGTGAGTCTACCCTGCCAAGTAATGCCACACCAGTCCTCAACACTTGTAAGTGGGCCTAAGCTGCTTCTTAGTGGAACCGACGCATCCTCTCTGCTGAGTGTCGCATCCTAGATTAGCACCAACGCATCTCCTCACCTGAGCAGCACACGCTCAAGCAGAACTGATGCATTGCTGCTGCTATGTGGATTGGACCCACTGCAGAAGACTCGCATCTCTGGCGCATCTTGGGTTCAACGCATCGCCTTCGGAAATACAGCTGCACAACACTTCCCTAGAGCAAGTCCTCGCATCCCTTGTCGACAGCAACCTAGAAAATTATTCCAAAGCTCCACATTGCAGCTTCACTGCTCATCGGAACCAACTCATCTCCGAGACTGGCACTTGCAGCACAAGCCCTGTCGACTGGATCCTTGACCCAACAGGACCTCACACAGCAGCCTCACTGTATCTTGGAACCAACACATTGCATCGGCTGTACAACACATTTTTGATTCAGATCCATTCAACCAGGATTTAAGGTACTTTGTCCAGTGGGCCTAACTGGGTCCCTGTAGCCAGTTCATGGTTCATTGAGGTTGGCCTGAACTTCTGACTTTGTGCCGGTCCAGTGCGACCAGATATCCCCAGTCAGTAGATATCAATTTGTACTGATTGGATTTCTGTCGTTTTGGTCCTGTTTTATTTATTAAATTAAGTTATATTTTTCTAACATGGTGTGGGAACCTTTTTGTGTGGTGTGTTTACTGTTTTGTTAGAAGTGTGCACAAATACTTTACACATTGCCTTCAAGTGAAGCCTTACTGCTCAGTACCAAGCTACTAGAGGGTGAGCACAGGTTAATTAGGGGCTTGCTTGTGCCTTATCCTGACAAGAATTGTGGTTGCTGCTTAACCAGGGCTCACATCCCAGTCAACCAACAACTCAATTTCTCACAAAGTCAAAGACAAATGACACATCTGTTAATGAAAGCAAGTTCACTACTAGACTCATGAGGAACCTAAATACATGGGTGGTCTGAGGTGTATAGACTGGAAAATGCATGGTATGCTATGTATGTACGCCCATATGTGGTATTTGTAGAATGTGAACCTAGCCAATAGCAGAATTGCACTGTACAAGGTAAACAGAAGGGGACGGTCAATGAGTAATTAGCGACATAACTAGGTTCTGGGAGCAAAAGTGTACAGTTGCTCCATCACCCGTGACCTTTTTAAACAGTTTATGCTTAGATTCCCCAATGATTCCATATCATCAACTACAAGAAAGGCTTCTCTGTTGAACTCACTATTAATTAATTTTAAAAAATGGCCCAAAAGAAAGGCAAGAATAAAAGGGCAGTGATTATTTACTTTATTTTGATCTGCAAGCTAAACCAACCCCATCGTCCACAAAAAGCCAAAACATCATTTTAGGATCTAAAAATGCGTATTTCTTCCAGAAAAGCAGCAGCCAACTGCAGCCACAGATGAGCTAACTGAACTGATGTAGCAGACAGTTTCTGCCAGTCTTTCTGCAGCATAGATGTGATGACCACCACGGGATGCTGGCGATGCAAGCATCTCCAAAAAAAGTCTTGAAGCAAAAAGGTGTGAGTTCCTCAGTGACACTGTGCACAACCCTGTCCCACTTCTGTGGGCTTAGATCTGTGGCTGTTATACTGAATGCTTATAAGGTTATCACTCACACTGTTAAGACAGTTGTTGAAAGGCACATTCTGGGTAACAGAACCTGGTCAGAGCCCCACAAGTCACAACATCTTGGATTCCCCTGATCAGCTGACTGCTTTGATCAAAGCTTAAATAATCAATTATCTATCAACATATCTGCCTAGCCATCTATTTACCTTGCAAGCCATCCATCCACCCACCTCCATCCATTTTTAACTAAAGCAACATATGCATCTATAAACTCATTCTACTCATCGCTATGTCGGTCCATGTTTATATGTCGAGCACCCAACCGCTCAATCCACTCACTGCTCTGAATACTGTAGTTCTAGGCGGCTGTAAGAGTCCGGTGCTCACACTTGTAAGAACAGTAGGTGCTGATCTGCTGCCAGTGGCTGTTGCTGTGTGGAATTGGGGGTATCTACATGTGATGGGTGTCAGGCTCTTTTATCACCTTGGACACCTACCCATGAAAACAGGGACGGGGATTAGTACATTATACAAATGCTCTTATCCAGGGGCAGCCAACTACACTCGGGAATTGGTAGCCCATAACCTCAAACATTGTGGTAGCCCCCCTTTGTATTCATTGTGTTATAACAAATTAATCTACAGCCCGCGCACATTCAATGTCGCTCAGCTCAATACAAGGTATCACAACCCATGACTCTTGCTGCGTAATCTTCTGCCTGGACTTCACCAACCCAATGACTATCGCTTCTATCTGCATCTTTGCTTGACCCTTGTGGTCATCAAGTTTGAGCATTCAGGGGTCTGTTCCCTATTTTTGTATTTCTCCCTCCGGTTTTGATCACCACAAAGGTTTTGCCCTCTAGGTGTCTTGAATTCGACCAGAATCAAGGCTGTCCCACTGCAGCCTGATCTCCAGACCTTAGGAACCCCTTTAGATATTACACCTGTTCCAGCGGCATAAGAATGCTGCAGAGCTTATCCTGGTGTGGTATGGAATCACTCTTAAATCTCAGGAAGAAGGCAATGGCAGGTGTGGAATACCGTCCGATTAGTTTAGGATGAAGTCCAACAGAGATCTCATGCCTGACACTAGTAATGCAGCTGCTAAACAACTCAGTACAAATACTGTATATCAGATCTTTCGTGTCGCGATGCATACCATAAGAATGTTTTGCAAACATGGGATCAATTTTCTTTTTCACAACTAAGACAACTATACACAAACTTGAATGGAAACCACGTGATCTAAACCAAATTCAAAGGCGCTTCAGAGACTTTTAGGGAGCATAAACAGTGCAGAAGCACCAAAAGACAATAGCTAGAGATTACAACACCAACACATGCTGAACTTGGCACCGAAAATATATAGTAGGCAAAGAATCCCTTTTCAAAACATGGTCAACCATGCACTCTTGTAGCTTAAAATAAATGGCAATGACTTGCGACACATACAAAAAAAGCAAAACGTACTCTACAATGATCTCTTGCAGGATCATATTGAAACACCACGGGCCAAATTTAAGAAAAGTGGGCTGCATTAGATGCAATGCCACTTTTCCTGCACCCCTTAATGCCCCCGTAACGCCACCACGTGTGCGCCGTACTAAACATACAGCGGACCATGGAGGAAGTTAGGGAACTAGCGTCAACATTTTTTACATTAGTTTGGCGCTTTGCAGGATTAATGTAAAAAATGTTGATGCTAATCCTGCAAAGCACCTAGAGGCCCACTGAAAACAATGGAAATCTCATTTTAACACCTGCTCTGTGCAGGTGTTAAAAATGGCACAGAAAATGGTGCAAAGAAATCTTTTCGATTTTGTTGTGCCATTTTTTGTGCCCCGCTAACGGGGGAATGCCCCCCTTGCATACATTATGTCTGGTGCTGGCAAAATGTGTTGCAAGTGTTTACAAAGTGGCTCAATGCATGCATTGCTCTACTTGGCAAATAAGGCGTCTGGAAAAAGCCACATTAGCGCCACCTTAGTGGCACTAGGGACTCTTAAATATACCCCTACATTCGACAGAGCGATATTCTTCACTAACACAATGGCACTAGACTACTGTCATATCAATGAGCAATAATCCCAAAACCCTGCAAAATGGGAGTGTTCTTCAAAAGCCACATTAGGCAGTATACATTTTAGAAGGGCTGATTTAAATTATGGCAACATGATGTGATACGACATGACTTACAACACACTTGGAAACTACGGACAAGAAATGCTCATTTATATCTCCCTATGTGAAAACTAACCGGCAGGTACCACTAGCCAGAGGCGGTTTGCTGAAGGGTGTATATCCGCATGAAGGTTGTTTCAAGGCTGGGAGCACTCCAAATCCAGCAACAGCTGTGGTGGTGCTACTCAAATAGGTGGTGAGTGAAAAAGAAAGCAGATGCAGAATGCACTTTATTGTACCATTTAATGCATGCCTATATTTGCATGTCACAGGGTGGGTCGTTGTCACTCATCAGAGCTTCCCGACTCCTCGAGGCTGAGATGTGGTCTGCTAGCTGCGCTGTCAACTTCAGTAACCAGGAAACCTTCATTGTTTTCCCAGGTCCCCCATTGTCCAAAATCTGTGATTCTTGGCATCTCACTTTACACTACCACCATAGTTCCCACATCCCTGCTAAACATTTAGCTACAAACTGAACAGCAGCATTAAAATCTGGCAATATAAAATAAAAAATCAAGAAAACACCTGGATAATTCAATTAGGTGTGGACCCATGGGGTGTCTTGCCAAAAGCATTCACTGCGAGTGCTCTCAACATAGCACAATCACAAGAGTACGGGCACAATAACACTGGCAACAGGAGCTGTTGTGAGATGTGATACAACAAGCAAAGCTGTTGGCCAGAACGACCGAAGGAGGTCTGGGACGTCTTTGGATTACATGAGTTTACAGATGTGCAGAGAGCCCTAGGGTCCTAATCTGGTTGTGGACAGAGAGAAATGTCAATGCCATATTTTTTGGGTCGAGTGTGCAAGTGCTCTAGCCCACTGTAATCTCTTTGCGGGCTTTTAACCTCTCCCACCGCACTCCCATCAGTTTTGCTAGTTCGTGGGCTTGCCTTTTTAAAATTCCCTTGATTTTATTTGTGAAAGGTGTGCATACATCATGCCTTTTCTGGTGTTTAGCGCTGTTCGAGCACACCGGCCAACTACTGAAAACATACGAGGCTCCATGTTTTCAGCATAGTTTCTGGACTACTTTTTCTATTTATTTCCTATGCAGCGCAATCTCGCTGCATATTTGACGATATGTTTGACTGCAAGCAAACTTCTGTTTCATTTTGTGTGCTCCTTCACGCTCATGGTGTGGCACTCTAATCGGCTCGCTTATGTAAAACTGTATTAGTTTTTATTTTCATTTTATGTGGCAATAAAAGTCCGGTTAGAACTTTACCACGCTAATAGCTGTAAGTTGAGCAAATGCGAGACCCATTGCATTGCAAATGCTTGTTTAGTTGTGTGAGCACAGTCTCTGTAGAGCCATCTGTGTGATTTGTAGCAGAGCGGTCTGAGAGGCATAGGAGCACTGCACCATTCAAAGGCACTAAAAGGGCAAACTATGTAGAGAGGAAGTCCTGATTAAAAGAAAGAAGCATTAGTCAAGGCTGGAAAACAGAAGAATTCAAACAAGAAGTATGCTAACCAAGATATTATCGAAAGGACAGATCTTAGGAAGGTTCAAAAGTTGAGAGCAACTGAAAAGGGGTTAATGTGGTTGAAGAGGGCAAAGAAAACAGAGAAGGATAATGGGAAAGAATGTTGGAATGGATGATCAGGAAGGATCTGATGAGGGAAGAAAATTGGTTCTCTTTTAGAGGGGTCTTGATGGAGGACATACAAAGCTAAATAGTGAAGCACCAAACAGCATCACGTGCCTACAAACATATCTTAGTGCTGTAGCCCTATTACTGAACATGTGTATTTTCTAGACATTCTGAATGTATTACAATTGGGAGGCATTCTGTCCATGTCCTGTGGCAGCCAGTGCTACAGATGGAATCTGTGGTTCACACGTTCGCATATCACTAGCATCCTTGGCCCAGTGGTACTCTTGGACGCCAAATGGATTGCACGAGTATTTCTTTGGTACTCCTGACTCTTCAGCTGTGGCTTAGGGGACCATTTAATACTTAATCCAGGAGGTGGTTGTAGGGAGTAGTAGTGGAAGTCAGATACAGTTGATATACGCAATCAATAAAATCAATGTCCAATCAGAGCTGAATTTTAAAAACACAATATGTCTATTTTTATAATAGTCAAAAGTATGGCATTTGCAATAAGAGACGCCAAAGAAAACCAAAACATCTGAGGAGTGATCACAGACATTATTATTATGCTTACGTGGCCAGGTACAAGACTCCAGTTTTAGATTTTATGGGCAATACTATTCTTTCAAGAGGCATCAGGAAGCCTCCGGCAGACTTTGAATGCCCTTCAGTCTCTTCATTTTTCTTTTAATATAGGTTTCAATTCTTATGTTCTAGGAATCAGTGGTTCCCAACCTGTGGTCCAGGGACGGCTGGGGGTCCGCAAAGCCTCCTCAGGGAGTCCGTGACTGCTTAGAAATTTAAATATTAATAGATTAATAAAGTTTATATAAAGTGACTAAGTGTACAATTGAAACATTTAAAATGTACTGTAAATGTCAAGGAATTTGAAGTTGGAAGCCAAAAAATAAATTAGTATCCTCAGAGTGATTCGCGGGAGCAGTGCAGGTGCATCAAACAGAATGTGGTATGGACGATGTGTGGCTTCACTTGAATTTAGAAAAGCTCCAACCTTCCTATTAAAATTAAACTTTTTATTTTTTTCTATATTTTTTGTTTGCAAATTTAATAAAATGTGTTATCATTTGTGTATGTACTTGATGAATGCGTGTTTCTGTTTTTTTCTGTTTATTGTTTTGTATTTCAAATCATCAACAGTGTTTAGGCTGTGGTCCCTGGCTTCCAGTAATGACTCAGTTGGGGGTCTTCGATTCCAATAATGATTCAGTGGGGGTCCCTGGGTTCCAATAATGATGGAGTGGGGGTCTTCAGAAGTTAAAAGGTTGGGAACCACTGTTCTAGGTAGTGCAGTCTGGGAGTCAGCCAGGCGTTTACAGTGTATTTCACGTTATTATAAGTCGACCTTTGGTCCAAATTTGTCTCATGCTTTACTTTTGGGGAAGACTACTCACTCCTCCCCTAAAGCAAATACTGTGGGATCCATGCCCAAACCCAACCACTCACTAACCAAAAGTACAGTGGAACCCCCAAAACAATCTCAATGGAGGTTGCTGGTTTACAACAAGAAACTGGACAAAGTTGCAACTCAGTGTTATGCGCCCTATAAAGTGACTTCCGGGTTCCACTGTTAATAAATAGGAATTCCCGACATGGTTGAAGGCAATGAGTAGTCAATTCTGCAGGTCCAATTCAAAGCTGAGGGTACCGGGAAACAGTTCTACAACAACGGTTGGCACCCAATGTTGTTCTCAAACTTTGCTGGTCTCTACCTTGGGAATGGTGAACCAGTGACGAGATTTTTGTGTACTCACTAGAATGAAAACCGAAAATAAATAACAGTATTCTCATGCTTGCAGTGGGACGGTACAATTCATCCAATCAAAACGGTATGAGACCAAAATGCTTTTGGGTGGGAGAAGCACGAGAATAAGAAGGAATCGTGTCAAATTAAGAGCAGACAACTGAGGTAGATGACAACGTCATCCAATCATGAGCATAATGATGACGAGACCTAAAAAGGCGGGATGGCGCTGCAGCTCTCACCACATGAAGCATTTTCTCCGTAAAATAACACTTCTACTGGAGAAGTGATGCTAATAATGATTTTCTAAAATGCAAGGGAATAAACTAAAACAAACTGCGAAAAGTAACTTCTGTTGAGGAATCTAAATCTGTACATTGAGCAGAGAAGACGTGACGGGGGTTGCAGCTGCTTTATGGAGTTTTCATTCACCTTCAAAACACGACCTATTAATACACGCGACACCTGATAAGCGTCGCTGGTCACTGTTGCTCATGCAAAAATGGGCCTTGAAATCAAAGCCGAGCACTAATATTAATTTCAAAGGGATAACAATGCCTGATCGGCCTTCAGTGCCCACTGTGCTGCCATAAATAGCTCGAAATGCACTTCAGACACATTAGGAAAACACTATAGCAGGACGTCAAGTATTAAACTGTCAAATGGCTATTTGCGTTTGACAAGTGTTCTATCAGGAGGCAAATTAAAGATCACGCGCATGAACTCAAATAGCACGACACCAGTACACTTTTAGCCAAGAATATAATCGGGCTGCTAATCCCGTTTAAGCACAAACGCCTGTTTGCACCTAAAACAGGATTACAAAGTGGTCGTAAACTCAGTTTTACGTGAGATTTTCCCTGTTTTCGATGTGCGATATACAATATGTACTGTAGGTCACGGGTGCAAACTGCATGCGATTTTATTTTGCGGACTCCCATACATCAAGCACAAATTGCACATGGACAGTGCTTAATTTGTGCTTGTTGTTTCCGGTGCTGAGCACCGGCACTTATTTTTGCGGGCCGGGGCTTATTCTTCTGCCTCAAGCATTTGCTGCGAGCAAAAGACACATATGGGAAAGATGGATGAAGGGAAAAACGAAAAAGCGTCACAATGGGAGAAAGTAGAAAGCTGCGAGAGCGAGCCAAAGGGCAGGGAGTGGCTTTATATATATTGAAGAGGCCCGAGATGGCTTCAGGATAATGCCACCTCAATATTCCAGGTTCAACATTTAATTGGAGCAGCCGCGAGTTTAAGAGGAGGGCTTTGAGCACCGGCACCTTTATATTTACAAATTAAGCACTGCACATGGATGAGATTTCTTTTGCTTGCGTGTGCACCCCATAGCACCCATTCAGCGATATGGGCAAACAGGCTTTTGGAGAGGGCGCTAATGGTGCACCACCTTGGAAGAGGTGCACAGTTACTGCAACCACCAAAGGTGCATTGTGAGAGAGGCGCTTGCACCAAACAAGCAGATTCCAATTTCAGGGTGTGCCACTGCAGACACAGACCACACCCCCCGCTGGGATGGGGGGGAGCGGGTCAATGTTCTCACTGCAAACACAAGTCATCCTATCGCCACTGAAAGACAGACCAGTGGTTTAAAACCATCAATCTGTTTTTCACTATTGCACAAACTCTACCATTGTGTCTGTAGTGCACAGAGTGTTCTTTTCTGATTGGACACATGGTCTGGGTGCTGGCCAGGCAGCAACTGAAACTAAGGGGTATATTTAAGAAAAGTGGCGCTGCACATGGTGCAGCGCCACTTTTCTTGAGCCCTTGACAGCCTTCCTACCGCCACCGTGTGTACGCAGTATTTAAAATACGGCACACCATGGCGCAGGGTAGGGGGCAATGGCGTCATTTTTTATGACGCAATTGATGTACTCTGCAAAAGTAGCGCCAAAATTTTGGAGTTACTCCTGCAGAGTGCATAGGGGTCCATTGTAAACAATGGTGTGGTGCCCCCTTTTAACGCCTGCTCTGAGCAGGCATTAAAAGTGCTGAAAAAAGTGACGCAAGGAAATCTGTGCCAGTGAAATAGTTTCCATCTTTTATGGTAAGTGGGTGCAAGCTGAGAAAGGGTTACCTCTGGCACCAAACCTGCCACTGCTATGGACCCTAATTAACAGAGGTAAAGTCAGTCTTAAACATACATGTACAACCAAATGTACTTTTTAAAAACTCCTGTCAGGAATTCACATCAAAGGGATTCCTGGCAAGCGGATATGCATTTATTAATAAAGATTTCTCCACCAAGTGTGGCGAAATCCACAATAGTAAATCCCACTCAAAGTGTGAGAAGGGGGAGTTCCAAGGTATGAAATGCATTGGAGCGTTTTAAGAGCATCCAGAAGCATATATATTTATGGGCATTTCTAAATTCCTCTTGGTCACCTTACTACCCTGGAAACGTCTGGAGATTTGTCAGCTAAGGGATGGAGTAAATCCACTTCCAGGAAGAGATGGGGAACGGATCAGCCCTAGATTTACTCTGGGTGTAAAAGGATCGTTTCCTTCATAGAGAAAATATTTTCCCTGCAGAGAACCAAAATTTTAAAAAGTATATTTGCACACGAGGTTCCATTCCTCCGTGTGGAGTCCCCCCAACTATGGAGAACTTCAATCAAGTGTGAAAGAAATAAGTTTGTGCATGGGATTACAGCAAAATGTCTCTTTTCAACGTAATAGCTAGCAAAATGTACATAGGAAAAAAATCTCTGGGGTGCAGCATTACCACTGCACTGGGATTACACGGATCAGGCGTAATTTGTATTTTATCTTAAATACTAACAAGGGCCGTAGTCACTGTGATAATTTACTGCACAATTTTTAACAGGTGCTAAGGATAAAATGGGTGCAGGCTACAACTCTTAAAATATATATCAAAGGTACAGATATACATCAATTATGTTATGTTTGACAATAAAAATACACATCACTATAAAGACTCCCTCAATTTTCACAAATAGTTAACATAACTGGACAATGCTATGATGTGCATATTTATAGATATGGGTATGTATTTGTGTGTGTATATATATATATATATATATTTTTTTTTTTTTTTAAAGCATTTTAACTCGTAAATCAGTACTTTTGAGACTTGTTCTTTTTAGGTCTAGCTTGACAGAGCAGCTCTCAGCGGGCCTTATGTGATTTACCTCAGAAAAATCTTTCAGGAGTAATACATAGAGGAGCTTTGGCTCCACCCACATATTGGTGACAGGAGTACGCTTCGATTCGGGAGAAGTTGTGCGCTTCCACAGAAAAAGTGCTTACCTTCCAAGAGCTGTAATCATTTGATTATCTTGTTGTGTATACCAGAGCTCTTTGTGAAGTCTGCACTGGCATTAAGTTCCCAGCTCCTTTGAATTAATCAACCAAGCACACAGTTTTCAAGCCTGTTCTTCACGTGTTCATTGCCTGAGGAAAGCTGGAAAAACAATCAAGGTAAAGCACTCGCTGAAAATGTGTGAAAAACTCCGACCACTCGTGTGGAAATCCGATTTCCTGTATATTTTTCCCTGAAAACATGCAATCAAGGGAATTTCCATCTCCTCCCTCGGAGGGACTCATACAAACGCGATTGCTAAGTTCCAGTGGAGGCAAAATACCGGGCAGTTTTAAGGCTCATTCATAATGGGGCATTAAGTACATCTATCTGTACTAAAACATTTGTGAAACAAACTGTATGAAATATTGTCTTCCTGGTGCCGTGGCATGTACACTGGTAGGGACATCAAGCATGTAGCTTTTCAGAAGCACAAGCTTGTTGCAAAACCATCAGATTTGCCCATGCACAAAATGTAAACCCGATCGTATGTATTGTCCTCGTATAATCTTTCATTAAGATATAAAAATACATTAAGATATATAAACAAAAGTGACATGCGCACACTGCCAAATACCAAAGAGCACCCACGCGTCCATAAACATACATGCACATTCAAACACCCACAGATGAACAGGTACACAGACATTCACACGCACAGTAACACACCCCAGATATCTAAATATGTTTTGCCTTGTTTAGGCAGAGTAATATGGCTAATGTGTTCACTTCCACAACTGGGTTGCACCAATCTGACAAGGATGCTGTTATGTGCGGTAATGTCCAGAGGTCCTGGTCCGCATCCAAACTTACCGCTTGTTTTCCTCATGATCCTGTTTACATCACTCTTGGACAGGTTTCCTGTTTGAACGCCTGATTTTGCGAGTCAGGCGGAGCAGGATTGCAAGTTGGACGGACTGATCACGGCTGGCTCGCGCTCCCTCATCCATTTTTCCCCAGTGCTGGAAAACCGGGACGGATTTCACCTGCTGGTGAAACAAGAGGCTTTGGTTGTAGCAGCAGCCAGGCCTCCGCCTCCGCTTCGCCCAGACATGTTCTACATCATGGGGGCATTCAATGCCCCCCTACACTTGAACTTATCTTTCCTCTCCTTCCTCTACTCTCCCAACGGCCTCCCCCCACTCCGCCCCATAGAGAAATCTCGGAAAGTACAATGCTCTGTGGCTTTACGCCTGGTGAATCCACATTCTGTGAAGCTTAACTCGTAATAGGAGCAGAAATACTGGTCAGAAATGGTAATTCTGGCCTTAAATCGCCTAATGTTTACTCCTAACTCGTCGTTAGGGCCTATATGTCTCTACTACCATCTCACAGGCAACCAATCCGTAACTATCATAGATGTTGCTTTCTGCCATCTTTGCAGTGTTTCCTTCAATGCAACGTGAAAGCTTCTTGAACAAAATACGTTTTCAGCCAGTTTGTTCTTACAACTTGGCCATTATCCCTTTGATCATAAAACGAAACACAAATGTGCTTAATACTAAAATACTTTAAAACCTCATCCATTTCTTTGATTGTACTTTACCAAAACAATCCTTTCACCTAAAACTTTTAGAGAAAAGTGTAACAGCGTCAGTAGTAGTAATAGAAGCATTTATACAATCTCATCCAAAATCATATTCATCACCAACCATGCGACAAAGATACTTTTTATGTTACAGCAACTAAATTATTTTTCAAATGCACTTTTCAAATCTGTAATTCAGTTCTAATACCTTTTTGTTTCAACCAACCTGTAAAACATTCTTCTGCAATCTTACAACTTTTTTCATCACTCATAACTACTCCTACATTTACTATGTCCAGCAGAACAGATACGCTGATTTCTTATGCTTTTCATTGGACTTATACGGCAGCAGCAATCTAGACAGCAAACCATATTGTATACTGCACCAGCTGTCAAACTTTTATAACTGCAGTCAATGGGAAAAATCACTAGTGACTCTCGGCCACTAGCAGGGTGAGATCAGAGAAACCCAGTGGTAGTTTAGGTTGTGCAGGTTCCAGGACCAAGCTGCGGCAGTCAGACCAATCTTACCTGGCTCATGGGGTCTGGGTGCACAGGTGTTGTGACTGTCCTTGATGCTGACTGCGGGAGCTGCGGGTGCTGAAAAATGGCACTTGTGACACTCGGTAACTTCCAAGTCGAGTTCATGGGAGCCTATTGGGGGTTAAGAGTGTGTGGGCCCCTGGACCAGAAATCACCAGGCGGAACACCTCCATGTAGTGCAGGCATCTCAGATGCAGAGGTGTACTTGTCTATACTTGGTGATGAACAGGAGCTGCGGTTGCTGGCTTTATTACTGTGACGGTGAGGGTGAAGACGCAGATACAAAAACTCGACTACAGAGCCACTGGTGATGTCAGATGCAGGTGTTGTGGTGTGCCCTCGGGTTGCAGATTCGAGTAAAGGTGATGATGACTGGACTGGCCAACAACAAGCCTTGGCAGTGGTGGGATGGAGGAGAAGCTATCTCCCCTTATGGAGGTCGTGGGGAAAGCTGTAGCTGGCTGTAACTTGGATGAGAGCTGGACTACACTTTCCACAATGCACTGGGCCATCTGCGTTTGGGCGATCCCTCGAAGGACACGCTGGCCAGTTTATCTCTGGTTTAGGTAGGTGCTTTTACCTGCAGTGTGCAGGGAACTAGTGCCTCTAGTCCAAGGGAGTCTAGTCTTGCCTTTGGCTCAAAAAGGGTTCCCTCTTGCTGAGGGAATCAAATGGTAGTCCAGGACTAGTTGCAGTCAAGCAGTTCCAGAAAGGTTGCCACAGGTTCAAGCTATCACGCTTTGGTTTGTGTAGGCTTGTGCTTTCGTTGTTGCAGGTCTTCTTCTGTCTTCTTTGCAAGTTGTTGCAGATCTGAGGTTCAGGTGTCAAATCCTGGATTTAGGGGCGTTAGGGATGTGGGTGTAAGTAGACAATGGGCTACGAGGTTGGCAATCTTAAAGGATGCTATCTGGATACATGCCACCTCACCCTCGACACGAGATTCGTGTAAGGGGTGAGAAGGCCTTTGTTTGATACCAAACATGACCCATTTCGGCGGTACCATAATGGAACTTGCAAACTCAGGTTTGCCCAGGTTCCAGCCCATGTTATCCTTTGGACTGCCTTTCACTTATCATAGCCTTTAATGAAAAGGGCCACTATTGGGACATATAAGCTTGCACTTATATGTTCACATCTTTAATATAGCACGTGCTTCCTTCTGGGCTCAGGAGGCCTTCCTTAGGGGTGACTGACATACATTAAAGAAAATGCTTGGCTGTGCCACACATGGTGTGGGCACAGTCGAGTTCGAGCGGTTTGTACTGCTCATGTAGTCTGCAATGGCAGGTCTGCTGTCAGTAGTTTACTTGGGTTATGAGGGTGGCACAAGCAATGCTTTAGGCCCTGGTGACCCCCTTAAAAACACACATGCCCTGGGTACCACTGGTACCATATAAGAGGGACTTACAAGGGGGGGGATTAAAGTTCTTGCCAATTGGGGATACAAATTCACATATACTAATTTAGGAAGAGATCACTGGCACTGAGGCCTGGTTAGCAGGCTCTAGTGCACTTTTAGAGCCCTAAACCAGCAGATAGTAGTCCAAATGGGGACAAAAAAATGGGTGGGGAACCCTGCAAAAAGCCTGTTTTTCTACAGTGCCACTCTTATTAACATGGGACTGGTTTGGATTTTGTCAGGTCTCCGAACAGTCAAAAAGATGAGTTATTAATAGCGTTATAGACATTGACTGCCCCTGTGCAGGCCAATCCTTGTCTGGGCATATATGCACATACTGTTACAATGCTGCTGGATCTACCATCCCAGGGCTAAGATACAAGACATTCCCCACAACATTTCTGAAAGGTAGAAGCAACAAACTTTGTTTTAGCAACATAGAATTGGGCAACGGGGGTCATTGGCAGGAGGCCCATCAACCAGTGAGGTAAGCAGAGGTTATGGCCTCTGCCCCCCCCTGATGGAAGACCACCCACAACATTTAGAAAGACTGGTAGCTCTAAAAATGTCAGTACAGCCACTTCTGGAGCTGTTAAACTGTGGGCACAGATCACTGCAGAGATGAGCTGTTAAACTGTGGGAACAGATCACTGCAGAATGGGGGCCATGTTTTTTTCCATTCGCTAAAAAATATATTGTTTTCCAATAGTTAACACCCAAATCAGGAGTTTGCTATTGAAAAAACAAAAAGGCAATAGCCTTGATGCATTACCTATATGTTGGGGCCATTAATTGATTTCTCAACCAGAGACAATTAAGTTTTGTATATGCTCCCAGATGGAGAAGTTCACTGATGATTACCCTTCCCTATAAAGGGTTGGGCAACTGTTACTGTGAGCTCGTGGCCCAGTGGCAGACTGGCCTTCAGGATTAAGATTTGAAACAGGAGCCATCTGAGGCCCAACCCATCACAAACTCTGCCATTCTCTAAGTGGGGGAGAGACCTCAACTTTGGCTGATGAACAGCTGCCAATTATTTTAAGGATACTTCAATCTTTTTTTAATTTTTATGGTTTCTAGGTGTGGTTTTATTCTTTGCTTCATACTCTCCATTATTTATATGTTAATTGTGTTATTACTGAAGTATTACACACATTCTAGAAGAGCACTTCTAAGGAGGAGTCCTTATGCTTGGCTAAGCCACCAACGGATAGACTTAGAGGTACGTTTCAAGTTACCCCATTGATGTCCCCTGACCAGATTGTGTGGTAGCACAGTCACCCGTGAAGGCTGTGAACTCTCTCTCCCTCTCAGCATACCAGACAAATTTGGTTCATAGGTGGCATTATTGAAATAATTTCCAAGTCTGATCCCAGAAAGCTTGCTAAGAAAATGAACTATTCGGTCAGTTACTTAAAGGAGATGAAACACACTATAGGTTAAATAAAAGGAAGAAACTTCTGAACGGATCAGTCTATTGAAAAAAATAGAGATTGATTTGACATTTTTACCTGGATTTATTTTTACTGCTCTTACCTGGTTATACATATCCAGCTGTCAGAGCTCTGTACAGCAAAAGGATCTCCCTCATGGCTCCAAAGTCAAAAGGCAAGGGTGCTGTCCCAAGTGCGAAACCCGAGCTGAGAATGGACAGTCTGGATGAGGCCTAGAACTTTCATCACCCACCCCTTCCGAAACCAGCCCTCTGGCCTCTCGCAGGTGACTCACCTATGAGTAGTGACAGCGGAAGACACTGAAGAATGAAATAGATGTTGAGGAACAATGCGAGGCAGACCATTAGATCCTAGGCCTAATTTACAAGTGAATGATAATGGAAAATCTGCCAAAAATACAGCGTATGTGTCATCAGACCACCTCCTCTTTCCACGCCTTATTCAGAATAATGGGGAAGGTGGTGTACCTGAAGGCAGAGGTGCTATCTGTTGTGGTATTGGAGACAGCAGCTATGCAGCCATTGCATCAATGGGAATGGCTTTAGAGAGGCCGCCCAATGAAGTTCTCCCACCCAAACATCGTTGCGGCTGCAGGCCATCTGTCTGCCTGTGCCAATAAAACTACACCAGTTCTTTTCAGAAAAAAATATTTAAATGTCTCCAACATGCTGGGAGATATAGATTGTGGCAAACTCCTATACGATTCCTGGAAAAGGAGTCCCAGGTAGGGGCCTAGTTTCAGGAATCACACACATCTACCATGCTGGCATGGCATGACACACCTATCACCACACAATTCATCCTGACGTGTACATGTGTCATTTCTGGTAAACAAAAAAAATATGTCCAACAGCCCTACCATCCATAGATTTTGCAACATGAGCTAATACAATTAAAAGCGGTCATCAGCAACTTGGCATTAAAGTCCTGACTGTGAGCTCTCACAGCTCCCCTGACAACACAATAAGGGGGGAATGAGGTGAACGCAAATCCAATTAAGTCAAATCTTTATCTGTCACACATGTTATTAAGGAAGTGGTGGGAAGGAATATAATTGTATTCCTAGGGTCTTATAACTTAGTGATACAAAGCAGCAGGAGCACAATGAGCATTGGGACGTGGTTCTGATGAGAAAAGTTCAAAAAGGGCCAATGCTATTTTAACCCAACCGCTTCACCAAAACTGACAAAGGAAATTCAGCTTGAGAAAACCTGATCTGCCCTCTAACACCTCCTTCAGGACGTTGTCCACAGTACCACAAAATCACACCAGCCTTGTGAAGCCTGGCCTGCACTGAGTGGATCGATATCGGGAAATAAAGCTGCTACATATTAAGTGTCGTATAATTTGCTTGCAACAGAGCATATCCTAAATAATTATTCTGCAGAGGTACAATAATACTAGCTATCGAAATGACTCTTCCCAGAGAGCTTACCAGGAAAAGAACTGTTCAGTCAGTTCCCTATCAAAGATGAAACACCCCATGGGTGGCCAAAGGAAAGATGCCAGGCATTCGATGGTCTAACTACTGAGGGTGCTAATGAAAGGAGACAACTTTTGAGTGGAATGCAAATTGCTGGTAAGGTAGTAACAGTTCTTGCAAGAAGAAGGGGGGTATCACTGGGACTTAAGCATTTTGTCTCGGATCAATCCATTGGACTGGTATGTAAAGATCCAAACCACTGGAGAGAAGATTGTCTAAGGTGTGGTGGGAGAGTCAAGCTGTAACATGGTTGCAAGTTCCTCCCTGGCCAGATGACAAACATGGGAGAGGAAGTGGCGTAATGGCCAGAGGTGCTGACTTTCAAACAGGGGAACCAGGTTCAAGCCACAGCACTGGCTGAACATGCTGTGATTCTGGGTAAATCACTTAACCTCCTCATGCCTAAAAAATAAATGTGCCACTGTGTGATCTAACGGGTAATCACCCAAAGCACTCTGATACCTTTGGGCTGAAGTTGCGCTATATAAAACGGCAAAAAAAAAAAATTATGAGATAATCCGGAAAGCTCACCTAACATGCAGATTACATAGCATAAGTGATATCATACTCTGCTTTTTTATATTTTTAATCTTGCCTTTTAAAATTATAGGTTTGTTGTATAGAAGGTTTTTGTGTACTCCAGTAATACTCCTCCTAGTGATGCCATGAAATGTAATGGCCACAGGATATGACTTTCAGCAGCTTTATTGGAGGGGGTGTCTAATGGTTATGTGATGTCATTTCCTGTGGGACAATCTACAGGTGGAAGGAGGCATGATGTCACATCTGCTATCCCTGTCATTTTGAGAAACTGAAATCTTTGCACGTGAATTCTACTTCAGTGCTGATCATGTGTTGACCCCTTCCACTATTCACTGCCTACTCGGTGGGCCAATTTAGTGCCCAAGAAAACAGGAGTATAGGCCATTAAGCAATTATATAGCTCAGTCAGACGTGTGTCTACAAATATTTGTCTTTTTCCAACTGTACTGAACAGAAGTGGTTCACGACAGCTGATGAGTTTTTTGGCCTTTTTTGGCTGTTTCCCTAGTGATGATTTATTCTGCTGGTTCCCTAAATGAAGTAGAAGTATTACAACCATTAAACTGCTTTCAGCATGATAATATATGCAGTCCCAGCACTTACTTCTAAGTCTACTGTAGAACCTGGCACTTCATTTTTCCATGTTTTGACTTTTATATTGACGTCCATACTCGCTTAACTACACCACCGTAAAAAGTACATTTATATATAAGACATGCAAAATTACTAAAGACACATCAGAACACCTGATTTGTATTTGCCCGGCATACATTACTAAAAAAGCAAAAATTGTGAAATTTCCTGCACCCACTGCAAAGAAACTTCAAAAAGGTTTCTAACCTACCGGAAGGGCACAGGCTTGATTAACACCCTAGGCATGAGCAAAACATACTGGAAAAAGAGCCCCCTTGGGTTGTCTACCCCAATCTACCCTTTCGAAAAAGTAGCAAATACACCATTCAAACCAAACTCTTCCACCTCTACAGACATCCTCCCCCACCCCACACCATAATGCCATCAGATTGCCCCCCCTTGTCACCGAAACTATTCAGAAAATGACTCCAATGCACCTCACACAAATCCTTATCCAATACATCCCTAGCCATAATGTCTGCTTTACCAATCCATACTACTCCAACCTACCATGCATAATGTTTTTGTCCTCTTGCACCACTGAATGGGAACTCCTTTCCCTTATTCAAGACGTTTAAAAAGTCCCCTGGCGTAGTTTGAATAGCCACATGACTGATGACCTCTGCCTGGTACTTTGAGCCACCTTAGTCTGTAAAACCAATCACATCACCAGCTATTGACATCGCCCTAATGCAGCATTATTTGATGCATCTTATACTCAGTAGACCAAGGCCCTGATTTATACTTTTTGGGGCAAAACTGCACTAACGCAGTTTTGCACCAAAAAGTTTAGTTCCGGCTTGCACCATTTCTGTGCACCAGCCAGGCACCATATTTATGGAATGGTGCAAGCCGGTGCAAAGGATAGGCTAGTGTAAAGAAAAATGACGTTAGTCTGGTGGGGCTGGTGGATTGGAAGAAGGGGGTTTGCACCAAAAAATGACGTTAGGCAGGTTAGAGTAAAAAAAATGACTCTAACCTGCCTAGAGTAATTTACGCAAAAAATCCATACCACATGACTCCTGTCTTAGGAAAGACAGTAGTCATGCCCACCACCCCAATAGCCAGCACAGGGGACCAGGGTCCCCTGGGCATGGCCATTGCACCCTGTGCTATATACGGGGGCCCATTTCAGGGCCCCCTATAGCACTTCAAAAAAATAAAGAAAATACTTACCTGTACTTACCTGGGATGGGGTCCCCCATCCTCTGCTGTCCCTCTGATGTGGGTTGGGGTGTCCCTGGGGCCTGGGGTTGGGCACCTGTGGCTTATTCCATGGTGTTTCACCATGGAAATAGGCCCACAGGTCCCCTACCACCTGCCTTGACCTGACCCAGGCATTAAAAAATTGACTTTTGACCACTCCTCCCTCCCGTGCACCATTGTTGACAGGAGTATAAATATGGCGTTAAGGCTTGCATCTCATTAAGGCAAGGTAGGTTTCCACATCCAAAAAATGACTTTAACTCCCGACATTTGGTGCTAGACGGGTCTAGTGCCAAAGTATGAATATGGAGTTAGTTTTGCACCGAATTAGAGTTTAAAAAAATTAGGCTAATTTGGTGCAAACAGAGTATAAATATGCCCCTAGTGTCATTGTCTATGCCTAACTAACAATGCATCATTGTGTCACCCATGACTCTAAGTCTAGCCACATAACCTGATACCTTTTACAAATGGCTCTTAAGGCGCACTATGACAGTTACACAGATAGAGAGAAACATGCAGAAAGTTCTTACAGGCAGGCAGACTGTTGTGGTGAAAACTTGATACATTTTGTTAGTCTTCATTATGCAATACATTAAAAATGTTACCTTATGTTATGGTTTGTCTTTTATTCTATCACTGACAGTTGAAAAAGAAATATTAAGACATAACACTGATTGTCAAATAAATGGCAATTAACATGTCTTGTTTGTACATTTTAGGAACAGCTGAATTGTTCCGGAACTCTGAAATTACATCTCTTCAGAACATCCCACTGAAGATCCCTTCTCTTGCAGATCGGCCTCACGATCACCTGTGAAAATGGAGCGATCTACTCGGGAGCTGTTCCTAAACTTCTTTGTTGTGCTGATCACTGTGCTTCTCATGTGGATCCTTGTAAAGTCCTACCAACAATAAAGGACTCGACAATGCTCTCGGGAGTAACCACCAGATGTCTCGGCCATACACTAGTTCACTTCCTACAGGATGAGTATATTTCTAAGGTTTCTCATTGCGTTCTGCCACGGCCAGCATTGCTTGAAGAAACATCAAGATCTTTAAGACGCGAGCTGCTAAGATCCCAAGTAGGAGCCACTGGCCACCTGTATCTGAACTCAAATCAATGAGTTTGACCTGCATTCATCAATGTGAAATCAAATGTGGCCGGGAGTAACATTATCACTGCAAACCTTCGTCCAATGCAATTGTGACTTTTTGTTCTGTAGTTGTAGCCACTTCAAGCCACAGCTCTTGCGTGTGAAAGAAATTCGTACAATGGCTTCCTTATGCAATGTTTTCTGATGAAACAAAAGGATTTCATGTTAACCTCAACCTCATGTATACATCATGCTTATCTACTGTTACTGAAGGAATGTATATTAACCCTCCATTGCTCTTCCAACCTGATTAAACCCAAAGTTTACCTTACTTTCAGGCTTGTTTTGCTATTCTTCTCAATGATTAGGTGATCATGGATGAATGCTGAATTATACATGTTTTAATACTAGCAGTTAATAACAATGAATCCTCTTGTTCATTGCCGTTAATCTGTAATTTACCTGGGCATTCTTTGCTTGCTATAAGCATCTTAAGTTTGAAAGTGGTCACACTAATATGGATTTTATATCACACGAGGGAAAATATGCTTTAATATCAACCCACTCCTTTTTAAAGACAGTAGGATTGATCAACACAAATATGACATCCTACATAAAGCAATGCACAAATCAAATAGGAGGCATCAACTACATATCTTCTATTGTGATATCGAGTAGCGCAATTACTAACATATTTGTATGACCACAATCACCCTAGAAAGCAGTGACTGCAATGAAACACAAATAAATGGCCTTAAACCAACCAACAGTCCTATACTATTACAACACATTGATGTAAAAAAACTATAAAATCAATTTCAGACGTCTAGTCTGTTAAACATCCACAATAAGGCGCACACAACAAGAATCACTGCAAACAACACAAAAAAATTGATTCTATTCAATGTACATCAAGTACAGCACGCAGATGCAGACAAGAAATGCATGTTGCAAGCACTTAAAAGCAGATCAAGGTCTACAGGCCTACAAAATGGAGGCACCCAATAGGCCACTGAATGGCATACACAGGGACCACCCCCCTCAAGCACTACATCGGCGCTGATATCAACCCCTATCCAACTGCCCTGTTAATGCACAACAAAACTGCTTGGCATGCATATTCACCTTGCACAACATATCTCATTCATGAAAATCATGTCTCACGTCATGACCCCAGAGATGAAGTTCATATGGCTATGCCAATCAGATTTTACAGATAGTCAACATATACAAAATTAGCATCTCACAAGCAACCACACCAGTTACAAGCTCGAACGCCACATCCCTGATCCATACAAAACGCTTTGCATACCCTTCTCACAGAAAACAAGAAAATATGGAGTAACAGGAGACCAGTGGCGTTCCCTTCTAAAAGGAGAGTTTGACTGCACACAAGTAGCCGGCAATAAGTGCCCTCACACATGCCCCTTCATCTCCGTGCCAGTGTGTTGCACGGTGTTCAAAAGTATGAATGGGATAGCTCCCAAATTCGTGGCTTAAAAACTCGAGCAGTGTATTCCAACCTGCAATTTGAGGTTGACATATGGAAATCGACGTATGGTCCCCAAGTTCCGCAAATGCAGATCAGGTAGTCCGAGTTTTTCCGTTGTAGGCCCTGTTACTTGAAACTGATTTCCAGGTAAGATTTTTCATGAAACTGATTTTAGGCAATTTCGGAAATTTCTAAAGACATGGCTTTTTAAACAAGCTCACGGAAGCAAGTAACGTCTGATCTATTTCTGTTCCAAGAAACCGTAGCATTATAAGCAGTACTAACATAACTGCTACTTTACTCACAAAGAACACAGCATCTTCAGTATCCAGCGCTTCATAACATATTCAAAATAGTTCCTAGACTCTGCAAGACTGCAAAGACATAGAAGCCAGAACTGTGTCAAACAAATTGAGTCGCTACACCTGCAACACAACAAAGAAAGTCCATGCAATATTTCAACCACTCAAGACTATCCTCTAGCCCCCTAGTCAAGTGACAACTTGGTAAACATGGAACAGAGGAGTTACAAAATGGCAAGGCTCAAGTTCAATGGCCAATTGGGTGGCCACTGAGAGCTCAGACTAAAACCTATGTGCCTACATCGGGCCAAAGTAGAAGCCAAGTAGAACCAATGAACAGAGGGCACATGCTGGATGATGTGTCATGGTCTACAACATAGATGCCAACAGACTCCCACTACCAATCATGAACAACCACGAACATCTCCTGTGTGGCTGAAGCCACAACTGCTGATGCAAGGGGCTATCAGCTTCTTTTCATATACATATTTCCTTAAATATCTTAGACTTTTTGTTTCTTTCTCTAGCCCTCTTTTTTCTAACCAGCATTAATTTCATGCCCCTTTTTGCTCGTCCTTTAACATATTCTTTTCTTTCATTCTCTACTTAACTTATACTTTTTTCCTCCCTTCTTAATTTCTTTCTGTCCATTCCCTCTTTCTTTTATTCTTTGGCTGCCTCCTTCACTCTTCTTTTTTCTTTCTTATTTTCATAATTTGCGTTTCCTTCCTATGTTTACACCCTTGAGCAGATGTAAGAGTCCAGGGTTTTCCACTAGTGGCGGCTGGTGAAGATATCACCACTTTTCTGCACACGTTTCTGAGGACAGCCTGTCATCATCACACCACACTGACCTGCAGTTGTTCAAAAGTGATATTGTTTACCTTAAAAAGTGCCTTGTCTCTCTACTTCTCAGGATGTTGGAACTGAAATGAAGACACTCATCGACCCAGTTACTAGAATCTCACTAGGGAGAAAATCTTGTGGAATGCAGATCTCCTAAACTATGTTTTGGAGAATCAAAACAGGAGGAAGTTCCTGTTGCAGGCACGCAAAAAATTAATGACTTTGGGAGTCTCTTGTGAAGCCAAGCTAAGCTAAAGGTTGTTCATGACAATGAGCCCCATTAGGTGGAGCTTCGTCTCAAAGTGGCATTTCATGGGATGCACCACACCTCGCAGTGAGGTGTTCCCTTTTGAATGAGGAGTTTCGGCTTCATCATTCCTCCTTTTACTCAAATTTCATTTCTCCTTTCCATATTCCCTTACAGGCGGCCTTTTATTCTTCATCTTGAGTTACTTCAACAAAACTGAAAATACATAAGGTTTGTTATAGCAGGTAATAAGGGTCTCCCTTGTCTGAGTCACAGACGGTGATCTCTCCCACGTGGGGCTATGGTTCTTACTGAAAGCATGGGATCTGACCTGCCTGCTTTGTGCGTGATACAATAAAGAGAGGTATTAAAAAACTAGGAGGTTGGATTTTGGCCAGGTTGGGTGAGGGTGTGACGGCTAGAAGCAGGAAGGGAAAGTGGGTAGTGTTTCAGTGGAAGTATTCAGAAAAGTGAAAGTCAATCAATGCTGAGCGAATGTACACCTTAAAAATTAATGGCTGAGTTTCGTATTTTAACCTGGAATCTTAAGGGAGTAATCAAGCTGAAAAGAGTTAGTATATGAAGAGCTGAAAGGCTTTAAAGTCAATGTAGTTTGTATTTATGTGATGCAGCTGTTACAAGAAGAAAATCGGCTACTGCTCAAATACTCCAGGTCCTACAAAGCTAAAAATTGGTACAGTTTACACACACTACTCAGATAGTCCTCTATATTTTACTCTAACAATGGAACTTGCAATAGGGACAGGCCAAGGACTATATGTGAGGACTTTAATTGCTCAATGGACAATAGGACTATGACATTAAATCCTTCTTTCCTGAGACAAGCAAGGGCATTCAGGTTTAATGTTAGCTGTAGTTTCCGGTCTTGGAATACTCTTGTGGGGATATGGTTTAAGCCTCCAAGGAAGGTTGAGATACGATTTTAGTCTCCATGCAGGGTGAGATCATTATCTACCCACAAAGTTCTGTAAATCACTCTTTCAGAGTTATAGGATCCTACCTTTATTGAGGCTGCTACTAGATTGGCTGTGTGAACTCTCTGCAGTAGAAGTCTTAAATGGACCATTGATTAAGAAAGTAAAATTGCCCTGGTGATCTTTAGAGTTATAGATATGTCTCCTTCCCATTTACCATTTCCAAACTTTGAAAAAAAACACTATGCTAAATGCCTCTTTTAGTATTTTGACTCTCTCAACCTCCTCACCAGGTCACTCCTTTGGTTTCAAGACCTTTTTTAGAGCACCAACAACCAGGTCGTTTAAAATGTGATTAGCATTAGCAAGTTGAGAGACATCCTTAGCGAAATCCAGGGATCAATTTCAGACAGCTACTGTAAGAAATTGGATTATTATTTGAAGTGGGCGACTACCCACCTCAAGGAGTAACTACAGCTCTTGTCAGGTTGAACCCTTAAATTCACTGAACTAACCTGAGCTTAGCCCCCTGGTAGCTCTGCCACAGAGCAGACAGGCTTTTTTTTTAATTTATTTTTATTGATGTATCAAAAACGGGCATCCTTTCTTAAGACCAATAGCCACTCTTTGAAGTGGGTTTCCATCAGGTAATATCAGTGAGTGTGAGACAGGGGCGGAGAGGGTTGGGGGTGAGTTCACCACTCAGGAAGATCACAGCAAGGCAAATCTCTGCCTGCGAGGCGCAGTTGCATCAATGAAGGCACTACAATGACACTCAGGTACCCTGAGCCTCACCCCGTAGGGGGCCATTCACAACAGGCACAGCATCATCCAATCTGGTGCTTTCACATCGGGGGATACATCTCTCTCAACACTGCTCACCCTCAGGTATTGCTCCAGTGGGGCCTAGATATCTCTGGGGTGCGATCTCACTGGCAGCAGCTTCCGGAAGGCAATCAAGTTATCTTGGCAATACGCCGCATTTTTCAGCAAAGCAGTTTTTTCCTGTGTTGGGCTAGCAGTAGCAGAAATGCAATCAGCTTACGCTGTTCTGAAGGAACCTCCTTTACATAGCCAAGCAATGCAACTTAAGGCATGCACTCCAGGTGAAGATCGGTTACCTCTTCAAAAGAATCAAAAACAGCATTCCAGAATGCCCCCACGCCTGGGCAGCCCCAGTCCAAATGCAGAAAGTTGGTGCATGGCGCCAGGATCAGACACAGGGTGCATCCTCCAGAAGGACCATACTATGCAGCCACTCCGGGGTGCGATACAGCATATGTAAGTATTTAAAGTGCACTAGGCGCAGCCGGTAGTTGGGCGATAGAGCCCGAGCCTGAGTGCAACGGAAGTGCCACTGCTTCTCTGTAATGGGGATGTCAAGAGCATCGGCCCACACCTGTCGGGCGCCAGGTACACGCACCAGAGCCATATCTTGCATATCAGAATATAGTCTGGTGATGAGCCTTTGTAGGGACTGATTTGTAAAGAAAGGATCAAGCACTTGGAATATTTGGGGAGCTACAGGAAATGAGCAGTGAAGGTCATGTATCACCACTCATAGCTGAAAGTATGTAAATGTTTCAAGTAAGGAGATGGCTGGACCGTATAAAATCTGTTGAGAGGTGATAAAGGTATCCTCCAGGTATACTTCGCCCATGGTTATGAGGTTTAGTTTTCGCAGTCTGCTGCTTGTGCCAGAGTCCTGTGTGATGGGTAAGGTGGGTTGGAGAATTAGTAAAACAGAGGGGCTAAAGAGGGAATCCACCTAGACCCGCCACCACAGCCAGTCCCACACCCAGATCGTACATCTCACAGTGTCAATCAAGGCCCCAGGATGCTTTAGAGTTTGGTAAATAACTAATCGGAGGGGGCAAGGAGCAGCGTGGTCATGTTCAGGTGCAGTGCGAGGAAGAAACTGGGTGGGATATAGTCAGTAGTGTGCGAATTGTGCTTGCGTTTGATAGTAGTAAAGGTCCATGCCCGGTGCTGCCAGCCCACCCTGTTCAAATGGTAGTGTGAGAACCTCCCAGGGATTTTGGGGTTGCGCAAGGGTTATAAGGAAGGAGCGGATAGGTCATCAAAAATATTGCGGCAGCAGAAGCAGGATTGTTAAGGAAAAAGTATGAGAATATGGGTAGTGCCACCTTTTTTAGCCAAAGCAAGCCTGCCAGCCTTGGAAAGTGGAAGGATCTTCCATATCTCCTTGTGGTCCTCCAGCCAGCCCAACAAGCGACCATAATTGGATTGTCAGAGAGTATCTAGGTCTTGGCTCAGCCAGACCCCAAGGTATTTAATCGGCTCGGTCATCCAGTGCAGGGGAAACTCCAACACCAC
Organism: Pleurodeles waltl; assembly: GCF_031143425.1. Lineage (NCBI taxonomy): Eukaryota > Metazoa > Chordata > Amphibia > Caudata > Salamandridae > Pleurodeles > Pleurodeles waltl. Next base: position 1,329,755,809 of record NC_090447.1, on the reverse strand, counting down.
CTCCTGGGTCACTGTTGTAAGCGGAAAAATTACAGATTTGGCCCAATTTATGGTGATCCAGAGAATCCCCTAAATTTGGTGAATTCCCTGACCAGGGGATCTAAATTATTGTGAGGGTGTTTAACCTATAGGGAGATGTTGTCAGCATATATGGACACCAAAACTACAAAGTACGAGAAGGCCAGGCCCCAGTGAGAGTAGTGTTGGTGGAATCTAGCAGCAAGGGGCTTCCTAGCTATGGCAAAAAGAATGAGAGACAAAGGGCAACCTTGTTGCATTCCTCAAGTCACCTGGAAAAGAGGGGTAATCTGTCCATTAATGCGAAGGCAGGCAACAGGGCTGGTATAAAAGAGGTGGATGAGTTTGAAAAATCTAGGGCTGATATCGAGAGGTGGCAGCAGCACAAAAAGGTATGGCCACTCCAATGAATCAAAGGCCATAGTGGCGTCTAGGAAAATCGTGGTGGTGCTGAGACGGGGTTCAATGGTGTGCAGTAGGGTTAAAAAGGTACAGAGGTTGTGGGCCGGAGAGCGTCCAGGAACAAATCCAGACTGATCTGGCCTAATGATGAGCAGGAGAAGCGGGAGCAGTCTGGAGGCAATCAGCTTGGCAAGGAGTTTATTGTCCATGTTAATCATGGAGAGCGGTCTATAAGAGTCACATATCTGGATCCTTGCCAGGTTTTAAGATCATGACGATCAGTGCTTCACGTAAAGAGGGGGGTAGCACACCTCTGGCCAAGGACTCCTCATACTTGGTGAGGAGATGCGGGGCTAAGAGGGGAGCAAACTCTTTATAAAATGCAGCAGTGAGTCCGTCTAAGCCTGAGATCTTGTCACCCGGGAGAGCGCTGATCACATGAACTAAGTCTTCCAAAATGAAGGGTTCGTCCAGGAATCTACGGTGTCCATCCTCAACCCAAAGAAGCTGTAGTGAGTCAAAACATGAATTCAAATCTAAGGGCATAGACAACTGAGCTGTCTGGGACAGGGAGAATAGAAAGTATTAATTTATCTCTGCGCCGCTGTCAAACCCCCCGCTACTTCACTGCTTATCAGCTCTATGATGTAATAATTAACTCAGGGCTTGCGCAGCATATTCACAAGTTCTTTACCTGCTGTGTCCCCCTCACCATATCTCTGGGCTCGGGTCTCCTCACTTAGATAGTGGCGGTCATTCTGACCGCGGCGGGCGGCGGTCGCCGCCCGCCACGCGGTTACAGGCGAATGGCCGCTCCGCGGTCAGGAGACCGCGGCGGCCATTCTGGCATTCCCACTGGGCCGGCGGGCGACCGCCAAAAGGCCGCCCGCCGGCCCAGCAGGAAAGCCCCTGCAACAAGGAAGCCGGCTCCGAATGGAGCCGGCGGAGTTGTAGGGGTGCGACGGGTGCAGTGGCACCCGTCGCGATTTTCACTGTCTGCAAAGCAGACAGTGAAAATCTGTATGGGGCCCTGTTAGGGGGCCCATGCACTGCCCATGCAGTGAACACCCGTTCCCGCCATCCTGGTTCTGGCGGTGAAAACCGCCAGAAACAGGCTGGCGGGAAGGGGGTCGGAATCCCCATGGCGGCGCTGCAAGCAGCGCCGCCATGAAGGATTCCCTGCGCCAGGGGAAAACCGGCGGGAAATCGCTGGTTCCCCTTTTCTGACCGCGGCTTTACCGCCGCGGTCAGAATAGCCCAGGAAGCACCGCCAGCCTGTTGGCGGTGCTTCCGCTCCCCTCCGCCCTGGCGGTCAGAGACCGCCAGGGTTGGAATGAGGGCCAGTGTGTCTCCAACTGAGCAACTTCCTCAAAGTCGTTCTATTTGCTGCAAATGTGAACCGGTGTTAGTTCACTTTTGTCAGTGATAATCTGAAACTCTAGTGTCCTGATCTCAGTCTCGAGGCGTGACAGGTCACTCCGCAAAGCACATAAGACCCCAGCCTGTTTGGCTATACAGACCCCACGGATCACAGTTTTGAACCCTATCCATAAGGTGGTGAATGAATCCACTGTCCCCTGATTGTGTGCAAAGTATTCCACTATTGCTGTCTGCACTTCCTTCCACAACACCTGCTCACGCACTGCACCTGGGGGTAGGCAGCACGTGAAAGCTTATGATCTATAGCTCGCAGGTGCCAGTGGCAGCAGGACCAGGCATGGTCAGACAGGGTACATGGCATGTGGAGAATTTCATTGGACCATACATCCACATCTTGTGTGGCTAGCCAGAATCTATACGCGACCAGGCAAGGCAGGCTGGGGTAATGCAAGTTCCCTCACCACCACCCACAAAACAAGCTCTCCAAAAGTCAATGAGATCATTATCCTCCATGATGAGCTGTAGTAGGGTAGCTGAGCACGGGTGAGGCCGCCTAGAGTCACTCAATCTGTCTGCTGAGGGATCAAGTACCACATTGAAGTCCCCGCCCCACAGTATTCCATCAGCGCCAAGGGATTCCGCCAGCCTCCAAATCTCCGCAAAGAAACCGGGATCATCCACATTGGGGCTGTAAATAGAGAGGATCTTAAGTGGCTGACACTGCAGTGTAACCGCCAGTTTTACATAGAGGCCTTGTTGATCACAGAGAACCTGACGCGTGTGCCAGGACAAGCCCTGTCATAGAAGTATGGTGACTGAGCATAATTCAAATAGTGTACTGTGTGACGTTACCCTAACTAGCAGGCTCTCAGGCATCCAAGTGTGCCTTCAGCGAGTTGTATTTCTTGTAGTAAGCAGATGTCTGTGCCATGCCTCTGCAAGTTCACCATCACATGGCGTGTCTTATGCCTGTCATTTAGTCCACAGGCGTTCCACGTTATATAGGTTAATGGTGCCATAGCGTGGTTTCTTAAGGAAGACTCAGCAAGGTCACCGCGCACTCACAGGTGGCAAAAGCATGTCACTGCATTGGTGTTTGTGCGCTGAGTGGAAGGAAGGGTTGGGAGAGGAAGAGAATGAAAAACCGAAATAGGAAAATCATCAGACACGGTACCACAACAGTAGTACAGCCCACCACCCACTTCAGCCCTCCAATCGGACCGAAATTCACCCACCCACTCCAAACCTGGCTGCAAGGGCCAGTGAGGAAGAATTCCCAAGGACTCATCCCGGAGAGGCAACCATAAGCCCAGCACTCACTCAGCTAAGAAGAAGCTGGAGACCAGGGAATAAATCACAGAGAAGAGTCGCATCCGCCAGCATATGGGCTGACTAAGCATGCATATGAAGCAAGCCTGACAATCCAGGGGCTCTTAGTCTCATGTAGTTGGCTATAACCAAGGTTGCATGTCCAATAATGGCATCAACACTGGCGGCCAGGCAGGAAGCGAGGAACAGGAGCGTGCAGCTCCTAGTCATTGTCGCTGAGAGGGCTCTGCTCTGTGTTGGAAGAGTCGGTGCGTGGCATAGTTGTCTTCAGTGAAAATTTTTGTTAACAAATGTAGCAGCTACCTTCCGGTCAGTAAAGTACTTGGTCTTGTCAGCATGGAAGATCAAAAGCTTGGCTGGGTACAGTAAAGAGTATTTTGCGTTGTTTTGAGGAGGAAGCGTTTGACTGGCAGAAAATCTCTTCTAACTGCCAGCACGGTGACTGTGAAGTCTGGATAAAAAGAAACAGCCAGGCCCTGGTAGACAAGGGACTGTTGGTCTCTTGCAAGTCGTAGCACAGTGTCTCTGTGTCTGTAATTTAACAGACAGGCTATTATGGGTCGGGCCGGAGTTCCAGGCGGAAGGCACGAGCCCAAGGATCTCTGTGCTCTCTCTACGATCAGCATGGCAGACAGCACCTCACTGAAGAGGGTGCTTAGCACTGCCTCCACATAGTCCTCCATGCGGCTCATGGCAGTGGACTACGGAACTCCCATGATCCTTAGGTTGTTCCATCATGAGTCCACTTCCAGGTCGTCATTTTTGTTTTGGATGACTTCTAAGACCTTTTCCATCTGGACCAATTTCTTGCTCACCTGTGCCTCATTATCTTCAAGCGTTAACGTGCAGCTTTTTAGTTGGGTTATACGTTCACCGTGGCCATCAACCCATTCCTAGCGTCAATCAAACCTGTCAGTCAACAGATCAATCTTGGTATCAATGGCAGTTGGGCTGTGTTTTAAGTCTAAGAACATTGCACATATGTCTGTTCCAGCTGGAGTATTAATAAACACAAAATGCGTGGTACTCATACACAGTGGCAGCTGATGCCATTTGAAAGTGGTGGGGCGTAAAAGTTCATGATGAGTGACCTGTCGCAAGTAGTGCAGAAAAGTTCACACAGTAGAAGTACAAAGATTGCAGAACTACAAAGGTAGGTAATACAAGCACATCACTTCTGCCAGAAGAACTGCAAAGATAGAAAAAGCCAGATAGACAGTCTTGCGCTCCCTTCTCACACACCATTTTCCTTCTGTGCTGTGCCTTCATATTACACTCCCCTACCCATCCATCCTCTTTCACCAAACCTCACTCTTGTCTCCTCTTACTATAGCTTTCACCTTTCTTTTCTGTACTCTCATATTCTCTCCTTTCGCTCTATTTCCAGCTTTTTGCCCACCCTTCCCCATTAGCCTACATCCCTGTTTCTGTGTATGGCACTGAGTTACCATATTACCCATATCTATGTTTGTGGTACACTGGATTTATGGAATTCTAGGGCCACAACGCTCCACAAATAATTATGGATTTGCTGCATTTGTCACATAATCCATTACCTGCTACATAAGTTGCATAGGTTGCAGACTTTAACAAAAATGACAAATGAATAAAGTACTGCTGCTCACTCAATTCAAAATGTGCCACGTTACGCTGACAGGGGCAAGGACACTATGGCCCATATTTATACTTTTTGACGCACAACTGCGCCAACGCAGTTGTGCGTCAAACATTTTACCACCGGCTAACGCCATTCCAAAGCACCATGCGGGCGCCTTATTTATTGAATGAGGTTAGCCGGCGCTGCGGACTGGTGTGCGTAAAAAAAAATGACTCACACCAGGCAGCGCCGGCGTAGGGGAAAATGGAGCTTGGGCGTCAAAAAATGGGGCAAGTCAGGTCTGAGGCAAAATTCAGGCCTCAACCCGATTTGCGCCATTTTCTTTGACGCCCAACCCCCATTGAAATGACTCCTGTCTTAGCAAATACAGGAGACATGCCCCCTTGCCCAATGGCCATGCCCAGGGGACATATGTCCCCTGGGCATGGTCATTGGGCATAGTGGCATGTAGGGGGGCACAAATCAGGCCCCCCTATGCCACAAAAAAAATACGAAAAAAAAAACTTACCTGAACTTACCTTAACTTCCCTGGGATGGGTCCCTCCATCCTTGGGTGTCCTCCTGGGGTGGGCAAGGATGGCAGGGGGTGCCCCTGGGGGCATGGGAGGGCACCTCTGGGCTCCTTCTGAGCCCACAGGTCCCTTAACGCCTGCCCTGACCCAGGCGTTAAAAAACGGCGCCCATCAGGCTGGGCGCCGTTTTTTAAGGCCTGCCCCCTCCTGTGCATCAAAATGACGTCACAGTATAAATAAGGCGCGCAGGCCTTAAAGTCATTTTTTGGAAGGGAACGCTTACCTTGCATATAATTAACGCAAGGCTGGTTCCCCCCTCCAAAAAATGACGCACATGGTGGAACTTTGACGCCCGAGGGGTCGGACGTCAAAGTATAAATATGGGGCAGGGTTTGCGCCGATTGTGTGTCAAAATTTTTTACGCACATTCGGCGCAAAGAGAGTATAAATATGCCCCTATTTACTTTCAATCTAGGTAATAACCTTCCCTTTCTGTTAACATTGTAACGGTTTCTGGGACTCACTCTCACCCTTCTGTTTCACACACACCCACACGCACACATGCACACACCCGTTGTGAATAATAGGCCGCAATGTGCTTGCTTTATGATAGCTCACATAAGTGTGTGGGGTGCAGTGCTTAATTTGTGCTTGTTGTTTCTGGTGCAGAGCTCCAACACTTATTTTTGAGGGCTGGCACTTATTTTTCTGCCACAAGCATTTACTGCAAGCAAAAGACACATATGGGAAGGATGGAGGAAGAGAAAAACGACAAAGCGTCAGAAAGGAGAAAAGCAGGAAGCTGCAAGAATGAGCCAAAGCCAAGGGACAGTGGCAGGGAGTGCTGGTAAATGGATTAATGAGGCCCAACTCCGAGATGGCTTCAGGATTACTCTCTGTTATTCTCTGTTCGCACATTTAATTGCAGCAGCTGAATGTTTAAGAGGAGAGCTTTGAGCACCGGCACGTTTTACAAATAAGCACTGGTACGGTCACGGTGCCATTAGTCACAATGATAAAACTAAAGACATGTTGTGGTTGTGCATTTCGTTTCGTGATTTTTTTTATGTCGAAGATGGATGACTACTTTGAAACTGCCCTGCTGAGTCCATCCCAGACAGCAGGACAGTTTCAAAGTAGTCATGCGTACGTCAATGTTTATTAAACATCACGAAAAAATACACAATGTAATAGTCATCATTTTATTTCACAACAGCACTACTACACCAACAATTTTTTTTAAATAAAATTTAACTTACCTGTGCTGTGTGTCCATTGCCATTCTCATCTGGATTTTCCACAATGCCTGTGGCCTGTTCTCACTCGACTCGTCGCATCCTGCCTGTGCTGGCACTGCACCAAATGAGGACTTTCACTTTACCACCAGTACGAGAGATACAATCTCCTCCTCCCCCACTCTTGTGTCACGTCACGCGCACACCGTGCATGTTGCTTGTTGTTTTTTTTATTGTCAATCATTCAGGCCAATCAAACCAGGCCCCTGCCTGCCTGGCACACCATCGGCATCGCGTCTTAGACAACCAATCCTGGCGCTGGTCCTGCTGTTCAAGGATTGTTTGGGGCAGGGGACCTCAACGCTAATTTCTGAGACCGGGCGCTGCGCCTTCTGAGGCAACCCCAGTTCACTAATGTGCGCTATGTAGCCCTATGAAGTTGAGACCTACTGCGCATGTCAGTTTGGCCGGAGGAAGGCTGCCGTCCAACCAGACATGCTCATTAGGTTAGGTGTCATGCGTGCGAGAATCTCACTCTGTGGCAAGTTGCAACATTGTTGCTATTCATATGCCCTGGCCCCCACCCCCTCAGGCCCGCCTGGCTGCCTGCCTCACTCGAATTCGAGAAGCACACATGCGGTGCTCACACTCAGTAGCATCATGCTGCTGCACTTTTTAAAATAAAAAGTCAAAATGTTACTTTTATTTATGCATTATTATTGGGGGGGCCAGGGGGGACCAAAATAATTAGTGGGGCGATGCCCTAATGGACACGCCGCCCCTGCTCATACACAGTTACCCTAGACCTCTTCTTTTAAGAGTCTGTGGTGTATCCCTTCCTATTCAGGAGTTTTCCAGACATCCAAAAGATGTGGACGAGGTGGGCTCACTCACATAATGTGGCATGTTTCATCATCGGCCACTTCGTCCCACCCTGGTAAGATAATACTACCAGGGCAGATTCGACCTCAAGTGGGGCTTTTTTTAGAGAGTTCTTAGATATTATCTAACTGGACTAAAATCTCTGGTCCAGATGGAGTTAAAAATATCTCAGGATAAACCACAAAAAGTGTCCTTTTTATTAGGGTTGTATCCTCGATATGATTAAAACAATACCATAAAGGTATTAAAATGGGGTTAATAGAAATATGCCCAATTATACCCCAACAATTGCCTGCCGACATGTTTCTGTCCATTTGTTAATAGCCTAAAAAAGTATTTGGCATTCAACAGGGCTACAAAATAAAACCCTAACCCAAACAGTTAATTACGGAAAGGTGGAAAAACTAAATGCAAATTTTGAACCTATTTTACAATTTTTTCTGCTAGTTTTTTGGTAGAACACCACTATAACCCTGGCCTACTCGCCTCCTGGTCTGTTCCGAGGGGGTGTCTCCTATAGTCTCACTTTCATCGAGGAGAGGAGCCCTCACAGCTGGAGTATTCTTTGTACTGCCCAAGCACAACTGGTCATCTTCCACGGTTGGTTCCACATTGCGCATCTTTCAGTGCTGTTTGAATACAAACTTCAATTGCTTTGTGTCAATTTTTCCCATCCTGAAAGTAATAGGTGAGACATAGGTGTGCAGTTACAGTGGAAGCGGTACAAGTGAGGCAGAGCAGGCAGGCAACCTCCTTCAGTCGGGTCCCGCCTCACCACAGGAAGTGTTTTAGGGGGGCACGAGCAGACCACTAGAAAGCAAATTGCCTCCCTCCTTGGTTGCATTCTGTGTCTCTGGGTCAGGACGTGTTGAAGCTGCAAAAAGGACGAGCTCCAAGTCTGGATGGAGGAGGACATGCCCCACCACTCCTAGCAAGTCGCAATCGAGGGGCACGAGCAGGCCGAAAGTCGCCCAGCTGCGTATGGCTTCTTGCTGTATCAACTGACCTCCTCTCACTCATCAAGGTTCTCCAACCATTAGTCCTCACAGGTCACGATATTAACGATTTGGTCCCCCCTCCTCACAGGGGTCTGTCTCACAGCAGCACTGCCCAGAAGCTGCTTTGTAGAAGAAGTCAGAGCCTTTGCGCCTCCCTGGTTGTTCACGTGCAGGCAGAAACACACTGTATGGCACAGAGCCCCTTTGATGCTAATCACCTCTGCAGGGCAAGCCAAGGCATCCCATTGCATGCACTGCAGGGGCCGCAGCAGACCAGTGAGGATAGTGTCCAGCACTGTTAGTTTAGTCAGTCAGGGGCCGCTGTGTCGACTAGTGCCACAAAAATCAACACATCATGAATGGGGCTACCGCAGCAAACAGCCCTCGGCCCCAGCCCACCCCAGTCTCACCTACAGTCCAGGCCTTCTCCCTTAATTGGCTCTCCAGTGCCACCACAGCTGCTGCATGGGGGGCAACCTCTCTTCTTACAATATCCGTGACGGGATCCGCAGCCATATCTCAATATTGTACGGGGGCTACACCAACAGTGTCCTACAGCACACAGCTTCCAACCGCATCCTTGCAGCCGGCTCTGCATCCATCTCTCAGGCCCCCACTTCTCGTCTAGCCTTCCTTGCACCAGCTCTTCTTCAAAGGTTCCCCCAGCCAGTGGGGGGAAGGTGGGAGTCCACAGTTGCAATGCTGCTCAAGCTTTACACCTCAGCATCCCAAGAAATAAGCTCTAGGAGCGACTGTGCTCCATATATTAAGTTCTGCTAGACTTGGGTGGGTTCCTCCAATGACAGCCTCTCATCCTGGCCCCTCCCCAGGCTGTTCGGGCTCCGCAGCAGATGTTGTCATCTCAGCACCAGCTACGCCTTCAAAGGCATGTTCTTCCTGGAGAGGACGGCGGCAGGCATGTTGTTGCTAGTCGACGGTGCAGATATTCTCAATGGATAAATGCTGATTTTTTAATCTCTGGTCGGCGGAACCTCTTTGAGCGGTGGCCAAATTGCCTCCGGTTCCCATACAGAGCAGACAGGCTTAACTTATGGCAATACATAAAGCATTTATGCAATACCAAAACAGTAATAGAGTCAAAACAGCAAACAATAAATCAAAATGATACCAAAATGACAATAATTCAATGAGGGGGCAGAGAGATTTTAATTATAAAAGTTTAGAGTACAAACAGTACCAAAAAAACACTAGATACCAATGATAGTCTATGGTCACAGTAGACCGGGACCTAGGTGCAATTTTAAGCTGAGCCCAATGGAACGCAAGATCGGATAGACCAATCAGGTTTGTCGCGGTCAAAGATTTTACCTTCTGATTTAGTCTTTTAAGTCCTACTCAACCACAAGACTACACTTCTAAAGCCTCTCAGGACTTCAGAAGGCGCTTATAGACTCACAGGGAGTCAAGAAGAGGGCAATAGCAGGGTCTGATCCAGGTCAAGTTTCCACTGGTCAGCTGAGTACTTCCAGGAAAAGGCCACTTGCACTTTGTTGTTGCCCAGTAGCCACAAAGGAGGTCATGAAACTGACCCATGGAGTCCACTTCTTCATCCTGGGAGCAAGCCCTTTTCTCCAAGGCTCCTCTCAGGTCACAGACGACGGGTCCAGTTCTCTTCCGATCTTCCACAGGTCAAGAAAGTGTTCTGAAGTAGATGCCAGGAGGTGCCACATTTATGCCTGAACTCATCTAGTGAGAGGGTGGACCCCTGGGCATCCTGATCAATGGGGTAAAAGTTATCAGAGCCAACCCTTGCCACAGTTTCAGTAGTTCCTGTTAGCCTTAATGCAAATAGCCTCAAAATGTAATATGTCAGCACATTTTAAAGATGACAAAAGTCTTCAACCGCACTCAATTCGGGCCCAGAAGGCTGGGATGTGTTTGCGGGGAGTATGCTGTGTAATCTTAGTACCACCCATATCTAACACTATATTTCAGTTTGAGGCAGGCATTATACACACATTATACCTAAAGACAAAAGTCTCTGGGTATTCAGCAACCAGACAGGGGATCCACAAAAATTGTTTTGGCATCCTGTTTCCTCCCTTACAAGTGTGCCCCAAGTGTTACATGTAACTCAACAGACCAGTCGAGCAGTATTTGAAAGTGTGGCGTCATAGGACATTCACAGCCCTCACTCTGAATATTCTTTGGCATTCATAGGAGTTATCTCTGCCCATTCAGCTCAGCCTATTATTTTTCCTGGGAGGCATTTCATACCTCTTTCACACCAATTAAAGGCTGAACATAGGCTGAGAGCTGGCAGAGGCTTATACTAATTAGCGTTTTGACAGCTGAGGCAGATAAGGGGTAACTTTCTAAAAGTGACTTTTCCTTAATATTTATTAAAACTCTGATTTCACCATCAAATAGAATTTTTAATAACTATTACAAATAGTTGTTTAATTATTTTTCTTGCTGGTCCATTCCCAAAATACAATATTAGTGTTTTAATCTGTACTCTGGAATTCAACATGGGTCAACTTGGCCTGCCACAGAGAAAACAGCTTTTGGGCCTGGTCACATGGTAAGGTCAACATTCTACATGTCCCACTTTTAAATACCATGCACCCTACCTTGCAAGGTGTACATAGGAGTGGCTTGATAATATTCAAAAGAAATATTTTCTCCTGTCAAAGAGAATTAAAAAATATAGGATGCATAGGAGTAACCCCGTATGTTTCTATCTATCTTGCTACCCTTCACCAGTAGATAGCTACGAACCATAAATATTGATTGTAGCAGGGCTATGTAAATGTCTGAGAAGCGGAAACTACATGGAACTAAAAAACAAACACCTAGCACCAGAGATAACCCATGTAGAGCTTCATGCCAGGTCTCATGATCGACTGTACATATAACACTAGTGTACTTAGTAATGTATGATTTACTTTTGCAACATGTGTAAGGAAAATGAGCAATAAAACATTATAAAAAAAACAAACTACAAGGGGATGGCAGACCTATGTCATTGGACATCCTGATCGCCGTATTGGCTAAACAACAGGAGTGACTTCATCCCACAAAACACGGCACAACGGAAAAAAGGACCAAAAGCACCAGGCTGCAATTTGGAAAACAAGCATTTGCAATGCAACAAGCCTTCCGTTTGCTCGGGTTAGAGTAATTAGCGTTGTTAAATCCTAACCAGACTTTTCTTGCCACATAAACTAATAATGAAAAGTAAAACAGTTTCCCATATGCAATGGTTGCCGTGAGCATGAAGGAGATACAGAAGAAGTTCGCTTGCAGTGAAACTTATCTGTAAAGGTGCAATTGTCCATGTTACTGGCAAAAGTGCAATTATCCATGTAACCAGCAAAAGTGCAATTACCCATGTAACAGGGTCGATATCATGCAAAGTGCTTGACTTCTGCCCAGTGAGATTGCGCTGCGTAGGAAATGAAAAGATAAAGTAGTCCAGAAACTAGCTGAAAACACAGAGCCTCATATGTTTTCAGTAGTTTACCGCTGCACTCGAGGAGGGCTAAACACAGGAAAGGGCATGACGTATGCATGCCTTTCACAACTGGAATCAATCGATTTTTAAAAGGCAAGCCCACAAACTAATGAAAGTGATGGGCGTGACATGGGTGTGACATGAGTGTAGTTAGTTGCCCAAAGAAAGATGCAACATTGTCCAGAGCACTTGCGCGCGCTTGACCCTAAAAAATGGAGCATAACAAACAGATGACCAAACACACTCCTAATCTGACCGACTAGCCTCTGAAGTAGCCGGACTGCTTAGGGAGACTATAACTATAGACTCCAAAATTGATCCCCTGACTCTGAGAATGAACCATTTCAAAGAATGCCTAGATAAACATGGCAATAGATTAACAGAAATGGAAACGACAATCTCAGACTGAAGATAATGACTAATCCTCTGTTAACACCAAGCCCACAGTCTCACAGACATTTTTAACTTAGTATTTGCAAGGCAGATACCACCATAATAATGTCAGAATCATCTGAGAGCCCAAATCAGAACAAGCAGCCAACATATAGAACTTTGTTGAAATGCTTTTAAAGACATCGTTTGGACGGGAAGCATTTTCTCCGGTCTCCATAAATGAAAGTGCACATAAGTCCCTGACACCCAAGCCAGACCCGGGACACAGCCCTAGAACGATCATAACTCATTTAATCAGCTATAGGAACTCGGACAGGGCCTTATGCCCAAGCAAAATGTAACCAGATCTGAAAAATAATGGCTCACCCATAGCAGTGTACACCAAATTCACTCCATTGGTGCAGGAGGCAATTAGATCATTTTTTTGGAAGCTAAGAAACAATTACATAAATGTTCAATCAAATACTTGATGCTGTACCCGGCCAAGTTGCAGGTGGAACAGAGTGGGAAAGTGCATTTCGTGACACAACTAGAGGTAATGATAGACTTCTATGAGGAGCACTTTAGACACAGAACCAGGCGTGGCTCTGAACATAATAGCTCTGCTCCTGTGGGCAGGAGATTTACACCACCATACAAGTGGCAATGAAAAGTGACATTTAACATATATGATAAGTCTACCTGGGGTGCTGGAGGAAGCCGAGCTCTGTCAAAACCTCATGGCTGGCACAGGTACTGGCGGACTGCCGCTAAGTAATGTGCCACGTAATGGAGGCCTGGGAGGTGACTGTTAACTAGGTGCTATGCAGACCCCCATACGCTAAACTGCTAGCATTACAGTGTCTACAACCCTTTTGATACAAAAATCCATAATTATGTGCGGCAGTGACTGGAGGGGGTGCTAAACTTAAGGGGACCTATATGATAGGACGGGGATTCATTGACTTCAGAGGCACAGAATATATCCATCCTTAGCCCGGGGCAATTTCTACAGTTTGCCAAAATGTTCCACACAGTTCGGGAGATCTGGAATGACTTCCCGCAAGAACTGCCAGAATCAAAGATGCTTAAATGACTTCCAGTTCAGGGATCCAGCAGAAAACTGACTTCACACATCTATTTCACACTGAAAAAGGACACACTCAACAAACTGAATAAGCCCCGGGAGCGATGGGATGCCTAAATTTCTGGGGGGGACAGGGACAACCTTGAGGTGGGCCCCCTACACCAGAAGGGTTGCCGTAGGGTGGGAATGGGGGGAGGCAGACGCTTCCAATCGAGTACTGTGCGACCTGCTATACCCTGTCTGCTGGGCCCTTTGCTGCCTGTTAGGCAGCGATAGGCTCTGTGCTGCTGTTCGCCTGTGTGAAGTCCTAAGAGGCCTGTACTGCTTGCTGGGCGCAGTGCTTCTGTCGATTCCTATGCTGCCTGCCATGCACTGTGCTGCCTGTTGGCAGCTTTTTTTCTAGTCAGGCTGTGTCAGTCATGGGCTCCCGCCTGCCTATGAAGGCCAGTAAGGCCTATGATTGCTGCTAGGTCCTTGTCTCACTGTCAAGTGGCAGTCTCTGTGCTGCCGCCTTCCTGTGAACTGCTGTGCTGTCTGACAGGGCCGGCCTTAGTGCTGGTGGCACCCTGTGCAACATTGTTTGTTGGCGCCCCCCAGTGAACACCTCCGCCACGGATTCCCTCTTTACTATCCATCACCACTGCATTTCATTAGTTTTATAGCACCACTCATACCGGGAAATATCCCTTACAACGCAATCAATGCCATGCAATACATTGACCACGCTGCCATTACCACACATATGTGTCTAGCACGCATGCCTTTACCACACGTCTTTACCACGCATATGCGTTGTTACAGCATAGAGAGCGGCCTAGCTGTCTGGGTGGAACAGGAAGAAGCAGAGGAAAGAGAGGCAAGTAGGGCAGTGGCCAGGTTTAGGGTGGGAGGTTGGGGTCATTTTTAGGACAGGGTAGAGTCGGGGTAGTTTTTAGGACAGGGTGGGGTAGGTTTTAGGGTTCAGGACGAGGGTGTGGGTGCCAAGTAGCTTTTAGGACAGTGTGGGGTAGGTTTTAGGGTACAGATTGGGGGTCGGGATAATTTTTAGGACAGGGCACGGTTACTTTTAGGGCTCAGGGTGGGGGGGAATACGGTATCAGGTGTAAGGGGGCAGGGCGGGAATAATTTACCACAAATGTTCCTTTACCAAACATGCTTTTACAATGAAATTTGTTGTAAAGGCATGCGTAGTAAAGACACGGTCATTGTTGAGACCGCAATGTTAAGGCATGCATGATATACACATGTGTTGTTCCCCCATCCATCCCACATACCAGTCTAGGGTCTCAAAGCACTATACATCACACAGACATTACGCAGAGACAATCATCATATGTGTGTAAATCAGTGTACATGAAATGTTACATAAAACAGAGGACTACAAGGTGTAGGTGTCACAGGTCATCCATACTGGTAGCAGGCATAGTTTAAGAGTGCTTTATCTGGAGAAGCGCAAACTCAGAATTTAAAACATAACACCATGGTTGGGGGCTCTCTTTAATAATAAAAATTGATTTGCGCTCAAGTTAACTTGTTTTGCAACATTAAGTTAATGAAAAAGTGGGGGGAAATCATAACACTGTAATCTATACCTTGATGTTTGCATGCAGCTCTTTGGTGAGTTAATTGGTCACTGTTCTATATTCAGTTTTAATTTATAAATTGCAGGGGACAAAAAAATTAGCTCTCTGATGTAGGAAGCTGGCCTGGTGTGTGGTGAGTACCTATGGTATTATCACCTTATACCTAGTCCAGGTATCCCCTTATTAATGAAGTGTAGGCAGTGTCTAGAAACATGGCTCTCTAGAGGTAGGTGTGGATGAGCAGCCAAGACTTATCTAGGACACATGCAAAGATCATGCAATACCACTGTAGTCACACAGCACTTACACACATGAAAGAAACACGTGTTACGAAAATAAAGGTCCTTATTACAGTAACACAAACACTAAAACACTAAATAGGCAATACTCCAATAGGATGTAAGTAACACACTATTATATGTACAGTAGCAATCAGAAATTGGCATAAAAAGCAATAGAAAACAGTGAAAAGCAATAGGCAATACTGAAGGTCTAGAGGGGACCAGACCATATACTAAAAAAGTGGAATGCAAAAGCTGGTTCCCCACCCAAGGAAGTGGAATCAGTAGAGGGGAGCTGGAGGAACTAGGAAAACCCCAAAGATAAGTACCAGAGTGCCCCCCAGCGACCGGGAGAAAAGAGGTAAGTTACTGGTTTTTCCCCAACCCACCAAAAAGACTTCAGAGAAGGATATTGCAAAACGCATGACAATACTGCAAGAAACTAGAGGTGGATCCTGGAAGAGGAAGACCTGGAAAAGAAGGGGACCAAGTACAGTTTACGTTGGAGTGTCCGGTCGTGGCAGGAGCCACTACCCACCCATCTGTGGATGCAGGAGTTGGTCGAGGGGGAGACGAAGACGGTCAGCAATGCAGCACTTGAGCAGATGAAGAGTTCCTAGGCGATGCAGTCAACGTCCCACGCCGAATGAAGATTTGCAGTCAGTCTGTGGTGTGGAAAACCCACCAACAAGCCTTGACAAAGGAAAATGTTGCAGTAGGAGAAAAGTGGAGCTGCCGGGGACCAGCAAGGTCCAGGGGGACTCAACCCATGGAGGGGTGTCCCAGGTGACCCTCAGCAAGGCAGAGAGTCTGGAGAAGGAGAGGCAGCCCCCACAGAAGACCTACAGGCAGGCAGCCCAGGAGCTGCAGAGAGGCCCACGCAGCACACCTGAAGAGAGGTCCCATGTCGCAGACAAAGCTCGTTGAGGGCTCTGCTTCACAGAGAAGAGTGCTGGGGGCTGGGGCTACACGGAGCCTTAAGATCCCTTGGAGGAGATAACAACAAGCCTTGGTAGCTGCAAGAGACGCAGTGCATGGGGGTACTGTCCTGCTTGGGAAGGCAAGGACCTACCAACTCCAAAGTTGGATAGCTGGTAGAGAGGACCAAGGAGACCACTCCAGACTACCACCCCTGATGCAGGATCCACGCAGCTCAGGAGGAGAGGAAATCCACGCAGCCAGTCCTTGTTGCAGTTGGTGCCTGCGGATGCAGGTAAGTGAATCCTTCACTCCAAGGAATTTTCCTTCTTTCTTCTCATGCAGACTGAAGACTTGCTGCCCTCAGAGGAAGCACAGCAGGGTAAATGTTGCATTGCTGGAAGGAGCCGGAGAAACAATGTTGCAGGACGAAGTCCTCGCTCGAGCTGCAGATTGTAGGTTCCTGTGAAGTCCAGTTGTAGTTCCAGTGGTCAGAAGTCAAAGTAAACATTGCAGAGGAGTCCTACTGGAATCTTGCACGTCAAATCTGAGGACCCACCCAAGAGGGAAACCCTAAATAGCCCAGAAAGGGGGATTGGTCACCTAGCAGGGTGACCACCTAGGAGGGGGGCTGTGACGTCACCTGCCTGACCTGGCCACTCAGATGCTCACAGAGGCCTCTGCCCACCTTAGATTCAAGATGGCAGAATCAAGTGGCCACCTGGAGTGGTGATGGACAGGGGAGTGGTTACACCCATTTCCATTGTCCAGTTTTGCGCCAGAGTAGGGGTTGAGGTCCCTGAACTGGTACGGACTGGTTTATGCAAGGAGGGCACCAAATGTTCCCTTCACAGCATACCAGTAGCTTCTGGGCTACCCCTCCCAAGCCTTGTGACACCTATTTCCAAAGGGAGAGGGTGTTGCCTCCCTCTTCCAAAGGAAATCCTTTGTTCTGCCTTCCTGGGCATGAGCTGCTCAAGCAGCAGAAAGAGGGCAGAAATCTGTCTGAGGGGTGGCAGCAGCATGAGCTGCGTGGAAACCCCAGAAAGCTGGTAGGAGCAATGCTGGGGATCCTCTAAGGAGCCCCCAAAGTGCATGGAATCATACAATCAATACTGACAATAGTATTGGGGTATGATTCTGACATGTTTGATACCAAACATGCCCAGGTTCGGAGTTACCATTATGTACCTGGAAATAGGTAGTGACCTATGTCCAGTACATGGGTAAAATGGCATCCCCGCAGTCACGAGGTCCAGGAAAATGGAGCTGGAGTTCGTGGGGGCACCTCTGCACCGGCAGAGGTGACCTCACAGACAGGTACTTGCACCCTGCCCTTTGGGCTAGGAGGGCCTACCATTGGGATGACTTACAGTGACCTGGTGCAGTGACCTGAAGTGAAAGGGTGCATGCACCTTTTCATGCAGGCTGCAATGGCAGGCCTGCAGACACATTTTACATGGGCTCCTATGGGTGGCATAATACATAATACATGCTGCAGCCCATGGGGAACCCCTGATCCCCCAATGCCCTGGGCACCATATACTAGGGACTTATAAGGGGCACCAGTATACCAAATGTGGGGAAGGTGTGGTCCAAGCAACCAAATTTAATGGGAGAGAGCACTGGGGTCCTGGTTAGCAGGATCCTAGTGAACACAGTCAAAACATACTGACAACAGGCAAAACGTGGGGGTAACCATGCCAAAAAGAGGATACTTTCCTACATCTGACAAAAGCAGTAACCCACTGACCTATTCACATTATATGCACTTTGTGATCTGCATGTAGATGTTCTTGCAGCAGGCATAGTAACCCTGTACGTTATGATGGGCCAAAACTTCCACTAGACAAAACTTCAATCTCTCTCCACGAAGACCATTAATCACCAGAATTATCTTGAGATTTTTATTGTTGCCTGAAAACTGTTGATGGCAAGGAACACCCAGCAGGTGCTTTTAAAGCCACAATATACTTGCAAACACAGCGCCCCCATACTAAGTAAGCACCCGCTGCGGTGGTACCGGTTGCATCGCCCTAGAGCCGGCCCTGTCCATCTCTCAGGCCATCTGGTTCTTCCTGGGACCCATGCTGTGTGCTGGTCTCTCCGCTGCCTATCCAGCAGTGTCAGGCTCTGTTCCACCACAGCCTGTGAAGTCCTGTAAAGCATGTGAGTTGCCACAGTGCTGGCTTCGCATCTACAAGGCAATGGCAGGAAATGAGGTTTACAGACAGCCCTTGGCCTTCAAAGTGGGCTGTCACAAATGCCAGGATGGCTGAGGGTGAGATAGGAGACCAGAATGTTGGGGAGGGGGGTAGGATGTCAACTTAGGGGACAATAATTAGCACTAGAGCAGACAAGCTGGAGACAGAGGAGAGAAGAGAGTGAGAGAGATGCGACAGACAGAAACAAGGGCCCTAAGAAACATTGCCGCACAGGGTGCCACCAGCGCGCTAAAGCCTGCCCTGCTCATATCTCACAGTAACTTAACAATACTGTATTTAAAAAGGGAGATACTCGGCAACACAAGACTGCATTTAAAAAGAAAGGGAGATACTTAGAAATACTTTATTTAATTACCCAAACCTCCTTACCTTATCAAATCTTGCTGCTGTCTTCAGGGTTCAATCTTCAAGGGACAAGAAGGGTCGGGCTCAGGAGGGATAGGATGCAGACAGCAATCAACAAAGGGCCTCTCATCTCCCTTTGTTCTCAGAAGTGCAGACTGCAGGCAGCTGATGATGGCAAGGTGAGAAAGAATCCATTGTATGCTGCAGCACAACAAAAGGGCAGAGGGCGAGTGTCCTGGAGGCAGGTCACAGGTCAAGTGCAGGACCAGTATAGGTAGCGCTTTCCTCAAATCAAAACATTTATAAAGCGCGCTACTCACCCGTGAGGGTCTCAAGGCGCTAGGGGGAAGGGGTTACTGCTGCTCGAAAAGCCAGGTCTTGAGTTGCCTCCGGAATGTGAGGTGGTCCTGGGTGGTCCTGAGGTTGGTGGGGAGGGAATTCCATGTCTTGTCTGCCAGGTAGGAGAAGGATTTCCCACCTGCCGTGGTGCGGTGGATGCGAGGGACGGCGGCGAGTGCGAGGTTGGCGGAGCGAAGTTGACAGGTGGGCGTGTAGAAACTGAGGCGACGGTTAAGGTATTCGGGTCACTTGTTGTGGAGGGCTTTGTGTGCGTGGGTGAGGAGCCAGAAGGTGATCCTTTTGTTGACGGGAAGCCAGTGCAGGTGTTTCAGGTGGGCGGAGATGTGGCTGTTGCGGGGTATGTCGAGGACGAGGCGGGCGGAGGCGTTTTGAATTCGCTGCAGGCGTTTCTGGAGTTTAGCGGTGGTTCCTGCGTATAGGGTGTTGCCGTAGTCCAGGCGGCTTGTGATGAGGGCGTGGGTCACGGTCTTTCTGGTGTCGGCGGGAATCCAACGGAAGATCTTTCGGAGCATGCGGAGGGTGAGGAAGCAGGAGGATGATACGGCGTTGACTTGTTTGGTCATGGTGAGAAGTGGGTCCAGGGTGAAACCGAGGTTGTGTGCATGGTCTGAGGGGGTTGGTGCGGTGCCAAGGGCCGTGGGCCACCAGGAGTCGTCCCAGGCGGACAGGGTGTTTCCGAGGATGAGGACTTCCGTTTTGTCTGAGTTCAGTTTCAGACGGCTGAGTTTCATCCATTCTGCGACGTCTTTCATTCCATCTTGCAGGTTGGTCTTGGCGCTGGTGGGGTCCTTGGTGAGGGAAAGTATCAGCTGAGTGTCGTCGGCGTAGGAGGTGATGTTGATGTTGTGTTTGCGTACGATGTCGGCGAGGGGGCTCATGTAGACATTGAAGAGAGTCGGGCTGAGCGAGGAGCCTTGTGGGACGCCGCAGATGATCTCGGTGGGGTCTGAGCGGAAAGGTGGGAGGTAGACTCTTTGGGAGCGGTTGGAGAGGAAGGAGGTGATCCAGTCCAGGGCCTGTCCTTGGATCCCGGTGGAGCGGAGGCGGGATATTAGGGTTCGGTGGCAGACGGTGTTGAAGGCAGCCGAGAGGTCGAGGAGGATGAGGGCGACTGTTTCTCCATTGTCCATCAGAGTTCTGATGTCGTCTGTGACTGAGATGAGGGCGGTTTCTGTGCTGTGATTGGCTCGGAATCCGGACTGAGAGGGGTCGAGTAGGTTGTTGTCTTCTAGGAAGTTGGTAAGTTGCTTGTTGACGGTCTTCTCTATGACTTTGGCAGGGAAGGGGAGGAGCGAGATGGGGCGGAAGTTCTTCAGGTCGCTGGGGTCCGCCGTAGGTTTCTTCAGTAGGGCGTTGACTTCTGCGTGTTTCCAGCTCTCGGGGAAGGTGGCAGAAGCAAACGAGCTGTTGATGATGGTCTGGAGATGTGGGGCGATGATGTCGTCGGCTTTGTTGAAGATGAAGTGTGGGCAGGGGTGCGAGGGGGCACCGGAGTGGATGGAGTTAATGGTGGCTTTGGTCTCTTCCGTGTTGATGTGAGTCCAGGCGTTGAGGGTGATGGCTGGGGTTGTAGGTTCTGTGGTGGTTGGCTGGGTCTGGTGTCCGAAGCTGTCGTGTAGGTCGGTGATCTTACGATGGAAGAAGGTGGCGAGGGAGTTGCAGAGGTCTTTTGAGGGCGTGATGGCGTTGGCGTTAGGGTTGGAGAGCTCTTTGACAATGTTGAAGAGTTCTTTGCTGTTGTGAGTGTTCTTGTCCAGTCTGTCTGTGAAGGAATTTCTTTTGGTGGCGCGGATCAGTTGGTGGTGTTCGCGGGTAGCGTTCTTGAGGGCAGACATGTTATCTGCGGTGTGGTCCTTGCGCCAGGCTTTCTCGAGGGTGCAGCAGGTTTTTTTAGATTCCTTGAGGGTGTCTGTGAACCAGAGAGGTTTCTTGGTGTTGGTCTGTCTTGGGAGGTGTCTGAGGGGAGCGAGGTTGTCTGCGCAGTTGGTGATCCAGTGCGTGAGGCTGAGGGCTGCGTCGTTGGGGTCGGTGGAGAAGGTGGGTTGGTTGTCGCTGAGAGTGGAGAGAAGCTGTTCCGCAGGGATTTTGTTCCAATGTCGGCGAGGGATGCGTCGGAAGGTGAAGTGGACACATCTGTGGTCGGTCCAGTGCATTACGGAGGAGTGGCTGAAGGATACGTGGTTGCTGGCGGAGAAGATGGGGTCGAGCGTTAGACCGGCGATGTGGGTGGGGGTGTTCACCAGTTGCTTTAGACCGAGGTTGGCGAGGTTGGCGAGCAGGGCGGTGGTGTTGGGGTCGTTGTTCTGTTCCAGGTGGAAGTTGAGGTTACCGAGGAGGATGTAGTCCGGCGAGGCAAGGGCGTGCGGGGAGATGAAGTCAGTGATAGAGTCGCTGAAGAGGGCGCGAGGTCCAGGGGGTCTGTAGATGAGAGTTACTCTGAGGGTGGTCCTGGGGTCTGTGTGGATCTGGAAGTGCAGGTGTTCGGCGGCAAGGGGGGTGTCTTCTGTGGAGGTGATGACGTTGATGGAGTCCTTGAAGACGATGGCGATTCCTCCACCGACTTGGTTGGTGCGGTCTCTTCTGGAGATCTTGTAGCCGTCGGGGATGGCTATGGCGATGTTGGGGGCCGAAGAGGCGTTCATCCAGGTCTCAGTGATGAAGGCGACGTCCGGTGCGGTGGAGTCCAGGAGGTCCCATAGTTCAATGGCGTGCTTGTGGACGGAGCGTGCGTTGATCAGGATGCATTTGAGGTGGTTGTTGTCGCGTGGGCTGGCGGCCGGGGTGGTTTCGCGGTGGAAGGTAAGTTTGCAGGAGTGGCATGCGAAGGGTCCGTGGGTACGTTTCGGGTTGGCTAGGAAGCAGGTGCTGGAGCGCCCCGGGTTGAGGGCGTGGAGGGTGTTGGGGTCGTAGCGGTGCTGCGGGGTTTGGGAGTGCTGGGGGCCAGGGGTCGTGGCGCTGGGCGTGGTCCAGGCGCGGATGGACACAGACGGGCTTGCCTTTGGCACGCCTTTGATGCGCCAGCTGCGCGACCGCACAACGGCCGCCATACGAGGGAGGAGGGGGGAGGAGGGGTCAGCTGGGGGTGGGACGGGGGGCAACGAATGGGAGCGGGGGCGGGGCCGAGCAGGAAGTGGCGGCATGAAAGCAGAGGGTGGGGGGGTCAGGTAGAGGGGAGGGGAGAAAAGATAGGCGAAGGGGGGTTACAGAGGTGGAGGGGAGTAAGGAAGAACAGAGGTGGAGGGGAGTAAGGAAGAACAGAAGAGGTGGGGAGTAAGGAAGAACAGAAGAGGAGAGGAGAGAAGAGGAGTCAAGAAGAGAAGAGTCAAGAACAGAAGAGAGAGGAGTCAAGAACAGAAGAGAGAAGAGTCAAGAAGAAGGGTAAAGAAGAAGAGGAGAGAAGAGTCAAGTGAGAAGGGAGAAGAGCCAAGAAGAGGAGGAGAAGAACACGCAGGACGGGGTGCAGAGAAGAAAGAAGAACACAGATGAAGAACACAGATGAAGAAAGAAGAAAGAACACGCAGATCGGGGTGCAGAGAAGAAGAAGAACACAGATGAAGAACACAGATGAAGAAAGAAGAAAGAACACGCAGGTCGGGGTGCAGGGGAGAAAGAAGAACACAGATGAAGAACACAGATGAAGAACACAGAAGAAGGACACAGAAGAAGAGAGAACACGCAGGACGGGGTGCAGAGGAGAAAGAAGAAACACAGAAGAAGAACACAGATGAAGAACACAGAAGAAGGACACAGAAGAAGAGAGAACACGGAGGACGGGGTGCAGCGGGGAGAGAAGAACACAGATGAAGAACACAGATGAAGACCAAAGATGAAGAAAGAAGCAGGAAGAGAACGTGGTGAGGAAGAGGAGCGGGGCTGAGGAAGAGCAGAACACGCAGCAAGAGGGCTGCAGAAGAGGAGCAGAGAGCGAAGGGAAGAAGGACAGCAGAGGTGCGGAGAGAGGTTGGAGGAGGGAGCGGAAGGCAGAAGACAGAGGTACAGGAGAAGAGAGGTGAGTAGCACAGGGCTGGGCGAGGGGCTGGGCGGGGGGAGTACTTACTGTTTTTAGCAGGTCTTGCTGGGAGGTGTCAGGAGCCTGGGCTGGTGGAGCTGCAGGGGGAGCGACCTACCCTCGGGTCAAGGGTCGCTAACTCTGCCGCGCAGCGGCTGCCATAAGAGGGAGGAGGGGGGGGAGGAGTCAGCTGGGGGCGGGAAGGGGGCGACGAATGGGAGCGGGGGCGGGCCGAGCAGGAGGTGGTGGAGGGTGGGGGGGTCAGGTAGAGGGGAGGGGAGAAAAGATAGGGGAAGGGGGGTTACAGAGGTGGAGGGGAGTAAGGAAGAACAGAGGTGGAGGGGAGCAAGGAAGAACAGAAGAGGAGGGGAGTAAGGAAGAACAGAAGAGGAGAGGAGAGAAGAGGAGTCAAGAACAGAAGAGAGAAGAGTCAAGAACAGAAGAGAGAAGAGTCAAGAAGAAGGGTAAAGAAGAAGAGGAGAGAAGAGTCAAGTGAGAAGGGAGAAGAGTCAAGAAGAGGAGGAGAAGAACACGCAGGACGGGGTGCAGAGAAGAAAGAAGAACACAGATGAAGAACACAGATGAAGAAAGAAGAAAGAACACGCAGGTCGGGGTGCAGAGAAGAAAGAAGAACACAGATGAAGAACACAGATGAAGAAAGAAGAAAGAACACGCAGGTCGGGGTGCAGAGGAGAAAGAAGAACACAGATGAAGAACACAGATGAAGAACACAGAGGAAGGACACAGAAGAAGAGAGAACACGCAGGATGGGGTGCAGAGGAGAAAGAAGAAACACAGAAGAAGAACACAGATGAAGAACACAGCAGAAGGACACGGAAGAAGAGAGAACACGCAGGACGGGTGCAGCGGGGAGAGAAGAACACAGATGAAGACCAAAGATGAAGAAAGAAGCAGGAAGAGAACGAGGTGAGGAAGAGGAGCGGGGCCGAGGAAGAGCAGAACACACAGCAAGAGGGCTGCAGAAGAGGAGCAGAGAGCGAAGGGAAGAAGGACAGCAGAGGTGCGGAGAGAGGTTGGAGGAGGGAGCGGAAGGCAGAAGACAGAGGTACAGGAGAAGAGAGGTGAGTAGCGCGGGCTGGGCGAGGGGCTGGGCGGGGGGAGTACTTACTGTTTTTAGCAGGTCTTGCTGGGAGGTGTCAGGAGCCTGGGCTGGTGGAGCTGCAGGGGGAGCGACCTACCCTCGGGTCAAGGGTCGCTAACTCTGCCGCGCAGCGGCTGCCATAAGAGGGAGGAGGGGGGGAGGAGGAGTCAGCTGGGGGCGGGAAGGGGGCGACGAATGGGAGCGGGGGGCAGGGCCGAGCAGGAGGTGGCGGCGGGAAAGCGGAGGGTGGGGGGGTCAGGTAGAGGGGAGGGGAGAAAAGATAGGGGAAGGGGGGTTACAGAGGTGGACAGGAGTAAGGAAGATCAGAGGTGGAGGGGAGCAAGGAAGAACAGAAGAGGAGGGGAGTAAGGAAGAACAAAAGAGGAGAGGAGAGAAGAGGAGTCAAGAACAGAAGAGAGAAGAGTCAAGAAGAAGGGTAAAGAAGAAGAGGAGAGAAGAGTCAAGTGAGAAGGGAGAAGAGTCAAGAAGAGGAGGAGAAGAACACGCAGGACGGGGTGCAGAGAAGAAAGAAGAACACAGATGAAGAAAGAAGAAAGAACACGCAGGTCGGGGTGCAGAGAAGAAAGAAGAACACAGATGAAGAACACAGATGAAGAAAGAAGAAAGAACACGCAGGTCGGGGTGCAGGGGAGAAAGAAGAACACAGATGAAGAACACAGATGAAGAACACAGAGGAAGGACACAGAGGAAGAGAGAACACGCAGGACGGGGTGCAGAGGAGAAAGAAGAAACACAGAAGAAGAACACAGATGAAGAACACAGCAGAAGGACACGGAAGAAGAGAGAACACGCAGGACGGGTGCAGCAGGGAGAGAAGAACACAGATGAAGACCAAAGATGAAGAAAGAAGCAGGAAGAGAACGAGGTGAGAAAGAGGAGCGGGGCCGAGGAAGAGCAGAACACGCAGCAAGAGGGCTGCAGAAGAGGAGCAGAGAGCGAAGGGAAGAAGGACAGCAGAGGTGCGGAGAGAGGTTGGAGGAGGGAGCGGAAGGCAGAAGACAGCGGTACAGGAGAAGAGAGGTGAGTAGCGCGGGGCTGGGCGAGGGGCTGGGCGGGGGGAGTACTTACTGTTTTTAGCAGGTCTTGCTGGGAGGTGTCAGGAGCCTGGGCTGGTGGAGCTGCAGCGGCAGGGGGAGCGACCTACCCTCATGCGCTAATGGCCCTGCGAATTACGGAAGAGAAGGGAAAATTCTTCTGTCCCCTCGTCCCCACCACCCTTGTCCCCGTGTCCCCTCCACTCCAAAATCTGGGGGGACATATCCCCCGCGTCCCCCACACTTACTACGCCGATGTGCGGCACTACAAGAACCAATGTAAGATGGGGAATGGCTAATAGATAAACTCAACACGGTGATGAGGTTACAGCTGACACTGGCAATTAAATACGTCCCATTAGAACCAAGGCACAAAAATGCGCAACAGATTTGTGTCTCTGGGGATACTCTTAGACAGGAGGTGACGCGCTATACATCGGTTTACGCGGGCTTCATCTTCTGAGTCAGTGGAAGACGGACCTGCCAGAGTGAGTTGTGGCTGAGGAGCGACAGCTGCGGAAGGCGCGAAGAGATGAGAATGCAGAAGGGGACTTGGGAATGTGGACGGAGATGATGGACCAGATAGTGGTCATAAGATGCCTCAGGGTCACAGGCAGCAGAGGCCTCGAGAGATCCTGCCCCGAACCGTGCTCCCCGCACAAAGAATGATTGCCCACGAAGTGGGATTAACAGAAACGGGAGAAGAGCTCAGTGGTTTTTGCTCCAGCTGGTGACCTGAATGATGGAGCAACTTGAGCGAACTCCTTGACCAAACTACAGCAGGTGAACTACACCCCAGCTTTGTCCGATGATCGATGCTCTGATGGGCCTGAGCCATGACGATGACTGTACAGCATTAGACTGCTGCACTGAGCTATTGCTCTTCTTTGTTCTCTTGCTATCACAAGCAGTAAAAAATATATTTTTTTAAAGTTTAAAAAGAGTGTATAGGATATTATCTGTCTGCTTAAAATATCAAGAAAAGGTTGCGACTGAATTTGTGTTTTCTAGGGAAGCAACTGATTTTAAACCGTATGACTACTAATACATTGCCTGCACAATAATTCAAGCCAAACACTAAATATATTGTTGGAGGGGTCGCCCTCACTTGGCACATACTACGCACGTTTACGTTTGCTTATTGCACCAGTTGGGGCATCGGATAGTTTAATAGGTGTAAAACCCCAGGCTGGACGTACACTATTATTCACCCCCATGCGTTGAGCGCATATGCAGTGATTATGAAAATCACTGTCTGACACTTTTGTTGAAAGTTGAGTTGGGTTTGGGGAGCTTGTGGAAGGAGGGTGGGGTTTCCAGGGCCTAATTAGGCTCCAGGAAGGGGAAGCATTCCCCCTCCCTTCTTATTCACCTCGGCCGCAAGGGGTGGGGAGCCTGGGCCCTTTTAGAGGCTCGGGTGAGGAGGGGCACACAAAATAAAATCAAGCATCGCCCCCCCATGGCTTGGCCCACCCCAGGGGGGTTTAAACAAGCACACAGCCCGCTTGTACAGAGTGGGAAGCTTGAGTGTAATAGAGTCTTCTCCACACAATGGAGCTCAAATGTATGTGTAATAATGAGGGAGGAGCCCATAAAGAGTTATGTACAGGATAAAATGTGTTAGTACTAGGAGCTTTTTCCTAATGGGTTTTGGGTGTTGACTGGAACTGTGCATTCTAAGTAGAATTTTGTACAAACACTATGCTCTCTATGTGAGGTTTGCACAAGTAAATGTATACTTTTGTACAAGGTGTGAACAGGGTAGTTGGTGTGTGTATTAGGAGTAGAACTTCTATGGGTGTCTGAGTGTTTTTTGGGAGTGTGCTACCAGGTACTTATTTCATATAGACACATTATTTCTTGTAAATTCTAATTCACATGAGTGGGCTGAATCTGATATTGTTTTTGATTCATACAATTGTTTATTTTTTAAAATGCAAAGTGACCAGCAGTAGTGTTGATGACGTCATCAGTGATGTAATCAATTATATGATTTGAGATGTCACTGAGCATGGCATGAGTGATGTAATATGTGAGGTCATAAGCAGTGCATTGCCTGTTATAGTTAGATGGTGAATTTCTGTGTTTTTTTTTAAATTGAAAACATCATGTTATAATTGATATTGTCTCCTAACTGTAATGTCCTTATAACCTTTGTTTATTTTCAGAGAATGCCTAAGTTGTTTTTAATGTAAAGTAATATATTATTACCATACCTAACTAAACCATCACTTTAACCTTTGGATTTTTCATTGAATTTCGAGTTTTTTTTTAACATCAATCAATCAATCAAAGAAATTTGTAGAGCGCGCTACTCACCCGTGAGGGTCTCAAGGCGCTGGGGGGGGGGAGAAACTGGGGAGGGGGGGCAGGGAGGGTCACTGGTCGAACAGCCAAGTCTTGAGGTTCTTTTTGAAGACCAGTAGGTCTTTGATTTTGCGAAGGTCGGTGGGGAGGGAGTTCCAGGTTTTGGGGGCGAGGTAGGAGAAAGACCTGCCTCCTGTGGTGGTGTGCTGGATGCGGGGGACTGTGGCTAGGGCGAGGTCAGCTGATCAGAGGTTGCGTGTGGGAGTGTGGAAGTTTACTCCTTCATTGAGGTAGGTTGGGGCGGTGTTGTGGAGGGATTTGTATGTGTGGATGAGGATCTTGAATGTGTTTCTCTTGTCTATGGGGAGCCAGTGAAGGGATTTGAGGTGTGGTGAAATTCGTTCGTGGCGGAGGAGGCCAAGGACGAGGCGCGCGGCTGTGTTCTGGATTTTTTGGAGTTTGCGTTTGAGTGTGAGTGTGGTGCCGGCATAGAGGGCGTTGCCGTAGTCCAGTCTGCTGCTGATGAGTGCGTGGGTGACTGTCTTTCTGGTTTCTGGGGGGATCCATTTGAAGGATTTTTTTAGAGTGCGGAGTTTGTGGAAGTAGGAGGAGGTTAGAGCATTGATTTGCTGTGTCATGGAGTGGGAGGGGTAGAGGATGATGCGTGGGTTACGGGGGTGGGTGCAGGGCCTAGGGTGGTGGGCCACCAGGAGTCGGCCCATGTGGTTTGGTTGGGGCCGAAGATGATGATTTCGGTTTTGTTTGATTTGATTTGAGCTTGAGGTGGTTAGTGGTCATCCAGTTGGCGGTGTCTAGGAGAGCGGCGTGTAGGTTGGTTTAGGCGGTGGTGGGGTTGCGGGTGAGAGAGAGGATGAGTTGGGTGTCATCTGCATAGGAGAGGATGGTGATTCCGTGTGCTCGGAGAATGTTGGCTAGGGGGATCATTTAGATGTTGTAGAGTGTGGGGCTGAGGGAGGACCCTTGGGGGACTCCGCAGGTGATCTTGGTAGTGTTGGAGTGGAAGGGCGGAAGGCGGACTCTCTGGGTCCGGTCGGTGAGGAAGGAGGTGAGCCAGTCTAAGGCTTTGTGGCGGATTCCTATGTTGTGGAGGCGTGTGCGGAGTGTGTGGTGGCAGACGGTGTCAAAAGCTGCGGAGAGGTCTAGGAGGATGAGTGCGACGGTCTCGCCTTTGTCGACTTTGGTCCTGATGTCGTCAGTGCATGCGATGAGGGCGGTTTCTGTGCTGTGGTTCTTGCGGAACCCAGATTGTGAGGGGTCAAGGGTGTTGGTTGCTTCGAGGAAGTGGGATAGGCGGGTGTTGACTAATTTCTCTGCAACCTTGGCGGGGAAAGGGAGGAGGGAGATGGGGCGGTAGTTGGAGAGGAACTCTGGGTTGGCTTAGTTTTTTTTAGGAGAGCGGTAATTTCCGCGTGCTTCCAGGGGTCTGGGTAGGTGGCGGAGTCGAAAGAGGAGTTGATTATGTTGTAGAGTATGGGGGCGATGGTAGGGCTAGCTTTGTTGTAGATACGGTGTGGACAGGGGACCGAGGGGGAACCGGAGTGGATGGAGTTCATGTTTTTTTCGGTTTCTTCGTGTGTGGTAGGGGTCCACTTGGATTGTGTGGTGGGTGGGTCTTGAGTGGGGGTTGAGTTGGGTGAGTGAGGGGTATGTGTGGTGGGTGTGTGTGATATGAAGCTGTTGTGGATGTCCAGGATTTTGTGGAGGAAGTGGTTGGAAAGGGTGTCACATAGGGGCTGTGTGTGTGTGGGGTCTATGTTGCTGGCTTTGGGTTTGGCAAGTTAATTGATGATGGTGAAGAGTTCTTTGCTGTTTTGGGAGTTGTTGTCAAGGCATGTCTTGTAGTCATCTCTTTTGGCGGTGCGTATGAGTTGGTGATGGGTGCGAATGGTGGTTTTGAGGGTGGAGAAGTTGGTTGAGGAGGGTTCTAGTCTCCATATTTTCTCAGCTTGGGACATTTGTGCTTGGAGTCTTGGAGTTCAGGGGTGAACCATGGGGCGTTCTTGATGTTGCGGGTGGTGATGAGTTTTCTGAGGGGTGCTAGTGTGTCTGCGCAGGTAGTGATCCATTTGGAGAGGTTGTGTGCTCTTGCGTTGGGGTCGTTGGTGTGGGGGGGGGGTTATGGGCCAGTTGGGAGTTTAGTCGTTCTGTGGGGATCTTATCCCACATGCGGTAGGGTGTGGTGTGTTGATGGTAGTGTGTGGGGGGTTTAGTGAAGGAAAAGTGGACGCAGCGGTAGTCATTCCAGAGGAGTTCGGTGGTGTGGGTGTAGGCTATGTGTTGGCTTGAGGTGAAGATTGCATCCAGCGTGTGTCCTGCTGAGTGGGTGGGTGCGGTGACCAGCTGTTTGAGTCCGAGGTAGTTGAGGTTGTCTATGAGGGAGGTAGTGTTGTGGTCTTGTGGGTTTTCTAAGTGAAAGTTGAAATCACCGAGGAGGATGTAGTCTGTGGAGGTGAGGGCATACGGGCTGATGCTGTCGGCGATGGTGTCGCAGAAGGCGGGGCGTGGTCCAGGTGGTCTGTAGATTAGTGTACCTCTGAGGGTGAAGTTGTTGTTGATGTGGATGAGGAAGTGCATGTGTTCAGTGTTGCCGATAGTGTCTTGGGAGCTGGTGGTGACTTTGATGGTGTCTCTGTGTAGGATGGCGATGCCCACGCCTGGCCTGTTGAGGCGGTCTTTGGTTGGAGTTTGTATCCCTTGGGGGTGGCTATGGTTATGTCGGGTTCTGAGGAGGGGTTGGTCCAGGTTTCCGTGAGGAAGGCGATGTCAGTGAGTGTGAAGTGATGAGGTCCCAGAGTTCTATGGCATGTTTGTGAAGGGAGCGGATGTTGAGGAGCAGGCAGTTCAGGTGGCTGTGGTGGGTGGCGTTGGTGTGGTGCGTGAGGGTGTTGTTGCGGGGTGTGTTCTGGTTGTGGGCTGGTGTGCTGCGGGCTTGGTCATCAATCATTCAGCAGTACGCAGTGTGGGGTTGGCCAAAAAGCCTGGTTGCAGGCATGGCCCTGCATCTAACTCACATGGGCAATCTGAGGTCCTAAGCAGTGCATGGCAAGTTATAGTTAGATTGCTGAACTATAACTTGCGATTTTCTGTATTTTTAATTGAAAACATCATGCTATAACTGATATTGTCTCCCAACTAGAACGTCCCTACAACCTTTGTTTTTTCAGTGAATGGCTTGGTTTTTTCAGTTACATTACACTATTTACTGTGTTCCTAACTATTACATAACTATACGTTGTTTAATTTCAGTGAATTTCTAGGTTTATTTTTTAACCTAGAGATGAAATCAAATTTGTATACCTAACTAACAGATGTTTTTCTGTGTAGCTTTCGGTACTGAAAAACAATAACATATTTTGTTTAAGAACTGAAGGTATGTTTCTCTTTTTTGCATCTTCTTTTTAGTTCAGCGGTCTTCTGTGAGTCCAAAAGAGCAAATCACAATCGCAGGAACTATCTGTTGCAGGTGTTGCAGCAATACAACGAACCTGACAAAATAATAACATAAGTTGTATTTACTATGAAGCATTTACTTTTAATTTAATACCGCCCTACAAGTTTGAAAACTAGATCATTTTAAGAACATCTGCATTCTAATGAAAACCTCTGGTTTAATATATCTGTTTAGAGCTGCAGTTGATTCCCGATGGAATCGCAGAGCTACTGGGAAGCAGATGACACATCTAAAAAAGTCTTCTGGTAGGTTGAAATCATTGCCTTCCTTTTGCAGGACGTTCACACCCATTTAAACTAATTTGGGAGAGGCACTAAGCGGAAATCACTTGATGTACTTCACCCTTCCTCCTTTTTCCTGACATTAATTTTGTCATTGATTGAAGGAGATTAAACATGGCTTCAGGAGGACTAAGAGAACATGAAGAAGAATAAGACACTCCACCACCTAAGGAGTCATTGGTATCTAAATTATTTTCCATAAAATCTGGTGAAAAAAGGTAGTGGCTAAATATATGCAGTGCAACATCTGCAAAAAACAACTTACCTGAGGCACATGAAAAAATACTTTCACAGGAACAGCGGAATGTGGAAGCTTTTAAGCACTATCCACTCTAGACGCACTACCAGAGCTGATCTAAAAGAGATGCAGAAGAAGTCTGCATCCCATCCGCGGGACCATCAGTAGTACCTGGAAATGCAGTGACAACAGTAATTGCAGAAGGAATACATCAGACTGTTCCACAGTTGAAAAGTAAGATAACAAACAAGCAAAATCATCGTTGTTGGGAAGCAATCTATCCCTGCATTTCTGAAGATGGTGATTGACCACAATTGTGGGAAGCAGCATTATTTTCTGTTATTAAGACATCCATTTTGAAAATGCATGTTTACAGTTATTTAAAATCCTGTTATGACAATGATACCAAAAAATGGAAAAAGTCAAAAAAAGGATGCCTTTTTTTAACTACCTATTATTGTTCAATGAAAGATCAATTTCATGCTGTGCGTGTCTGTAAGTGTAAGTGACTGTAGAGGAGTGTATGTAAGGATGTAAATCTGTGGATATACATGTATATGTTTGTTCTAATGGGTGCACTGATCTGAGTGTGTTTGTGTGTATGCATGAGTACTGCTGTGTGTGCGTGTATGTGTGTATGCTTGTGAATGTAGCGTTTTAATTTATGTGTTTGAGAAGTGTGTCTGTCTGCAGGTCTGTGTATCTGTTTGGATGTCTGTGTGTGGGTGTGTGTGAGTTTGGGTGTGTCTGTGGTTATTATGCATCTCTGAATTTATGTGTATATGTGTGCATATAAGTGTATTTCACAGTGTGCTTTGAATCTTGCTGTTGTCCGTCAATGTGAAAGTGTGTTTGTGTAACTGTATAGGTGTGAGTGTTGCCTATGTTGGTCAAAGTCTGTGTTTTGTGCGAGTGTGTGTCTACATCTGTCATGGTGGCTGGGTAATGGTGTGTGTGTGTGTGTGGAAGCGTATGGATGTGTGCATGTGTGCATAAATGTAATATATGTGTGTGGATGTCTTTAACTGTATGTAATCTGTGTGAGTTTGTGTAAGTACTGGATGTGTACATGTTTGGGTGTGTGCATGTCTGTGTGTGTGTGTGTGTGTGTGTAGGTGTTAGATCTGTCAGCTTTAGGGTGGACTTCCCCAAAACGTTTTGACTTCTCCCCTCCTGTTTCGCTGATTTCATTTTTGTTGGCCTTAGGACTCTGTGCACTTTACCATTATTAAGCAGTGCTAAAGTGATTGTGCTCTCTCCCTAAACATGGTAAAATTGGCTTGCACCTAATTGGCATATTTAATTTACCTATAAGTACCCATTAAAGTGGTATACCATATTCGTAGGGTAGATAAGTTAAATGCTGATAGTGGGAATGCAGCACTTATTGTGCCACCGGCTGAAGTAACACCTTAAAACATGTCTCAGGCCTCCCAGTGAAGTCTGTGAGCAGTTTTAGACTGACAATTTGGCTTGGCAAAATAACTTTTTGCCAAGCCTACAAATCCCTTTTTAATACATATAAATCACCCCTACGGTAGGCCCTAAACAGCCCATATGGCAGAGTCCACTGTAATTTAAAAGTATGGCATGCACTTTTAAGTTTTGCATATCATGGTTGTGAAAAACTCACTAAATTGTTTTTCACTACTGCGAGGCCTACCTCTATCATATGGTAAAATTGGCTTACCTTATTACAGTCAATAAGTGATAACTTCTAGTTGGGCAAAATATAATGTCTAGTGTCTAAGAAATTGTAATTATAATCCTCTTAAATGGAAGAGTCAGATTTTAAATTGCAATTCTGAAAATGCCGCTCTTAGATAATTGGCATTTTCCTGTAGCCTGTTTTTTGGGTCACGTGACTAGGTGCAGTTGCCCTTTGTAAATTCCTCCCAGACAGCCACACAACAGGGAGCCTGGGTGTAGGCAGGATGGGTCATCCAAGGCAGGTTGGGGGAGAGGGGGAGCTGCGCAAAG
The DNA here is from genome assembly GCF_031143425.1 of Pleurodeles waltl. NCBI lineage: Eukaryota > Metazoa > Chordata > Amphibia > Caudata > Salamandridae > Pleurodeles > Pleurodeles waltl. Next base: position 1,329,722,342 of record NC_090447.1, on the reverse strand, counting down.
GCCCACTTGTACTTCAAAGACCCTGCATCAACTCACACACAATTAACTTCGCATTAGCCTATTGTTCATGCAGACAGACTGGTGGGGGAAGACAGGGACCTACCTGCCTGCCGATCTCACCACAATGCATCACCGGTTGGTGTGACTTCCCAGCAACTCCCATTATGTTAAACTCTGCAACAACCAATCCTGTTCAGCGACTCCTCACAGACAGGGTATCAGGCCTTGTGGAGACCTTGTCGGTTACAGCCTATAGCTTCATTCTGATGGAGGTTTTAGATTTTCAAAAAAGAGACTAAGTCAGAGTGTAGAAATCTTCACTGCAACTTCCTCCAGCGGCTCCCTGACGATGCCTCCTTCTTGGACACAGCTGCTGCCTTGCCCTGCTAAATGTAACCTTCTCAGACATTTTTCATTATATTTCTTCAAAGTCAGAAGGTAAGTGGTGGCTGGGGTCAATCCACTTTGTGTATCTGAACTGCATTCCATTGCTGTCAGCCATAACTTTCAACTATGCACCAGTCTCGCACTACTAGATGTCCATGGTTGGCGCTTAGATCTTTTAGGTGCTATTTTTCACCTGAAGCTTTAAAAAATCATAACTCAGGTTCTACTGATTGAAATTTTGTTGTTTTGGTGTCAAATACTTTATTGAAAGACACTGTATTTTTCTAAATTGATGTGGAGGTTTCCTTGTGTTGTGTATTCATTTTACTACTGTATAAGTGCTGTATAAATACTTTACGCATTGCCTCTAAGTTAACCCTGATTGCTTTTGTGCCGAGCTTCCGGGTGGTTAAGCATAGGTCAATTTGCTAACTTTTTGTGGTTCGCCCTGAAAAAGACTGTGGCTGTTTGAGCAGGGTTTCACTCCTCTGAACCAACAACCCAATTTATCACAGTATGGGTCTGTGTATTAGTAAACATGTGTATGTGCATGTGTCTGCATGTGTGTGATATGTATGGTTGGGTATGTGAGGGACTGACTTCTTCATAAAGGACTGTGTACAGGGTGAAGAATGTTTGCAGTAGTAGATTTCCCACATAATGGAGGTGCAGTGTGGTGACGGAATTGCATCTGTGAAAAGAGCTTAGCAGACCATATAGTCTGCGTGTACTAGAGCCTTAAACATTTAGTGGGAATTGTTTGTAGCAAGGGACTGGCTTGTCTCTGAAACGGTCACTACAGGGGTGAAGACCATGAATGGTAGGGTCTTACAGCTATAATGGGGCTTGGGTATGATGAGGGAATAGTCTCTGCATGGACAACTGTGTACAGGAGAAAGAGTGTGTTTACTTGTGACTTGTGCAAGGTATATACCTTGGAGGCAGTAAAGGACTGATATAGGCATGAAGAGCTTTTTGGAGCAGAAATTCCATC